>NC_138822.1:15861291-16433291 GCF_965178545.1 Coloeus monedula | reverse complement strand
TTGTTACAAAGGAGTTTTGCCCATTATGGCAAAACTGTATAAAGAGGCTGAGACTCCCCAAGCCCACCTCTCCTTCACCTGACTGCAGCTTTGGGCTGGGACTTAAGCTGCCTAACAGAACTTGAGATAGCATGACGGCGACATTAGTGCTCAGTTACCTCTGGTCTAGGAACAAGGAAACAAGACTAAGGGAGGAGAAGGTACCCACAAGAAAGCCAAACGCAGAAGCTGTCCTGAAAATCAGCTTGGGCTGGATTCAGCCTGGGGAGGCCATAGCCCACAGGCTCCTCTGCTGAGGCCAGGTTTGCACACACTCCCTGTCTTGGTTTGAAAGACAGGTGTCTGCTAAGGAAGGCAGGAGCCTCCCTTGGAATGGCAGATGCAACCCCCCCTTCCCTCCGAGTTATTATAATTTTGAAATCAAGGGGCTTTTAGGCAAAGATGTGGGAAAATAGGAAGAACAGTTCTTTACTATGATAGATCTCTATGTGTATAACCAGTCAAGCAAACAGCAACAATTCTGGCAGTAGCAGCAAACAATCCCAAGCCCAGTGCCAGCCCTCTGGGCTGTCGGGCCCTTTCCCCTGGGGTGCAGTTCCGCTCGCAGCCGGCAGGGGCGCTGGCGGCTCCCGGTGAGCAGGGCAGGTGCGATGGTTCCCCCGCGGCTGCAGGGGGCGCTCCGGAGCGAGCTCGGGGAGCACGCGGCCCTGGTGGCCTGGGATGCCGGGAAGGGATGGGACAAAGGCTTCGCAAAGCCCTGGGCAGCCGATCCCGGTGTCCGGCCGGACCCTGGGCAACAGCAGGCTGGAGCGGCAGGCTGGAGCGGCAGGGACGAGCACAAATCCTGGGTGGCAGGCGAGATGTATCCAAAGCGCGGAGCTGCGGTGGGAGCCCCCCGGAGGTCTGGGCAGGCAGGATGAGCAGGGCTACAAGGTAGCGAAGGCTCAAAGCAATGGTGGGGGCAGGGAAGGCGGGCTTTGGATCCCGGGGTTTCTCTGGCAGAAGGAAAAGCAGCCAAAGAAAGCAGCCTCCCTCTCTGTCCAAACGCCGGGCACCGACTGTCCACACACCCAGGCAAAACACAAGAGTAGCCAGATGCACCCCACCCCCATCGCCAGCTCTTTTGTTTGATGAAATATGCAGCCATTTGTCCCCCTAGCAACACATATGGGGAAAATTCCTGGAACAGAAAAAAAACCCAGCAGAGCTCCTAAAACCCCAACAGTCCCCCACAACCAAGAAGGGAGGAGGAGAGTTTTGGGGCTGTGGCGTGACCTCTGGTCAGAGGCACTGAACACCCATCCTCCCTCACACAAACTGGCTCAGCTGTAAAACCCCCCACCCTGGGAAGGCCACATCCATGAGAAATTCACATGACGGGCAGCTGAGCAGGTGTCATAATCCATCAAAGACCCCCAAAGCGCTCCCCAGACTCATTGCTGAGGCCTTGCAGCAGAGCATCACACGCGATGCAAAGGGATACAACAGATCCAGAGTCTGTTGCAAGAGACTGTGTCAAGCTTGCCCCCCACCAGGGCAGGTACCTGGGCGTTCCCACCTGGCCCAAACGTACGTCAATCCCCCAAACTCCATGTTTCCAGGGAACCCTTACCGCCAAGAAGCCCTGATGGAGAGCATCAACAGAATGCCATTGGCATCCTCAGAGTGGTGATGTTTTTAAATCTGTCTCTGTCACTCTCTTTGTCTGCCCCCACCTCTTTTCTATTTCTTTCTCTTTCTCTCTCTTTCTCTCTCTCTCTCTCTCTCACTTACTGTTCAATAAAACCCATACTACTGACTTTGGCATATGGCCTCATTTGCACCTTAATTCAGGCCAAAGCATTTCTGACAAGTTTAATGACGGGATCATAACAAGGGTCTAGAAGCCCGCAAGCCTGGGGGCTGCTCCATGCCACTTCCAGTGGCTTCAGCTGTCAAAGGGGTGCCAGGTGTGGCCCTTTGTGACACAGGTGCCTTGTGTCAGGGCCCTGGATGATGTGGGACATTGTGGTGCCCAGAGGCCCTTGTGACACGGTAGAGCCCCGCCCTGCCCTGCCAGGGGGTATCCAAGGGGCGCAGAGCCCTGGGGAGCCCAGTCCCGCCAGAGCCGCTCTCGCAGGAGGAAGCAGCTCCCGGGATTCCTGTGCGTCAGACAACGTCAGACGTGAAGGAGGAGCACGTGAACCCCAACTCACAGCCCCCCAGCCCCTTGCCCGGCTGGCTGCCAGACCAGGCCCTCAGTGGGCAGTGGCTGGGGGCAGGCAGCAGCTCAGGCCTGCCCCTGTCGGACACTGAGGAGGAGGGGGCCTTTGTCAACATGGACGAAGAGTGGGAATACGACTCGGATCAAGAGCTTTCCCAGTGGGGAGGCCTTAGTGGCCAAGAACTTTGCCTCTGGGAAGAAGTGACAATCCAAGAGTTTTACCGAGGGCAAGAAGTGACGATCCAGGAAGTTTCCCCATGGGGAGTTGTGACACATCAAGAGTTGCATCAGAGGGAGGTAGGTATGAAAGTCCAGTGGGGGGATGGCACACAGCAAGAGCTGTACTACTGGGAGGAAAGTGTGACCGTCCAGGAGCTGTACCCATGGGAGGAAGAGGATGAGATATGCCAAGAATGGTCCCAGTGGGAAGAAGACCTGACATGCCAAGAGCTGTCCCAGTGGGAAGGGGAGGGAGACCAGGAACTGTCTCCTTTGGAAGAAGATGTGCAAGGCCACCTGCACATGTACCAATGGGAAGGAGACAAGAGACAGCCAGAGTTGCCCCAGGTGGGAGACAACAGGGACAAGGAGCTATCACAAGGAAAAGACTACAATGTCCAGGAGCTAGGCCGGTGGGAAAAAGACAGGAGTGACCAAAAGCTGCCCCAATGGGAAGGAAGTGTCAGCAGCCAGGGGCTGCCCCAATGGGCAGAAGGTGTCAGTGACAAGATGTGGGACAAACCCTTGTACCCAGAGAAGGATGAGGATACCCAGGAGGGGCCCGCCTCTCCCAGCAGCGTGGGCACCCAGGTGGCAGGAGAGGCAGCCCATGAGCTGCCCAGCGCCTCTCCTGCCCCAGGGAGTCCCACAGAGGACGAGCTGGCAGCCGCTGCTGCTCCAGCTGGAGCTGCTGAGGAGGAGGAGGAGCCTCCCGAGCCTCTGCCTGCCGAGGTGGAAAAGGCACCAGCTTCTCCTGGCCTCACGGAGGAGGTGCCATCGGCAGCGCCAGAGAGCCCAGTCCCTGCTCCACGCAGCCCCCCAGGCTACAGCCAGGCTCTGCTGGACTTGGCGTGGCACATCAGCCATGAGGTGGTGCGAGAGGCTGTGCTTGAGGCCCAGGCATCTGGCCAGCAGCCAGAGGAACAGAGGGACCTGGAGCAAAGCACAGCTGCAGAACTAGAAGCAGCAGCTCCAGAAGAAAAGCAAGAGAGCCCCATCTCTGGCCTGCACAGCCCCTGCTGCACCCCCAGCGCCTCGCCCAGCCCACTGGGAGCCCAAGCCCTCAGTGAGCAGCAGGAGGAGGCAGACAGGGGCTCAGTCCTGGCAGAGAAAGAGACTGAGGAGAGGGACTCAGCTGGGGAGCTCGAGCTTTCTCAGTGCAAAGATGAGGAAAACACAGAGCCGTCCCAAGGAGAAACCAACAGACACCAGGAAGGGTCCCAAGGGGAAGCCTGCATTGAGCAGGAGCTGTCCCTGGAAGAAGCCAGGGACGACCAGGAAGGGTCCCAAGGGGAAGCCTGCATTGAGCAGGAGCTATCCCTCGAAAAAGACAGCAATGACCAGGATGTGTTCCAAGGGGAAGCCTGCATTGAGCAGGAGCTGTCCCAAGAAGACAGCAATAACCAGGATGTATTGCAAGGGGAAGCCTGCATTGGGCAGGAGCTGTCCCTTGAAAAAGACAGGAACGACCAGGATGTATTGCAAGGGGAAGCCTGCACTGAGCAGGAGCTATCCCTAGAAAAAGACAGCAATGATCAGGATGGGTCCCAAGGGGAAGCCTGCATTGAGCAGGAGCTGTCCCTAGAAGAAGCCAGGGACGACCAGGATGTGTTCCAAGGAGAAGCCTGCATTGAGCAGGAGCTATCCCTGGAAAAAGACAGCAATGACCAGGATGTGTTCCAAGGGGAAGCCTGCATTGAGCAGGAGCTATCCCTAGAAGAAGCCAGGATTGACCAAGAAGGGTCCCAAGGGGAAGCCTGCATTGGGCAGGAGCTGTCCCTAGAAGAAGGTAGGAACGACCAGGATGTGTTCCAAGGGGAAGCCTGCATTGAGCAGGAGCTGCCCCTGGAAGAAGCCAGGGATGACCAGGAAGGGTCCCAAGGGGAAGCCTGCATTGAGCAGGAGCGGTCCCCTGGAGATGCCAGTGATGAGCAGGAAGGGTTCCAAGAGGAAGCCTGCACTGAGCAGGACCCGTCTGTAGATGGAGCCGGTAGGTTTCAGGATGTGTCCCAAGAGGAAGCCTGCATTGAGCAGGAGCGGTCCCCTGGAGATGCCAGTGATGAGCAGGAAGGGTTCCAAGAGGAAGCCAGCACTGAGCAGGAGCTGTCTGTAGATGGAGCCGGTGGGTTTCAGGATGTGTCCCAAGAGGAAGCCTGCATTGAGCAGGAGCTCTCCCCAGAAGAAGCCGGTAGCTACCACGAGCTCTCCGACTGGGATGAATCCATTGCGGAAGAGCTCTCCCTAGGAGAAGCCAGCAGCTACCTAGAAGTTTCTGACTGGGAAGAAGGCACGGAGAAAGGCCTTTCTCAAGGACAAGTCGGTAGCTCCCAAAATCTCTCTGACTGGGAGGAAGACAGCGAGCATGAGCTGTCCCATGGAGATGTCAGTAGCTACCAAGAAGTGTCTGACTGGGAAGAGTCCATTGGCCAGGAGGTTTCTGAAGAGGAAGACTCCGTTGGTCAGGAGGTTTCCAAAGGGAATGGCAAGAGGCCTTCAGCTCAGTCCAGCTGGGAAAATGACAGTGACCGAGACCTGATGCAGGACAGCTGGGAACAGAACATTGGGGACAAGCCCTTGCTGCAGGAGGAGGACGAGTGGGATGGAGTGAGCCTCCTCGAGCTCCGTGAAGAAGACAGAGAGCTGGGAGGTTTGGCAGGAGGCAGGCTCCCAGTGCCTGCCCCTCGCGAGGCCTGGGTTGAGCATGGGCCATCTGAGCCGTGCCCCCAAGCGCCGCTCTGTGCCTCGCCTCCCCAGCTGGGAGCCCAGGCCCTCAGGCAGCAGCTGAGTCCCCGCAAGAAACGTCCCTCCCGCCTCGGGCGGGCGCTGCGGATGCTGCGCAGCCTATTCCGCTGCTCCTGCCTGGCGCCACGGCCCGAGGATTAGGGCTGCGGCCGGCGCCAGCCCGGGCCCCCTGGACGGCAGCTGGCTGGCAGCCTGCCCCACATCCTGGGGGAGCCACACGGGCTGCCTTTGCCTGGACATGTCCCTGCAGCCTCAGCAATCCCTGGCTGCTTTGGAGCATCCCAAGCCACTCTCCCCAAGAGCAAATATTACCCATGTGGCCAGCCTCAGACCAGTATCCACACGGGACACTTGGTGCCAGGTGGCTCAGCGGTGAAGGCCAGACACTCATCAGGGTGGGAAGAGACCTTGAAAGTCATCCAGTCCCACCGTCACCCTGGCATCACCATCATCACCCTGAAACCATGTCCCCACGTGCCACATCCAGACAAGACTTGAACACTTCCAGAGACAGTGACTCTACCACCTCCCTGAGCAACTTCTTGCAATCGATTCCTGACCACTCTGTCAGGGAAAAGTTGTTTGGAATATTTAATCTGTACCTCCCCTGGTGGAATCCAAGGCCATTTCCTCTCATCCTGAAAGGACTACGTGCTGATCCTTTGGGATTTTATCCATGAGGAATGGGCGCAGACAGGAGGTATTGCTCCCAGGACTCCACTGCATGGCTTCACCAAACAATTCTTCCAAAACAGAGGGAAGTTGGCTTTAAGAAATAGTGGCAGTAGTGAAAAGCAAAACAAAACAAAACAAAACAAACAAACAACAACAACAACAAAAAAACCAAAACAAAACACAAAAAACCCCTAAAACCAACACAAAACACAAAAAAATCCACAAAAAGAAAAATAATAGGAATAGGACTAATAATAATACAAAGAAGATGAAGAAAATGAAGAAATAGTGGTAGTAAATAAGAAAAAGAAGTAAACTTAAGAATAAGAACAAGAAAAAAAAAGAATAACAATAAGAATGAGAATAAGAGTGAGAATAAGAGCAAGAATAAGAATAGGATTAAGAATAAGAATAAGAATAGGAAAAAGGAAAAGAAAAAATAATAAGAAAAAGAATAGGAAAAAGCATAAGAATAAGAATAAAAATAAGAATTAAAAAAATAAGAATGAGAATGAGAATGAGAAGAAGAAGAAGAGGAAGAAAAAGAATAAGAATAAGAATAAGAATAAGAATAAGAATAAGAATAGAAACAAGACAAAGTAAAAAGAATAAATCTAAGACTAAGTTGATGTAGAAGAAGAGAGAGGAGTAAAAGTAAATACTAAGAAGAAGGAGAAGAAGCATGGGGATCAGAAGAAGAAGAAGAAGAGGCTAAAGAAGAAGATTAAATAGTAGGAGTAACAAATTATTATTATTAGAACAATAATATCAAGTTAAAATACACATCCACACATCCTCTAGCATCACAGAAAGGTTTAATTTGGGAAGGACCTCAAACCTTTCTATCTCTCTCCTTCACAATTCTTGTTAAATAAAATCCACATTCAATAAAATCTGTATGTTGTCATCATATGGTCTCATTTGAACCTTAATTTGGGCAGAGGCATCTCTCCCTAATCCAATCCTAACAGTTATTAAATGAGTATCACTCGGCTTCATCTCATTGTTTCACTTCAGGCAAACCTGACAAATGTATCTCTTCCAGGGAGGGGGCATCCACAAAGCCTCTGGGAAACCTATGCCAATGCCTCACCAGCCTCACAGAAGAGAATGTCTTCCTGCTATTTAATCCATATCTGTTTCAGTTAAAGGCCACTGCCCTTTCTTCTATCATCACTACATATGCCTGTGAAAAGTCTCTCTCCATCATTCTTGTAGGGGGCCCTCTTAGGTACTGGCAAGGGTTCTAAGGTTTCCCTGGGGTCTTCTCTTCCCTAGGCTGAACAACGCTAACACTCCCAACCTGTCTTCAAAGCAGAGGTTCTCCAACGCTCTTAGGAACCCTCAGTGGCTCTCCTCTGAACTCATTCTAACAGGCCCGCATCCCTTATCCTGGGGCCCCCAGACACAGAGGTAGTGGTGCGGGTGAGATTTCAAACAATGGACTAGAGGGCCACAATTACCTCCCTTGACCTGCAGCTCTTTGCTCCTTTCCATGCAGCTCAGCCCACGGGTGGCTTTTTGGGCTGGCAGCACAGATTGTTGGCTCACGCTGAGCTTCTCCTCCATCAGCACCCCCAAGTCCTTCTCCTCAGCCCCTGCCCCACTCAGCTTCCTGTGCCCTGCAAACCCTGTGCTGAGAGGGAGCTCCATGCACTCTCTGTGTCACTGGCGAAGCCATTCAAGAGCCCCAGGGCCAAGGCCAGAGCCCTGATGGACGCTCCTCGTCCCCAGCCTCCACCTGGGCATGGAGCCACTGACCACAGCTCCCCAGCTGCCTCCATCTGGCCAAGTCTTCATGCCCTGCATAGCCCACCCTCCAAAGGCAGGGCTGTGCAGTGTGGGGCTTGAGGTGTCGTGTGGCACTGTGTCCAAAGCCTCACAGGGGCTCTGGGCACATCAGGATTGTCAGAGACTGAAATGTTATGGGTAAGGACTTAAACATTGTTACAAAGGAGTTTTGCCCATTATGGCAAAACTGTATAAAGAGGCTGAGACTCCCCAAGCCCACCTCTCCTTCACCTGACTGCAGCTTTGGGCTGGGACTTAAGCTGCCTAACAGAACTTGAGATAGCATGACGGCGACATTAGTGCTCAGTTACCTCTGGTCTAGGAACAAGGAAACAAGACTAAGGGAGGAGAAGGTACCCACAAGAAAGCCAAACGCAGAAGCTGTCCTGAAAATCAGCTTGGGCTGGATTCAGCCTGGGGAGGCCATAGCCCACAGGCTCCTCTGCTGAGGCCAGGTTTGCACACACTCCCTGTCTTGGTTTGAAAGACAGGTGTCTGCTAAGGAAGGCAGGAGCCTCCCTTGGAATGGCAGATGCAACCCCCCCTTCCCTCCGAGTTATTATAATTTTGAAATCAAGGGGCTTTTAGGCAAAGATGTGGGAAAATAGGAATAACAGTTCTTTACTATGATAGATCTCTATGTGTATAACCAGTCAAGCAAACAGCAACAATTCTGGCAGTAGCAGCAAACAATCCCAAGCCCAGTGCCAGCCCTCTGGGCTGTCGGGCCCTTTCCCCTGGGGTGCAGTTCCGCTCGCAGCCGGCAGGGGCGCTGGCGGCTCCCGGTGAGCAGGGCAGGTGCGATGGTTCCCCCGCGGCTGCAGGGGGCGCTCCGGAGCGAGCTCGGGGAGCACGCGGCCCTGGTGGCCTGGGATGCCGGGAAGGGATGGGACAAAGGCTTCGCAAAGCCCTGGGCAGCCGATCCCGGTGTCCGGCCGGACCCTGGGCAACAGCAGGCTGGAGCGGCAGGCTGGAGCGGCAGGGACGAGCACAAATCCTGGGTGGCAGGCGAGATGTATCCAAAGCGCGGAGCTGCGGTGGGAGCCCCCCGGAGGTCTGGGCAGGCAGGATGAGCAGGGCTACAAGGTAGCGAAGGCTCAAAGCAATGGTGGGGGCAGGGAAGGCGGGCTTTGGATCCCGGGGTTTCTCTGGCAGAAGGAAAAGCAGCCAAAGAAAGCAGCCTCCCTCTCTGTCCAAACGCTGGGGACCGACTGTCCACACACCCAGGCAAAACCAAAGAGTAGCCAGATGCACCCCACCCCCATCGCCAGCTCTTTTGTTTGATGAAATATGCAGCCATTTGTCCCCCTAGCAACACATATGGGGAAAATTCCTGGAACAGAAAAAAAACCAGCAGAGCTCCTAAAACCCCAACACTCCCCCACAACCAAGAAGGGAGGAGGAGAGTTTTGGGGCTGTGGCGTGACCTCTGGTCAGAGGCACTGAACACCCATCCTCCCTCACACAAACTGGCTCAGCTGTAAAACCCCCCACCCTGGGAAGGCCACATCCATGAGAAATTCACATGACGGGCAGCTGAGCAGGTGTCATAATCCATCAAAGACCCCCAAAGCGCTCCCCAGACTCATTGCTGAGGCCTTGCAGCAGAGCATCACACGCCATGCAAAGGGATACAACAGATCCAGAGTCTGTTGCAAGAGACTGTGTCAAGCTTGCCCCCCACCAGGGCAGGTACCTGGGCGTTCCCACCTGGCCCAAACGTACGTCAATCCCCCAAACTCCATGTTTCCAGGGAACCCTTACCGCCAAGAAGCCCTGATGGAGAGCATCAACAGAATGCCATTGGCATCCTCAGAGTGGTGATGTTTTTAAATCTGTCTCTGTCACTCTCTTTGTCTGCCCCCACCTCTTTTCTATTTCTTTCTCTTTCTCTCTCTTTCTCTCTCTCTCTCTCTCTCACTTACTGTTCAATAAAACCCATACTACTGACTTTGGCATATGGCCTCATTTGCACCTTAATTCAGGCCAAAGCATTTCTGACAAGTTTAATGACGGGATCATAACAAGGGTCTAGAAGCCCGCAAGCCTGGGGGCTGCTCCATGCCACTTCCAGTGGCTTCAGCTGTCAAAGGGGTGCCAGGTGTGGCCCTTTGTGACACAGGCGCCTTGTGTCAGGGCCCTGGATGATGTGGGACATTGTGGTGCCCAGAGGCCCTTGTGACACGGTAGAGCCCCGCCCTGCCCTGCCAGGGGGTATCCAAGGGGCGCAGAGCCCTGGGGAGCCCAGTCCCGCCAGAGCCGCTCTCGCAGGAGGAAGCAGCTCCCGGGATTCCTGTGCGTCAGACAACGTCAGACGTGAAGGAGGAGCACGTGAACCCCAGCTCACAGCCCCCCAGCCCCTTGCCCGGCTGGCTGCCAGACCAGGCCCTCAGTGGGCAGTGGCTGGGGGCAGGCAGCAGCTCAGGCCTGCCCCTGTCGGACACTGAGGAGGAGGGGGCCTTTGTCAACATGGACGAAGAGTGGGAATACGACTCGGATCAAGAGCTTTCCCAGTGGGGAGGCCTTAGTGGCCAAGAACTTTGCCTCTGGGAAGAAGTGACAATCCAAGAGTTTTACCGAGGGCAAGAAGTGACGATCCAGGAAGTTTCCCCATGGGGAGTTGTGACACATCAAGAGTTGCATCAGAGGGAGGTAGGTATGAAAGTCCAGTGGGGGGATGGCACACAGCAAGAGCTGTACTACTGGGAGGAAAGTGTGACCGTCCAGGAGCTGTACCCATGGGAGGAAGAGGATGAGATATGCCAAGAATGGTCCCAGTGGGAAGAAGACCTGACATGCCAAGAGCTGTCCCAGTGGGAAGGGGAGGGAGACCAGGAACTGTCTCCTTTGGAAGAAGATGTGCAAGGCCACCTGCACATGTACCAATGGGAAGGAGACAAGAGACAGCCAGAGTTGCCCCAGGTGGGAGACAACAGGGACAAGGAGCTATCACAAGGAAAAGACTACAATGTCCAGGAGCTAGGCCGGTGGGAAAAAGACAGGAGTGACCAAAAGCTGCCCCAATGGGAAGGAAGTGTCAGCAGCCAGGGGCTGCCCCAATGGGCAGAAGGTGTCAGTGACAAGATGTGGGACAAACCCTTGTACCCAGAGAAGGATGAGGATACCCAGGAGGGGCCCGCCTCTCCCAGCAGTGTGGGCACCCAGGTGGCAGGAGAGGCAGCCCATGAGCTGCCCAGCGCCTCTCCTGCCCCAGGGAGTCCCACAGAGGACGAGCTGGCAGCCGCTGCTGCTCCAGCTGGAGCTGCTGAGGAGGAGGAGGAGCCTCCCGAGCCTCTGCCTGCCGAGGTGGAAAAGGCACCAGCTTCTCCTGGCCTCACGGAGGAGGTGCCATCGGCAGCGCCAGAGAGCCCAGTCCCTGCTCCACGCAGCCCCCCAGGCTACAGCCAGGCTCTGCTGGACTTGGCGTGGCACATCAGCCATGAGGTGGTGCGAGAGGCTGTGCTTGAGGCCCAGGCATCTGGCCAGCAGCCAGAGGAACAGAGGGACCTGGAGCAAAGCACAGCTGCAGAACTAGAAGCAGCAGCTCCAGAAGAAAAGCAAGAGAGCCCCATCTCTGGCCTGCACAGCCCCTGCTGCACCCCCAGCGCCTCGCCCAGCCCACTGGGAGCCCAAGCCCTCAGTGAGCAGCAGGAGGAGGCAGACAGGGGCTCAGTCCTGGCAGAGAAAGAGACTGAGGAGAGGGACTCAGCTGGGGAGCTCGAGCTTTCTCAGTGCAAAGATGAGGAAAACACAGAGCTGTCCCAAGGAGAAACCAACAGACACCAGGAAGGGTCCCAAGGAGAAGCCTGCATTGAGCAGGAGCTGTCCCTGGAAGAAGCCAGGGACGACCAGGAAGGGTCCCAAGGGGAAGCCTGCATTGAGCAGGAGCTATCCCTCAAAAAAGACAGCAATGACCAGGATGTGTTCCAAGGGGAAGCCTGCATTGAGCAGGAGCTGTCCCAAGAAGACAGCAATGACCAGGATGTATTGCAAGGGGAAGCCTGCATTGGGCAGGAGCTGTCCCTTGAAAAAGACAGGAACGACCAGGATGTATTGCAAGGGGAAGCCTGCATTGAGCAGGAGATATCCGTAGAAAAAGACAGCAATGACCAGGTTGTATTGCAAGGGGAAGCCTGCATTGAGCAGGAGCTGCCCCTGGAAGAAGGTAGGAACGACCAGGATATGTTCCATGGGGAAGCCTGCATTGAGCAGGAGCTATCCCTAGAAGAAGCCAGGATTGACCAAGAAGGGTCCCAAGGGGAAGCCTGCATTGGGCAGGAGCTGTCCCTAGAAGAAGGTACGAACGACCAGGATGTGTTCCAAGGGGAAGCCTGCATTGGGCAGGAGCTGCCCCTGGAAGAAGCCAGGGATGACCAGGAAGGGTCCCAAGGGGAAGCCTGCATTGAGCAGGAGCGGTCCCCTGGAGATGCCAGTGATGAGCAGGAAGGGTTCCAAGAGGAAGCCAGCACTGAGCAGGAGCTGTCTGTAGATGGAGCCGGTGGGTTTCAGGATGTGTCCCAAGAGGAAGCCTGCATTGAGCAGGAGCTCTCCCCAGAAGAAGCCGGTAGCTACCACGAGCTCTCCGACTGGGATGAATCCATTGCGGAAGAGCTCTCCCTAGGAGAAGCCAGCAGCTACCTAGAAGTTTCTGACTGGGAAGAAGGCACGGAGAAAGGCCTTTCTCAAGGACAAGTCGGTAGCTCCCAAAATCTCTCTGACTGGGAGGAAGACAGCGAGCATGAGCTGTCCCATGGAGATGTCAGTAGCTACCAAGAAGTGTCTGACTGGGAAGAGTCCATTGGCCAGGAGGTTTCTGAAGAGGAAGACTCCGTTGGTCAGGAGGTTTCCAAAGGGAATGGCAAGAGGCCTTCAGCTCAGTCCAGCTGGGAAAATGACAGTGACCGAGACCTGATGCAGGACAGCTGGGAACAGAACATTGGGGACAAGCCCTTGCTGCAGGAGGAGGACGAGTGGGATGGAGTGAGCCTCCTCGAGCTCCGTGAAGAAGACAGAGAGCTGGGAGGTTTGGCAGGAGGCAGGCTCCCAGTGCCTGCCCCTCGCGAGGCCTGGGTTGAGCATGGGCCATCTGAGCCGTGCCCCCAAGCGCCGCTCTGTGCCTCGCCTCCCCAGCTGGGAGCCCAGGCCCTCAGGCAGCAGCTGAGTCCCCGCAAGAAACGTCCCTCCCGCCTCGGGCGGGCGCTGCGGATGCTGCGCGGCCTATTCCGCTGCTCCTGCCTGGCGCCACGGCCCGAGGATTAGGGCTGCGGCCGGCGCCAGCCCGGGCCCCCTGGACGGCAGCTGGCTGGCAGCCTGCCCCACATCCTGGGGGAGCCACACGGGCTGCCTTTGCCTGGACATGTCCCTGCAGCCTCAGCAATCCCTGGCTGCTTTGGAGCATCCCAAGCCACTCTCCCCAAGAGCAAATATTACCCATGTGGCCAGCCTCAGACCAGTATCCACACGGGACACTTGGTGCCAGGTGGCTCAGCGGTGAAGGCCAGAGACTCATCAGGGTGGGAAGAGACCTTGAAAGTCATCCAGTCCCACCGTCACCCTGGCATCACCATCATCACCCTGAAACCATGTCCCCACGTGCCACATCCAGACAAGACTTGAACACTTCCAGAGACAGTGACTCTACCACCTCCCTGAGCAACTTCTTGCAATCGATTCCTGACCACTCTGTCAGGGAAAAGTTGTTTGGAATATTTCATCTGTACCTCCCCTGGTGGAATCCAAGGCCATTTCCTCTCATCCTGAAAGGACTACGTGCTGATCCTTTGGGATTTTATCCATGAGGAATGGGCGCAGACAGGAGGTATTGCTCCCAGGACTCCACTGCATGGCTTCACCAAACAATTCTTCCAAAACAGAGGGAAGTTGGCTTTAAGAAATAGTGGCAGTAGTGAAAAGCAAAACAAAACAAAACAAAACAAACAAACAACAACAACAACAAAAAAACCAAAACAAAACACAAAAAACCCCTAAAACCAACACAAAACACAAAAAAATCCACAAAAAGAAAAATAATAGGAATAGGACTAATAATAATACAAAGAAGATGAAGAAAATGAAGAAATAGTGGTAGTAAATAAGAAAAAGAAGTAAACTTAAGAATAAGAACAAGAAAAAAAAAGAATAATAATAAGAATGAGAATAAGAGTGAGAATAAGAGCAAGAATAAGAATAGGATTAAGAATAAGAATAAGAATAGGAAAAAGGAAAAGAAAAAATAATAAGAAAAAGAATAGGAAAAAGCATAAGAATAAGAATAAAAATAAGAATTAAAAAAATAAGAATGAGAATGAGAATGAGAATGAGAAGAAGAAGAAGAGGAAGAAAAAGAATAAGAATAAGAATAAGAATAAGAATAAGAATAAGAATAAGAATAAGAATAAGAATAGAAACAAGACAAAGTAAAAAGAATAAATCTAAGACTAAGTTGATGTAGAAGAAGAGAGAGGAGTAAAAGTAAATACTAAGAAGAAGGAGAAGAAGCATGGGGATCAGAAGAAGAAGAAGAAGAGGCTAAAGAAGAAGATTAAATAGTAGGAGTAACAAATTATTATTATTAGAACAATAATATCAAGTTAAAATACACATCCACACATCCTCTAGCATCACAGAAAGGTTTAATTTGGGAAGGACCTCAAACCTTTCTATCTCTCTCCTTCACAATTCTTGTTAAATAAAATCCACATTCAATAAAATCTGTATGTTGTCATCATATGGTCTCATTTGAACCTTAATTTGGGCAGAGGCATCTCTCCCTAATCCAATCCTAACAGTTATTAAATGAGTATCACTCGGCTTCATCTCATTGTTTCACTTCAGGCAAACCTGACAAATGTATCTCTTCCAGGGAGGGGGCATCCACAAAGCCTCTGGGAAACCTATGCCAATGCCTCACCAGCCTCACAGAAGAGAATGTCTTCCTGCTATTTAATCCATATCTGTTTCAGTTAAAGGCCACTGCCCTTTCTTCTATCATCACTACATATGCCTGTGAAAAGTCTCTCTCCATCATTCTTGTAGGGGGCCCTCTTAGGTACTGGCAAGGGTTCTAAGGTTTCCCTGGGGTCTTCTCTTCCCTAGGCTGAACAACGCTAACACTCCCAACCTGTCTTCAAAGCAGAGGTTCTCCAACGCTCTTAGGAACCCTCAGTGGCTCTCCTCTGAACTCATTCTAACAGGCCCGCATCCCTTATCCTGGGGCCCCCAGACACAGAGGTAGTGGTGCGGGTGAGATTTCAAACAATGGACTAGAGGGCCACAATTACCTCCCTTGACCTGCAGCTCTTTGCTCCTTTCCATGCAGCTCAGCCCACGGGTGGCTTTTTGGGCTGGCAGCACAGATTGTTGGCTCACGCTGAGCTTCTCCTCCATCAGCACCCCCAAGTCCTTCTCCTCAGCCCCTGCCCCACTCAGCTTCCTGTCCCCTGCAAACCCTGTGCTGAGAGGGAGCTCCATGCACTCTCTGTGTCACTGGCGAAGCCATTCAAGAGCCCCAGGGCCAAGGCCAGAGCCCTGATGGACGCTCCTCGTCCCCAGCCTCCACCTGGGCATGGAGCCACTGACCACAGCTCCCCAGCTGCCTCCATCTGGCCAAGTCTTCATGCCCTGCATAGCCCACCCTCCAAAGGCAGGGCTGTGCAGTGTGGGGCTTGAGGTGTCGTGTGGCACTGTGTCCAAAGCCTCACAGGGGCTCTGGGCACATCAGGATTGTCAGAGACTGAAATGTTATGGGTAAGGACTTAAACATTGTTACAAAGGAGTTTTGCCCATTATGGCAAAACTGTATAAAGAGGCTGAGACTCCCCAAGCCCACCTCTCCTTCACCTGACTGCAGCTTTGGGCTGGGACTTAAGCTGCCTAACAGAACTTGAGATAGCATGACGGCGACATTAGTGCTCAGTTACCTCTGGTCTAGGAACAAGGAAACAAGACTAAGGGAGGAGAAGGTACCCACAAGAAAGCCAAACGCAGAAGCTGTCCTGAAAATCAGCTTGGGCTGGATTCAGCCTGGGGAGGCCATAGCCCACAGGCTCCTCTGCTGAGGCCAGGTTTGCACACACTCCCTGTCTTGGTTTGAAAGACAGGTGTCTGCTAAGGAAGGCAGGAGCCTCCCTTGGAATGGCAGATGCAACCCCCCCTTCCCTCCGAGTTATTATAATTTTGAAATCAAGGGGCTTTTAGGCAAAGATGTGGGAAAATAGGAATAACAGTTCTTTACTATGATAGATCTCTATGTGTATAACCAGTCAAGCAAACAGCAACAATTCTGGCAGTAGCAGCAAACAATCCCAAGCCCAGTGCCAGCCCTCTGGGCTGTCGGGCCCTTTCCCCTGGGGTGCAGTTCCGCTCGCAGCCGGCAGGGGCGCTGGCGGCTCCCGGTGAGCAGGGCAGGTGCGATGGTTCCCCCGCGGCTGCAGGGGGCGCTCCGGAGCGAGCTCGGGGAGCACGCGGCCCTGGTGGCCTGGGATGCCGGGAAGGGATGGGACAAAGGCTTCGCAAAGCCCTGGGCAGCCGATCCCGGTGTCCGGCCGGACCCTGGGCAACAGCAGGCTGGAGCGGCAGGCTGGAGCGGCAGGGACGAGCACAAATCCTGGGTGGCAGGCGAGATGTATCCAAAGCGCGGAGCTGCGGTGGGAGCCCCCCGGAGGTCTGGGCAGGCAGGATGAGCAGGGCTACAAGGTAGCGAAGGCTCAAAGCAATGGTGGGGGCAGGGAAGGCGGGCTTTGGATCCCGGGGTTTCTCTGGCAGAAGGAAAAGCAGCCAAAGAAAGCAGCCTCCCTCTCTGTCCAAACGCTGGGGACCGACTGTCCACACACCCAGGCAAAACCAAAGAGTAGCCAGATGCACCCCACCCCCATCGCCAGCTCTTTTGTTTGATGAAATATGCAGCCATTTGTCCCCCTAGCAACACATATGGGGAAAATTCCTGGAACAGAAAAAAAACCAGCAGAGCTCCTAAAACCCCAACACTCCCCCACAACCAAGAAGGGAGGAGGAGAGTTTTGGGGCTGTGGCGTGACCTCTGGTCAGAGGCACTGAACACCCATCCTCCCTCACACAAACTGGCTCAGCTGTAAAACCCCCCACCCTGGGAAGGCCACATCCATGAGAAATTCACATGACGGGCAGCTGAGCAGGTGTCATAATCCATCAAAGACCCCCAAAGCGCTCCCCAGACTCATTGCTGAGGCCTTGCAGCAGAGCATCACACGCCATGCAAAGGGATACAACAGATCCAGAGTCTGTTGCAAGAGACTGTGTCAAACTTGCCCCCCACCAGGGCAGGTACCTGGGCGTTCCCACCTGGCCCAAACGTACGTCAATCCCCCAAACTCCATGTTTCCAGGGAACCCTTACCGCCAAGAAGCCCTGATGGAGAGCATCAACAGAATGCCATTGGCATCCTCAGAGTGGTGATGTTTTTAAATCTGTCTCTGTCACTCTCTTTGTCTGCCCCCACCTCTTTTCTATTTCTTTCTCTTTCTCTCTCTTTCTCTCTCTCTCTCTCTCTCACTTACTGTTCAATAAAACCCATACTACTGACTTTGGCATATGGCCTCATTTGCACCTTAATTCAGGCCAAAGCATTTCTGACAAGTTTAATGACGGGATCATAACAAGGGTCTAGAAGCCCGCAAGCCTGGGGGCTGCTCCATGCCACTTCCAGTGGCTTCAGCTGTCAAAGGGGTGCCAGGTGTGGCCCTTTGTGACACAGGCGCCTTGTGTCAGGGCCCTGGATGATGTGGGACATTGTGGTGCCCAGAGGCCCTTGTGACACGGTAGAGCCCCGCCCTGCCCTGCCAGGGGGTATCCAAGGGGCGCAGAGCCCTGGGGAGCCCAGTCCCGCCAGAGCCGCTCTCGCAGGAGGAAGCAGCTCCCGGGATTCCTGTGCGTCAGACAACGTCAGACGTGAAGGAGGAGCACGTGAACCCCAGCTCACAGCCCCCCAGCCCCTTGCCCGGCTGGCTGCCAGACCAGGCCCTCAGTGGGCAGTGGCTGGGGGCAGGCAGCAGCTCAGGCCTGCCCCTGTCGGACACTGAGGAGGAGGGGGCCTTTGTCAACATGGACGAAGAGTGGGAATACGACTCGGATCAAGAGCTTTCCCAGTGGGGAGGCCTTAGTGGCCAAGAACTTTGCCTCTGGGAAGAAGTGACAATCCAAGAGTTTTACCGAGGGCAAGAAGTGACGATCCAGGAAGTTTCCCCATGGGGAGTTGTGACACATCAAGAGTTGCATCAGAGGGAGGTAGGTATGAAAGTCCAGTGGGGGGATGGCACACAGCAAGAGCTGTACTACTGGGAGGAAAGTGTGACCGTCCAGGAGCTGTACCCATGGGAGGAAGAGGATGAGATATGCCAAGAATGGTCCCAGTGGGAAGAAGACCTGACATGCCAAGAGCTGTCCCAGTGGGAAGGGGAGGGAGACCAGGAACTGTCTCCTTTGGAAGAAGATGTGCAAGGCCACCTGCACATGTACCAATGGGAAGGAGACAAGAGACAGCCAGAGTTGCCCCAGGTGGGAGACAACAGGGACAAGGAGCTATCACAAGGAAAAGACTACAATGTCCAGGAGCTAGGCCGGTGGGAAAAAGACAGGAGTGACCAAAAGCTGCCCCAATGGGAAGGAAGTGTCAGCAGCCAGGGGCTGCCCCAATGGGCAGAAGGTGTCAGTGACAAGATGTGGGACAAACCCTTGTACCCAGAGAAGGATGAGGATACCCAGGAGGGGCCCGCCTCTCCCAGCAGTGTGGGCACCCAGGTGGCAGGAGAGGCAGCCCATGAGCTGCCCAGCGCCTCTCCTGCCCCAGGGAGTCCCACAGAGGACGAGCTGGCAGCCGCTGCTGCTCCAGCTGGAGCTGCTGAGGAGGAGGAGGAGCCTCCCGAGCCTCTGCCTGCCGAGGTGGAAAAGGCACCAGCTTCTCCTGGCCTCACGGAGGAGGTGCCATCGGCAGCGCCAGAGAGCCCAGTCCCTGCTCCACGCAGCCCCCCAGGCTACAGCCAGGCTCTGCTGGACTTGGCGTGGCACATCAGCCATGAGGTGGTGCGAGAGGCTGTGCTTGAGGCCCAGGCATCTGGCCAGCAGCCAGAGGAACAGAGGGACCTGGAGCAAAGCACAGCTGCAGAACTAGAAGCAGCAGCTCCAGAAGAAAAGCAAGAGAGCCCCATCTCTGGCCTGCACAGCCCCTGCTGCACCCCCAGCGCCTCGCCCAGCCCACTGGGAGCCCAAGCCCTCAGTGAGCAGCAGGAGGAGGCAGACAGGGGCTCAGTCCTGGCAGAGAAAGAGACTGAGGAGAGGGACTCAGCTGGGGAGCTCGAGCTTTCTCAGTGCAAAGATGAGGAAAACACAGAGCTGTCCCAAGGAGAAACCAACAGACACCAGGAAGGGTCCCAAGGAGAAGCCTGCATTGAGCAGGAGCTGTCCCTGGAAGAAGCCAGGGACGACCAGGAAGGGTCCCAAGGGGAAGCCTGCATTGAGCAGGAGCTATCCCTCGAAAAAGACAGCAATGACCAGGATGTGTTCCAAGGGGAAGCCTGCATTGAGCAGGAGCTGTCCCAAGAAGACAGCAATGACCAGGATGTATTGCAAGGGGAAGCCTGCATTGGGCAGGAGCTGTCCCTTGAAAAAGACAGGAACGACCAGGATGTATTGCAAGGGGAAGCCTGCATTGAGCAGGAGATATCCGTAGAAAAAGACAGCAATGACCAGGTTGTATTGCAAGGGGAAGCCTGCATTGAGCAGGAGCTGCCCCTGGAAGAAGGTAGGAACGACCAGGATATGTTCCATGGGGAAGCCTGCATTGAGCAGGAGCTATCCCTAGAAGAAGCCAGGATTGACCAAGAAGGGTCCCAAGGGGAAGCCTGCATTGGGCAGGAGCTGTCCCTAGAAGAAGGTACGAACGACCAGGATGTGTTCCAAGGGGAAGCCTGCATTGGGCAGGAGCTGCCCCTGGAAGAAGCCAGGGATGACCAGGAAGGGTCCCAAGGGGAAGCCTGCATTGAGCAGGAGCGGTCCCCTGGAGATGCCAGTGATGAGCAGGAAGGGTTCCAAGAGGAAGCCAGCACTGAGCAGGAGCTGTCTGTAGATGGAGCCGGTGGGTTTCAGGATGTGTCCCAAGAGGAAGCCTGCATTGAGCAGGAGCTCTCCCCAGAAGAAGCCGGTAGCTACCACGAGCTCTCCGACTGGGATGAATCCATTGCGGAAGAGCTCTCCCTAGGAGAAGCCAGCAGCTACCTAGAAGTTTCTGACTGGGAAGAAGGCACGGAGAAAGGCCTTTCTCAAGGACAAGTCGGTAGCTCCCAAAATCTCTCTGACTGGGAGGAAGACAGCGAGCATGAGCTGTCCCATGGAGATGTCAGTAGCTACCAAGAAGTGTCTGACTGGGAAGAGTCCATTGGCCAGGAGGTTTCTGAAGAGGAAGACTCCGTTGGTCAGGAGGTTTCCAAAGGGAATGGCAAGAGGCCTTCAGCTCAGTCCAGCTGGGAAAATGACAGTGACCGAGACCTGATGCAGGACAGCTGGGAACAGAACATTGGGGACAAGCCCTTGCTGCAGGAGGAGGACGAGTGGGATGGAGTGAGCCTCCTCGAGCTCCGTGAAGAAGACAGAGAGCTGGGAGGTTTGGCAGGAGGCAGGCTCCCAGTGCCTGCCCCTCGCGAGGCCTGGGTTGAGCATGGGCCATCTGAGCCGTGCCCCCAAGCGCCGCTCTGTGCCTCGCCTCCCCAGCTGGGAGCCCAGGCCCTCAGGCAGCAGCTGAGTCCCCGCAAGAAACGTCCCTCCCGCCTCGGGCGGGCGCTGCGGATGCTGCGCGGCCTATTCCGCTGCTCCTGCCTGGCGCCACGGCCCGAGGATTAGGGCTGCGGCCGGCGCCAGCCCGGGCCCCCTGGACGGCAGCTGGCTGGCAGCCTGCCCCACATCCTGGGGGAGCCACACGGGCTGCCTTTGCCTGGACATGTCCCTGCAGCCTCAGCAATCCCTGGCTGCTTTGGAGCATCCCAAGCCACTCTCCCCAAGAGCAAATATTACCCATGTGGCCAGCCTCAGACCAGTATCCACACGGGACACTTGGTGCCAGGTGGCTCAGCGGTGAAGGCCAGAGACTCATCAGGGTGGGAAGAGACCTTGAAAGTCATCCAGTCCCACCGTCACCCTGGCATCACCATCATCACCCTGAAACCATGTCCCCACGTGCCACATCCAGACAAGACTTGAACACTTCCAGAGACAGTGACTCTACCACCTCCCTGAGCAACTTCTTGCAATCGATTCCTGACCACTCTGTCAGGGAAAAGTTGTTTGGAATATTTAATCTGTACCTCCCCTGGTGGAATCCAAGGCCATTTCCTCTCATCCTGAAAGGACTACGTGCTGATCCTTTGGGATTTTATCCATGAGGAATGGGCGCAGACAGGAGGTATTGCTCCCAGGACTCCACTGCATGGCTTCACCAAACAATTCTTCCAAAACAGAGGGAAGTTGGCTTTAAGAAATAGTGGCAGTAGTGAAAAGCAAAACAAAACAAAACAAAACAAACAAACAACAACAACAACAAAAAACCCAAAACAAAACACAAAAAACCCCTAAAACCAACACAAAACACAAAAAAATCCACAAAAAGAAAAATAATAGGAATAGGACTAATAATAATACAAAGAAGATGAAGAAAATGAAGAAATAGTGGTAGTAAATAAGAAAAAGAAGTAAACTTAAGAATAAGAACAAGAAAAAAAAAGAATAATAATAAGAATGAGAATAAGAGTGAGAATAAGAGCAAGAATAAGAATAGGATTAAGAATAAGAATAAGAATAGGAAAAAGGAAAAGAAAAAATAATAAGAAAAAGAATAGGAAAAAGCATAAGAATAAGAATAAAAATAAGAATTAAAAAAATAAGAATGAGAATGAGAATGAGAATGAGAAGAAGAAGAAGAGGAAGAAAAAGAAAAAGAATAAGAATAAGAATAAGAATAAGAATAAGAATAAGAATAAGAATAAGAATAAGAATAAGAATAAGAATAAGAATAGAAACAAGACAAAGTAAAAAGAATAAATCTAAGACTAAGTTGATGTAGAAGAAGAGAGAGGAGTAAAAGTAAATACTAAGAAGAAGGAGAAGAAGCATGGGGATCAGAAGAAGAAGAAGAAGAGGCTAAAGAAGAAGATTAAATAGTAGGAGTAACAAATTATTATTATTAGAACAATAATATCAAGTTAAAATACACATCCACACATCCTCTAGCATCACAGAAAGGTTTAATTTGGGAAGGACCTCAAACCTTTCTATCTCTCTCCTTCACAATTCTTGTTAAATAAAATCCACATTCAATAAAATCTGTATGTTGTCATCATATGGTCTCATTTGAACCTTAATTTGGGCAGAGGCATCTCTCCCTAATCCAATCCTAACAGTTATTAAATGAGTATCACTCGGCTTCATCTCATTGTTTCACTTCAGGCAAACCTGACAAATGTATCTCTTCCAGGGAGGGGGCATCCACAAAGCCTCTGGGAAACCTATGCCAATGCCTCACCAGCCTCACAGAAGAGAATGTCTTCCTGCTATTTAATCCATATCTGTTTCAGTTAAAGGCCACTGCCCTTTCTTCTATCATCACTACATATGCCTGTGAAAAGTCTCTCTCCATCATTCTTGTAGGGGGCCCTCTTAGGTACTGGCAAGGGTTCTAAGGTTTCCCTGGGGTCTTCTCTTCCCTAGGCTGAACAACGCTAACACTCCCAACCTGTCTTCAAAGCAGAGGTTCTCCAACGCTCTTAGGAACCCTCAGTGGCTCTCCTCTGAACTCATTCTAACAGGCCCGCATCCCTTATCCTGGGGCCCCCAGACACAGAGGTAGTGGTGCGGGTGAGATTTCAAACAATGGACTAGAGGGCCACAATTACCTCCCTTGACCTGCAGCTCTTTGCTCCTTTCCATGCAGCTCAGCCCACGGGTGGCTTTTTGGGCTGGCAGCACAGATTGTTGGCTCACGCTGAGCTTCTCCTCCATCAGCACCCCCAAGTCCTTCTCCTCAGCCCCTGCCCCACTCAGCTTCCTGTGCCCTGCAAACCCTGTGCTGAGAGGGAGCTCCATGCACTCTCTGTGTCACTGGCGAAGCCATTCAAGAGCCCCAGGGCCAAGGCCAGAGCCCTGATGGACGCTCCTCGTCCCCAGCCTCCACCTGGGCATGGAGCCACTGACCACAGCTCCCCAGCTGCCTCCATCTGGCCAAGTCTTCATGCCCTGCATAGCCCACCCTCCAAAGGCAGGGCTGTGCAGTGTGGGGCTTGAGGTGTCGTGTGGCACTGTGTCCAAAGCCTCACAGGGGCTCTGGGCACATCAGGATTGTCAGAGACTGAAATGTTATGGGTAAGGACTTAAACATTGTTACAAAGGAGTTTTGCCCATTATGGCAAAACTGTATAAAGAGGCTGAGACTCCCCAAGCCCACCTCTCCTTCACCTGACTGCAGCTTTGGGCTGGGACTTAAGCTGCCTAACAGAACTTGAGATAGCATGACGGCGACATTAGTGCTCAGTTACCTCTGGTCTAGGAACAAGGAAACAAGACTAAGGGAGGAGAAGGTACCCACAAGAAAGCCAAACGCAGAAGCTGTCCTGAAAATCAGCTTGGGCTGGATTCAGCCTGGGGAGGCCATAGCCCACAGGCTCCTCTGCTGAGGCCAGGTTTGCACACACTCCCTGTCTTGGTTTGAAAGACAGGTGTCTGCTAAGGAAGGCAGGAGCCTCCCTTGGAATGGCAGATGCAACCCCCCCTTCCCTCCGAGTTATTATAATTTTGAAATCAAGGGGCTTTTAGGCAAAGATGTGGGAAAATAGGAAGAACAGTTCTTTACTATGATAGATCTCTATGTGTATAACCAGTCAAGCAAACAGCAACAATTCTGGCAGTAGCAGCAAACAATCCCAAGCCCAGTGCCAGCCCTCTGGGCTGTCGGGCCCTTTCCCCTGGGGTGCAGTTCCGCTCGCAGCCGGCAGGGGCGCTGGCGGCTCCCGGTGAGCAGGGCAGGTGCGATGGTTCCCCCGCGGCTGCAGGGGGCGCTCCGGAGCGAGCTCGGGGAGCACGCGGCCCTGGTGGCCTGGGATGCCGGGAAGGGATGGGACAAAGGCTTGGCAAAGCCCTGGGCAGCCGATCCCGGTGTCCGGCCGGACCCTGGGCAACAGCAGGCTGGAGCGGCAGGCTGGAGCGGCAGGGACGAGCACAAATCCTGGGTGGCAGGCGAGATGTATCCAAAGCGCGGAGCTGCGGTGGGAGCCCCCCGGAGGTCTGGGCAGGCAGGATGAGCAGGGCTACAAGGTAGCGAAGGCTCAAAGCAATGGTGGGGGCAGGGAAGGCGGGCTTTGGATCCCGGGGTTTCTCTGGCAGAAGGAAAAGCAGCCAAAGAAAGCAGCCTCCCTCTCTGTCCAAACGCTGGGGACCGACTGTCCACACACCCAGGCAAAACCAAAGAGTAGCCAGATGCACCCCACCCCCATCGCCAGCTCTTTTGTTTGATGAAATATGCAGCCATTTGTCCCCCTAGCAACACATATGGGGAAAATTCCTGGAACAGAAAAAAAACCAGCAGAGCTCCTAAAACCCCAACACTCTCCCACAACCAAGAAGGGAGGAGGAGAGTTTTGGGGCTGTGGCGTGACCTCTGGTCAGAGGCACTGAACACCCATCCTCCCTCACACAAACTGGCTCAGCTGTAAAACCCCCCACCCTGGGAAGGCCACATCCATGAGAAATTCACATGACGGGCAGCTGAGCAGGTGTCATAATCCATCAAAGACCCCCAAAGCGCTCCCCAGACTCATTGCTGAGGCCTTGCAGCAGAGCATCACACGCCATGCAAAGGGATACAACAGATCCAGAGTCTGTTGCAAGAGACTGTGTCAAGCTTGCCCCCCACCAGGGCAGGTACCTGGGCGTTCCCACCTGGCCCAAACGTACGTCAATCCCCCAAACTCCATGTTTCCAGGGAACCCTTACCGCCAAGAAGCCCTGATGGAGAGCATCAACAGAATGCCATTGGCATCCTCAGAGTGGTGATGTTTTTAAATCTGTCTCTGTCACTCTCTTTGTCTGCCCCCACCTCTTTTCTATTTCTTTCTCTTTCTCTCTCTTTCTCTCTCTCTCTCTCTCTCACTTACTGTTCAATAAAACCCATACTACTGACTTTGGCATATGGCCTCATTTGCACCTTAATTCAGGCCAAAGCATTTCTGACAAGTTTAATGACGGGATCATAACAAGGGTCTAGAAGCCCGCAAGCCTGGGGGCTGCTCCATGCCACTTCCAGTGGCTTCAGCTGTCAAAGGGGTGCCAGGTGTGGCCCTTTGTGACACAGGTGCCTTGTGTCAGGGCCCTGGATGATGTGGGACATTGTGGTGCCCAGAGGCCCTTGTGACACGGTAGAGCCCCGCCCTGCCCTGCCAGGGGGTATCCAAGGGGCGCAGAGCCCTGGGGAGCCCAGTCCCGCCAGAGCCGCTCTCGCAGGAGGAAGCAGCTCCCGGGATTCCTGTGCGTCAGACAACGTCAGACGTGAAGGAGGAGCACGTGAACCCCAACTCACAGCCCCCCAGCCCCTTGCCCGGCTGGCTGCCAGACCAGGCCCTCAGTGGGCAGTGGCTGGGGGCAGGCAGCAGCTCAGGCCTGCCCCTGTCGGACACTGAGGAGGAGGGGGCCTTTGTCAACATGGACGAAGAGTGGGAATACGACTCGGATCAAGAGCTTTCCCAGTGGGGAGGCCTTAGTGGCCAAGAACTTTGCCTCTGGGAAGAAGTGACAATCCAAGAGTTTTACCGAGGGCAAGAAGTGACGATCCAGGAAGTTTCCCCATGGGGAGTTGTGACACATCAAGAGTTGCATCAGAGGGAGGTAGGTATGAAAGTCCAGTGGGGGGATGGCACACAGCAAGAGCTGTACTACTGGGAGGAAAGTGTGACCGTCCAGGAGCTGTACCCATGGGAGGAAGAGGATGAGATATGCCAAGAATGGTCCCAGTGGGAAGAAGACCTGACATGCCAAGAGCTGTCCCAGTGGGAAGGGGAGGGAGACCAGGAACTGTCTCCTTTGGAAGAAGATGTGCAAGGCCACCTGCACATGTACCAATGGGAAGGAGACAAGAGACAGCCAGAGTTGCCCCAGGTGGGAGACAACAGGGACAAGGAGCTATCACAAGGAAAAGACTACAATGTCCAGGAGCTAGGCCGGTGGGAAAAAGACAGGAGTGACCAAAAGCTGCCCCAATGGGAAGGAAGTGTCAGCAGCCAGGGGCTGCCCCAATGGGCAGAAGGTGTCAGTGACAAGATGTGGGACAAACCCTTGTACCCAGAGAAGGATGAGGATACCCAGGAGGGGCCCGCCTCTCCCAGCAGCGTGGGCACCCAGGTGGCAGGAGAGGCAGCCCATGAGCTGCCCAGCGCCTCTCCTGCCCCAGGGAGTCCCACAGAGGACGAGCTGGCAGCCGCTGCTGCTCCAGCTGGAGCTGCTGAGGAGGAGGAGGAGCCTCCCGAGCCTCTGCCTGCCGAGGTGGAAAAGGCACCAGCTTCTCCTGGCCTCACGGAGGAGGTGCCATCGGCAGCGCCAGAGAGCCCAGTCCCTGCTCCACGCAGCCCCCCAGGCTACAGCCAGGCTCTGCTGGACTTGGCGTGGCACATCAGCCATGAGGTGGTGCGAGAGGCTGTGCTTGAGGCCCAGGCATCTGGCCAGCAGCCAGAGGAACAGAGGGACCTGGAGCAAAGCACAGCTGCAGAACTAGAAGCAGCAGCTCCAGAAGAAAAGCAAGAGAGCCCCATCTCTGGCCTGCACAGCCCCTGCTGCACCCCCAGCGCCTCGCCCAGCCCACTGGGAGCCCAAGCCCTCAGTGAGCAGCAGGAGGAGGCAGACAGGGGCTCAGTCCTGGCAGAGAAAGAGACTGAGGAGAGGGACTCAGCTGGGGAGCTCGAGCTTTCTCAGTGCAAAGATGAGGAAAACACAGAGCCGTCCCAAGGAGAAACCAACAGACACCAGGAAGGGTCCCAAGGAGAAGCCTGCATTGAGCAGGAGCTGTCCCTGGAAGAAGCCAGGGACGACCAGGAAGGGTCCCAAGGGGAAGCCTGCATTGAGCAGGAGCTATCCCTCGAAAAAGACAGCAATGACCAGGATGTGTTCCAAGGGGAAGCCTGCATTGAGCAGGAGCTGTCCCAAGAAGACAGCAATGACCAGGATGTATTGCAAGGGGAAGCCTGCATTGGGCAGGAGCTGTCCCTTGAAAAAGACAGGAACGACCAGGATGTATTGCAAGGGGAAGCCTGCATTGAGCAGGAGATATCCGTAGAAAAAGACAGCAATGACCAGGTTGTATTGCAAGGGGAAGCCTGCATTGAGCAGGAGCTGCCCCTGGAAGAAGGTAGGAACGACCAGGATATGTTCCATGGGGAAGCCTGCATTGAGCAGGAGCTATCCCTAGAAGAAGCCAGGATTGACCAAGAAGGGTCCCAAGGGGAAGCCTGCATTGGGCAGGAGCTGTCCCTAGAAGAAGGTACGAACGACCAGGATGTGTTCCAAGGGGAAGCCTGCATTGAGCAGGAGCTGCCCCTGGAAGAAGCCAGGGATGACCAGGAAGGGTCCCAAGGGGAAGCCTGCATTGAGCAGGAGCGGTCCCCTGGAGATGCCAGTGATGAGCAGGAAGGGTTCCAAGAGGAAGCCAGCACTGAGCAGGAGCTGTCTGTAGATGGAGCCGGTGGGTTTCAGGATGTGTCCCAAGAGGAAGCCTGCATTGAGCAGGAGCTCTCCCCAGAAGAAGCCGGTAGCTACCACGAGCTCTCCGACTGGGATGAATCCATTGCGGAAGAGCTCTCCCTAGGAGAAGCCAGCAGCTACCTAGAAGTTTCTGACTGGGAAGAAGGCACGGAGAAAGGCCTTTCTCAAGGACAAGTCGGTAGCTCCCAAAATCTCTCTGACTGGGAGGAAGACAGCGAGCATGAGCTGTCCCATGGAGATGTCAGTAGCTACCAAGAAGTGTCTGACTGGGAAGAGTCCATTGGCCAGGAGGTTTCTGAAGAGGAAGACTCCGTTGGTCAGGAGGTTTCCAAAGGGAATGGCAAGAGGCCTTCAGCTCAGTCCAGCTGGGAAAATGACAGTGACCGAGACCTGATGCAGGACAGCTGGGAACAGAACATTGGGGACAAGCCCTTGCTGCAGGAGGAGGACGAGTGGGATGGAGTGAGCCTCCTCGAGCTCCGTGAAGAAGACAGAGAGCTGGGAGGTTTGGCAGGAGGCAGGCTCCCAGTGCCTGCCCCTCGCGAGGCCTGGGTTGAGCATGGGCCATCTGAGCCGTGCCCCCAAGCGCCGCTCTGTGCCTCGCCTCCCCAGCTGGGAGCCCAGGCCCTCAGGCAGCAGCTGAGTCCCCGCAAGAAACGTCCCTCCCGCCTCGGGCGGGCGCTGCGGATGCTGCGCGGCCTATTCCGCTGCTCCTGCCTGGCGCCACGGCCCGAGGATTAGGGCTGCGGCCGGCGCCAGCCCGGGCCCCCTGGACGGCAGCTGGCTGGCAGCCTGCCCCACATCCTGGGGGAGCCACACGGGCTGCCTTTGCCTGGACATGTCCCTGCAGCCTCAGCAATCCCTGGCTGCTTTGGAGCATCCCAAGCCACTCTCCCCAAGAGCAAATATTACCCATGTGGCCAGCCTCAGACCAGTATCCACACGGGACACTTGGTGCCAGGTGGCTCAGCGGTGAAGGCCAGAGACTCATCAGGGTGGGAAGAGACCTTGAAAGTCATCCAGTCCCACCGTCACCCTGGCATCACCATCATCACCCTGAAACCATGTCCCCACGTGCCACATCCAGACAAGACTTGAACACTTCCAGAGACAGTGACTCTACCACCTCCCTGAGCAACTTCTTGCAATCGATTCCTGACCACTCTGTCAGGGAAAAGTTGTTTGGAATATTTAATCTGTACCTCCCCTGGTGGAATCCAAGGCCATTTCCTCTCATCCTGAAAGGACTACGTGCTGATCCTTTGGGATTTTATCCATGAGGAATGGGCGCAGACAGGAGGTATTGCTCCCAGGACTCCACTGCATGGCTTCACCAAACAATTCTTCCAAAACAGAGGGAAGTTGGCTTTAAGAAATAGTGGCAGTAGTGAAAAGCAAAACAAAACAAAACAAAACAAACAAACAACAACAACAAAAAAAAACCCAAAACAAAACACAAAAAACCCCTAAAACCAACACAAAACACAAAAAAATCCACAAAAAGAAAAATAATAGGAATAGGACTAATAATAATACAAAGAAGATGAAGAAAATGAAGAAATAGTGGTAGTAAATAAGAAAAAGAAGTAAACTTAAGAATAAGAACAAGAAAAAAAAAGAATAATAATAAGAATGAGAATAAGAGTGAGAATAAGAGCAAGAATAAGAATAGGATTAAGAATAAGAATAAGAATAGGAAAAAGGAAAAGAAAAAATAATAAGAAAAAGAATAGGAAAAAGCATAAGAATAAGAATAAAAATAAGAATTAAAAAAATAAGAATGAGAATGAGAATGAGAATGAGAAGAAGAAGAAGAGGAAGAAAAAGAAAAAGAATAAGAATAAGAATAAGAATAAGAATAAGAATAAGAATAAGAATAAGAATAAGAATAAGAATAAGAATAAGAATAGAAACAAGACAAAGTAAAAAGAATAAATCTAAGACTAAGTTGATGTAGAAGAAGAGAGAGGAGTAAAAGTAAATACTAAGAAGAAGGAGAAGAAGCATGGGGATCAGAAGAAGAAGAAGAAGAGGCTAAAGAAGAAGATTAAATAGTAGGAGTAACAAATTATTATTATTAGAACAATAATATCAAGTTAAAATACACATCCACACATCCTCTAGCATCACAGAAAGGTTTAATTTGGGAAGGACCTCAAACCTTTCTATCTCTCTCCTTCACAATTCTTGTTAAATAAAATCCACATTCAATAAAATCTGTATGTTGTCATCATATGGTCTCATTTGAACCTTAATTTGGGCAGAGGCATCTCTCCCTAATCCAATCCTAACAGTTATTAAATGAGTATCACTCGGCTTCATCTCATTGTTTCACTTCAGGCAAACCTGACAAATGTATCTCTTCCAGGGAGGGGGCATCCACAAAGCCTCTGGGAAACCTATGCCAATGCCTCACCAGCCTCACAGAAGAGAATGTCTTCCTGCTATTTAATCCATATCTGTTTCAGTTAAAGGCCACTGCCCTTTCTTCTATCATCACTACATATGCCTGTGAAAAGTCTCTCTCCATCATTCTTGTAGGGGGCCCTCTTAGGTACTGGCAAGGGTTCTAAGGTTTCCCTGGGGTCTTCTCTTCCCTAGGCTGAACAACGCTAACACTCCCAACCTGTCTTCAAAGCAGAGGTTCTCCAACGCTCTTAGGAACCCTCAGTGGCTCTCCTCTGAACTCATTCTAACAGGCCCGCATCCCTTATCCTGGGGCCCCCAGACACAGAGGTAGTGGTGCGGGTGAGATTTCAAACAATGGACTAGAGGGCCACAATTACCTCCCTTGACCTGCAGCTCTTTGCTCCTTTCCATGCAGCTCAGCCCACGGGTGGCTTTTTGGGCTGGCAGCACAGATTGTTGGCTCACGCTGAGCTTCTCCTCCATCAGCACCCCCAAGTCCTTCTCCTCAGCCCCTGCCCCACTCAGCTTCCTGTCCCCTGCAAACCCTGTGCTGAGAGGGAGCTCCATGCACTCTCTGTGTCACTGGCGAAGCCATTCAAGAGCCCCAGGGCCAAGGCCAGAGCCCTGATGGACGCTCCTCGTCCCCAGCCTCCACCTGGGCATGGAGCCACTGACCACAGCTCCCCAGCTGCCTCCATCTGGCCAAGTCTTCATGCCCTGCATAGCCCACCCTCCAAAGGCAGGGCTGTGCAGTGTGGGGCTTGAGGTGTCGTGTGGCACTGTGTCCAAAGCCTCACAGGGGCTCTGGGCACATCAGGATTGTCAGAGACTGAAATGTTATGGGTAAGGACTTAAACATTGTTACAAAGGAGTTTTGCCCATTATGGCAAAACTGTATAAAGAGGCTGAGACTCCCCAAGCCCACCTCTCCTTCACCTGACTGCAGCTTTGGGCTGGGACTTAAGCTGCCTAACAGAACTTGAGATAGCATGACGGCGACATTAGTGCTCAGTTACCTCTGGTCTAGGAACAAGGAAACAAGACTAAGGGAGGAGAAGGTACCCACAAGAAAGCCAAACGCAGAAGCTGTCCTGAAAATCAGCTTGGGCTGGATTCAGCCTGGGGAGGCCATAGCCCACAGGCTCCTCTGCTGAGGCCAGGTTTGCACACACTCCCTGTCTTGGTTTGAAAGACAGGTGTCTGCTAAGGAAGGCAGGAGCCTCCCTTGGAATGGCAGATGCAACCCCCCCTTCCCTCCGAGTTATTATAATTTTGAAATCAAGGGGCTTTTAGGCAAAGATGTGGGAAAATAGGAATAACAGTTCTTTACTATGATAGATCTCTATGTGTATAACCAGTCAAGCAAACAGCAACAATTCTGGCAGTAGCAGCAAACAATCCCAAGCCCAGTGCCAGCCCTCTGGGCTGTCGGGCCCTTTCCCCTGGGGTGCAGTTCCGCTCGCAGCCGGCAGGGGCGCTGGCGGCTCCCGGTGAGCAGGGCAGGTGCGATGGTTCCCCCGCGGCTGCAGGGGGCGCTCCGGAGCGAGCTCGGGGAGCACGCGGCCCTGGTGGCCTGGGATGCCGGGAAGGGATGGGACAAAGGCTTCGCAAAGCCCTGGGCAGCCGATCCCGGTGTCCGGCCGGACCCTGGGCAACAGCAGGCTGGAGCGGCAGGCTGGAGCGGCAGGGACGAGCACAAATCCTGGGTGGCAGGCGAGATGTATCCAAAGCGCGGAGCTGCGGTGGGAGCCCCCCGGAGGTCTGGGCAGGCAGGATGAGCAGGGCTACAAGGTAGCGAAGGCTCAAAGCAATGGTGGGGGCAGGGAAGGCGGGCTTTGGATCCCGGGGTTTCTCTGGCAGAAGGAAAAGCAGCCAAAGAAAGCAGCCTCCCTCTCTGTCCAAACGCTGGGGACCGACTGTCCACACACCCAGGCAAAACCAAAGAGTAGCCAGATGCACCCCACCCCCATCGCCAGCTCTTTTGTTTGATGAAATATGCAGCCATTTGTCCCCCTAGCAACACATATGGGGAAAATTCCTGGAACAGAAAAAAAACCAGCAGAGCTCCTAAAACCCCAACACTCCCCCACAACCAAGAAGGGAGGAGGAGAGTTTTGGGGCTGTGGCGTGACCTCTGGTCAGAGGCACTGAACACCCATCCTCCCTCACACAAACTGGCTCAGCTGTAAAACCCCCCACCCTGGGAAGGCCACATCCATGAGAAATTCACATGACGGGCAGCTGAGCAGGTGTCATAATCCATCAAAGACCCCCAAAGCGCTCCCCAGACTCATTGCTGAGGCCTTGCAGCAGAGCATCACACGCGATGCAAAGGGATACAACAGATCCAGAGTCTGTTGCAAGAGACTGTGTCAAACTTGCCCCCCACCAGGGCAGGTACCTGGGCGTTCCCACCTGGCCCAAACGTACGTCAATCCCCCAAACTCCATGTTTCCAGGGAACCCTTACCGCCAAGAAGCCCTGATGGAGAGCATCAACAGAATGCCATTGGCATCCTCAGAGTGGTGATGTTTTTAAATCTGTCTCTGTCACTCTCTTTGTCTGCCCCCACCTCTTTTCTATTTCTTTCTCTTTCTCTCTCTTTCTCTCTCTCTCTCTCTCTCACTTACTGTTCAATAAAACCCATACTACTGACTTTGGCATATGGCCTCATTTGCACCTTAATTCAGGCCAAAGCATTTCTGACAAGTTTAATGACGGGATCATAACAAGGGTCTAGAAGCCCGCAAGCCTGGGGGCTGCTCCATGCCACTTCCAGTGGCTTCAGCTGTCAAAGGGGTGCCAGGTGTGGCCCTTTGTGACACAGGCGCCTTGTGTCAGGGCCCTGGATGATGTGGGACATTGTGGTGCCCAGAGGCCCTTGTGACACGGTAGAGCCCCGCCCTGCCCTGCCAGGGGGTATCCAAGGGGCGCAGAGCCCTGGGGAGCCCAGTCCCGCCAGAGCCGCTCTCGCAGGAGGAAGCAGCTCCCGGGATTCCTGTGCGTCAGACAACGTCAGACGTGAAGGAGGAGCACGTGAACCCCAGCTCACAGCCCCCCAGCCCCTTGCCCGGCTGGCTGCCAGACCAGGCCCTCAGTGGGCAGTGGCTGGGGGCAGGCAGCAGCTCAGGCCTGCCCCTGTCGGACACTGAGGAGGAGGGGGCCTTTGTCAACATGGACGAAGAGTGGGAATACGACTCGGATCAAGAGCTTTCCCAGTGGGGAGGCCTTAGTGGCCAAGAACTTTGCCTCTGGGAAGAAGTGACAATCCAAGAGTTTTACCGAGGGCAAGAAGTGACGATCCAGGAAGTTTCCCCATGGGGAGTTGTGACACATCAAGAGTTGCATCAGAGGGAGGTAGGTATGAAAGTCCAGTGGGGGGATGGCACACAGCAAGAGCTGTACTACTGGGAGGAAAGTGTGACCGTCCAGGAGCTGTACCCATGGGAGGAAGAGGATGAGATATGCCAAGAATGGTCCCAGTGGGAAGAAGACCTGACATGCCAAGAGCTGTCCCAGTGGGAAGGGGAGGGAGACCAGGAACTGTCTCCTTTGGAAGAAGATGTGCAAGGCCACCTGCACATGTACCAATGGGAAGGAGACAAGAGACAGCCAGAGTTGCCCCAGGTGGGAGACAACAGGGACAAGGAGCTATCACAAGGAAAAGACTACAATGTCCAGGAGCTAGGCCGGTGGGAAAAAGACAGGAGTGACCAAAAGCTGCCCCAATGGGAAGGAAGTGTCAGCAGCCAGGGGCTGCCCCAATGGGCAGAAGGTGTCAGTGACAAGATGTGGGACAAACCCTTGTACCCAGAGAAGGATGAGGATACCCAGGAGGGGCCCGCCTCTCCCAGCAGTGTGGGCACCCAGGTGGCAGGAGAGGCAGCCCATGAGCTGCCCAGCGCCTCTCCTGCCCCAGGGAGTCCCACAGAGGACGAGCTGGCAGCCGCTGCTGCTCCAGCTGGAGCTGCTGAGGAGGAGGAGGAGCCTCCCGAGCCTCTGCCTGCCGAGGTGGAAAAGGCACCAGCTTCTCCTGGCCTCACGGAGGAGGTGCCATCGGCAGCGCCAGAGAGCCCAGTCCCTGCTCCACGCAGCCCCCCAGGCTACAGCCAGGCTCTGCTGGACTTGGCGTGGCACATCAGCCATGAGGTGGTGCGAGAGGCTGTGCTTGAGGCCCAGGCATCTGGCCAGCAGCCAGAGGAACAGAGGGACCTGGAGCAAAGCACAGCTGCAGAACTAGAAGCAGCAGCTCCAGAAGAAAAGCAAGAGAGCCCCATCTCTGGCCTGCACAGCCCCTGCTGCACCCCCAGCGCCTCGCCCAGCCCACTGGGAGCCCAAGCCCTCAGTGAGCAGCAGGAGGAGGCAGACAGGGGCTCAGTCCTGGCAGAGAAAGAGACTGAGGAGAGGGACTCAGCTGGGGAGCTCGAGCTTTCTCAGTGCAAAGATGAGGAAAACACAGAGCTGTCCCAAGGAGAAACCAACAGACACCAGGAAGGGTCCCAAGGAGAAGCCTGCATTGAGCAGGAGCTGTCCCTGGAAGAAGCCAGGGACGACCAGGAAGGGTCCCAAGGGGAAGCCTGCATTGAGCAGGAGCTATCCCTCGAAAAAGACAGCAATGACCAGGATGTGTTCCAAGGGGAAGCCTGCATTGAGCAGGAGCTGTCCCAAGAAGACAGCAATGACCAGGATGTATTGCAAGGGGAAGCCTGCATTGGGCAGGAGCTGTCCCTTGAAAAAGACAGGAACGACCAGGATGTATTGCAAGGGGAAGCCTGCATTGAGCAGGAGATATCCGTAGAAAAAGACAGCAATGACCAGGTTGTATTGCAAGGGGAAGCCTGCATTGAGCAGGAGCTGCCCCTGGAAGAAGGTAGGAACGACCAGGATATGTTCCATGGGGAAGCCTGCATTGAGCAGGAGCTATCCCTAGAAGAAGCCAGGATTGACCAAGAAGGGTCCCAAGGGGAAGCCTGCATTGGGCAGGAGCTGTCCCTAGAAGAAGGTACGAACGACCAGGATGTGTTCCAAGGGGAAGCCTGCATTGGGCAGGAGCTGCCCCTGGAAGAAGCCAGGGATGACCAGGAAGGGTCCCAAGGGGAAGCCTGCATTGAGCAGGAGCGGTCCCCTGGAGATGCCAGTGATGAGCAGGAAGGGTTCCAAGAGGAAGCCAGCACTGAGCAGGAGCTGTCTGTAGATGGAGCCGGTGGGTTTCAGGATGTGTCCCAAGAGGAAGCCTGCATTGAGCAGGAGCTCTCCCCAGAAGAAGCCGGTAGCTACCACGAGCTCTCCGACTGGGATGAATCCATTGCGGAAGAGCTCTCCCTAGGAGAAGCCAGCAGCTACCTAGAAGTTTCTGACTGGGAAGAAGGCACGGAGAAAGGCCTTTCTCAAGGACAAGTCGGTAGCTCCCAAAATCTCTCTGACTGGGAGGAAGACAGCGAGCATGAGCTGTCCCATGGAGATGTCAGTAGCTACCAAGAAGTGTCTGACTGGGAAGAGTCCATTGGCCAGGAGGTTTCTGAAGAGGAAGACTCCGTTGGTCAGGAGGTTTCCAAAGGGAATGGCAAGAGGCCTTCAGCTCAGTCCAGCTGGGAAAATGACAGTGACCGAGACCTGATGCAGGACAGCTGGGAACAGAACATTGGGGACAAGCCCTTGCTGCAGGAGGAGGACGAGTGGGATGGAGTGAGCCTCCTCGAGCTCCGTGAAGAAGACAGAGAGCTGGGAGGTTTGGCAGGAGGCAGGCTCCCAGTGCCTGCCCCTCGCGAGGCCTGGGTTGAGCATGGGCCATCTGAGCCGTGCCCCCAAGCGCCGCTCTGTGCCTCGCCTCCCCAGCTGGGAGCCCAGGCCCTCAGGCAGCAGCTGAGTCCCCGCAAGAAACGTCCCTCCCGCCTCGGGCGGGCGCTGCGGATGCTGCGCGGCCTATTCCGCTGCTCCTGCCTGGCGCCACGGCCCGAGGATTAGGGCTGCGGCCGGCGCCAGCCCGGGCCCCCTGGACGGCAGCTGGCTGGCAGCCTGCCCCACATCCTGGGGGAGCCACACGGGCTGCCTTTGCCTGGACATGTCCCTGCAGCCTCAGCAATCCCTGGCTGCTTTGGAGCATCCCAAGCCACTCTCCCCAAGAGCAAATATTACCCATGTGGCCAGCCTCAGACCAGTATCCACACGGGACACTTGGTGCCAGGTGGCTCAGCGGTGAAGGCCAGAGACTCATCAGGGTGGGAAGAGACCTTGAAAGTCATCCAGTCCCACCGTCACCCTGGCATCACCATCATCACCCTGAAACCATGTCCCCACGTGCCACATCCAGACAAGACTTGAACACTTCCAGAGACAGTGACTCTACCACCTCCCTGAGCAACTTCTTGCAATCGATTCCTGACCACTCTGTCAGGGAAAAGTTGTTTGGAATATTTAATCTGTACCTCCCCTGGTGGAATCCAAGGCCATTTCCTCTCATCCTGAAAGGACTACGTGCTGATCCTTTGGGATTTTATCCATGAGGAATGGGCGCAGACAGGAGGTATTGCTCCCAGGACTCCACTGCATGGCTTCACCAAACAATTCTTCCAAAACAGAGGGAAGTTGGCTTTAAGAAATAGTGGCAGTAGTGAAAAGCAAAACAAAACAAAACAAAACAAACAAACAACAACAACAACAAAAAAACCAAAACAAAACACAAAAAACCCCTAAAACCAACACAAAACACAAAAAAATCCACAAAAAGAAAAATAATAGGAATAGGACTAATAATAATACAAAGAAGATGAAGAAAATGAAGAAATAGTGGTAGTAAATAAGAAAAAGAAGTAAACTTAAGAATAAGAACAAGAAAAAAAAAGAATAATAATAAGAATGAGAATAAGAGTGAGAATAAGAGCAAGAATAAGAATAGGATTAAGAATAAGAATAAGAATAGGAAAAAGGAAAAGAAAAAATAATAAGAAAAAGAATAGGAAAAAGCATAAGAATAAGAATAAAAATAAGAATTAAAAAAATAAGAATGAGAATGAGAATGAGAATGAGAAGAAGAAGAAGAGGAAGAAAAAGAATAAGAATAAGAATAAGAATAAGAATAAGAATAAGAATAAGAATAAGAATAAGAATAAGAATAGAAACAAGACAAAGTAAAAAGAATAAATCTAAGACTAAGTTGATGTAGAAGAAGAGAGAGGAGTAAAAGTAAATACTAAGAAGAAGGAGAAGAAGCATGGGGATCAGAAGAAGAAGAAGAAGAGGCTAAAGAAGAAGATTAAATAGTAGGAGTAACAAATTATTATTATTAGAACAATAATATCAAGTTAAAATACACATCCACACATCCTCTAGCATCACAGAAAGGTTTAATTTGGGAAGGACCTCAAACCTTTCTATCTCTCTCCTTCACAATTCTTGTTAAATAAAATCCACATTCAATAAAATCTGTATGTTGTCATCATATGGTCTCATTTGAACCTTAATTTGGGCAGAGGCATCTCTCCCTAATCCAATCCTAACAGTTATTAAATGAGTATCACTCGGCTTCATCTCATTGTTTCACTTCAGGCAAACCTGACAAATGTATCTCTTCCAGGGAGGGGGCATCCACAAAGCCTCTGGGAAACCTATGCCAATGCCTCACCAGCCTCACAGAAGAGAATGTCTTCCTGCTATTTAATCCATATCTGTTTCAGTTAAAGGCCACTGCCCTTTCTTCTATCATCACTACATATGCCTGTGAAAAGTCTCTCTCCATCATTCTTGTAGGGGGCCCTCTTAGGTACTGGCAAGGGTTCTAAGGTTTCCCTGGGGTCTTCTCTTCCCTAGGCTGAACAACGCTAACACTCCCAACCTGTCTTCAAAGCAGAGGTTCTCCAACGCTCTTAGGAACCCTCAGTGGCTCTCCTCTGAACTCATTCTAACAGGCCCGCATCCCTTATCCTGGGGCCCCCAGACACAGAGGTAGTGGTGCGGGTGAGATTTCAAACAATGGACTAGAGGGCCACAATTACCTCCCTTGACCTGCAGCTCTTTGCTCCTTTCCATGCAGCTCAGCCCACGGGTGGCTTTTTGGGCTGGCAGCACAGATTGTTGGCTCACGCTGAGCTTCTCCTCCATCAGCACCCCCAAGTCCTTCTCCTCAGCCCCTGCCCCACTCAGCTTCCTGTGCCCTGCAAACCCTGTGCTGAGAGGGAGCTCCATGCACTCTCTGTGTCACTGGCGAAGCCATTCAAGAGCCCCAGGGCCAAGGCCAGAGCCCTGATGGACGCTCCTCGTCCCCAGCCTCCACCTGGGCATGGAGCCACTGACCACAGCTCCCCAGCTGCCTCCATCTGGCCAATTCTTCATGCCCTGCATAGCCCACCCTCCAAAGGCAGGGCTGTGCAGTGTGGGGCTTGAGGTGTCGTGTGGCACTGTGTCCAAAGCCTCACAGGGGCTCTGGGCACATCAGGATTGTCAGAGACTGAAATGTTATGGGTAAGGACTTAAACATTGTTACAAAGGAGTTTTGCCCATTATGGCAAAACTGTATAAAGAGGCTGAGACTCCCCAAGCCCACCTCTCCTTCACCTGACTGCAGCTTTGGGCTGGGACTTAAGCTGCCTAACAGAACTTGAGATAGCATGACGGCGACATTAGTGCTCAGTTACCTCTGGTCTAGGAACAAGGAAACAAGACTAAGGGAGGAGAAGGTACCCACAAGAAAGCCAAACGCAGAAGCTGTCCTGAAAATCAGCTTGGGCTGGATTCAGCCTGGGGAGGCCATAGGCCACAGGCTCCTCTGCTGAGGCCAGGTTTGCACACACTCCCTGTCTTGGTTTGAAAGACAGGTGTCTGCTAAGGAAGGCAGGAGCCTCCCTTGGAATGGCAGATGCAACCCCCCCTTCCCTCCGAGTTATTATAATTTTGAAATCAAGGGGCTTTTAGGCAAAGATGTGGGAAAATAGGAAGAACAGTTCTTTACTATGATAGATCTCTATGTGTATAACCAGTCAAGCAAACAGCAACAATTCTGGCAGTAGCAGCAAACAATCCCAAGCCCAGTGCCAGCCCTCTGGGCTGTCGGGCCCTTTCCCCTGGGGTGCAGTTCCGCTCGCAGCCGGCAGGGGCGCTGGCGGCTCCCGGTGAGCAGGGCAGGTGCGATGGTTCCCCCGCGGCTGCAGGGGGCGCTCCGGAGCGAGCTCGGGGAGCACGCGGCCCTGGTGGCCTGGGATGCCGGGAAGGGATGGGACAAAGGCTTGGCAAAGCCCTGGGCAGCCGATCCCGGTGTCCGGCCGGACCCTGGGCAACAGCAGGCTGGAGCGGCAGGCTGGAGCGGCAGGGACGAGCACAAATCCTGGGTGGCAGGCGAGATGTATCCAAAGCGCGGAGCTGCGGTGGGAGCCCCCCGGAGGTCTGGGCAGGCAGGATGAGCAGGGCTACAAGGTAGCGAAGGCTCAAAGCAATGGTGGGGGCAGGGAAGGCGGGCTTTGGATCCCGGGGTTTCTCTGGCAGAAGGAAAAGCAGCCAAAGAAAGCAGCCTCCCTCTCTGTCCAAACGCTGGGGACCGACTGTCCACACACCCAGGCAAAACCAAAGAGTAGCCAGATGCACCCCACCCCCATCGCCAGCTCTTTTGTTTGATGAAATATGCAGCCATTTGTCCCCCTAGCAACACATATGGGGAAAATTCCTGGAACAGAAAAAAAACCAGCAGAGCTCCTAAAACCCCAACACTCTCCCACAACCAAGAAGGGAGGAGGAGAGTTTTGGGGCTGTGGCGTGACCTCTGGTCAGAGGCACTGAACACCCATCCTCCCTCACACAAACTGGCTCAGCTGTAAAACCCCCCACCCTGGGAAGGCCACATCCATGAGAAATTCACATGACGGGCAGCTGAGCAGGTGTCATAATCCATCAAAGACCCCCAAAGCGCTCCCCAGACTCATTGCTGAGGCCTTGCAGCAGAGCATCACACGCCATGCAAAGGGATACAACAGATCCAGAGTCTGTTGCAAGAGACTGTGTCAAGCTTGCCCCCCACCAGGGCAGGTACCTGGGCGTTCCCACCTGGCCCAAACGTACGTCAATCCCCCAAACTCCATGTTTCCAGGGAACCCTTACCGCCAAGAAGCCCTGATGGAGAGCATCAACAGAATGCCATTGGCATCCTCAGAGTGGTGATGTTTTTAAATCTGTCTCTGTCACTCTCTTTGTCTGCCCCCACCTCTTTTCTATTTCTTTCTCTTTCTCTCTCTTTCTCTCTCTCTCTCTCTCTCTCACTTACTGTTCAATAAAACCCATACTACTGACTTTGGCATATGGCCTCATTTGCACCTTAATTCAGGCCAAAGCATTTCTGACAAGTTTAATGACGGGATCATAACAAGGGTCTAGAAGCCCGCAAGCCTGGGGGCTGCTCCATGCCACTTCCAGTGGCTTCAGCTGTCAAAGGGGTGCCAGGTGTGGCCCTTTGTGACACAGGTGCCTTGTGTCAGGGCCCTGGATGATGTGGGACATTGTGGTGCCCAGAGGCCCTTGTGACACGGTAGAGCCCCGCCCTGCCCTGCCAGGGGGTATCCAAGGGGCGCAGAGCCCTGGGGAGCCCAGTCCCGCCAGAGCCGCTCTCGCAGGAGGAAGCAGCTCCCGGGATTCCTGTGCGTCAGACAACGTCAGACGTGAAGGAGGAGCACGTGAACCCCAACTCACAGCCCCCCAGCCCCTTGCCCGGCTGGCTGCCAGACCAGGCCCTCAGTGGGCAGTGGCTGGGGGCAGGCAGCAGCTCAGGCCTGCCCCTGTCGGACACTGAGGAGGAGGGGGCCTTTGTCAACATGGACGAAGAGTGGGAATACGACTCGGATCAAGAGCTTTCCCAGTGGGGAGGCCTTAGTGGCCAAGAACTTTGCCTCTGGGAAGAAGTGACAATCCAAGAGTTTTACCGAGGGCAAGAAGTGACGATCCAGGAAGTTTCCCCATGGGGAGTTGTGACACATCAAGAGTTGCATCAGAGGGAGGTAGGTATGAAAGTCCAGTGGGGGGATGGCACACAGCAAGAGCTGTACTACTGGGAGGAAAGTGTGACCGTCCAGGAGCTGTACCCATGGGAGGAAGAGGATGAGATATGCCAAGAATGGTCCCAGTGGGAAGAAGACCTGACATGCCAAGAGCTGTCCCAGTGGGAAGGGGAGGGAGACCAGGAACTGTCTCCTTTGGAAGAAGATGTGCAAGGCCACCTGCACATGTACCAATGGGAAGGAGACAAGAGACAGCCAGAGTTGCCCCAGGTGGGAGACAACAGGGACAAGGAGCTATCACAAGGAAAAGACTACAATGTCCAGGAGCTAGGCCGGTGGGAAAAAGACAGGAGTGACCAAAAGCTGCCCCAATGGGAAGGAAGTGTCAGCAGCCAGGGGCTGCCCCAATGGGCAGAAGGTGTCAGTGACAAGATGTGGGACAAACCCTTGTACCCAGAGAAGGATGAGGATACCCAGGAGGGGCCCGCCTCTCCCAGCAGCGTGGGCACCCAGGTGGCAGGAGAGGCAGCCCATGAGCTGCCCAGCGCCTCTCCTGCCCCAGGGAGTCCCACAGAGGACGAGCTGGCAGCCGCTGCTGCTCCAGCTGGAGCTGCTGAGGAGGAGGAGGAGCCTCCCGAGCCTCTGCCTGCCGAGGTGGAAAAGGCACCAGCTTCTCCTGGCCTCACGGAGGAGGTGCCATCGGCAGCGCCAGAGAGCCCAGTCCCTGCTCCACGCAGCCCCCCAGGCTACAGCCAGGCTCTGCTGGACTTGGCGTGGCACATCAGCCATGAGGTGGTGCGAGAGGCTGTGCTTGAGGCCCAGGCATCTGGCCAGCAGCCAGAGGAACAGAGGGACCTGGAGCAAAGCACAGCTGCAGAACTAGAAGCAGCAGCTCCAGAAGAAAAGCAAGAGAGCCCCATCTCTGGCCTGCACAGCCCCTGCTGCACCCCCAGCGCCTCGCCCAGCCCACTGGGAGCCCAAGCCCTCAGTGAGCAGCAGGAGGAGGCAGACAGGGGCTCAGTCCTGGCAGAGAAAGAGACTGAGGAGAGGGACTCAGCTGGGGAGCTCGAGCTTTCTCAGTGCAAAGATGAGGAAAACACAGAGCCGTCCCAAGGAGAAACCAACAGACACCAGGAAGGGTCCCAAGGAGAAGCCTGCATTGAGCAGGAGCTGTCCCTGGAAGAAGCCAGGGACGACCAGGAAGGGTCCCAAGGGGAAGCCTGCATTGAGCAGGAGCTATCCCTCGAAAAAGACAGCAATGACCAGGATGTGTTCCAAGGGGAAGCCTGCATTGAGCAGGAGCTGTCCCAAGAAGACAGCAATGACCAGGATGTATTGCAAGGGGAAGCCTGCATTGGGCAGGAGCTGTCCCTTGAAAAAGACAGGAACGACCAGGATGTATTGCAAGGGGAAGCCTGCATTGAGCAGGAGATATCCGTAGAAAAAGACAGCAATGACCAGGTTGTATTGCAAGGGGAAGCCTGCATTGAGCAGGAGCTGCCCCTGGAAGAAGGTAGGAACGACCAGGATATGTTCCATGGGGAAGCCTGCATTGAGCAGGAGCTATCCCTAGAAGAAGCCAGGATTGACCAAGAAGGGTCCCAAGGGGAAGCCTGCATTGGGCAGGAGCTGTCCCTAGAAGAAGGTACGAACGACCAGGATGTGTTCCAAGGGGAAGCCTGCATTGAGCAGGAGCTGCCCCTGGAAGAAGCCAGGGATGACCAGGAAGGGTCCCAAGGGGAAGCCTGCATTGAGCAGGAGCGGTCCCCTGGAGATGCCAGTGATGAGCAGGAAGGGTTCCAAGAGGAAGCCAGCACTGAGCAGGAGCTGTCTGTAGATGGAGCCGGTGGGTTTCAGGATGTGTCCCAAGAGGAAGCCTGCATTGAGCAGGAGCTCTCCCCAGAAGAAGCCGGTAGCTACCACGAGCTCTCCGACTGGGATGAATCCATTGCGGAAGAGCTCTCCCTAGGAGAAGCCAGCAGCTACCTAGAAGTTTCTGACTGGGAAGAAGGCACGGAGAAAGGCCTTTCTCAAGGACAAGTCGGTAGCTCCCAAAATCTCTCTGACTGGGAGGAAGACAGCGAGCATGAGCTGTCCCATGGAGATGTCAGTAGCTACCAAGAAGTGTCTGACTGGGAAGAGTCCATTGGCCAGGAGGTTTCTGAAGAGGAAGACTCCGTTGGTCAGGAGGTTTCCAAAGGGAATGGCAAGAGGCCTTCAGCTCAGTCCAGCTGGGAAAATGACAGTGACCGAGACCTGATGCAGGACAGCTGGGAACAGAACATTGGGGACAAGCCCTTGCTGCAGGAGGAGGACGAGTGGGATGGAGTGAGCCTCCTCGAGCTCCGTGAAGAAGACAGAGAGCTGGGAGGTTTGGCAGGAGGCAGGCTCCCAGTGCCTGCCCCTCGCGAGGCCTGGGTTGAGCATGGGCCATCTGAGCCGTGCCCCCAAGCGCCGCTCTGTGCCTCGCCTCCCCAGCTGGGAGCCCAGGCCCTCAGGCAGCAGCTGAGTCCCCGCAAGAAACGTCCCTCCCGCCTCGGGCGGGCGCTGCGGATGCTGCGCGGCCTATTCCGCTGCTCCTGCCTGGCGCCACGGCCCGAGGATTAGGGCTGCGGCCGGCGCCAGCCCGGGCCCCCTGGACGGCAGCTGGCTGGCAGCCTGCCCCACATCCTGGGGGAGCCACACGGGCTGCCTTTGCCTGGACATGTCCCTGCAGCCTCAGCAATCCCTGGCTGCTTTGGAGCATCCCAAGCCACTCTCCCCAAGAGCAAATATTACCCATGTGGCCAGCCTCAGACCAGTATCCACACGGGACACTTGGTGCCAGGTGGCTCAGCGGTGAAGGCCAGAGACTCATCAGGGTGGGAAGAGACCTTGAAAGTCATCCAGTCCCACCGTCACCCTGGCATCACCATCATCACCCTGAAACCATGTCCCCACGTGCCACATCCAGACAAGACTTGAACACTTCCAGAGACAGTGACTCTACCACCTCCCTGAGCAACTTCTTGCAATCGATTCCTGACCACTCTGTCAGGGAAAAGTTGTTTGGAATATTTAATCTGTACCTCCCCTGGTGGAATCCAAGGCCATTTCCTCTCATCCTGAAAGGACTACGTGCTGATCCTTTGGGATTTTATCCATGAGGAATGGGCGCAGACAGGAGGTATTGCTCCCAGGACTCCACTGCATGGCTTCACCAAACAATTCTTCCAAAACAGAGGGAAGTTGGCTTTAAGAAATAGTGGCAGTAGTGAAAAGCAAAACAAAACAAAACAAAACAAACAAACAACAACAACAAAAAAAAACCCAAAACAAAACACAAAAAACCCCTAAAACCAACACAAAACACAAAAAAATCCACAAAAAGAAAAATAATAGGAATAGGACTAATAATAATACAAAGAAGATGAAGAAAATGAAGAAATAGTGGTAGTAAATAAGAAAAAGAAGTAAACTTAAGAATAAGAACAAGAAAAAAAAAGAATAATAATAAGAATGAGAATAAGAGTGAGAATAAGAGCAAGAATAAGAATAGGATTAAGAATAAGAATAAGAATAGGAAAAAGGAAAAGAAAAAATAATAAGAAAAAGAATAGGAAAAAGCATAAGAATAAGAATAAAAATAAGAATTAAAAAAATAAGAATGAGAATGAGAATGAGAATGAGAAGAAGAAGAAGAGGAAGAAAAAGAAAAAGAATAAGAATAAGAATAAGAATAAGAATAAGAATAAGAATAAGAATAAGAATAAGAATAAGAATAGAAACAAGACAAAGTAAAAAGAATAAATCTAAGACTAAGTTGATGTAGAAGAAGAGAGAGGAGTAAAAGTAAATACTAAGAAGAAGGAGAAGAAGCATGGGGATCAGAAGAAGAAGAAGAAGAGGCTAAAGAAGAAGATTAAATAGTAGGAGTAACAAATTATTATTATTAGAACAATAATATCAAGTTAAAATACACATCCACACATCCTCTAGCATCACAGAAAGGTTTAATTTGGGAAGGACCTCAAACCTTTCTATCTCTCTCCTTCACAATTCTTGTTAAATAAAATCCACATTCAATAAAATCTGTATGTTGTCATCATATGGTCTCATTTGAACCTTAATTTGGGCAGAGGCATCTCTCCCTAATCCAATCCTAACAGTTATTAAATGAGTATCACTCGGCTTCATCTCATTGTTTCACTTCAGGCAAACCTGACAAATGTATCTCTTCCAGGGAGGGGGCATCCACAAAGCCTCTGGGAAACCTATGCCAATGCCTCACCAGCCTCACAGAAGAGAATGTCTTCCTGCTATTTAATCCATATCTGTTTCAGTTAAAGGCCACTGCCCTTTCTTCTATCATCACTACATATGCCTGTGAAAAGTCTCTCTCCATCATTCTTGTAGGGGGCCCTCTTAGGTACTGGCAAGGGTTCTAAGGTTTCCCTGGGGTCTTCTCTTCCCTAGGCTGAACAACGCTAACACTCCCAACCTGTCTTCAAAGCAGAGGTTCTCCAACGCTCTTAGGAACCCTCAGTGGCTCTCCTCTGAACTCATTCTAACAGGCCCGCATCCCTTATCCTGGGGCCCCCAGACACAGAGGTAGTGGTGCGGGTGAGATTTCAAACAATGGACTAGAGGGCCACAATTACCTCCCTTGACCTGCAGCTCTTTGCTCCTTTCCATGCAGCTCAGCCCACGGGTGGCTTTTTGGGCTGGCAGCACAGATTGTTGGCTCACGCTGAGCTTCTCCTCCATCAGCACCCCCAAGTCCTTCTCCTCAGCCCCTGCCCCACTCAGCTTCCTGTGCCCTGCAAACCCTGTGCTGAGAGGGAGCTCCATGCACTCTCTGTGTCACTGGCGAAGCCATTCAAGAGCCCCAGGGCCAAGGCCAGAGCCCTGATGGACGCTCCTCGTCCCCAGCCTCCACCTGGGCATGGAGCCACTGACCACAGCTCCCCAGCTGCCTCCATCTGGCCAAGTCTTCATGCCCTGCATAGCCCACCCTCCAAAGGCAGGGCTGTGCAGTGTGGGGCTTGAGGTGTCGTGTGGCACTGTGTCCAAAGCCTCACAGGGGCTCTGGGCACATCAGGATTGTCAGAGACTGAAATGTTATGGGTAAGGACTTAAACATTGTTACAAAGGAGTTTTGCCCATTATGGCAAAACTGTATAAAGAGGCTGAGACTCCCCAAGCCCACCTCTCCTTCACCTGACTGCAGCTTTGGGCTGGGACTTAAGCTGCCTAACAGAACTTGAGATAGCATGACGGCGACATTAGTGCTCAGTTACCTCTGGTCTAGGAACAAGGAAACAAGACTAAGGGAGGAGAAGGTACCCACAAGAAAGCCAAACGCAGAAGCTGTCCTGAAAATCAGCTTGGGCTGGATTCAGCCTGGGGAGGCCATAGCCCACAGGCTCCTCTGCTGAGGCCAGGTTTGCACACACTCCCTGTCTTGGTTTGAAAGACAGGTGTCTGCTAAGGAAGGCAGGAGCCTCCCTTGGAATGGCAGATGCAACCCCCCCTTCCCTCCGAGTTATTATAATTTTGAAATCAAGGGGCTTTTAGGCAAAGATGTGGGAAAATAGGAAGAACAGTTCTTTACTATGATAGATCTCTATGTGTATAACCAGTCAAGCAAACAGCAACAATTCTGGCAGTAGCAGCAAACAATCCCAAGCCCAGTGCCAGCCCTCTGGGCTGTCGGGCCCTTTCCCCTGGGGTGCAGTTCCGCTCGCAGCCGGCAGGGGCGCTGGCGGCTCCCGGTGAGCAGGGCAGGTGCGATGGTTCCCCCGCGGCTGCAGGGGGCGCTCCGGAGCGAGCTCGGGGAGCACGCGGCCCTGGTGGCCTGGGATGCCGGGAAGGGATGGGACAAAGGCTTCGCAAAGCCCTGGGCAGCCGATCCCGGTGTCCGGCCGGACCCTGGGCAACAGCAGGCTGGAGCGGCAGGCTGGAGCGGCAGGGACGAGCACAAATCCTGGGTGGCAGGCGAGATGTATCCAAAGCGCGGAGCTGCGGTGGGAGCCCCCCGGAGGTCTGGGCAGGCAGGATGAGCAGGGCTACAAGGTAGCGAAGGCTCAAAGCAATGGTGGGGGCAGGGAAGGCGGGCTTTGGATCCCGGGGTTTCTCTGGCAGAAGGAAAAGCAGCCAAAGAAAGCAGCCTCCCTCTCTGTCCAAACGCTGGGGACCGACTGTCCACACACCCAGGCAAAACCAAAGAGTAGCCAGATGCACCCCACCCCCATCGCCAGCTCTTTTGTTTGATGAAATATGCAGCCATTTGTCCCCCTAGCAACACATATGGGGAAAATTCCTGGAACAGAAAAAAAACCAGCAGAGCTCCTAAAACCCCAACACTCTCCCACAACCAAGAAGGGAGGAGGAGAGTTTTGGGGCTGTGGCGTGACCTCTGGTCAGAGGCACTGAACACCCATCCTCCCTCACACAAACTGGCTCAGCTGTAAAACCCCCCACCCTGGGAAGGCCACATCCATGAGAAATTCACATGACGGGCAGCTGAGCAGGTGTCATAATCCATCAAAGACCCCCAAAGCGCTCCCCAGACTCATTGCTGAGGCCTTGCAGCAGAGCATCACACGCCATGCAAAGGGATACAACAGATCCAGAGTCTGTTGCAAGAGACTGTGTCAAGCTTGCCCCCCACCAGGGCAGGTACCTGGGCGTTCCCACCTGGCCCAAACGTACGTCAATCCCCCAAACTCCATGTTTCCAGGGAACCCTTACCGCCAAGAAGCCCTGATGGAGAGCATCAACAGAATGCCATTGGCATCCTCAGAGTGGTGATGTTTTTAAATCTGTCTCTGTCACTCTCTTTGTCTGCCCCCACCTCTTTTCTATTTCTTTCTCTTTCTCTCTCTTTCTCTCTCTCTCTCTCTCTCACTTACTGTTCAATAAAACCCATACTACTGACTTTGGCATATGGCCTCATTTGCACCTTAATTCAGGCCAAAGCATTTCTGACAAGTTTAATGACGGGATCATAACAAGGGTCTAGAAGCCCGCAAGCCTGGGGGCTGCTCCATGCCACTTCCAGTGGCTTCAGCTGTCAAAGGGGTGCCAGGTGTGGCCCTTTGTGACACAGGTGCCTTGTGTCAGGGCCCTGGATGATGTGGGACATTGTGGTGCCCAGAGGCCCTTGTGACACGGTAGAGCCCCGCCCTGCCCTGCCAGGGGGTATCCAAGGGGCGCAGAGCCCTGGGGAGCCCAGTCCCGCCAGAGCCGCTCTCGCAGGAGGAAGCAGCTCCCGGGATTCCTGTGCGTCAGACAACGTCAGACGTGAAGGAGGAGCACGTGAACCCCAACTCACAGCCCCCCAGCCCCTTGCCCGGCTGGCTGCCAGACCAGGCCCTCAGTGGGCAGTGGCTGGGGGCAGGCAGCAGCTCAGGCCTGCCCCTGTCGGACACTGAGGAGGAGGGGGCCTTTGTCAACATGGACGAAGAGTGGGAATACGACTCGGATCAAGAGCTTTCCCAGTGGGGAGGCCTTAGTGGCCAAGAACTTTGCCTCTGGGAAGAAGTGACAATCCAAGAGTTTTACCGAGGGCAAGAAGTGACGATCCAGGAAGTTTCCCCATGGGGAGTTGTGACACATCAAGAGTTGCATCAGAGGGAGGTAGGTATGAAAGTCCAGTGGGGGGATGGCACACAGCAAGAGCTGTACTACTGGGAGGAAAGTGTGACCGTCCAGGAGCTGTACCCATGGGAGGAAGAGGATGAGATATGCCAAGAATGGTCCCAGTGGGAAGAAGACCTGACATGCCAAGAGCTGTCCCAGTGGGAAGGGGAGGGAGACCAGGAACTGTCTCCTTTGGAAGAAGATGTGCAAGGCCACCTGCACATGTACCAATGGGAAGGAGACAAGAGACAGCCAGAGTTGCCCCAGGTGGGAGACAACAGGGACAAGGAGCTATCACAAGGAAAAGACTACAATGTCCAGGAGCTAGGCCGGTGGGAAAAAGACAGGAGTGACCAAAAGCTGCCCCAATGGGAAGGAAGTGTCAGCAGCCAGGGGCTGCCCCAATGGGCAGAAGGTGTCAGTGACAAGATGTGGGACAAACCCTTGTACCCAGAGAAGGATGAGGATACCCAGGAGGGGCCCGCCTCTCCCAGCAGCGTGGGCACCCAGGTGGCAGGAGAGGCAGCCCATGAGCTGCCCAGCGCCTCTCCTGCCCCAGGGAGTCCCACAGAGGACGAGCTGGCAGCCGCTGCTGCTCCAGCTGGAGCTGCTGAGGAGGAGGAGGAGCCTCCCGAGCCTCTGCCTGCCGAGGTGGAAAAGGCACCAGCTTCTCCTGGCCTCACGGAGGAGGTGCCATCGGCAGCGCCAGAGAGCCCAGTCCCTGCTCCACGCAGCCCCCCAGGCTACAGCCAGGCTCTGCTGGACTTGGCGTGGCACATCAGCCATGAGGTGGTGCGAGAGGCTGTGCTTGAGGCCCAGGCATCTGGCCAGCAGCCAGAGGAACAGAGGGACCTGGAGCAAAGCACAGCTGCAGAACTAGAAGCAGCAGCTCCAGAAGAAAAGCAAGAGAGCCCCATCTCTGGCCTGCACAGCCCCTGCTGCACCCCCAGCGCCTCGCCCAGCCCACTGGGAGCCCAAGCCCTCAGTGAGCAGCAGGAGGAGGCAGACAGGGGCTCAGTCCTGGCAGAGAAAGAGACTGAGGAGAGGGACTCAGCTGGGGAGCTCGAGCTTTCTCAGTGCAAAGATGAGGAAAACACAGAGCCGTCCCAAGGAGAAACCAACAGACACCAGGAAGGGTCCCAAGGAGAAGCCTGCATTGAGCAGGAGCTGTCCCTGGAAGAAGCCAGGGACGACCAGGAAGGGTCCCAAGGGGAAGCCTGCATTGAGCAGGAGCTATCCCTCGAAAAAGACAGCAATGACCAGGATGTGTTCCAAGGGGAAGCCTGCATTGAGCAGGAGCTGTCCCAAGAAGACAGCAATGACCAGGATGTATTGCAAGGGGAAGCCTGCATTGGGCAGGAGCTGTCCCTTGAAAAAGACAGGAACGACCAGGATGTATTGCAAGGGGAAGCCTGCATTGAGCAGGAGATATCCGTAGAAAAAGACAGCAATGACCAGGTTGTATTGCAAGGGGAAGCCTGCATTGAGCAGGAGCTGCCCCTGGAAGAAGGTAGGAACGACCAGGATATGTTCCATGGGGAAGCCTGCATTGAGCAGGAGCTATCCCTAGAAGAAGCCAGGATTGACCAAGAAGGGTCCCAAGGGGAAGCCTGCATTGGGCAGGAGCTGTCCCTAGAAGAAGGTACGAACGACCAGGATGTGTTCCAAGGGGAAGCCTGCATTGAGCAGGAGCTGCCCCTGGAAGAAGCCAGGGATGACCAGGAAGGGTCCCAAGGGGAAGCCTGCATTGAGCAGGAGCGGTCCCCTGGAGATGCCAGTGATGAGCAGGAAGGGTTCCAAGAGGAAGCCAGCACTGAGCAGGAGCTGTCTGTAGATGGAGCCGGTGGGTTTCAGGATGTGTCCCAAGAGGAAGCCTGCATTGAGCAGGAGCTCTCCCCAGAAGAAGCCGGTAGCTACCACGAGCTCTCCGACTGGGATGAATCCATTGCGGAAGAGCTCTCCCTAGGAGAAGCCAGCAGCTACCTAGAAGTTTCTGACTGGGAAGAAGGCACGGAGAAAGGCCTTTCTCAAGGACAAGTCGGTAGCTCCCAAAATCTCTCTGACTGGGAGGAAGACAGCGAGCATGAGCTGTCCCATGGAGATGTCAGTAGCTACCAAGAAGTGTCTGACTGGGAAGAGTCCATTGGCCAGGAGGTTTCTGAAGAGGAAGACTCCGTTGGTCAGGAGGTTTCCAAAGGGAATGGCAAGAGGCCTTCAGCTCAGTCCAGCTGGGAAAATGACAGTGACCGAGACCTGATGCAGGACAGCTGGGAACAGAACATTGGGGACAAGCCCTTGCTGCAGGAGGAGGACGAGTGGGATGGAGTGAGCCTCCTCGAGCTCCGTGAAGAAGACAGAGAGCTGGGAGGTTTGGCAGGAGGCAGGCTGCCAGTGCCTGCCCCTCGCGAGGCCTGGGTTGAGCATGGGCCATCTGAGCCGTGCCCCCAAGCGCCGCTCTGTGCCTCGCCTCCCCAGCTGGGAGCCCAGGCCCTCAGGCAGCAGCTGAGTCCCCGCAAGAAACGTCCCTCCCGCCTCGGGCGGGCGCTGCGGATGCTGCGCGGCCTATTCCGCTGCTCCTGCCTGGCGCCACGGCCCGAGGATTAGGGCTGCGGCCGGCGCCAGCCCGGGCCCCCTGGACGGCAGCTGGCTGGCAGCCTGCCCCACATCCTGGGGGAGCCACACGGGCTGCCTTTGCCTGGACATGTCCCTGCAGCCTCAGCAATCCCTGGCTGCTTTGGAGCATCCCAAGCCACTCTCCCCAAGAGCAAATATTACCCATGTGGCCAGCCTCAGACCAGTATCCACACGGGACACTTGGTGCCAGGTGGCTCAGCGGTGAAGGCCAGAGACTCATCAGGGTGGGAAGAGACCTTGAAAGTCATCCAGTCCCACCGTCACCCTGGCATCACCATCATCACCCTGAAACCATGTCCCCACGTGCCACATCCAGACAAGACTTGAACACTTCCAGAGACAGTGACTCTACCACCTCCCTGAGCAACTTCTTGCAATCGATTCCTGACCACTCTGTCAGGGAAAAGTTGTTTGGAATATTTAATCTGTACCTCCCCTGGTGGAATCCAAGGCCATTTCCTCTCATCCTGAAAGGACTACGTGCTGATCCTTTGGGATTTTATCCATGAGGAATGGGCGCAGACAGGAGGTATTGCTCCCAGGACTCCACTGCATGGCTTCACCAAACAATTCTTCCAAAACAGAGGGAAGTTGGCTTTAAGAAATAGTGGCAGTAGTGAAAAGCAAAACAAAACAAAACAAAACAAACAAACAACAACAACAAAAAAAAACCCAAAACAAAACACAAAAAACCCCTAAAACCAACACAAAACACAAAAAAATCCACAAAAAGAAAAATAATAGGAATAGGACTAATAATAATACAAAGAAGATGAAGAAAATGAAGAAATAGTGGTAGTAAATAAGAAAAAGAAGTAAACTTAAGAATAAGAACAAGAAAAAAAAAGAATAATAATAAGAATGAGAATAAGAGTGAGAATAAGAGCAAGAATAAGAATAGGATTAAGAATAAGAATAAGAATAGGAAAAAGGAAAAGAAAAAATAATAAGAAAAAGAATAGGAAAAAGCATAAGAATAAGAATAAAAATAAGAATTAAAAAAATAAGAATGAGAATGAGAATGAGAATGAGAATGAGAATGAGAAGAAGAAGAAGAGGAAGAAAAAGAATAAGAATAAGAATAAGAATAAGAATAAGAATAAGAATAAGAATAAGAATAGAAACAAGACAAAGTAAAAAGAATAAATCTAAGACTAAGTTGATGTAGAAGAAGAGAGAGGAGTAAAAGTAAATACTAAGAAGAAGGAGAAGAAGCATGGGGATCAGAAGAAGAAGAAGAAGAGGCTAAAGAAGAAGATTAAATAGTAGGAGTAACAAATTATTATTATTAGAACAATAATATCAAGTTAAAATACACATCCACACATCCTCTAGCATCACAGAAAGGTTTAATTTGGGAAGGACCTCAAACCTTTCTATCTCTCTCCTTCACAATTCTTGTTAAATAAAATCCACATTCAATAAAATCTGTATGTTGTCATCATATGGTCTCATTTGAACCTTAATTTGGGCAGAGGCATCTCTCCCTAATCCAATCCTAACAGTTATTAAATGAGTATCACTCGGCTTCATCTCATTGTTTCACTTCAGGCAAACCTGACAAATGTATCTCTTCCAGGGAGGGGGCATCCACAAAGCCTCTGGGAAACCTATGCCAATGCCTCACCAGCCTCACAGAAGAGAATGTCTTCCTGCTATTTAATCCATATCTGTTTCAGTTAAAGGCCACTGCCCTTTCTTCTATCATCACTACATATGCCTGTGAAAAGTCTCTCTCCATCATTCTTGTAGGGGGCCCTCTTAGGTACTGGCAAGGGTTCTAAGGTTTCCCTGGGGTCTTCTCTTCCCTAGGCTGAACAACGCTAACACTCCCAACCTGTCTTCAAAGCAGAGGTTCTCCAATGCTCTTAGGAACCCTCAGTGGCTCTCCTCTGAACTCATTCTAACAGGCCCGCATCCCTTATCCTGGGGCCCCCAGACACAGAGGTAGTGGTGCGGGTGAGATTTCAAACAATGGACTAGAGGGCCACAATTACCTCCCTTGACCTGCAGCTCTTTGCTCCTTTCCATGCAGCTCAGCCCACGGGTGGCTTTTTGGGCTGGCAGCACAGATTGTTGGCTCACGCTGAGCTTCTCCTCCATCAGCACCCCCAAGTCCTTCTCCTCAGCCCCTGCCCCACTCAGCTTCCTGTCCCCTGCAAACCCTGTGCTGAGAGGGAGCTCCATGCACTCTCTGTGTCACTGGCGAAGCCATTCAAGAGCCCCAGGGCCAAGGCCAGAGCCCTGATGGACGCTCCTCGTCCCCAGCCTCCACCTGGGCATGGAGCCACTGACCACAGCTCCCCAGCTGCCTCCATCTGGCCAAGTCTTCATGCCCTGCATAGCCCACCCTCCAAAGGCAGGGCTGTGCAGTGTGGGGCTTGAGGTGTCGTGTGGCACTGTGTCCAAAGCCTCACAGGGGCTCTGGGCACATCAGGATTGTCAGAGACTGAAATGTTATGGGTAAGGACTTAAACATTGTTACAAAGGAGTTTTGCCCATTATGGCAAAACTGTATAAAGAGGCTGAGACTCCCCAAGCCCACCTCTCCTTCACCTGACTGCAGCTTTGGGCTGGGACTTAAGCTGCCTAACAGAACTTGAGATAGCATGACGGCGACATTAGTGCTCAGTTACCTCTGGTCTAGGAACAAGGAAACAAGACTAAGGGAGGAGAAGGTACCCACAAGAAAGCCAAACGCAGAAGCTGTCCTGAAAATCAGCTTGGGCTGGATTCAGCCTGGGGAGGCCATAGGCCACAGGCTCCTCTGCTGAGGCCAGGTTTGCACACACTCCCTGTCTTGGTTTGAAAGACAGGTGTCTGCTAAGGAAGGCAGGAGCCTCCCTTGGAATGGCAGATGCAACCCCCCCTTCCCTCCGAGTTATTATAATTTTGAAATCAAGGGGCTTTTAGGCAAAGATGTGGGAAAATAGGAAGAACAGTTCTTTACTATGATAGATCTCTATGTGTATAACCAGTCAAGCAAACAGCAACAATTCTGGCAGTAGCAGCAAACAATCCCAAGCCCAGTGCCAGCCCTCTGGGCTGTCGGGCCCTTTCCCCTGGGGTGCAGTTCCGCTCGCAGCCGGCAGGGGCGCTGGCGGCTCCCGGTGAGCAGGGCAGGTGCGATGGTTCCCCCGCGGCTGCAGGGGGCGCTCCGGAGCGAGCTCGGGGAGCACGCGGCCCTGGTGGCCTGGGATGCCGGGAAGGGATGGGACAAAGGCTTGGCAAAGCCCTGGGCAGCCGATCCCGGTGTCCGGCCGGACCCTGGGCAACAGCAGGCTGGAGCGGCAGGCTGGAGCGGCAGGGACGAGCACAAATCCTGGGTGGCAGGCGAGATGTATCCAAAGCGCGGAGCTGCGGTGGGAGCCCCCCGGAGGTCTGGGCAGGCAGGATGAGCAGGGCTACAAGGTAGCGAAGGCTCAAAGCAATGGTGGGGGCAGGGAAGGCGGGCTTTGGATCCCGGGGTTTCTCTGGCAGAAGGAAAAGCAGCCAAAGAAAGCAGCCTCCCTCTCTGTCCAAACGCTGGGGACCGACTGTCCACACACCCAGGCAAAACCAAAGAGTAGCCAGATGCACCCCACCCCCATCGCCAGCTCTTTTGTTTGATGAAATATGCAGCCATTTGTCCCCCTAGCAACACATATGGGGAAAATTCCTGGAACAGAAAAAAAACCAGCAGAGCTCCTAAAACCCCAACACTCTCCCACAACCAAGAAGGGAGGAGGAGAGTTTTGGGGCTGTGGCGTGACCTCTGGTCAGAGGCACTGAACACCCATCCTCCCTCACACAAACTGGCTCAGCTGTAAAACCCCCCACCCTGGGAAGGCCACATCCATGAGAAATTCACATGACGGGCAGCTGAGCAGGTGTCATAATCCATCAAAGACCCCCAAAGCGCTCCCCAGACTCATTGCTGAGGCCTTGCAGCAGAGCATCACACGCCATGCAAAGGGATACAACAGATCCAGAGTCTGTTGCAAGAGACTGTGTCAAGCTTGCCCCCCACCAGGGCAGGTACCTGGGCGTTCCCACCTGGCCCAAACGTACGTCAATCCCCCAAACTCCATGTTTCCAGGGAACCCTTACCGCCAAGAAGCCCTGATGGAGAGCATCAACAGAATGCCATTGGCATCCTCAGAGTGGTGATGTTTTTAAATCTGTCTCTGTCACTCTCTTTGTCTGCCCCCACCTCTTTTCTATTTCTTTCTCTTTCTCTCTCTTTCTCTCTCTCTCTCTCTCTCACTTACTGTTCAATAAAACCCATACTACTGACTTTGGCATATGGCCTCATTTGCACCTTAATTCAGGCCAAAGCATTTCTGACAAGTTTAATGACGGGATCATAACAAGGGTCTAGAAGCCCGCAAGCCTGGGGGCTGCTCCATGCCACTTCCAGTGGCTTCAGCTGTCAAAGGGGTGCCAGGTGTGGCCCTTTGTGACACAGGTGCCTTGTGTCAGGGCCCTGGATGATGTGGGACATTGTGGTGCCCAGAGGCCCTTGTGACACGGTAGAGCCCCGCCCTGCCCTGCCAGGGGGTATCCAAGGGGCGCAGAGCCCTGGGGAGCCCAGTCCCGCCAGAGCCGCTCTCGCAGGAGGAAGCAGCTCCCGGGATTCCTGTGCGTCAGACAACGTCAGACGTGAAGGAGGAGCACGTGAACCCCAACTCACAGCCCCCCAGCCCCTTGCCCGGCTGGCTGCCAGACCAGGCCCTCAGTGGGCAGTGGCTGGGGGCAGGCAGCAGCTCAGGCCTGCCCCTGTCGGACACTGAGGAGGAGGGGGCCTTTGTCAACATGGACGAAGAGTGGGAATACGACTCGGATCAAGAGCTTTCCCAGTGGGGAGGCCTTAGTGGCCAAGAACTTTGCCTCTGGGAAGAAGTGACAATCCAAGAGTTTTACCGAGGGCAAGAAGTGACGATCCAGGAAGTTTCCCCATGGGGAGTTGTGACACATCAAGAGTTGCATCAGAGGGAGGTAGGTATGAAAGTCCAGTGGGGGGATGGCACACAGCAAGAGCTGTACTACTGGGAGGAAAGTGTGACCGTCCAGGAGCTGTACCCATGGGAGGAAGAGGATGAGATATGCCAAGAATGGTCCCAGTGGGAAGAAGACCTGACATGCCAAGAGCTGTCCCAGTGGGAAGGGGAGGGAGACCAGGAACTGTCTCCTTTGGAAGAAGATGTGCAAGGCCACCTGCACATGTACCAATGGGAAGGAGACAAGAGACAGCCAGAGTTGCCCCAGGTGGGAGACAACAGGGACAAGGAGCTATCACAAGGAAAAGACTACAATGTCCAGGAGCTAGGCCGGTGGGAAAAAGACAGGAGTGACCAAAAGCTGCCCCAATGGGAAGGAAGTGTCAGCAGCCAGGGGCTGCCCCAATGGGCAGAAGGTGTCAGTGACAAGATGTGGGACAAACCCTTGTACCCAGAGAAGGATGAGGATACCCAGGAGGGGCCCGCCTCTCCCAGCAGCGTGGGCACCCAGGTGGCAGGAGAGGCAGCCCATGAGCTGCCCAGCGCCTCTCCTGCCCCAGGGAGTCCCACAGAGGACGAGCTGGCAGCCGCTGCTGCTCCAGCTGGAGCTGCTGAGGAGGAGGAGGAGCCTCCCGAGCCTCTGCCTGCCGAGGTGGAAAAGGCACCAGCTTCTCCTGGCCTCACGGAGGAGGTGCCATCGGCAGCGCCAGAGAGCCCAGTCCCTGCTCCACGCAGCCCCCCAGGCTACAGCCAGGCTCTGCTGGACTTGGCGTGGCACATCAGCCATGAGGTGGTGCGAGAGGCTGTGCTTGAGGCCCAGGCATCTGGCCAGCAGCCAGAGGAACAGAGGGACCTGGAGCAAAGCACAGCTGCAGAACTAGAAGCAGCAGCTCCAGAAGAAAAGCAAGAGAGCCCCATCTCTGGCCTGCACAGCCCCTGCTGCACCCCCAGCGCCTCGCCCAGCCCACTGGGAGCCCAAGCCCTCAGTGAGCAGCAGGAGGAGGCAGACAGGGGCTCAGTCCTGGCAGAGAAAGAGACTGAGGAGAGGGACTCAGCTGGGGAGCTCGAGCTTTCTCAGTGCAAAGATGAGGAAAACACAGAGCCGTCCCAAGGAGAAACCAACAGACACCAGGAAGGGTCCCAAGGAGAAGCCTGCATTGAGCAGGAGCTGTCCCTGGAAGAAGCCAGGGACGACCAGGAAGGGTCCCAAGGGGAAGCCTGCATTGAGCAGGAGCTATCCCTCGAAAAAGACAGCAATGACCAGGATGTGTTCCAAGGGGAAGCCTGCATTGAGCAGGAGCTGTCCCAAGAAGACAGCAATGACCAGGATGTATTGCAAGGGGAAGCCTGCATTGGGCAGGAGCTGTCCCTTGAAAAAGACAGGAACGACCAGGATGTATTGCAAGGGGAAGCCTGCATTGAGCAGGAGATATCCGTAGAAAAAGACAGCAATGACCAGGTTGTATTGCAAGGGGAAGCCTGCATTGAGCAGGAGCTGCCCCTGGAAGAAGGTAGGAACGACCAGGATATGTTCCATGGGGAAGCCTGCATTGAGCAGGAGCTATCCCTAGAAGAAGCCAGGATTGACCAAGAAGGGTCCCAAGGGGAAGCCTGCATTGGGCAGGAGCTGTCCCTAGAAGAAGGTACGAACGACCAGGATGTGTTCCAAGGGGAAGCCTGCATTGAGCAGGAGCTGCCCCTGGAAGAAGCCAGGGATGACCAGGAAGGGTCCCAAGGGGAAGCCTGCATTGAGCAGGAGCGGTCCCCTGGAGATGCCAGTGATGAGCAGGAAGGGTTCCAAGAGGAAGCCAGCACTGAGCAGGAGCTGTCTGTAGATGGAGCCGGTGGGTTTCAGGATGTGTCCCAAGAGGAAGCCTGCATTGAGCAGGAGCTCTCCCCAGAAGAAGCCGGTAGCTACCACGAGCTCTCCGACTGGGATGAATCCATTGCGGAAGAGCTCTCCCTAGGAGAAGCCAGCAGCTACCTAGAAGTTTCTGACTGGGAAGAAGGCACGGAGAAAGGCCTTTCTCAAGGACAAGTCGGTAGCTCCCAAAATCTCTCTGACTGGGAGGAAGACAGCGAGCATGAGCTGTCCCATGGAGATGTCAGTAGCTACCAAGAAGTGTCTGACTGGGAAGAGTCCATTGGCCAGGAGGTTTCTGAAGAGGAAGACTCCGTTGGTCAGGAGGTTTCCAAAGGGAATGGCAAGAGGCCTTCAGCTCAGTCCAGCTGGGAAAATGACAGTGACCGAGACCTGATGCAGGACAGCTGGGAACAGAACATTGGGGACAAGCCCTTGCTGCAGGAGGAGGACGAGTGGGATGGAGTGAGCCTCCTCGAGCTCCGTGAAGAAGACAGAGAGCTGGGAGGTTTGGCAGGAGGCAGGCTCCCAGTGCCTGCCCCTCGCGAGGCCTGGGTTGAGCATGGGCCATCTGAGCCGTGCCCCCAAGCGCCGCTCTGTGCCTCGCCTCCCCAGCTGGGAGCCCAGGCCCTCAGGCAGCAGCTGAGTCCCCGCAAGAAACGTCCCTCCCGCCTCGGGCGGGCGCTGCGGATGCTGCGCGGCCTATTCCGCTGCTCCTGCCTGGCGCCACGGCCCGAGGATTAGGGCTGCGGCCGGCGCCAGCCCGGGCCCCCTGGACGGCAGCTGGCTGGCAGCCTGCCCCACATCCTGGGGGAGCCACACGGGCTGCCTTTGCCTGGACATGTCCCTGCAGCCTCAGCAATCCCTGGCTGCTTTGGAGCATCCCAAGCCACTCTCCCCAAGAGCAAATATTACCCATGTGGCCAGCCTCAGACCAGTATCCACACGGGACACTTGGTGCCAGGTGGCTCAGCGGTGAAGGCCAGAGACTCATCAGGGTGGGAAGAGACCTTGAAAGTCATCCAGTCCCACCGTCACCCTGGCATCACCATCATCACCCTGAAACCATGTCCCCACGTGCCACATCCAGACAAGACTTGAACACTTCCAGAGACAGTGACTCTACCACCTCCCTGAGCAACTTCTTGCAATCGATTCCTGACCACTCTGTCAGGGAAAAGTTGTTTGGAATATTTAATCTGTACCTCCCCTGGTGGAATCCAAGGCCATTTCCTCTCATCCTGAAAGGACTACGTGCTGATCCTTTGGGATTTTATCCATGAGGAATGGGCGCAGACAGGAGGTATTGCTCCCAGGACTCCACTGCATGGCTTCACCAAACAATTCTTCCAAAACAGAGGGAAGTTGGCTTTAAGAAATAGTGGCAGTAGTGAAAAGCAAAACAAAACAAAACAAAACAAACAAACAACAACAACAAAAAAAAACCCAAAACAAAACACAAAAAACCCCTAAAACCAACACAAAACACAAAAAAATCCACAAAAAGAAAAATAATAGGAATAGGACTAATAATAATACAAAGAAGATGAAGAAAATGAAGAAATAGTGGTAGTAAATAAGAAAAAGAAGTAAACTTAAGAATAAGAACAAGAAAAAAAAAGAATAATAATAAGAATGAGAATAAGAGTGAGAATAAGAGCAAGAATAAGAATAGGATTAAGAATAAGAATAAGAATAGGAAAAAGGAAAAGAAAAAATAATAAGAAAAAGAATAGGAAAAAGCATAAGAATAAGAATAAAAATAAGAATTAAAAAAATAAGAATGAGAATGAGAATGAGAATGAGAAGAAGAAGAAGAGGAAGAAAAAGAAAAAGAATAAGAATAAGAATAAGAATAAGAATAAGAATAAGAATAAGAATAAGAATAAGAATAGAAACAAGACAAAGTAAAAAGAATAAATCTAAGACTAAGTTGATGTAGAAGAAGAGAGAGGAGTAAAAGTAAATACTAAGAAGAAGGAGAAGAAGCATGGGGATCAGAAGAAGAAGAAGAAGAGGCTAAAGAAGAAGATTAAATAGTAGGAGTAACAAATTATTATTATTAGAACAATAATATCAAGTTAAAATACACATCCACACATCCTCTAGCATCACAGAAAGGTTTAATTTGGGAAGGACCTCAAACCTTTCTATCTCTCTCCTTCACAATTCTTGTTAAATAAAATCCACATTCAATAAAATCTGTATGTTGTCATCATATGGTCTCATTTGAACCTTAATTTGGGCAGAGGCATCTCTCCCTAATCCAATCCTAACAGTTATTAAATGAGTATCACTCGGCTTCATCTCATTGTTTCACTTCAGGCAAACCTGACAAATGTATCTCTTCCAGGGAGGGGGCATCCACAAAGCCTCTGGGAAACCTATGCCAATGCCTCACCAGCCTCACAGAAGAGAATGTCTTCCTGCTATTTAATCCATATCTGTTTCAGTTAAAGGCCACTGCCCTTTCTTCTATCATCACTACATATGCCTGTGAAAAGTCTCTCTCCATCATTCTTGTAGGGGGCCCTCTTAGGTACTGGCAAGGGTTCTAAGGTTTCCCTGGGGTCTTCTCTTCCCTAGGCTGAACAACGCTAACACTCCCAACCTGTCTTCAAAGCAGAGGTTCTCCAACGCTCTTAGGAACCCTCAGTGGCTCTCCTCTGAACTCATTCTAACAGGCCCGCATCCCTTATCCTGGGGCCCCCAGACACAGAGGTAGTGGTGCGGGTGAGATTTCAAACAATGGACTAGAGGGCCACAATTACCTCCCTTGACCTGCAGCTCTTTGCTCCTTTCCATGCAGCTCAGCCCACGGGTGGCTTTTTGGGCTGGCAGCACAGATTGTTGGCTCACGCTGAGCTTCTCCTCCATCAGCACCCCCAAGTCCTTCTCCTCAGCCCCTGCCCCACTCAGCTTCCTGTGCCCTGCAAACCCTGTGCTGAGAGGGAGCTCCATGCACTCTCTGTGTCACTGGCGAAGCCATTCAAGAGCCCCAGGGCCAAGGCCAGAGCCCTGATGGACGCTCCTCGTCCCCAGCCTCCACCTGGGCATGGAGCCACTGACCACAGCTCCCCAGCTGCCTCCATCTGGCCAAGTCTTCATGCCCTGCATAGCCCACCCTCCAAAGGCAGGGCTGTGCAGTGTGGGGCTTGAGGTGTCGTGTGGCACTGTGTCCAAAGCCTCACAGGGGCTCTGGGCACATCAGGATTGTCAGAGACTGAAATGTTATGGGTAAGGACTTAAACATTGTTACAAAGGAGTTTTGCCCATTATGGCAAAACTGTATAAAGAGGCTGAGACTCCCCAAGCCCACCTCTCCTTCACCTGACTGCAGCTTTGGGCTGGGACTTAAGCTGCCTAACAGAACTTGAGATAGCATGACGGCGACATTAGTGCTCAGTTACCTCTGGTCTAGGAACAAGGAAACAAGACTAAGGGAGGAGAAGGTACCCACAAGAAAGCCAAACGCAGAAGCTGTCCTGAAAATCAGCTTGGGCTGGATTCAGCCTGGGGAGGCCATAGCCCACAGGCTCCTCTGCTGAGGCCAGGTTTGCACACACTCCCTGTCTTGGTTTGAAAGACAGGTGTCTGCTAAGGAAGGCAGGAGCCTCCCTTGGAATGGCAGATGCAACCCCCCCTTCCCTCCGAGTTATTATAATTTTGAAATCAAGGGGCTTTTAGGCAAAGATGTGGGAAAATAGGAATAACAGTTCTTTACTATGATAGATCTCTATGTGTATAACCAGTCAAGCAAACAGCAACAATTCTGGCAGTAGCAGCAAACAATCCCAAGCCCAGTGCCAGCCCTCTGGGCTGTCGGGCCCTTTCCCCTGGGGTGCAGTTCCGCTCGCAGCCGGCAGGGGCGCTGGCGGCTCCCGGTGAGCAGGGCAGGTGCGATGGTTCCCCCGCGGCTGCAGGGGGCGCTCCGGAGCGAGCTCGGGGAGCACGCGGCCCTGGTGGCCTGGGATGCCGGGAAGGGATGGGACAAAGGCTTCGCAAAGCCCTGGGCAGCCGATCCCGGTGTCCGGCCGGACCCTGGGCAACAGCAGGCTGGAGCGGCAGGCTGGAGCGGCAGGGACGAGCACAAATCCTGGGTGGCAGGCGAGATGTATCCAAAGCGCGGAGCTGCGGTGGGAGCCCCCCGGAGGTCTGGGCAGGCAGGATGAGCAGGGCTACAAGGTAGCGAAGGCTCAAAGCAATGGTGGGGGCAGGGAAGGCGGGCTTTGGATCCCGGGGTTTCTCTGGCAGAAGGAAAAGCAGCCAAAGAAAGCAGCCTCCCTCTCTGTCCAAACGCTGGGGACCGACTGTCCACACACCCAGGCAAAACCAAAGAGTAGCCAGATGCACCCCACCCCCATCGCCAGCTCTTTTGTTTGATGAAATATGCAGCCATTTGTCCCCCTAGCAACACATATGGGGAAAATTCCTGGAACAGAAAAAAAACCAGCAGAGCTCCTAAAACCCCAACACTCTCCCACAACCAAGAAGGGAGGAGGAGAGTTTTGGGGCTGTGGCGTGACCTCTGGTCAGAGGCACTGAACACCCATCCTCCCTCACACAAACTGGCTCAGCTGTAAAACCCCCCACCCTGGGAAGGCCACATCCATGAGAAATTCACATGACGGGCAGCTGAGCAGGTGTCATAATCCATCAAAGACCCCCAAAGCGCTCCCCAGACTCATTGCTGAGGCCTTGCAGCAGAGCATCACACGCGATGCAAAGGGATACAACAGATCCAGAGTCTGTTGCAAGAGACTGTGTCAAGCTTGCCCCCCACCAGGGCAGGTACCTGGGCGTTCCCACCTGGCCCAAACGTACGTCAATCCCCCAAACTCCATGTTTCCAGGGAACCCTTACCGCCAAGAAGCCCTGATGGAGAGCATCAACAGAATGCCATTGGCATCCTCAGAGTGGTGATGTTTTTAAATCTGTCTCTGTCACTCTCTTTGTCTGCCCCCACCTCTTTTCTATTTCTTTCTCTTTCTCTCTCTTTCTCTCTCTCTCTCTCTCTCACTTACTGTTCAATAAAACCCATACTACTGACTTTGGCATATGGCCTCATTTGCACCTTAATTCAGGCCAAAGCATTTCTGACAAGTTTAATGACGGGATCATAACAAGGGTCTAGAAGCCCGCAAGCCTGGGGGCTGCTCCATGCCACTTCCAGTGGCTTCAGCTGTCAAAGGGGTGCCAGGTGTGGCCCTTTGTGACACAGGTGCCTTGTGTCAGGGCCCTGGATGATGTGGGACATTGTGGTGCCCAGAGGCCCTTGTGACACGGTAGAGCCCCGCCCTGCCCTGCCAGGGGGTATCCAAGGGGCGCAGAGCCCTGGGGAGCCCAGTCCCGCCAGAGCCGCTCTCGCAGGAGGAAGCAGCTCCCGGGATTCCTGTGCGTCAGACAACGTCAGACGTGAAGGAGGAGCACGTGAACCCCAACTCACAGCCCCCCAGCCCCTTGCCCGGCTGGCTGCCAGACCAGGCCCTCAGTGGGCAGTGGCTGGGGGCAGGCAGCAGCTCAGGCCTGCCCCTGTCGGACACTGAGGAGGAGGGGGCCTTTGTCAACATGGACGAAGAGTGGGAATACGACTCGGATCAAGAGCTTTCCCAGTGGGGAGGCCTTAGTGGCCAAGAACTTTGCCTCTGGGAAGAAGTGACAATCCAAGAGTTTTACCGAGGGCAAGAAGTGACGATCCAGGAAGTTTCCCCATGGGGAGTTGTGACACATCAAGAGTTGCATCAGAGGGAGGTAGGTATGAAAGTCCAGTGGGGGGATGGCACACAGCAAGAGCTGTACTACTGGGAGGAAAGTGTGACCGTCCAGGAGCTGTACCCATGGGAGGAAGAGGATGAGATATGCCAAGAATGGTCCCAGTGGGAAGAAGACCTGACATGCCAAGAGCTGTCCCAGTGGGAAGGGGAGGGAGACCAGGAACTGTCTCCTTTGGAAGAAGATGTGCAAGGCCACCTGCACATGTACCAATGGGAAGGAGACAAGAGACAGCCAGAGTTGCCCCAGGTGGGAGACAACAGGGACAAGGAGCTATCACAAGGAAAAGACTACAATGTCCAGGAGCTAGGCCGGTGGGAAAAAGACAGGAGTGACCAAAAGCTGCCCCAATGGGAAGGAAGTGTCAGCAGCCAGGGGCTGCCCCAATGGGCAGAAGGTGTCAGTGACAAGATGTGGGACAAACCCTTGTACCCAGAGAAGGATGAGGATACCCAGGAGGGGCCCGCCTCTCCCAGCAGCGTGGGCACCCAGGTGGCAGGAGAGGCAGCCCATGAGCTGCCCAGCGCCTCTCCTGCCCCAGGGAGTCCCACAGAGGACGAGCTGGCAGCCGCTGCTGCTCCAGCTGGAGCTGCTGAGGAGGAGGAGGAGCCTCCCGAGCCTCTGCCTGCCGAGGTGGAAAAGGCACCAGCTTCTCCTGGCCTCACGGAGGAGGTGCCATCGGCAGCGCCAGAGAGCCCAGTCCCTGCTCCACGCAGCCCCCCAGGCTACAGCCAGGCTCTGCTGGACTTGGCGTGGCACATCAGCCATGAGGTGGTGCGAGAGGCTGTGCTTGAGGCCCAGGCATCTGGCCAGCAGCCAGAGGAACAGAGGGACCTGGAGCAAAGCACAGCTGCAGAACTAGAAGCAGCAGCTCCAGAAGAAAAGCAAGAGAGCCCCATCTCTGGCCTGCACAGCCCCTGCTGCACCCCCAGCGCCTCGCCCAGCCCACTGGGAGCCCAAGCCCTCAGTGAGCAGCAGGAGGAGGCAGACAGGGGCTCAGTCCTGGCAGAGAAAGAGACTGAGGAGAGGGACTCAGCTGGGGAGCTCGAGCTTTCTCAGTGCAAAGATGAGGAAAACACAGAGCCGTCCCAAGGAGAAACCAACAGACACCAGGAAGGGTCCCAAGGAGAAGCCTGCATTGAGCAGGAGCTGTCCCTGGAAGAAGCCAGGGACGACCAGGAAGGGTCCCAAGGGGAAGCCTGCATTGAGCAGGAGCTATCCCTCGAAAAAGACAGCAATGACCAGGATGTGTTCCAAGGGGAAGCCTGCATTGAGCAGGAGCTGTCCCAAGAAGACAGCAATGACCAGGATGTATTGCAAGGGGAAGCCTGCATTGGGCAGGAGCTGTCCCTTGAAAAAGACAGGAACGACCAGGATGTATTGCAAGGGGAAGCCTGCATTGAGCAGGAGATATCCGTAGAAAAAGACAGCAATGACCAGGTTGTATTGCAAGGGGAAGCCTGCATTGAGCAGGAGCTGCCCCTGGAAGAAGGTAGGAACGACCAGGATATGTTCCATGGGGAAGCCTGCATTGAGCAGGAGCTATCCCTAGAAGAAGCCAGGATTGACCAAGAAGGGTCCCAAGGGGAAGCCTGCATTGGGCAGGAGCTGTCCCTAGAAGAAGGTACGAACGACCAGGATGTGTTCCAAGGGGAAGCCTGCATTGAGCAGGAGCTGCCCCTGGAAGAAGCCAGGGATGACCAGGAAGGGTCCCAAGGGGAAGCCTGCATTGAGCAGGAGCGGTCCCCTGGAGATGCCAGTGATGAGCAGGAAGGGTTCCAAGAGGAAGCCAGCACTGAGCAGGAGCTGTCTGTAGATGGAGCCGGTGGGTTTCAGGATGTGTCCCAAGAGGAAGCCTGCATTGAGCAGGAGCTCTCCCCAGAAGAAGCCGGTAGCTACCACGAGCTCTCCGACTGGGATGAATCCATTGCGGAAGAGCTCTCCCTAGGAGAAGCCAGCAGCTACCTAGAAGTTTCTGACTGGGAAGAAGGCACGGAGAAAGGCCTTTCTCAAGGACAAGTCGGTAGCTCCCAAAATCTCTCTGACTGGGAGGAAGACAGCGAGCATGAGCTGTCCCATGGAGATGTCAGTAGCTACCAAGAAGTGTCTGACTGGGAAGAGTCCATTGGCCAGGAGGTTTCTGAAGAGGAAGACTCCGTTGGTCAGGAGGTTTCCAAAGGGAATGGCAAGAGGCCTTCAGCTCAGTCCAGCTGGGAAAATGACAGTGACCGAGACCTGATGCAGGACAGCTGGGAACAGAACATTGGGGACAAGCCCTTGCTGCAGGAGGAGGACGAGTGGGATGGAGTGAGCCTCCTCGAGCTCCGTGAAGAAGACAGAGAGCTGGGAGGTTTGGCAGGAGGCAGGCTCCCAGTGCCTGCCCCTCGCGAGGCCTGGGTTGAGCATGGGCCATCTGAGCCGTGCCCCCAAGCGCCGCTCTGTGCCTCGCCTCCCCAGCTGGGAGCCCAGGCCCTCAGGCAGCAGCTGAGTCCCCGCAAGAAACGTCCCTCCCGCCTCGGGCGGGCGCTGCGGATGCTGCGCGGCCTATTCCGCTGCTCCTGCCTGGCGCCACGGCCCGAGGATTAGGGCTGCGGCCGGCGCCAGCCCGGGCCCCCTGGACGGCAGCTGGCTGGCAGCCTGCCCCACATCCTGGGGGAGCCACACGGGCTGCCTTTGCCTGGACATGTCCCTGCAGCCTCAGCAATCCCTGGCTGCTTTGGAGCATCCCAAGCCACTCTCCCCAAGAGCAAATATTACCCATGTGGCCAGCCTCAGACCAGTATCCACACGGGACACTTGGTGCCAGGTGGCTCAGCGGTGAAGGCCAGAGACTCATCAGGGTGGGAAGAGACCTTGAAAGTCATCCAGTCCCACCGTCACCCTGGCATCACCATCATCACCCTGAAACCATGTCCCCACGTGCCACATCCAGACAAGACTTGAACACTTCCAGAGACAGTGACTCTACCACCTCCCTGAGCAACTTCTTGCAATCGATTCCTGACCACTCTGTCAGGGAAAAGTTGTTTGGAATATTTAATCTGTACCTCCCCTGGTGGAATCCAAGGCCATTTCCTCTCATCCTGAAAGGACTACGTGCTGATCCTTTGGGATTTTATCCATGAGGAATGGGCGCAGACAGGAGGTATTGCTCCCAGGACTCCACTGCATGGCTTCACCAAACAATTCTTCCAAAACAGAGGGAAGTTGGCTTTAAGAAATAGTGGCAGTAGTGAAAAGCAAAACAAAACAAAACAAAACAAACAAACAACAACAACAAAAAAAAACCCAAAACAAAACACAAAAAACCCCTAAAACCAACACAAAACACAAAAAAATCCACAAAAAGAAAAATAATAGGAATAGGACTAATAATAATACAAAGAAGATGAAGAAAATGAAGAAATAGTGGTAGTAAATAAGAAAAAGAAGTAAACTTAAGAATAAGAACAAGAAAAAAAAAGAATAATAATAAGAATGAGAATAAGAGTGAGAATAAGAGCAAGAATAAGAATAGGATTAAGAATAAGAATAAGAATAGGAAAAAGGAAAAGAAAAAATAATAAGAAAAAGAATAGGAAAAAGCATAAGAATAAGAATAAAAATAAGAATTAAAAAAATAAGAATGAGAATGAGAATGAGAATGAGAATGAGAATGAGAAGAAGAAGAAGAGGAAGAAAAAGAATAAGAATAAGAATAAGAATAAGAATAAGAATAAGAATAAGAATAGAAACAAGACAAAGTAAAAAGAATAAATCTAAGACTAAGTTGATGTAGAAGAAGAGAGAGGAGTAAAAGTAAATACTAAGAAGAAGGAGAAGAAGCATGGGGATCAGAAGAAGAAGAAGAAGAGGCTAAAGAAGAAGATTAAATAGTAGGAGTAACAAATTATTATTATTAGAACAATAATATCAAGTTAAAATACACATCCACACATCCTCTAGCATCACAGAAAGGTTTAATTTGGGAAGGACCTCAAACCTTTCTATCTCTCTCCTTCACAATTCTTGTTAAATAAAATCCACATTCAATAAAATCTGTATGTTGTCATCATATGGTCTCATTTGAACCTTAATTTGGGCAGAGGCATCTCTCCCTAATCCAATCCTAACAGTTATTAAATGAGTATCACTCGGCTTCATCTCATTGTTTCACTTCAGGCAAACCTGACAAATGTATCTCTTCCAGGGAGGGGGCATCCACAAAGCCTCTGGGAAACCTATGCCAATGCCTCACCAGCCTCACAGAAGAGAATGTCTTCCTGCTATTTAATCCATATCTGTTTCAGTTAAAGGCCACTGCCCTTTCTTCTATCATCACTACATATGCCTGTGAAAAGTCTCTCTCCATCATTCTTGTAGGGGGCCCTCTTAGGTACTGGCAAGGGTTCTAAGGTTTCCCTGGGGTCTTCTCTTCCCTAGGCTGAACAACGCTAACACTCCCAACCTGTCTTCAAAGCAGAGGTTCTCCAATGCTCTTAGGAACCCTCAGTGGCTCTCCTCTGAACTCATTCTAACAGGCCCGCATCCCTTATCCTGGGGCCCCCAGACACAGAGGTAGTGGTGCGGGTGAGATTTCAAACAATGGACTAGAGGGCCACAATTACCTCCCTTGACCTGCAGCTCTTTGCTCCTTTCCATGCAGCTCAGCCCACGGGTGGCTTTTTGGGCTGGCAGCACAGATTGTTGGCTCACGCTGAGCTTCTCCTCCATCAGCACCCCCAAGTCCTTCTCCTCAGCCCCTGCCCCACTCAGCTTCCTGTCCCCTGCAAACCCTGTGCTGAGAGGGAGCTCCATGCACTCTCTGTGTCACTGGCGAAGCCATTCAAGAGCCCCAGGGCCAAGGCCAGAGCCCTGATGGACGCTCCTCGTCCCCAGCCTCCACCTGGGCATGGAGCCACTGACCACAGCTCCCCAGCTGCCTCCATCTGGCCAAGTCTTCATGCCCTGCATAGCCCACCCTCCAAAGGCAGGGCTGTGCAGTGTGGGGCTTGAGGTGTCGTGTGGCACTGTGTCCAAAGCCTCACAGGGGCTCTGGGCACATCAGGATTGTCAGAGACTGAAATGTTATGGGTAAGGACTTAAACATTGTTACAAAGGAGTTTTGCCCATTATGGCAAAACTGTATAAAGAGGCTGAGACTCCCCAAGCCCACCTCTCCTTCACCTGACTGCAGCTTTGGGCTGGGACTTAAGCTGCCTAACAGAACTTGAGATAGCATGACGGCGACATTAGTGCTCAGTTACCTCTGGTCTAGGAACAAGGAAACAAGACTAAGGGAGGAGAAGGTACCCACAAGAAAGCCAAACGCAGAAGCTGTCCTGAAAATCAGCTTGGGCTGGATTCAGCCTGGGGAGGCCATAGGCCACAGGCTCCTCTGCTGAGGCCAGGTTTGCACACACTCCCTGTCTTGGTTTGAAAGACAGGTGTCTGCTAAGGAAGGCAGGAGCCTCCCTTGGAATGGCAGATGCAACCCCCCCTTCCCTCCGAGTTATTATAATTTTGAAATCAAGGGGCTTTTAGGCAAAGATGTGGGAAAATAGGAAGAACAGTTCTTTACTATGATAGATCTCTATGTGTATAACCAGTCAAGCAAACAGCAACAATTCTGGCAGTAGCAGCAAACAATCCCAAGCCCAGTGCCAGCCCTCTGGGCTGTCGGGCCCTTTCCCCTGGGGTGCAGTTCCGCTCGCAGCCGGCAGGGGCGCTGGCGGCTCCCGGTGAGCAGGGCAGGTGCGATGGTTCCCCCGCGGCTGCAGGGGGCGCTCCGGAGCGAGCTCGGGGAGCACGCGGCCCTGGTGGCCTGGGATGCCGGGAAGGGATGGGACAAAGGCTTCGCAAAGCCCTGGGCAGCCGATCCCGGTGTCCGGCCGGACCCTGGGCAACAGCAGGCTGGAGCGGCAGGCTGGAGCGGCAGGGACGAGCACAAATCCTGGGTGGCAGGCGAGATGTATCCAAAGCGCGGAGCTGCGGTGGGAGCCCCCCGGAGGTCTGGGCAGGCAGGATGAGCAGGGCTACAAGGTAGCGAAGGCTCAAAGCAATGGTGGGGGCAGGGAAGGCGGGCTTTGGATCCCGGGGTTTCTCTGGCAGAAGGAAAAGCAGCCAAAGAAAGCAGCCTCCCTCTCTGTCCAAACGCTGGGGACCGACTGTCCACACACCCAGGCAAAACCAAAGAGTAGCCAGATGCACCCCACCCCCATCGCCAGCTCTTTTGTTTGATGAAATATGCAGCCATTTGTCCCCCTAGCAACACATATGGGGAAAATTCCTGGAACAGAAAAAAAACCAGCAGAGCTCCTAAAACCCCAACACTCTCCCACAACCAAGAAGGGAGGAGGAGAGTTTTGGGGCTGTGGCGTGACCTCTGGTCAGAGGCACTGAACACCCATCCTCCCTCACACAAACTGGCTCAGCTGTAAAACCCCCCACCCTGGGAAGGCCACATCCATGAGAAATTCACATGACGGGCAGCTGAGCAGGTGTCATAATCCATCAAAGACCCCCAAAGCGCTCCCCAGACTCATTGCTGAGGCCTTGCAGCAGAGCATCACACGCCATGCAAAGGGATACAACAGATCCAGAGTCTGTTGCAAGAGACTGTGTCAAGCTTGCCCCCCACCAGGGCAGGTACCTGGGCGTTCCCACCTGGCCCAAACGTACGTCAATCCCCCAAACTCCATGTTTCCAGGGAACCCTTACCGCCAAGAAGCCCTGATGGAGAGCATCAACAGAATGCCATTGGCATCCTCAGAGTGGTGATGTTTTTAAATCTGTCTCTGTCACTCTCTTTGTCTGCCCCCACCTCTTTTCTATTTCTTTCTCTTTCTCTCTCTTTCTCTCTCTCTCTCTCTCTCACTTACTGTTCAATAAAACCCATACTACTGACTTTGGCATATGGCCTCATTTGCACCTTAATTCAGGCCAAAGCATTTCTGACAAGTTTAATGACGGGATCATAACAAGGGTCTAGAAGCCCGCAAGCCTGGGGGCTGCTCCATGCCACTTCCAGTGGCTTCAGCTGTCAAAGGGGTGCCAGGTGTGGCCCTTTGTGACACAGGCGCCTTGTGTCAGGGCCCTGGATGATGTGGGACATTGTGGTGCCCAGAGGCCCTTGTGACACGGTAGAGCCCCGCCCTGCCCTGCCAGGGGGTATCCAAGGGGCGCAGAGCCCTGGGGAGCCCAGTCCCGCCAGAGCCGCTCTCGCAGGAGGAAGCAGCTCCCGGGATTCCTGTGCGTCAGACAACGTCAGACGTGAAGGAGGACCACGTGAACCCCAACTCACAGCCCCCCAGCCCCTTGCCCGGCTGGCTGCCAGACCAGGCCCTCAGTGGGCAGTGGCTGGGGGCAGGCAGCAGCTCAGGCCTGCCCCTGTCGGACACTGAGGAGGAGGGGGCCTTTGTCAACATGGACGAAGAGTGGGAATACGACTCGGATCAAGAGCTTTCCCAGTGGGGAGGCCTTAGTGGCCAAGAACTTTGCCTCTGGGAAGAAGTGACAATCCAAGAGTTTTACCGAGGGCAAGAAGTGACGATCCAGGAAGTTTCCCCATGGGGAGTTGTGACACATCAAGAGTTGCATCAGAGGGAGGTAGGTATGAAAGTCCAGTGGGGGGATGGCACACAGCAAGAGCTGTACTACTGGGAGGAAAGTGTGACCGTCCAGGAGCTGTACCCATGGGAGGAAGAGGATGAGATATGCCAAGAATGGTCCCAGTGGGAAGAAGACCTGACATGCCAAGAGCTGTCCCAGTGGGAAGGGGAGGGAGACCAGGAACTGTCTCCTTTGGAAGAAGATGTGCAAGGCCACCTGCACATGTACCAATGGGAAGGAGACAAGAGACAGCCAGAGTTGCCCCAGGTGGGAGACAACAGGGACAAGGAGCTATCACAAGGAAAAGACTACAATGTCCAGGAGCTAGGCCGGTGGGAAAAAGACAGGAGTGACCAAAAGCTGCCCCAATGGGAAGGAAGTGTCAGCAGCCAGGGGCTGCCCCAATGGGCAGAAGGTGTCAGTGACAAGATGTGGGACAAACCCTTGTACCCAGAGAAGGATGAGGATACCCAGGAGGGGCCCGCCTCTCCCAGCAGCGTGGGCACCCAGGTGGCAGGAGAGGCAGCCCATGAGCTGCCCAGCGCCTCTCCTGCCCCAGGGAGTCCCACAGAGGACGAGCTGGCAGCCGCTGCTGCTCCAGCTGGAGCTGCTGAGGAGGAGGAGGAGCCTCCCGAGCCTCTGCCTGCCGAGGTGGAAAAGGCACCAGCTTCTCCTGGCCTCACGGAGGAGGTGCCATCGGCAGCGCCAGAGAGCCCAGTCCCTGCTCCACGCAGCCCCCCAGGCTACAGCCAGGCTCTGCTGGACTTGGCGTGGCACATCAGCCATGAGGTGGTGCGAGAGGCTGTGCTTGAGGCCCAGGCATCTGGCCAGCAGCCAGAGGAACAGAGGGACCTGGAGCAAAGCACAGCTGCAGAACTAGAAGCAGCAGCTCCAGAAGAAAAGCAAGAGAGCCCCATCTCTGGCCTGCACAGCCCCTGCTGCACCCCCAGCACCTCGCCCAGCCCACTGGGAGCCCAAGCCCTCAGTGAGCAGCAGGAGGAGGCAGACAGGGGCTCAGTCCTGGCAGAGAAAGAGACTGAGGAGAGGGACTCAGCTGGGGAGCTCGAGCTTTCTCAGTGCAAAGATGAGGAAAACACAGAGCCGTCCCAAGGAGAAACCAACAGACACCAGGAAGGGTCCCAAGGAGAAGCCTGCATTGAGCAGGAGCTGTCCCTGGAAGAAGCCAGGGACGACCAGGAAGGGTCCCAAGGGGAAGCCTGCATTGAGCAGGAGCTATCCCTCGAAAAAGACAGCAATGACCAGGATGTGTTCCAAGGGGAAGCCTGCATTGAGCAGGAGCTGTCCCAAGAAGACAGCAATGACCAGGATGTATTGCAAGGGGAAGCCTGCATTGGGCAGGAGCTGTCCCTTGAAAAAGACAGGAACGACCAGGATGTATTGCAAGGGGAAGCCTGCATTGAGCAGGAGATATCCGTAGAAAAAGACAGCAATGACCAGGTTGTATTGCAAGGGGAAGCCTGCATTGAGCAGGAGCTGCCCCTGGAAGAAGGTAGGAACGACCAGGATATGTTCCATGGGGAAGCCTGCATTGAGCAGGAGCTATCCCTAGAAGAAGCCAGGATTGACCAAGAAGGGTCCCAAGGGGAAGCCTGCATTGGGCAGGAGCTGTCCCTAGAAGAAGGTACGAACGACCAGGATGTGTTCCAAGGGGAAGCCTGCATTGGGCAGGAGCTGCCCCTGGAAGAAGCCAGGGATGACCAGGAAGGGTCCCAAGGGGAAGCCTGCATTTAGCAGGAGCGGTCCCCTGGAGATGCCAGTGATGAGCAGGAAGGGTTCCAAGAGGAAGCCAGCACTGAGCAGGAGCTGTCTGTAGATGGAGCCGGTGGGTTTCAGGATGTGTCCCAAGAGGAAGCCTGCATTGAGCAGGAGCTCTCCCCAGAAGAAGCCGGTAGCTACCACGAGCTCTCCGACTGGGATGAATCCATTGCGGAAGAGCTCTCCCTAGGAGAAGCCAGCAGCTACCTAGAAGTTTCTGACTGGGAAGAAGGCACGGAGAAAGGCCTTTCTCAAGGACAAGTCGGTAGCTCCCAAAATCTCTCTGACTGGGAGGAAGACAGCGAGCATGAGCTGTCCCATGGAGATGTCAGTAGCTACCAAGAAGTGTCTGACTGGGAAGAGTCCATTGGCCAGGAGGTTTCTGAAGATGAAGACTCCGTTGGTCAGGAGGTTTCCAAAGGGAATGGCAAGAGGCCTTCAGCTCAGTCCAGCTGGGAAAATGACAGTGACCGAGACCTGATGCAGGACAGCTGGGAACAGAACATTGGGGACAAGCCCTTGCTGCAGGAGGAGGACGAGTGGGATGGAGTGAGCCTCCTCGAGCTCCGTGAAGAAGACAGAGAGCTGGGAGGTTTGGCAGGAGGCAGGCTGCCAGTGCCTGCCCCTCGCGAGGCCTGGGTTGAGCATGGGCCATCTGAGCCGTGCCCCCAAGCGCCGCTCTGTGCCTCGCCTCCCCAGCTGGGAGCCCAGGCCCTCAGGCAGCAGCTGAGTCCCCGCAAGAAACGTCCCTCCCGCCTCGGGCGGGCGCTGCGGATGCTGCGCGGCCTATTCCGCTGCTCCTGCCTGGCGCCACGGCCCGAGGATTAGGGCTGCGGCCGGCGCCAGCCCGGGCCCCCTGGACGGCAGCTGGCTGGCAGCCTGCCCCACATCCTGGGGGAGCCACACGGGCTGCCTTTGCCTGGACATGTCCCTGCAGCCTCAGCAATCCCTGGCTGCTTTGGAGCATCCCAAGCCACTCTCCCCAAGAGCAAATATTACCCATGTGGCCAGCCTCAGACCAGTATCCACACGGGACACTTGGTGCCAGGTGGCTCAGCGGTGAAGGCCAGACACTCATCAGGGTGGGAAGAGACCTTGAAAGTCATCCAGTCCCACCGTCACCCTGGCATCACCATCATCACCCTGAAACCATGTCCCCACGTGCCACATCCAGACAAGACTTGAACACTTCCAGAGACAGTGACTCTACCACCTCCCTGAGCAACTTCTTGCAATCGATTCCTGACCACTCTGTCAGGGAAAAGTTGTTTGGAATATTTCATCTGTACCTCCCCTGGTGGAATCCAAGGCCATTTCCTCTCATCCTGAAAGGACTACGTGCTGATCCTTTGGGATTTTATCCATGAGGAATGGGCGCAGACAGGAGGTATTGCTCCCAGGACTCCACTGCATGGCTTCACCAAACAATTCTTCCAAAACAGAGGGAAGTTGGCTTTAAGAAATAGTGGCAGTAGTGAAAAGCAAAACAAAACAAAACAAAACAAACAAACAACAACAACAAAAAAAAACCCAAAACAAAACACAAAAAACCCCTAAAACCAACACAAAACACAAAAAAATCCACAAAAAGAAAAATAATAGGAATAGGACTAATAATAATACAAAGAAGATGAAGAAAATGAAGAAATAGTGGTAGTAAATAAGAAAAAGAAGTAAACTTAAGAATAAGAACAAGAAAAAAAAAGAATAATAATAAGAATGAGAATAAGAGTGAGAATAAGAGCAAGAATAAGAATAGGATTAAGAATAAGAATAAGAATAGGAAAAAGGAAAAGAAAAAATAATAAGAAAAAGAATAGGAAAAAGCATAAGAATAAGAATAAAAATAAGAATTAAAAAAATAAGAATGAGAATGAGAATGAGAATGAGAATGAGAATGAGAAGAAGAAGAAGAGGAAGAAAAAGAATAAGAATAAGAATAAGAATAAGAATAAGAATAAGAATAAGAATAAGAATAAGAATAAGAATAAGAATAGAAACAAGACAAAGTAAAAAGAATAAATCTAAGACTAAGTTGATGTAGAAGAAGAGAGAGGAGTAAAAGTAAATACTAAGAAGAAGGAGAAGAAGCATGGGGATCAGAAGAAGAAGAAGAAGAGGCTAAAGAAGAAGATTAAATAGTAGGAGTAACAAATTATTATTATTAGAACAATAATATCAAGTTAAAATACACATCCACACATCCTCTAGCATCACAGAAAGGTTTAATTTGGGAAGGACCTCAAACCTTTCTATCTCTCTCCTTCACAATTCTTGTTAAATAAAATCCACATTCAATAAAATCTGTATGTTGTCATCATATGGTCTCATTTGAACCTTAATTTGGGCAGAGGCATCTCTCCCTAATCCAATCCTAACAGTTATTAAATGAGTATCACTCGGCTTCATCTCATTGTTTCACTTCAGGCAAACCTGACAAATGTATCTCTTCCAGGGAGGGGGCATCCACAAAGCCTCTGGGAAACCTATGCCAATGCCTCACCAGCCTCACAGAAGAGAATGTCTTCCTGCTATTTAATCCATATCTGTTTCAGTTAAAGGCCACTGCCCTTTCTTCTATCATCACTACATATGCCTGTGAAAAGTCTCTCTCCATCATTCTTGTAGGGGGCCCTCTTAGGTACTGGCAAGGGTTCTAAGGTTTCCCTGGGGTCTTCTCTTCCCTAGGCTGAACAACGCTAACACTCCCAACCTGTCTTCAAAGCAGAGGTTCTCCAACGCTCTTAGGAACCCTCAGTGGCTCTCCTCTGAACTCATTCTAACAGGCCCGCATCCCTTATCCTGGGGCCCCCAGACACAGAGGTAGTGGTGCGGGTGAGATTTCAAACAATGGACTAGAGGGCCACAATTACCTCCCTTGACCTGCAGCTCTTTGCTCCTTTCCATGCAGCTCAGCCCACGGGTGGCTTTTTGGGCTGGCAGCACAGATTGTTGGCTCACGCTGAGCTTCTCCTCCATCAGCACCCCCAAGTCCTTCTCCTCAGCCCCTGCCCCACTCAGCTTCCTGTCCCCTGCAAACCCTGTGCTGAGAGGGAGCTCCATGCACTCTCTGTGTCACTGGCGAAGCCATTCAAGAGCCCCAGGGCCAAGGCCAGAGCCCTGATGGACGCTCCTCGTCCCCAGCCTCCACCTGGGCATGGAGCCACTGACCACAGCTCCCCAGCTGCCTCCATCTGGCCAAGTCTTCATGCCCTGCATAGCCCACCCTCCAAAGGCAGGGCTGTGCAGTGTGGGGCTTGAGGTGTCGTGTGGCACTGTGTCCAAAGCCTCACAGGGGCTCTGGGCACATCAGGATTGTCAGAGACTGAAATGTTATGGGTAAGGACTTAAACATTGTTACAAAGGAGTTTTGCCCATTATGGCAAAACTGTATAAAGAGGCTGAGACTCCCCAAGCCCACCTCTCCTTCACCTGACTGCAGCTTTGGGCTGGGACTTAAGCTGCCTAACAGAACTTGAGATAGCATGACGGCGACATTAGTGCTCAGTTACCTCTGGTCTAGGAACAAGGAAACAAGACTAAGGGAGGAGAAGGTACCCACAAGAAAGCCAAACGCAGAAGCTGTCCTGAAAATCAGCTTGGGCTGGATTCAGCCTGGGGAGGCCATAGCCCACAGGCTCCTCTGCTGAGGCCAGGTTTGCACACACTCCCTGTCTTGGTTTGAAAGACAGGTGTCTGCTAAGGAAGGCAGGAGCCTCCCTTGGAATGGCAGATGCAACCCCCCCTTCCCTCCGAGTTATTATAATTTTGAAATCAAGGGGCTTTTAGGCAAAGATGTGGGAAAATAGGAAGAACAGTTCTTTACTATGATAGATCTCTATGTGTATAACCAGTCAAGCAAACAGCAACAATTCTGGCAGTAGCAGCAAACAATCCCAAGCCCAGTGCCAGCCCTCTGGGCTGTCGGGCCCTTTCCCCTGGGGTGCAGTTCCGCTCGCAGCCGGCAGGGGCGCTGGCGGCTCCCGGTGAGCAGGGCAGGTGCGATGGTTCCCCCGCGGCTGCAGGGGGCGCTCCGGAGCGAGCTCGGGGAGCACGCGGCCCTGGTGGCCTGGGATGCCGGGAAGGGATGGGACAAAGGCTTCGCAAAGCCCTGGGCAGCCGATCCCGGTGTCCGGCCGGACCCTGGGCAACAGCAGGCTGGAGCGGCAGGCTGGAGCGGCAGGGACGAGCACAAATCCTGGGTGGCAGGCGAGATGTATCCAAAGCGCGGAGCTGCGGTGGGAGCCCCCCGGAGGTCTGGGCAGGCAGGATGAGCAGGGCTACAAGGTAGCGAAGGCTCAAAGCAATGGTGGGGGCAGGGAAGGCGGGCTTTGGATCCCGGGGTTTCTCTGGCAGAAGGAAAAGCAGCCAAAGAAAGCAGCCTCCCTCTCTGTCCAAACGCTGGGGACCGACTGTCCACACACCCAGGCAAAACCAAAGAGTAGCCAGATGCACCCCACCCCCATCGCCAGCTCTTTTGTTTGATGAAATATGCAGCCATTTGTCCCCCTAGCAACACATATGGGGAAAATTCCTGGAACAGAAAAAAAACCAGCAGAGCTCCTAAAACCCCAACAGTCCCCCACAACCAAGAAGGGAGGAGGAGAGTTTTGGGGCTGTGGCGTGACCTCTGGTCAGAGGCACTGAACACCCATCCTCCCTCACACAAACTGGCTCAGCTGTAAAACCCCCCACCCTGGGAAGGCCACATCCATGAGAAATTCACATGACGGGCAGCTGAGCAGGTGTCATAATCCATCAAAGACCCCCAAAGCGCTCCCCAGACTCATTGCTGAGGCCTTGCAGCAGAGCATCACACGCCATGCAAAGGGATACAACAGATCCAGAGTCTGTTGCAAGAGACTGTGTCAAGCTTGCCCCCCACCAGGGCAGGTACCTGGGCGTTCCCACCTGGCCCAAACGTACGTCAATCCCCCAAACTCCATGTTTCCAGGGAACCCTTACCGCCAAGAAGCCCTGATGGAGAGCATCAACAGAATGCCATTGGCATCCTCAGAGTGGTGATGTTTTTAAATCTGTCTCTGTCACTCTCTTTGTCTGCCCCCACCTCTTTTCTATTTCTTTCTCTTTCTCTCTCTTTCTCTCTCTCTCTCTCTCTCACTTACTGTTCAATAAAACCCATACTACTGACTTTGGCATATGGCCTCATTTGCACCTTAATTCAGGCCAAAGCATTTCTGACAAGTTTAATGACGGGATCATAACAAGGGTCTAGAAGCCCGCAAGCCTGGGGGCTGCTCCATGCCACTTCCAGTGGCTTCAGCTGTCAAAGGGGTGCCAGGTGTGGCCCTTTGTGACACAGGCGCCTTGTGTCAGGGCCCTGGATGATGTGGGACATTGTGGTGCCCAGAGGCCCTTGTGACACGGTAGAGCCCCGCCCTGCCCTGCCAGGGGGTATCCAAGGGGCGCAGAGCCCTGGGGAGCCCAGTCCCGCCAGAGCCGCTCTCGCAGGAGGAAGCAGCTCCCGGGATTCCTGTGCGTCAGACAACGTCAGACGTGAAGGAGGAGCACGTGAACCCCAACTCACAGCCCCCCAGCCCCTTGCCCGGCTGGCTGCCAGACCAGGCCCTCAGTGGGCAGTGGCTGGGGGCAGGCAGCAGCTCAGGCCTGCCCCTGTCGGACACTGAGGAGGAGGGGGCCTTTGTCAACATGGACGAAGAGTGGGAATACGACTCGGATCAAGAGCTTTCCCAGTGGGGAGGCCTTAGTGGCCAAGAACTTTGCCTCTGGGAAGAAGTGACAATCCAAGAGTTTTACCGAGGGCAAGAAGTGACGATCCAGGAAGTTTCCCCATGGGGAGTTGTGACACATCAAGAGTTGCATCAGAGGGAGGTAGGTATGAAAGTCCAGTGGGGGGATGGCACACAGCAAGAGCTGTACTACTGGGAGGAAAGTGTGACCGTCCAGGAGCTGTACCCATGGGAGGAAGAGGATGAGATATGCCAAGAATGGTCCCAGTGGGAAGAAGACCTGACATGCCAAGAGCTGTCCCAGTGGGAAGGGGAGGGAGACCAGGAACTGTCTCCTTTGGAAGAAGATGTGCAAGGCCACCTGCACATGTACCAATGGGAAGGAGACAAGAGACAGCCAGAGTTGCCCCAGGTGGGAGACAACAGGGACAAGGAGCTATCACAAGGAAAAGACTACAATGTCCAGGAGCTAGGCCGGTGGGAAAAAGACAGGAGTGACCAAAAGCTGCCCCAATGGGAAGGAAGTGTCAGCAGCCAGGGGCTGCCCCAATGGGCAGAAGGTGTCAGTGACAAGATGTGGGACAAACCCTTGTACCCAGAGAAGGATGAGGATACCCAGGAGGGGCCCGCCTCTCCCAGCAGCGTGGGCACCCAGGTGGCAGGAGAGGCAGCCCATGAGCTGCCCAGCGCCTCTCCTGCCCCAGGGAGTCCCACAGAGGACGAGCTGGCAGCCGCTGCTGCTCCAGCTGGAGCTGCTGAGGAGGAGGAGGAGCCTCCCGAGCCTCTGCCTGCCGAGGTGGAAAAGGCACCAGCTTCTCCTGGCCTCACGGAGGAGGTGCCATCGGCAGCGCCAGAGAGCCCAGTCCCTGCTCCACGCAGCCCCCCAGGCTACAGCCAGGCTCTGCTGGACTTGGCGTGGCACATCAGCCATGAGGTGGTGCGAGAGGCTGTGCTTGAGGCCCAGGCATCTGGCCAGCAGCCAGAGGAACAGAGGGACCTGGAGCAAAGCACAGCTGCAGAACTAGAAGCAGCAGCTCCAGAAGAAAAGCAAGAGAGCCCCATCTCTGGCCTGCACAGCCCCTGCTGCACCCCCAGCGCCTCGCCCAGCCCACTGGGAGCCCAAGCCCTCAGTGAGCAGCAGGAGGAGGCAGACAGGGGCTCAGTCCTGGCAGAGAAAGAGACTGAGGAGAGGGACTCAGCTGGGGAGCTCGAGCTTTCTCAGTGCAAAGATGAGGAAAACACAGAGCCGTCCCAAGGAGAAACCAACAGACACCAGGAAGGGTCCCAAGGGGAAGCCTGCATTGAGCAGGAGCTGTCCCTGGAAGAAGCCAGGGACGACCAGGAAGGGTCCCAAGGGGAAGCCTGCATTGAGCAGGACCTGTCCCTGGAAAAAGACAGCAATGACCAGGATGTGTTCCAAGGGGAAGCCTGCATTGAGCAGGAGCTGTCCCAAGAAGACAGCAATAACCAGGATGTATTGCAAGGGGAAGCCTGCATTGGGCAGGAGCTGTCCCTTGAAAAAGACAGGAACGACCAGGATGTATTGCAAGGGGAAGCCTGCACTGAGCAGGAGCTATCCCTAGAAAAAGACAGCAATGATCAGGATGGGTCCCAAGGGGAAGCCTGCATTGAGCAGGAGCTGTCCCTAGAAGAAGCCAGGGACGACCAGGATGTGTTCCAAGGAGAAGCCTGCATTGAGCAGGAGCTATCCCTGGAAAAAGACAGCAATGACCAGGATGTGTTCCAAGGGGAAGCCTGCATTGAGCAGGAGCTATCCCTAGAAGAAGCCAGGATTGACCAAGAAGGGTCCCAAGGGGAAGCCTGCATTGGGCAGGAGCTGTCCCTAGAAGAAGGTAGGAACGACCAGGATGTGTTCCAAGGGGAAGCCTGCATTGAGCAGGAGCTGCCCCTGGAAGAAGCCAGGGATGACCAGGAAGGGTCCCAAGGGGAAGCCTGCATTGAGCAGGAGCGGTCCCCTGGAGATGCCAGTGATGAGCAGGAAGGGTTCCAAGAGGAAGCCTGCACTGAGCAGGACCCGTCTGTAGATGGAGCCGGTAGGTTTCAGGATGTGTCCCAAGAGGAAGCCTGCATTGAGCAGGAGCTCTCCCCAGAAGAAGCCGGTAGCTACCACGAGCTCTCCGACTGGGATGAATCCATTGCGGAAGAGCTCTCCCTAGGAGAAGCCAGCAGCTACCTAGAAGTTTCTGACTGGGAAGAAGGCACGGAGAAAGGCCTTTCTCAAGGACAAGTCGGTAGCTCCCAAAATCTCTCTGACTGGGAGGAAGACAGCGAGCATGAGCTGTCCCATGGAGATGTCAGTAGCTACCAAGAAGTGTCTGACTGGGAAGAGTCCATTGGCCAGGAGGTTTCTGAAGAGGAAGACTCCGTTGGTCAGGAGGTTTCCAAAGGGAATGGCAAGAGGCCTTCAGCTCAGTCCAGCTGGGAAAATGACAGTGACCGAGACCTGATGCAGGACAGCTGGGAACAGAACATTGGGGACAAGCCCTTGCTGCAGGAGGAGGACGAGTGGGATGGAGTGAGCCTCCTCGAGCTCCGTGAAGAAGACAGAGAGCTGGGAGGTTTGGCAGGAGGCAGGCTCCCAGTGCCTGCCCCTCGCGAGGCCTGGGTTGAGCATGGGCCATCTGAGCCGTGCCCCCAAGCGCCGCTCTGTGCCTCGCCTCCCCAGCTGGGAGCCCAGGCCCTCAGGCAGCAGCTGAGTCCCCGCAAGAAACGTCCCTCCCGCCTCGGGCGGGCGCTGCGGATGCTGCGCGGCCTATTCCGCTGCTCCTGCCTGGCGCCACGGCCCGAGGATTAGGGCTGCGGCCGGCGCCAGCCCGGGCCCCCTGGACGGCAGCTGGCTGGCAGCCTGCCCCACATCCTGGGGGAGCCACACGGGCTGCCTTTGCCTGGACATGTCCCTGCAGCCTCAGCAATCCCTGGCTGCTTTGGAGCATCCCAAGCCACTCTCCCCAAGAGCAAATATTACCCATGTGGCCAGCCTCAGACCAGTATCCACACGGGACACTTGGTGCCAGGTGGCTCAGCGGTGAAGGCCAGACACTCATCAGGGTGGGAAGAGACCTTGAAAGTCATCCAGTCCCACCGTCACCCTGGCATCACCATCATCACCCTGAAACCATGTCCCCACGTGCCACATCCAGACAAGACTTGAACACTTCCAGAGACAGTGACTCTACCACCTCCCTGAGCAACTTCTTGCAATCGATTCCTGACCACTCTGTCAGGGAAAAGTTGTTTGGAATATTTCATCTGTACCTCCCCTGGTGGAATCCAAGGCCATTTCCTCTCATCCTGAAAGGACTACGTGCTGATCCTTTGGGATTTTATCCATGAGGAATGGGCGCAGACAGGAGGTATTGCTCCCAGGACTCCACTGCATGGCTTCACCAAACAATTCTTCCAAAACAGAGGGAAGTTGGCTTTAAGAAATAGTGGCAGTAGTGAAAAGCAAAACAAAACAAAACAAAACAAACAAACAACAACAACAACAAAAAAACCAAAACAAAACACAAAAAACCCCTAAAACCAACACAAAACACAAAAAAATCCACAAAAAGAAAAATAATAGGAATAGGACTAATAATAATACAAAGAAGATGAAGAAAATGAAGAAATAGTGGTAGTAAATAAGAAAAAGAAGTAAACTTAAGAATAAGAACAAGAAAAAAAAAGAATAATAATAAGAATGAGAATAAGAGTGAGAATAAGAGCAAGAATAAGAATAGGATTAAGAATAAGAATAAGAATAGGAAAAAGGAAAAGAAAAAATAATAAGAAAAAGAATAGGAAAAAGCATAAGAATAAGAATAAAAATAAGAATTAAAAAAATAAGAATGAGAATGAGAATGAGAATGAGAATGAGAATGAGAAGAAGAAGAAGAGGAAGAAAAAGAATAAGAATAAGAATAAGAATAAGAATAAGAATAAGAATAAGAATAAGAATAGAAACAAGACAAAGTAAAAAGAATAAATCTAAGACTAAGTTGATGTAGAAGAAGAGAGAGGAGTAAAAGTAAATACTAAGAAGAAGGAGAAGAAGCATGGGGATCAGAAGAAGAAGAAGAAGAGGCTAAAGAAGAAGATTAAATAGTAGGAGTAACAAATTATTATTATTAGAACAATAATATCAAGTTAAAATACACATCCACACATCCTCTAGCATCACAGAAAGGTTTAATTTGGGAAGGACCTCAAACCTTTCTATCTCTCTCCTTCACAATTCTTGTTAAATAAAATCCACGTTCAATAAAATCTGTATGTTGTCATCATATGGTCTCATTTGAACCTTAATTTGGGCAGAGGCATCTCTCCCTAATCCAATCCTAACAGTTATTAAATGAGTATCACTCGGCTTCATCTCATTGTTTCACTTCAGGCAAACCTGACAAATGTATCTCTTCCAGGGAGGGGGCATCCACAAAGCCTCTGGGAAACCTATGCCAATGCCTCACCAGCCTCACAGAAGAGAATGTCTTCCTGCTATTTAATCCATATCTGTTTCAGTTAAAGGCCACTGCCCTTTCTTCTATCATCACTACATATGCCTGTGAAAAGTCTCTCTCCATCATTCTTGTAGGGGGCCCTCTTAGGTACTGGCAAGGGTTCTAAGGTTTCCCTGGGGTCTTCTCTTCCCTAGGCTGAACAACGCTAACACTCCCAACCTGTCTTCAAAGCAGAGGTTCTCCAACGCTCTTAGGAACCCTCAGTGGCTCTCCTCTGAACTCATTCTAACAGGCCCGCATCCCTTATCCTGGGGCCCCCAGACACAGAGGTAGTGGTGCGGGTGAGATTTCAAACAATGGACTAGAGGGCCACAATTACCTCCCTTGACCTGCAGCTCTTTGCTCCTTTCCATGCAGCTCAGCCCACGGGTGGCTTTTTGGGCTGGCAGCACAGATTGTTGGCTCACGCTGAGCTTCTCCTCCATCAGCACCCCCAAGTCCTTCTCCTCAGCCCCTGCCCCACTCAGCTTCCTGTGCCCTGCAAACCCTGTGCTGAGAGGGAGCTCCATGCACTCTCTGTGTCACTGGCGAAGCCATTCAAGAGCCCCAGGGCCAAGGCCAGAGCCCTGATGGACGCTCCTCGTCCCCAGCCTCCACCTGGGCATGGAGCCACTGACCACAGCTCCCCAGCTGCCTCCATCTGGCCAAGTCTTCATGCCCTGCATAGCCCACCCTCCAAAGGCAGGGCTGTGCAGTGTGGGGCTTGAGGTGTCGTGTGGCACTGTGTCCAAAGCCTCACAGGGGCTCTGGGCACATCAGGATTGTCAGAGACTGAAATGTTATGGGTAAGGACTTAAACATTGTTACAAAGGAGTTTTGCCCATTATGGCAAAACTGTATAAAGAGGCTGAGACTCCCCAAGCCCACCTCTCCTTCACCTGACTGCAGCTTTGGGCTGGGACTTAAGCTGCCTAACAGAACTTGAGATAGCATGACGGCGACATTAGTGCTCAGTTACCTCTGGTCTAGGAACAAGGAAACAAGACTAAGGGAGGAGAAGGTACCCACAAGAAAGCCAAACGCAGAAGCTGTCCTGAAAATCAGCTTGGGCTGGATTCAGCCTGGGGAGGCCATAGGCCACAGGCTCCTCTGCTGAGGCCAGGTTTGCACACACTCCCTGTCTTGGTTTGAAAGACAGGTGTCTGCTAAGGAAGGCAGGAGCCTCCCTTGGAATGGCAGATGCAACCCCCCCTTCCCTCCGAGTTATTATAATTTTGAAATCAAGGGGCTTTTAGGCAAAGATGTGGGAAAATAGGAAGAACAGTTCTTTACTATGATAGATCTCTATGTGTATAACCAGTCAAGCAAACAGCAACAATTCTGGCAGTAGCAGCAAACAATCCCAAGCCCAGTGCCAGCCCTCTGGGCTGTCGGGCCCTTTCCCCTGGGGTGCAGTTCCGCTCGCAGCCGGCAGGGGCGCTGGCGGCTCCCGGTGAGCAGGGCAGGTGCGATGGTTCCCCCGCGGCTGCAGGGGGCGCTCCGGAGCGAGCTCGGGGAGCACGCGGCCCTGGTGGCCTGGGATGCCGGGAAGGGATGGGACAAAGGCTTCGCAAAGCCCTGGGCAGCCGATCCCGGTGTCCGGCCGGACCCTGGGCAACAGCAGGCTGGAGCGGCAGGCTGGAGCGGCAGGGACGAGCACAAATCCTGGGTGGCAGGCGAGATGTATCCAAAGCGCGGAGCTGCGGTGGGAGCCCCCCGGAGGTCTGGGCAGGCAGGATGAGCAGGGCTACAAGGTAGCGAAGGCTCAAAGCAATGGTGGGGGCAGGGAAGGCGGGCTTTGGATCCCGGGGTTTCTCTGGCAGAAGGAAAAGCAGCCAAAGAAAGCAGCCTCCCTCTCTGTCCAAACGCTGGGGACCGACTGTCCACACACCCAGGCAAAACCAAAGAGTAGCCAGATGCACCCCACCCCCATCGCCAGCTCTTTTGTTTGATGAAATATGCAGCCATTTGTCCCCCTAGCAACACATATGGGGAAAATTCCTGGAACAGAAAAAAAACCCAGCAGAGCTCCTAAAACCCCAACACTCCCCCACAACCAAGAAGGGAGGAGGAGAGTTTTGGGGCTGTGGCGTGACCTCTGGTCAGAGGCACTGAACACCCATCCTCCCTCACACAAACTGGCTCAGCTGTAAAACCCCCCACCCTGGGAAGGCCACATCCATGAGAAATTCACATGACGGGCAGCTGAGCAGGTGTCATAATCCATCAAAGACCCCCAAAGCGCTCCCCAGACTCATTGCTGAGGCCTTGCAGCAGAGCATCACACGCCATGCAAAGGGATACAACAGATCCAGAGTCTGTTGCAAGAGACTGTGTCAAACTTGCCCCCCACCAGGGCAGGTACCTGGGCGTTCCCACCTGGCCCAAACGTACGTCAATCCCCCAAACTCCATGTTTCCAGGGAACCCTTACCGCCAAGAAGCCCTGATGGAGAGCATCAACAGAATGCCATTGGCATCCTCAGAGTGGTGATGTTTTTAAATCTGTCTCTGTCACTCTCTTTGTCTGCCCCCACCTCTTTTCTATTTCTTTCTCTTTCTCTCTCTTTCTCTCTCTCTCTCTCTCTCACTTACTGTTCAATAAAACCCATACTACTGACTTTGGCATATGGCCTCATTTGCACCTTAATTCAGGCCAAAGCATTTCTGACAAGTTTAATGACGGGATCATAACAAGGGTCTAGAAGCCCGCAAGCCTGGGGGCTGCTCCATGCCACTTCCAGTGGCTTCAGCTGTCAAAGGGGTGCCAGGTGTGGCCCTTTGTGACACAGGCGCCTTGTGTCAGGGCCCTGGATGATGTGGGACATTGTGGTGCCCAGAGGCCCTTGTGACACGGTAGAGCCCCGCCCTGCCCTGCCAGGGGGTATCCAAGGGGCGCAGAGCCCTGGGGAGCCCAGTCCCGCCAGAGCCGCTCTCGCAGGAGGAAGCAGCTCCCGGGATTCCTGTGCGTCAGACAACGTCAGACGTGAAGGAGGAGCACGTGAACCCCAGCTCACAGCCCCCCAGCCCCTTGCCCGGCTGGCTGCCAGACCAGGCCCTCAGTGGGCAGTGGCTGGGGGCAGGCAGCAGCTCAGGCCTGCCCCTGTCGGACACTGAGGAGGAGGGGGCCTTTGTCAACATGGACGAAGAGTGGGAATACGACTCGGATCAAGAGCTTTCCCAGTGGGGAGGCCTTAGTGGCCAAGAACTTTGCCTCTGGGAAGAAGTGACAATCCAAGAGTTTTACCGAGGGCAAGAAGTGACGATCCAGGAAGTTTCCCCATGGGGAGTTGTGACACATCAAGAGTTGCATCAGAGGGAGGTAGGTATGAAAGTCCAGTGGGGGGATGGCACACAGCAAGAGCTGTACTACTGGGAGGAAAGTGTGACCGTCCAGGAGCTGTACCCATGGGAGGAAGAGGATGAGATATGCCAAGAATGGTCCCAGTGGGAAGAAGACCTGACATGCCAAGAGCTGTCCCAGTGGGAAGGGGAGGGAGACCAGGAACTGTCTCCTTTGGAAGAAGATGTGCAAGGCCACCTGCACATGTACCAATGGGAAGGAGACAAGAGACAGCCAGAGTTGCCCCAGGTGGGAGACAACAGGGACAAGGAGCTATCACAAGGAAAAGACTACAATGTCCAGGAGCTAGGCCGGTGGGAAAAAGACAGGAGTGACCAAAAGCTGCCCCAATGGGAAGGAAGTGTCAGCAGCCAGGGGCTGCCCCAATGGGCAGAAGGTGTCAGTGACAAGATGTGGGACAAACCCTTGTACCCAGAGAAGGATGAGGATACCCAGGAGGGGCCCGCCTCTCCCAGCAGCGTGGGCACCCAGGTGGCAGGAGAGGCAGCCCATGAGCTGCCCAGCGCCTCTCCTGCCCCAGGGAGTCCCACAGAGGACGAGCTGGCAGCCGCTGCTGCTCCAGCTGGAGCTGCTGAGGAGGAGGAGGAGCCTCCCGAGCCTCTGCCTGCCGAGGTGGAAAAGGCACCAGCTTCTCCTGGCCTCACGGAGGAGGTGCCATCGGCAGCGCCAGAGAGCCCAGTCCCTGCTCCACGCAGCCCCCCAGGCTACAGCCAGGCTCTGCTGGACTTGGCGTGGCACATCAGCCATGAGGTGGTGCGAGAGGCTGTGCTTGAGGCCCAGGCATCTGGCCAGCAGCCAGAGGAACAGAGGGACCTGGAGCAAAGCACAGCTGCAGAACTAGAAGCAGCAGCTCCAGAAGAAAAGCAAGAGAGCCCCATCTCTGGCCTGCACAGCCCCTGCTGCACCCCCAGCGCCTCGCCCAGCCCACTGGGAGCCCAAGCCCTCAGTGAGCAGCAGGAGGAGGCAGACAGGGGCTCAGTCCTGGCAGAGAAAGAGACTGAGGAGAGGGACTCAGCTGGGGAGCTCGAGCTTTCTCAGTGCAAAGATGAGGAAAACACAGAGCCGTCCCAAGGAGAAACCAACAGACACCAGGAAGGGTCCCAAGGAGAAGCCTGCATTGAGCAGGAGCTGTCCCTGGAAGAAGCCAGGGACGACCAGGAAGGGTCCCAAGGGGAAGCCTGCATTGAGCAGGAGCTATCCCTCGAAAAAGACAGCAATGACCAGGATGTGTTCCAAGGGGAAGCCTGCATTGAGCAGGAGCTGTCCCAAGAAGACAGCAATGACCAGGATGTATTGCAAGGGGAAGCCTGCATTGGGCAGGAGCTGTCCCTTGAAAAAGACAGGAACGACCAGGATGTATTGCAAGGGGAAGCCTGCATTGAGCAGGAGATATCCGTAGAAAAAGACAGCAATGACCAGGTTGTATTGCAAGGGGAAGCCTGCATTGAGCAGGAGCTGCCCCTGGAAGAAGGTAGGAACGACCAGGATATGTTCCATGGGGAAGCCTGCATTGAGCAGGAGCTATCCCTAGAAGAAGCCAGGATTGACCAAGAAGGGTCCCAAGGGGAAGCCTGCATTGGGCAGGAGCTGTCCCTAGAAGAAGGTACGAACGACCAGGATGTGTTCCAAGGGGAAGCCTGCATTGAGCAGGAGCTGCCCCTGGAAGAAGCCAGGGATGACCAGGAAGGGTCCCAAGGGGAAGCCTGCATTGAGCAGGAGCTGTCCCTGGAAGAAGCCAGGGACGACCAGGAAGGGTCCCAAGGGGAAGCCTGCATTGAGCAGGAGCTATCCCTCGAAAAAGACAGCAATGACCAGGATGTGTTCCAAGGGGAAGCCTGCATTGGGCAGGAGCTGTCCCAAGAAGACAGCAATGACCAGGATGTATTGCAAGGGGAAGCCTGCATTGGGCAGGAGCTGTCCCTTGAAAAAGACAGGAACGACCAGGATGTATTGCAAGGGGAAGCCTGCATTGAGCAGGAGATATCCGTAGAAAAAGACAGCAATGACCAGGTTGTATTGCAAGGGGAAGCCTGCATTGAGCAGGAGCTGCCCCTGGAAGAAGGTAGGAACGACCAGGATATGTTCCATGGGGAAGCCTGCATTGAGCAGGAGCTATCCCTAGAAGAAGCCAGGATTGACCAAGAAGGGTCCCAAGGGGAAGCCTGCATTGGGCAGGAGCTGTCCCTAGAAGAAGGTAGGAACGACCAGGATGTGTTCCAAGGGGAAGCCTGCATTGAGCAGGAGCTGCCCCTGGAAGAAGCCAGGGATGACCAGGAAGGGTCCCAAGGGGAAGCCTGCATTGAGCAGGAGCGGTCCCCTGGAGATGCCAGTGATGAGCAGGAAGGGTTCCAAGAGGAAGCCTGCACTGAGCAGGACCCGTCTGTAGATGGAGCCGGTAGGTTTCAGGATGTGTCCCAAGAGGAAGCCTGCATTGAGCAGGAGCTCTCCCCAGAAGAAGCCGGTAGCTACCACGAGCTCTCCGACTGGGATGAATCCATTGCGGAAGAGCTCTCCCTAGGAGAAGCCAGCAGCTACCTAGAAGTTTCTGACTGGGAAGAAGGCACGGAGAAAGGCCTTTCTCAAGGACAAGTCGGTAGCTCCCAAAATCTCTCTGACTGGGAGGAAGACAGCGAGCATGAGCTGTCCCATGGAGATGTCAGTAGCTACCAAGAAGTGTCTGACTGGGAAGAGTCCATTGGCCAGGAGGTTTCTGAAGAGGAAGACTCCGTTGGTCAGGAGGTTTCCAAAGGGAATGGCAAGAGGCCTTCAGCTCAGTCCAGCTGGGAAAATGACAGTGACCGAGACCTGATGCAGGACAGCTGGGAACAGAACATTGGGGACAAGCCCTTGCTGCAGGAGGAGGACGAGTGGGATGGAGTGAGCCTCCTCGAGCTCCGTGAAGAAGACAGAGAGCTGGGAGGTTTGGCAGGAGGCAGGCTCCCAGTGCCTGCCCCTCGCGAGGCCTGGGTTGAGCATGGGCCATCTGAGCCGTGCCCCCAAGCGTCGCTCTGTGCCTCGCCTCCCCAGCTGGGAGCCCAGGCCCTCAGGCAGCAGCTGAGTCCCCGCAAGAAACGTCCCTCCCGCCTCGGGCGGGCGCTGCGGATGCTGCGCGGCCTATTCCGCTGCTCCTGCCTGGCGCCACGGCCCGAGGATTAGGGCTGCGGCCGGCGCCAGCCCGGGCCCCCTGGACGGCAGCTGGCTGGCAGCCTGCCCCACATCCTGGGGGAGCCACACGGGCTGCCTTTGCCTGGACATGTCCCTGCAGCCTCAGCAATCCCTGGCTGCTTTGGAGCATCCCAAGCCACTCTCCCCAAGAGCAAATATTACCCATGTGGCCAGCCTCAGACCAGTATCCACACGGGACACTTGGTGCCAGGTGGCTCAGCGGTGAAGGCCAGAGGCTCATCAGGGTGGGAAGAGACCTTGAAAGTCATCCAGTCCCACCGTCACCCTGGCATCACCATCATCACCCTGAAACCATGTCCCCACGTGCCACATCCAGACAAGACTTGAACACTTCCAGAGACAGTGACTCTACCACCTCCCTGAGCAACTTCTTGCAATCGATTCCTGACCACTCTGTCAGGGAAAAGTTGTTTGGAATATTTCATCTGTACCTCCCCTGGTGGAATCCAAGGCCATTTCCTCTCATCCTGAAAGGACTACGTGCTGATCCTTTGGGATTTTATCCATGAGGAATGGGCGCAGACAGGAGGTATTGCTCCCAGGACTCCACTGCATGGCTTCACCAAACAATTCTTCCAAAACAGAGGGAAGTTGGCTTTAAGAAATAGTGGCAGTAGTGAAAAGCAAAACAAAACAAAACAAAACAAACAAACAACAACAACAACAAAAAAACCAAAACAAAACACAAAAAACCCCTAAAACCAACACAAAACACAAAAAAATCCACAAAAAGAAAAATAATAGGAATAGGACTAATAATAATACAAAGAAGATGAAGAAAATGAAGAAATAGTGGTAGTAAATAAGAAAAAGAAGTAAACTTAAGAATAAGAACAAGAAAAAAAAAGAATAATAATAAGAATGAGAATAAGAGTGAGAATAAGAGCAAGAATAAGAATAGGATTAAGAATAAGAATAAGAATAGGAAAAAGGAAAAGAAAAAATAATAAGAAAAAGAATAGGAAAAAGCATAAGAATAAGAATAAAAATAAGAATTAAAAAAATAAGAATGAGAATGAGAATGAGAATGAGAATGAGAATGAGAATGAGAAGAAGAAGAAGAGGAAGAAAAAGAATAAGAATAAGAATAAGAATAAGAATAAGAATAAGAATAAGAATAAGAATAGAAACAAGACAAAGTAAAAAGAATAAATCTAAGACTAAGTTGATGTAGAAGAAGAGAGAGGAGTAAAAGTAAATACTAAGAAGAAGGAGAAGAAGCATGGGGATCAGAAGAAGAAGAAGAAGAGGCTAAAGAAGAAGATTAAATAGTAGGAGTAACAAATTATTATTATTAGAACAATAATATCAAGTTAAAATACACATCCACACATCCTCTAGCATCACAGAAAGGTTTAATTTGGGAAGGACCTCAAACCTTTCTATCTCTCTCCTTCACAATTCTTGTTAAATAAAATCCACATTCAATAAAATCTGTATGTTGTCATCATATGGTCTCATTTGAACCTTAATTTGGGCAGAGGCATCTCTCCCTAATCCAATCCTAACAGTTATTAAATGAGTATCACTCGGCTTCATCTCATTGTTTCACTTCAGGCAAACCTGACAAATGTATCTCTTCCAGGGAGGGGGCATCCACAAAGCCTCTGGGAAACCTATGCCAATGCCTCACCAGCCTCACAGAAGAGAATGTCTTCCTGCTATTTAATCCATATCTGTTTCAGTTAAAGGCCACTGCCCTTTCTTCTATCATCACTACATATGCCTGTGAAAAGTCTCTCTCCATCATTCTTGTAGGGGGCCCTCTTAGGTACTGGCAAGGGTTCTAAGGTTTCCCTGGGGTCTTCTCTTCCCTAGGCTGAACAACGCTAACACTCCCAACCTGTCTTCAAAGCAGAGGTTCTCCAACGCTCTTAGGAACCCTCAGTGGCTCTCCTCTGAACTCATTCTAACAGGCCCGCATCCCTTATCCTGGGGCCCCCAGACACAGAGGTAGTGGTGCGGGTGAGATTTCAAACAATGGACTAGAGGGCCACAATTACCTCCCTTGACCTGCAGCTCTTTGCTCCTTTCCATGCAGCTCAGCCCACGGGTGGCTTTTTGGGCTGGCAGCACAGATTGTTGGCTCACGCTGAGCTTCTCCTCCATCAGCACCCCCAAGTCCTTCTCCTCAGCCCCTGCCCCACTCAGCTTCCTGTGCCCTGCAAACCCTGTGCTGAGAGGGAGCTCCATGCACTCTCTGTGTCACTGGCGAAGCCATTCAAGAGCCCCAGGGCCAAGACCAGAGCCCTGATGGACGCTCCTCGTCCCCAGCCTCCACCTGGGCATGGAGCCACTGACCACAGCTCCCCAGCTGCCTCCATCTGGCCAATTCTTCATGCCCTGCATAGCCCACCCTCCAAAGGCAGGGCTGTGCAGTGTGGGGCTTGAGGTGTCGTGTGGCACTGTGTCCAAAGCCTCACAGGGGCTCTGGGCACATCAGGATTGTCAGAGACTGAAATGTTATGGGTAAGGACTTAAACATTGTTACAAAGGAGTTTTGCCCATTATGGCAAAACTGTATAAAGAGGCTGAGACTCCCCAAGCCCACCTCTCCTTCACCTGACTGCAGCTTTGGGCTGGGACTTAAGCTGCCTAACAGAACTTGAGATAGCATGACGGCGACATTAGTGCTCAGTTACCTCTGGTCTAGGAACAAGGAAACAAGACTAAGGGAGGAGAAGGTACCCACAAGAAAGCCAAACGCAGAAGCTGTCCTGAAAATCAGCTTGGGCTGGATTCAGCCTGGGGAGGCCATAGCCCACAGGCTCCTCTGCTGAGGCCAGGTTTGCACACACTCCCTGTCTTGGTTTGAAAGACAGGTGTCTGCTAAGGAAGGCAGGAGCCTCCCTTGGAATGGCAGATGCAACCCCCCCTTCCCTCCGAGTTATTATAATTTTGAAATCAAGGGGCTTTTAGGCAAAGATGTGGGAAAATAGGAAGAACAGTTCTTTACTATGATAGATCTCTATGTGTATAACCAGTCAAGCAAACAGCAACAATTCTGGCAGTAGCAGCAAACAATCCCAAGCCCAGTGCCAGCCCTCTGGGCTGTCGGGCCCTTTCCCCTGGGGTGCAGTTCCGCTCGCAGCCGGCAGGGGCGCTGGCGGCTCCCGGTGAGCAGGGCAGGTGCGATGGTTCCCCCGCGGCTGCAGGGGGCGCTCCGGAGCGAGCTCGGGGAGCACGCGGCCCTGGTGGCCTGGGATGCCGGGAAGGGATGGGACAAAGGCTTGGCAAAGCCCTGGGCAGCCGATCCCGGTGTCCGGCCGGACCCTGGGCAACAGCAGGCTGGAGCGGCAGGCTGGAGCGGCAGGGACGAGCACAAATCCTGGGTGGCAGGCGAGATGTATCCAAAGCGCGGAGCTGCGGTGGGAGCCCCCCGGAGGTCTGGGCAGGCAGGATGAGCAGGGCTACAAGGTAGCGAAGGCTCAAAGCAATGGTGGGGGCAGGGAAGGCGGGCTTTGGATCCCGGGGTTTCTCTGGCAGAAGGAAAAGCAGCCAAAGAAAGCAGCCTCCCTCTCTGTCCAAACGCTGGGGACCGACTGTCCACACACCCAGGCAAAACCAAAGAGTAGCCAGATGCACCCCACCCCCATCGCCAGCTCTTTTGTTTGATGAAATATGCAGCCATTTGTCCCCCTAGCAACACATATGGGGAAAATTCCTGGAACAGAAAAAAAACCCAGCAGAGCTCCTAAAACCCCAACAGTCCCCCACAACCAAGAAGGGAGGAGGAGAGTTTTGGGGCTGTGGCGTGACCTCTGGTCAGAGGCACTGAACACCCATCCTCCCTCACACAAACTGGCTCAGCTGTAAAACCCCCCACCCTGGGAAGGCCACATCCATGAGAAATTCACATGACGGGCAGCTGAGCAGGTGTCATAATCCATCAAAGACCCCCAAAGCGCTCCCCAGACTCATTGCTGAGGCCTTGCAGCAGAGCATCACACGCCATGCAAAGGGATACAACAGATCCAGAGTCTGTTGCAAGAGACTGTGTCAAGCTTGCCCCCCACCAGGGCAGGTACCTGGGCGTTCCCACCTGGCCCAAACGTACGTCAATCCCCCAAACTCCATGTTTCCAGGGAACCCTTACCGCCAAGAAGCCCTGATGGAGAGCATCAACAGAATGCCATTGGCATCCTCAGAGTGGTGATGTTTTTAAATCTGTCTCTGTCACTCTCTTTGTCTGCCCCCACCTCTTTTCTATTTCTTTCTCTTTCTCTCTCTTTCTCTCTCTCTCTCTCTCTCACTTACTGTTCAATAAAACCCATACTACTGACTTTGGCATATGGCCTCATTTGCACCTTAATTCAGGCCAAAGCATTTCTGACAAGTTTAATGACGGGATCATAACAAGGGTCTAGAAGCCCGCAAGCCTGGGGGCTGCTCCATGCCACTTCCAGTGGCTTCAGCTGTCAAAGGGGTGCCAGGTGTGGCCCTTTGTGACACAGGCGCCTTGTGTCAGGGCCCTGGATGATGTGGGACATTGTGGTGCCCAGAGGCCCTTGTGACACGGTAGAGCCCCGCCCTGCCCTGCCAGGGGGTATCCAAGGGGCGCAGAGCCCTGGGGAGCCCAGTCCCGCCAGAGCCGCTCTCGCAGGAGGAAGCAGCTCCCGGGATTCCTGTGCGTCAGACAACGTCAGACGTGAAGGAGGAGCACGTGAACCCCAACTCACAGCCCCCCAGCCCCTTGCCCGGCTGGCTGCCAGACCAGGCCCTCAGTGGGCAGTGGCTGGGGGCAGGCAGCAGCTCAGGCCTGCCCCTGTCGGACACTGAGGAGGAGGGGGCCTTTGTCAACATGGACGAAGAGTGGGAATACGACTCGGATCAAGAGCTTTCCCAGTGGGGAGGCCTTAGTGGCCAAGAACTTTGCCTCTGGGAAGAAGTGACAATCCAAGAGTTTTACCGAGGGCAAGAAGTGACGATCCAGGAAGTTTCCCCATGGGGAGTTGTGACACATCAAGAGTTGCATCAGAGGGAGGTAGGTATGAAAGTCCAGTGGGGGGATGGCACACAGCAAGAGCTGTACTACTGGGAGGAAAGTGTGACCGTCCAGGAGCTGTACCCATGGGAGGAAGAGGATGAGATATGCCAAGAATGGTCCCAGTGGGAAGAAGACCTGACATGCCAAGAGCTGTCCCAGTGGGAAGGGGAGGGAGACCAGGAACTGTCTCCTTTGGAAGAAGATGTGCAAGGCCACCTGCACATGTACCAATGGGAAGGAGACAAGAGACAGCCAGAGTTGCCCCAGGTGGGAGACAACAGGGACAAGGAGCTATCACAAGGAAAAGACTACAATGTCCAGGAGCTAGCCCGGTGGGAAAAAGACAGGAGTGACCAAAAGCTGCCCCAATGGGAAGGAAGTGTCAGCAGCCAGGGGCTGCCCCAATGGGCAGAAGGTGTCAGTGACAAGATGTGGGACAAACCCTTGTACCCAGAGAAGGATGAGGATACCCAGGAGGGGCCCGCCTCTCCCAGCAGCGTGGGCACCCAGGTGGCAGGAGAGGCAGCCCATGAGCTGCCCAGCGCCTCTCCTGCCCCAGGGAGTCCCACAGAGGACGAGCTGGCAGCCGCTGCTGCTCCAGCTGGAGCTGCTGAGGAGGAGGAGGAGCCTCCCGAGCCTCTGCCTGCCGAGGTGGAAAAGGCACCAGCTTCTCCTGGCCTCACGGAGGAGGTGCCATCGGCAGCGCCAGAGAGCCCAGTCCCTGCTCCACGCAGCCCCCCAGGCTACAGCCAGGCTCTGCTGGACTTGGCGTGGCACATCAGCCATGAGGTGGTGCGAGAGGCTGTGCTTGAGGCCCAGGCATCTGGCCAGCAGCCAGAGGAACAGAGGGACCTGGAGCAAAGCACAGCTGCAGAACTAGAAGCAGCAGCTCCAGAAGAAAAGCAAGAGAGCCCCATCTCTGGCCTGCACAGCCCCTGCTGCACCCCCAGCGCCTCGCCCAGCCCACTGGGAGCCCAAGCCCTCAGTGAGCAGCAGGAGGAGGCAGACAGGGGCTCAGTCCTGGCAGAGAAAGAGACTGAGGAGAGGGACTCAGCTGGGGAGCTCGAGCTTTCTCAGTGCAAAGATGAGGAAAACACAGAGCCGTCCCAAGGAGAAACCAACAGACACCAGGAAGGGTCCCAAGGAGAAGCCTGCATTGAGCAGGAGCTGTCCCTGGAAGAAGCCAGGGACGACCAGGAAGGGTCCCAAGGAGAAGCCTGCATTGAGCAGGAGCTGTCCCTGGAAGAAGCCAGGGACGACCAGGAAGGGTCCCAAGGGGAAGCCTGCATTGAGCAGGAGCTATCCCTCGAAAAAGACAGCAATGACCAGGATGTGTTCCAAGGGGAAGCCTGCATTGGGCAGGAGCTGTCCCAAGAAGACAGCAATGACCAGGATGTATTGCAAGGGGAAGCCTGCATTGGGCAGGAGCTGTCCCTTGAAAAAGACAGGAACGACCAGGATGTATTGCAAGGGGAAGCCTGCATTGAGCAGGAGATATCCGTAGAAAAAGACAGCAATGACCAGGTTGTATTGCAAGGGGAAGCCTGCATTGAGCAGGAGCTGCCCCTGGAAGAAGGTAGGAACGACCAGGATATGTTCCATGGGGAAGCCTGCATTGAGCAGGAGCTATCCCTAGAAGAAGCCAGGATTGACCAAGAAGGGTCCCAAGGGGAAGCCTGCATTGGGCAGGAGCTGTCCCTAGAAGAAGGTACGAACGACCAGGATGTGTTCCAAGGGGAAGCCTGCATTGAGCAGGAGCTGCCCCTGGAAGAAGCCAGGGATGACCAGGAAGGGTCCCAAGGGGAAGCCTGCATTGAGCAGGAGCGGTCCCCTGGAGATGCCAGTGATGAGCAGGAAGGGTTCCAAGAGGAAGCCTGCACTGAGCAGGACCCGTCTGTAGATGGAGCCGGTAGGTTTCAGGATGTGTCCCAAGAGGAAGCCTGCATTGAGCAGGAGCTCTCCCCAGAAGAAGCCGGTAGCTACCACGAGCTCTCCGACTGGGATGAATCCATTGCGGAAGAGCTCTCCCTAGGAGAAGCCAGCAGCTACCTAGAAGTTTCTGACTGGGAAGAAGGCACGGAGAAAGGCCTTTCTCAAGGACAAGTCGGTAGCTCCCAAAATCTCTCTGACTGGGAGGAAGACAGCGAGCATGAGCTGTCCCATGGAGATGTCAGTAGCTACCAAGAAGTGTCTGACTGGGAAGAGTCCATTGGCCAGGAGGTTTCTGAAGAGGAAGACTCCGTTGGTCAGGAGGTTTCCAAAGGGAATGGCAAGAGGCCTTCAGCTCAGTCCAGCTGGGAAAATGACAGTGACCGAGACCTGATGCAGGACAGCTGGGAACAGAACATTGGGGACAAGCCCTTGCTGCAGGAGGAGGACGAGTGGGATGGAGTGAGCCTCCTCGAGCTCCGTGAAGAAGACAGAGAGCTGGGAGGTTTGGCAGGAGGCAGGCTCCCAGTGCCTGCCCCTCGCGAGGCCTGGGTTGAGCATGGGCCATCTGAGCCGTGCCCCCAAGCGTCGCTCTGTGCCTCGCCTCCCCAGCTGGGAGCCCAGGCCCTCAGGCAGCAGCTGAGTCCCCGCAAGAAACGTCCCTCCCGCCTCGGGCGGGCGCTGCGGATGCTGCGCGGCCTATTCCGCTGCTCCTGCCTGGCGCCACGGCCCGAGGATTAGGGCTGCGGCCGGCGCCAGCCCGGGCCCCCTGGACGGCAGCTGGCTGGCAGCCTGCCCCACATCCTGGGGGAGCCACACGGGCTGCCTTTGCCTGGACATGTCCCTGCAGCCTCAGCAATCCCTGGCTGCTTTGGAGCATCCCAAGCCACTCTCCCCAAGAGCAAATATTACCCATGTGGCCAGCCTCAGACCAGTATCCACACGGGACACTTGGTGCCAGGTGGCTCAGCGGTGAAGGCCAGAGGCTCATCAGGGTGGGAAGAGACCTTGAAAGTCATCCAGTCCCACCGTCACCCTGGCATCACCATCATCACCCTGAAACCATGTCCCCACGTGCCACATCCAGACAAGACTTGAACACTTCCAGAGACAGTGACTCTACCACCTCCCTGAGCAACTTCTTGCAATCGATTCCTGACCACTCTGTCAGGGAAAAGTTGTTTGGAATATTTAATCTGTACCTCCCCTGGTGGAATCCAAGGCCATTTCCTCTCATCCTGAAAGGACTACGTGCTGATCCTTTGGGATTTTATCCATGAGGAATGGGCGCAGACAGGAGGTATTGCTCCCAGGACTCCACTGCATGGCTTCACCAAACAATTCTTCCAAAACAGAGGGAAGTTGGCTTTAAGAAATAGTGGCAGTAGTGAAAAGCAAAACAAAACAAAACAAAACAAACAAACAACAACAACAACAAAAAAACCAAAACAAAACACAAAAAACCCCTAAAACCAACACAAAACACAAAAAAATCCACAAAAAGAAAAATAATAGGAATAGGACTAATAATAATACAAAGAAGATGAAGAAAATGAAGAAATAGTGGTAGTAAATAAGAAAAAGAAGTAAACTTAAGAATAAGAACAAGAAAAAAAAAGAATAATAATAAGAATGAGAATAAGAGTGAGAATAAGAGCAAGAATAAGAATAGGATTAAGAATAAGAATAAGAATAGGAAAAAGGAAAAGAAAAAATAATAAGAAAAAGAATAGGAAAAAGCATAAGAATAAGAATAAAAATAAGAATTAAAAAAATAAGAATGAGAATGAGAATGAGAATGAGAATGAGAATGAGAAGAAGAAGAAGAGGAAGAAAAAGAATAAGAATAAGAATAAGAATAAGAATAAGAATAAGAATAAGAATAAGAATAAGAATAGAAACAAGACAAAGTAAAAAGAATAAATCTAAGACTAAGTTGATGTAGAAGAAGAGAGAGGAGTAAAAGTAAATACTAAGAAGAAGGAGAAGAAGCATGGGGATCAGAAGAAGAAGAAGAAGAGGCTAAAGAAGAAGATTAAATAGTAGGAGTAACAAATTATTATTATTAGAACAATAATATCAAGTTAAAATACACATCCACACATCCTCTAGCATCACAGAAAGGTTTAATTTGGGAAGGACCTCAAACCTTTCTATCTCTCTCCTTCACAATTCTTGTTAAATAAAATCCACATTCAATAAAATCTGTATGTTGTCATCATATGGTCTCATTTGAACCTTAATTTGGGCAGAGGCATCTCTCCCTAATCCAATCCTAACAGTTATTAAATGAGTATCACTCGGCTTCATCTCATTGTTTCACTTCAGGCAAACCTGACAAATGTATCTCTTCCAGGGAGGGGGCATCCACAAAGCCTCTGGGAAACCTATGCCAATGCCTCACCAGCCTCACAGAAGAGAATGTCTTCCTGCTATTTAATCCATATCTGTTTCAGTTAAAGGCCACTGCCCTTTCTTCTATCATCACTACATATGCCTGTGAAAAGTCTCTCTCCATCATTCTTGTAGGGGGCCCTCTTAGGTACTGGCAAGGGTTCTAAGGTTTCCCTGGGGTCTTCTCTTCCCTAGGCTGAACAACGCTAACACTCCCAACCTGTCTTCAAAGCAGAGGTTCTCCAACGCTCTTAGGAACCCTCAGTGGCTCTCCTCTGAACTCATTCTAACAGGCCCGCATCCCTTATCCTGGGGCCCCCAGACACAGAGGTAGTGGTGCGGGTGAGATTTCAAACAATGGACTAGAGGGCCACAATTACCTCCCTTGACCTGCAGCTCTTTGCTCCTTTCCATGCAGCTCAGCCCACGGGTGGCTTTTTGGGCTGGCAGCACAGATTGTTGGCTCACGCTGAGCTTCTCCTCCATCAGCACCCCCAAGTCCTTCTCCTCAGCCCCTGCCCCACTCAGCTTCCTGTCCCCTGCAAACCCTGTGCTGAGAGGGAGCTCCATGCACTCTCTGTGTCACTGGCGAAGCCATTCAAGAGCCCCAGGGCCAAGGCCAGAGCCCTGATGGACGCTCCTCGTCCCCAGCCTCCACCTGGGCATGGAGCCACTGACCACAGCTCCCCAGCTGCCTCCATCTGGCCAAGTCTTCATGCCCTGCATAGCCCACCCTCCAAAGGCAGGGCTGTGCAGTGTGGGGCTTGAGGTGTCGTGTGGCACTGTGTCCAAAGCCTCACAGGGGCTCTGGGCACATCAGGATTGTCAGAGACTGAAATGTTATGGGTAAGGACTTAAACATTGTTACAAAGGAGTTTTGCCCATTATGGCAAAACTGTATAAAGAGGCTGAGACTCCCCAAGCCCACCTCTCCTTCACCTGACTGCAGCTTTGGGCTGGGACTTAAGCTGCCTAACAGAACTTGAGATAGCATGACGGCGACATTAGTGCTCAGTTACCTCTGGTCTAGGAACAAGGAAACAAGACTAAGGGAGGAGAAGGTACCCACAAGAAAGCCAAACGCAGAAGCTGTCCTGAAAATCAGCTTGGGCTGGATTCAGCCTGGGGAGGCCATAGGCCACAGGCTCCTCTGCTGAGGCCAGGTTTGCACACACTCCCTGTCTTGGTTTGAAAGACAGGTGTCTGCTAAGGAAGGCAGGAGCCTCCCTTGGAATGGCAGATGCAACCCCCCCTTCCCTCCGAGTTATTATAATTTTGAAATCAAGGGGCTTTTAGGCAAAGATGTGGGAAAATAGGAAGAACAGTTCTTTACTATGATAGATCTCTATGTGTATAACCAGTCAAGCAAACAGCAACAATTCTGGCAGTAGCAGCAAACAATCCCAAGCCCAGTGCCAGCCCTCTGGGCTGTCGGGCCCTTTCCCCTGGGGTGCAGTTCCGCTCGCAGCCGGCAGGGGCGCTGGCGGCTCCCGGTGAGCAGGGCAGGTGCGATGGTTCCCCCGCGGCTGCAGGGGGCGCTCCGGAGCGAGCTCGGGGAGCACGCGGCCCTGGTGGCCTGGGATGCCGGGAAGGGATGGGACAAAGGCTTGGCAAAGCCCTGGGCAGCCGATCCCGGTGTCCGGCCGGACCCTGGGCAACAGCAGGCTGGAGCGGCAGGCTGGAGCGGCAGGGACGAGCACAAATCCTGGGTGGCAGGCGAGATGTATCCAAAGCGCGGAGCTGCGGTGGGAGCCCCCCGGAGGTCTGGGCAGGCAGGATGAGCAGGGCTACAAGGTAGCGAAGGCTCAAAGCAATGGTGGGGGCAGGGAAGGCGGGCTTTGGATCCCGGGGTTTCTCTGGCAGAAGGAAAAGCAGCCAAAGAAAGCAGCCTCCCTCTCTGTCCAAACGCTGGGGACCGACTGTCCACACACCCAGGCAAAACCAAAGAGTAGCCAGATGCACCCCACCCCCATCGCCAGCTCTTTTGTTTGATGAAATATGCAGCCATTTGTCCCCCTAGCAACACATATGGGGAAAATTCCTGGAACAGAAAAAAAACCCAGCAGAGCTCCTAAAACCCCAACACTCCCCCACAACCAAGAAGGGAGGAGGAGAGTTTTGGGGCTGTGGCGTGACCTCTGGTCAGAGGCACTGAACACCCATCCTCCCTCACACAAACTGGCTCAGCTGTAAAACCCCCCACCCTGGGAAGGCCACATCCATGAGAAATTCACATGACGGGCAGCTGAGCAGGTGTCATAATCCATCAAAGACCCCCAAAGCGCTCCCCAGACTCATTGCTGAGGCCTTGCAGCAGAGCATCACACGCCATGCAAAGGGATACAACAGATCCAGAGTCTGTTGCAAGAGACTGTGTCAAACTTGCCCCCCACCAGGGCAGGTACCTGGGCGTTCCCACCTGGCCCAAACGTACGTCAATCCCCCAAACTCCATGTTTCCAGGGAACCCTTACCGCCAAGAAGCCCTGATGGAGAGCATCAACAGAATGCCATTGGCATCCTCAGAGTGGTGATGTTTTTAAATCTGTCTCTGTCACTCTCTTTGTCTGCCCCCACCTCTTTTCTATTTCTTTCTCTTTCTCTCTCTTTCTCTCTCTCTCTCTCTCTCACTTACTGTTCAATAAAACCCATACTACTGACTTTGGCATATGGCCTCATTTGCACCTTAATTCAGGCCAAAGCATTTCTGACAAGTTTAATGACGGGATCATAACAAGGGTCTAGAAGCCCGCAAGCCTGGGGGCTGCTCCATGCCACTTCCAGTGGCTTCAGCTGTCAAAGGGGTGCCAGGTGTGGCCCTTTGTGACACAGGCGCCTTGTGTCAGGGCCCTGGATGATGTGGGACATTGTGGTGCCCAGAGGCCCTTGTGACACGGTAGAGCCCCGCCCTGCCCTGCCAGGGGGTATCCAAGGGGCGCAGAGCCCTGGGGAGCCCAGTCCCGCCAGAGCCGCTCTCGCAGGAGGAAGCAGCTCCCGGGATTCCTGTGCGTCAGACAACGTCAGACGTGAAGGAGGAGCACGTGAACCCCAACTCACAGCCCCCCAGCCCCTTGCCCGGCTGGCTGCCAGACCAGGCCCTCAGTGGGCAGTGGCTGGGGGCAGGCAGCAGCTCAGGCCTGCCCCTGTCGGACACTGAGGAGGAGGGGGCCTTTGTCAACATGGACGAAGAGTGGGAATACGACTCGGATCAAGAGCTTTCCCAGTGGGGAGGCCTTAGTGGCCAAGAACTTTGCCTCTGGGAAGAAGTGACAATCCAAGAGTTTTACCGAGGGCAAGAAGTGACGATCCAGGAAGTTTCCCCATGGGGAGTTGTGACACATCAAGAGTTGCATCAGAGGGAGGTAGGTATGAAAGTCCAGTGGGGGGATGGCACACAGCAAGAGCTGTACTACTGGGAGGAAAGTGTGACCGTCCAGGAGCTGTACCCATGGGAGGAAGAGGATGAGATATGCCAAGAATGGTCCCAGTGGGAAGAAGACCTGACATGCCAAGAGCTGTCCCAGTGGGAAGGGGAGGGAGACCAGGAACTGTCTCCTTTGGAAGAAGATGTGCAAGGCCACCTGCACATGTACCAATGGGAAGGAGACAAGAGACAGCCAGAGTTGCCCCAGGTGGGAGACAACAGGGACAAGGAGCTATCACAAGGAAAAGACTACAATGTCCAGGAGCTAGCCCGGTGGGAAAAAGACAGGAGTGACCAAAAGCTGCCCCAATGGGAAGGAAGTGTCAGCAGCCAGGGGCTGCCCCAATGGGCAGAAGGTGTCAGTGACAAGATGTGGGACAAACCCTTGTACCCAGAGAAGGATGAGGATACCCAGGAGGGGCCCGCCTCTCCCAGCAGCGTGGGCACCCAGGTGGCAGGAGAGGCAGCCCATGAGCTGCCCAGCGCCTCTCCTGCCCCAGGGAGTCCCACAGAGGACGAGCTGGCAGCCGCTGCTGCTCCAGCTGGAGCTGCTGAGGAGGAGGAGGAGCCTCCCGAGCCTCTGCCTGCCGAGGTGGAAAAGGCACCAGCTTCTCCTGGCCTCACGGAGGAGGTGCCATCGGCAGCGCCAGAGAGCCCAGTCCCTGCTCCACGCAGCCCCCCAGGCTACAGCCAGGCTCTGCTGGACTTGGCGTGGCACATCAGCCATGAGGTGGTGCGAGAGGCTGTGCTTGAGGCCCAGGCATCTGGCCAGCAGCCAGAGGAACAGAGGGACCTGGAGCAAAGCACAGCTGCAGAACTAGAAGCAGCAGCTCCAGAAGAAAAGCAAGAGAGCCCCATCTCTGGCCTGCACAGCCCCTGCTGCACCCCCAGCGCCTCGCCCAGCCCACTGGGAGCCCAAGCCCTCAGTGAGCAGCAGGAGGAGGCAGACAGGGGCTCAGTCCTGGCAGAGAAAGAGACTGAGGAGAGGGACTCAGCTGGGGAGCTCGAGCTTTCTCAGTGCAAAGATGAGGAAAACACACAGCTGTCCCAAGGAGAAACCAACAGACACCAGGAAGGGTCCCAAGGAGAAGCCTGCATTGAGCAGGAGCTGTCCCTGGAAGAAGCCAGGGACGACCAGGAAGGGTCCCAAGGGGAAGCCTGCATTGAGCAGGAGCTATCCCTAGAAAAAGACAGCAATGACCAGGATGTGTTCCAAGGGGAAGCCTGCATTGAGCAGGAGCTGTCCCAAGAAGACAGCAATGACCAGGATGTATTGCAAGGGGAAGCCTGCATTGGGCAGGAGCTGTCCCTTGAAAAAGACAGGAACGACCAGGATGTATTGCAAGGGGAAGCCTGCACTGAGCAGGAGCTATCCCTAGAAAAAGACAGCAATGATCAGGATGGGTCCCAAGGGGAAGCCTGCATTGAGCAGGAGCTGTCCCTAGAAGAAGCCAGGGACGACCAGGATGTGTTCCAAGGAGAAGCCTGCATTGAGCAGGAGCTATCCCTCGAAAAAGACAGCAATGACCAGGATGTGTTCCAAGGGGAAGCCTGCATTGAGCAGGAGCTATCCCTAGAAGAAGCCAGGATTGACCAAGAAGGGTCCCAAGGGGAAGCCTGCATTGGGCAGGAGCTGTCCCTAGAAGAAGGTAGGAACGACCAGGATGTGTTCCAAGGGGAAGCCTGCATTGAGCAGGAGCTGCCCCTGGAAGAAGCCAGGGATGACCAGGAAGGGTCCCAAGGGGAAGCCTGCATTGAGCAGGAGCGGTCCCCTGGAGATGCCAGTGATGAGCAGGAAGGGTTCCAAGAGGAAGCCTGCACTGAGCAGGACCCGTCTGTAGATGGAGCCGGTAGGTTTCAGGATGTGTCCCAAGAGGAAGCCTGCATTGAGCAGGAGCTCTCCCCAGAAGAAGCCGGTAGCTACCACGAGCTCTCCGACTGGGATGAATCCATTGCGGAAGAGCTCTCCCTAGGAGAAGCCAGCAGCTACCTAGAAGTTTCTGACTGGGAAGAAGGCACGGAGAAAGGCCTTTCTCAAGGACAAGTCGGTAGCTCCCAAAATCTCTCTGACTGGGAGGAAGACAGCGAGCATGAGCTGTCCCATGGAGATGTCAGTAGCTACCAAGAAGTGTCTGACTGGGAAGAGTCCATTGGCCAGGAGGTTTCTGAAGAGGAAGACTCCGTTGGTCAGGAGGTTTCCAAAGGGAATGGCAAGAGGCCTTCAGCTCAGTCCAGCTGGGAAAATGACAGTGACCGAGACCTGATGCAGGACAGCTGGGAACAGAACATTGGGGACAAGCCCTTGCTGCAGGAGGAGGACGAGTGGGATGGAGTGAGCCTCCTCGAGCTCCGTGAAGAAGACAGAGAGCTGGGAGGTTTGGCAGGAGGCAGGCTCCCAGTGCCTGCCCCTCGCGAGGCCTGGGTTGAGCATGGGCCATCTGAGCCGTGCCCCCAAGCGCCGCTCTGTGCCTCGCCTCCCCAGCTGGGAGCCCAGGCCCTCAGGCAGCAGCTGAGTCCCCGCAAGAAACGTCCCTCCCGCCTCGGGCGGGCGCTGCGGATGCTGCGCAGCCTATTCCGCTGCTCCTGCCTGGCGCCACGGCCCGAGGATTAGGGCTGCGGCCGGCGCCAGCCCGGGCCCCCTGGACGGCAGCTGGCTGGCAGCCTGCCCCACATCCTGGGGGAGCCACACGGGCTGCCTTTGCCTGGACATGTCCCTGCAGCCTCAGCAATCCCTGGCTGCTTTGGAGCATCCCAAGCCACTCTCCCCAAGAGCAAATATTACCCATGTGGCCAGCCTCAGACCAGTATCCACACGGGACACTTGGTGCCAGGTGGCTCAGCGGTGAAGGCCAGAGGCTCATCAGGGTGGGAAGAGACCTTGAAAGTCATCCAGTCCCACCGTCACCCTGGCATCACCATCATCACCCTGAAACCATGTCCCCACGTGCCACATCCAGACAAGACTTGAACACTTCCAGAGACAGTGACTCTACCACCTCCCTGAGCAACTTCTTGCAATCGATTCCTGACCACTCTGTCAGGGAAAAGTTGTTTGGAATATTTCATCTGTACCTCCCCTGGTGGAATCCAAGGCCATTTCCTCTCATCCTGAAAGGACTATGTGCTGATCCTTTGGGATTTTATCCATGAGGAATGGGCGCAGACAGGAGGTATTGCTCCCAGGACTCCACTGCATGGCTTCACCAAACAATTCTTCCAAAACAGAGGGAAGTTGGCTTTAAGAAATAGTGGCAGTAGTGAAAAGCAAAACAAAACAAAACAAAACAAACAAGCAAAAAAAAAAAAAAAACCAAAACAAAACACAAAAAACCCCTAAAACCAACACAAAACACAAAAAAATCCACAAAAAGAAAAATAATAGGAATAGGACTAATAATAATACAAAGAAGATGAAGAAAATGAAGAAATAGTGGTAGTAAATAAGAAAAAGAAGTAAACTTAAGAATAAGAACAAGAAAAAAAAGAATAATAAGAAGAATGAGAATAAGAGTGAGAATAAGAGCAAGAATAAGAATAGGATTAAGAATAAGAATAAGAATAGGAAAAAGGAAAAGAAAAAATAATAAGAAAAAGAATAGGAAAAAGCATAAGAATAAGAATAAAAATAAGAATTAAAAAAATAAGAATGAGAATGAGAATGAGAATGAGAATGAGAATGAGAAGAAGAAGAAGAGGAAGAATAAGAATAAGAATAAGAATAAGAATAAGAATAAGAATAAGAATAAGAATAAGAATAAGAATAAGAATAAGAATAGAAACAAGACAAAGTAAAAAGAATAAATCTAAGACTAAGTTGATGTAGAAGAAGAGAGAGGAGTAAAAGTAAATACTAAGAAGAAGGAGAAGAAGCATGGGGATCAGAAGAAGAAGAAGAAGAGGCTAAAGAAGAAGATTAAATAGTAGGAGTAACAAATTATTATTATTAGAACAATAATATCAAGTTAAAATACACATCCACACATCCTCTAGCATCACAGAAAGGTTTAATTTGGGAAGGACCTCAAACCTTTCTATCTCTCTCCTTCACAATTCTTGTTAAATAAAATCCACGTTCAATAAAATCTGTATGTTGTCATCATATGGTCTCATTTGAACCTTAATTTGGGCAGAGGCATCTCTCCCTAATCCAATCCTAACAGTTATTAAATGAGTATCACTCGGCTTCATCTCATTGTTTCACTTCAGGCAAACCTGACAAATGTATCTCTTCCAGGGAGGGGGCATCCACAAAGCCTCTGGGAAACCTATGCCAATGCCTCACCAGCCTCACAGAAGAGAATGTCTTCCTGCTATTTAATCCATATCTGTTTCAGTTAAAGGCCACTGCCCTTTCTTCTATCATCACTACATATGCCTGTGAAAAGTCTCTCTCCATCATTCTTGTAGGGGGCCCTCTTAGGTACTGGCAAGGGTTCTAAGGTTTCCCTGGGGTCTTCTCTTCCCTAGGCTGAACAACGCTAACACTCCCAACCTGTCTTCAAAGCAGAGGTTCTCCAACGCTCTTAGGAACCCTCAGTGGCTCTCCTCTGAACTCATTCTAACAGGCCCGCATCCCTTATCCTGGGGCCCCCAGACACAGAGGTAGTGGTGCGGCTGAGATTTCAAACAATGGACTAGAGGGCCACAATTACCTCCCTTGACCTGCAGCTCTTTGCTCCTTTCCATGCAGCTCAGCCCACGGGTGGCTTTTTGGGCTGGCAGCACAGATTGTTGGCTCACGCTGAGCTTCTCCTCCATCAGCACCCCCAAGTCCTTCTCCTCAGCCCCTGCCCCACTCAGCTTCCTGTCCCCTGCAAACCCTGTGCTGAGAGGGAGCTCCATGCACTCTCTGTGTCACTGGCGAAGCCATTCAAGAGCCCCAGGGCCAAGGCCAGAGCCCTGATGGACGCTCCTCGTCCCCAGCCTCCACCTGGGCATGGAGCCACTGACCACAGCTCCCCAGCTGCCTCCATCTGGCCAATTCTTCATGCCCTGCATAGCCCACCCTCCAAAGGCAGGGCTGTGCAGTGTGGGGCTTGAGGTGTCGTGTGGCACTGTGTCCAAAGCCTCACAGGGGCTCTGGGCACATCAGGATTGTCAGAGACTGAAATGTTATGGGTAAGGACTTAAACATTGTTACAAAGGAGTTTTGCCCATTATGGCAAAACTGTATAAAGAGGCTGAGACTCCCCAAGCCCACCTCTCCTTCACCTGACTGCAGCTTTGGGCTGGGACTTAAGCTGCCTAACAGAACTTGAGATAGCATGACGGCGACATTAGTGCTCAGTTACCTCTGGTCTAGGAACAAGGAAACAAGACTAAGGGAGGAGAAGGTACCCACAAGAAAGCCAAACGCAGAAGCTGTCCTGAAAATCAGCTTGGGCTGGATTCAGCCTGGGGAGGCCATAGGCCACAGGCTCATCTGCTGAGGCCAGGTTTGCACACACTCCCTGTCTTGGTTTGAAAGACAGGTGTCTGCTAAGGAAGGCAGGAGCCTCCCTTGGAATGGCAGATGCAACCCCCCCTTCCCTCCGAGTTATTATAATTTTGAAATCAAGGGGCTTTTAGGCAAAGATGTGGGAAAATAGGAAGAACAGTTCTTTACTATGATAGATCTCTATGTGTATAACCAGTCAAGCAAACAGCAACAATTCTGGCAGTAGCAGCAAACAATCCCAAGCCCAGTGCCAGCCCTCTGGGCTGTCGGGCCCTTTCCCCTGGGGTGCAGTTCCGCTCGCAGCCGGCAGGGGCGCTGGCGGCTCCCGGTGAGCAGGGCAGGTGCGATGGTTCCCCCGCGGCTGCAGGGGGCGCTCCGGAGCGAGCTCGGGGAGCACGCGGCCCTGGTGGCCTGGGATGCCGGGAAGGGATGGGACAAAGGCTTGGCAAAGCCCTGGGCAGCCGATCCCGGTGTCCGGCCGGACCCTGGGCAACAGCAGGCTGGAGCGGCAGGCTGGAGCGGCAGGGACGAGCACAAATCCTGGGTGGCAGGCGAGATGTATCCAAAGCGCGGAGCTGCGGTGGGAGCCCCCCGGAGGTCTGGGCAGGCAGGATGAGCAGGGCTACAAGGTAGCGAAGGCTCAAAGCAATGGTGGGGGCAGGGAAGGCGGGCTTTGGATCCCGGGGTTTCTCTGGCAGAAGGAAAAGCAGCCAAAGAAAGCAGCCTCCCTCTCTGTCCAAACGCCGGGCACCGACTGTCCACACACCCAGGCAAAACCAAAGAGTAGCCAGATGCACCCCACCCCCATCGCCAGCTCTTTTGTTTGATGAAATATGCAGCCATTTGTCCCCCTAGCAACACATATGGGGAAAATTCCTGGAACAGAAAAAAAACCCAGCAGAGCTCCTAAAACCCCAACACTCCCCCACAACCAAGAAGGGAGGAGGAGAGTTTTGGGGCTGTGGCGTGACCTCTGGTCAGAGGCACTGAACACCCATCCTCCCTCACACAAACTGGCTCAGCTGTAAAACCCCCCACCCTGGGAAGGCCACATCCATGAGAAATTCACATGACGGGCAGCTGAGCAGGTGTCATAATCCATCAAAGACCCCCAAAGCGCTCCCCAGACTCATTGCTGAGGCCTTGCAGCAGAGCATCACACGCGATGCAAAGGGATACAGCAGATCCAGAGTCTGTTGCAAGAGACTGTGTCAAACTTGCCCCCCACCAGGGCAGGTACCTGGGCGTTCCCACCTGGCCCAAACGTACGTCAATCCCCCAAACTCCATGTTTCCAGGGAACCCTTACCGCCAAGAAGCCCTGATGGAGAGCATCAACAGAATGCCATTGGCATCCTCAGAGTGGTGATGTTTTTAAATCTGTCTCTGTCACTCTCTTTGTCTGCCCCCAGCTCTTTTCTATTTCTTTCTCTTTCTCTCTCTTTCTCTCTCTCTCTCTCTCTCACTTACTGTTCAATAAAACCCATACTACTGACTTTGGCATATGGCCTCATTTGCACCTTAATTCAGGCCAAAGCATTTCTGACAAGTTTAATGACGGGATCATAACAAGGGTCTAGAAGCCCGCAAGCCTGGGGGCTGCTCCATGCCACTTCCAGTGGCTTCAGCTGTCAAAGGGGTGCCAGGTGTGGCCCTTTGTGACACAGGCGCCTTGTGTCAGGGCCCTGGATGATGTGGGACATTGTGGTGCCCAGAGGCCCTTGTGACACGGTAGAGCCCCGCCCTGCCCTGCCAGGGGGTATCCAAGGGGCACAGAGCCCTGGGGAGCCCAGTCCCGCCAGAGCCGCTCTCGCAGGAGGAAGCAGCTCCCGGGATTCCTGTGCGTCAGACAACGTCAGACGTGAAGGAGGACCACGTGAACCCCAACTCACAGCCCCCCAGCCCCTTGCCCGGCTGGCTGCCAGACCAGGCCCTCAGTGGGCAGTGGCTGGGGGCAGGCAGCAGCTCAGGCCTGCCCCTGTCGGACACTGAGGAGGAGGGGGCCTTTGTCAACATGGACGAAGAGTGGGAATACGACTCGGATCAAGAGCTTTCCCAGTGGGGAGGCCTTAGTGGCCAAGAACTTTGCCTCTGGGAAGAAGTGACAATCCAAGAGTTTTACCGAGGGCAAGAAGTGACGATCCAGGAAGTTTCCCCATGGGGAGTTGTGACACATCAAGAGTTGCATCAGAGGGAGGTAGGTATGAAAGTCCAGTGGGGGGATGGCACACAGCAAGAGCTGTACTACTGGGAGGAAAGTGTGACCGTCCAGGAGCTGTACCCATGGGAGGAAGAGGATGAGATATGCCAAGAATGGTCCCAGTGGGAAGAAGACCTGACATGCCAAGAGCTGTCCCAGTGGGAAGGGGAGGGAGACCAGGAACTGTCTCCTTTGGAAGAAGATGTGCAAGGCCACCTGCACATGTACCAATGGGAAGGAGACAAGAGACAGCCAGAGTTGCCCCAGGTGGGAGACAACAGGGACAAGGAGCTATCACAAGGAAAAGACTACAATGTCCAGGAGCTAGCCCGGTGGGAAAAAGACAGGAGTGACCAAAAGCTGCCCCAATGGGAAGGAAGTGTTAGCAGCCAGGGGCTGCCCCAATGGGCAGAAGGTGTCAGTGACAAGATGTGGGACAAACCCTTGTACCCAGAGAAGGATGAGGATACCCAGGAGGGGCCCGCCTCTCCCAGCAGCGTGGGCACCCAGGTGGCAGGAGAGGCAGCCCATGAGCTGCCCAGCGCCTCTCCTGCCCCAGGGAGTCCCACAGAGGACGAGCTGGCAGCCGCTGCTGCTCCAGCTGGAGCTGCTGAGGAGGAGGAGGAGCCTCCCGAGCCTCTGCCTGCCGAGGTGGAAAAGGCACCAGCTTCTCCTGGCCTCACGGAGGAGGTGCCATCGGCAGCGCCAGAGAGCCCAGTCCCTGCTCCACGCAGCCCCCCAGGCTACAGCCAGGCTCTGCTGGACTTGGCGTGGCACATCAGCCATGAGGTGGTGCGAGAGGCTGTGCTTGAGGCCCAGGCATCTGGCCAGCAGCCAGAGGAACAGAGGGACCTGGAGCAAAGCACAGCTGCAGAACTAGAAGCAGCAGCTCCAGAAGAAAAGCAAGAGAGCCCCATCTCTGGCCTGCACAGCCCCTGCTGCACCCCCAGCGCCTCGCCCAGCCCACTGGGAGCCCAAGCCCTCAGTGAGCAGCAGGAGGAGGCAGACAGGGGCTCAGTCCTGGCAGAGAAAGAGACTGAGGAGAGGGACTCAGCTGGGGAGCTCGAGCTTTCTCAGTGCAAAGATGAGGAAAACACAGAGCTGTCCCAAGGAGAAACCAACAGACACCAGGAAGGGTCCCAAGGAGAAGCCTGCATTGAGCAGGAGCTGTCCCTGGAAGAAGCCAGGGACGACCAGGAAGGGTCCCAAGGGGAAGCCTGCATTGAGCAGGAGCTATCCCTAGAAAAAGACAGCAATGACCAGGATGTGTTCCAAGGGGAAGCCTGCATTGAGCAGGAGCTGTCCCAAGAAGACAGCAATGACCAGGATGTATTGCAAGGGGAAGCCTGCATTGGGCAGGAGCTGTCCCTTGAAAAAGACAGGAACGACCAGGATGTATTGCAAGGGGAAGCCTGCACTGAGCAGGAGCTATCCCTAGAAAAAGACAGCAATGATCAGGATGGGTCCCAAGGGGAAGCCTGCATTGAGCAGGAGCTGTCCCTAGAAGAAGCCAGGGACGACCAGGATGTGTTCCAAGGAGAAGCCTGCATTGAGCAGGAGCTATCCCTCGAAAAAGACAGCAATTACCAGGATGTGTTCCAAGGGGAAGCCTGCATTGAGCAGGAGCTGCCCCTGGAAGAAGGTAGGAACGACCAGGATATGTTCCATGGGGAAGCCTGCATTGAGCAGGAGCTATCCCTAGAAGAAGCCAGGATTGACCAAGAAGGGTCCCAAGGGGAAGCCTGCATTGGGCAGGAGCTGTCCCTAGAAGAAGGTAGGAACGACCAGGATGTGTTCCAAGGGGAAGCCTGCATTGAGCAGGAGCTGCCCCTGGAAGAAGCCAGGGATGACCAGGAAGGGTCCCAAGGGGAAGCCTGCATTGAGCAGGAGCGGTCCCCTGGAGATGCCAGTGATGAGCAGGAAGGGTTCCAAGAGGAAGCCTGCACTGAGCAGGACCCGTCTGTAGATGGAGCCGGTAGGTTTCAGGATGTGTCCCAAGAGGAAGCCTGCATTGAGCAGGAGCTCTCCCCAGAAGAAGCCGGTAGCTACCACGAGCTCTCCGACTGGGATGAATCCATTGCGGAAGAGCTCTCCCTAGGAGAAGCCAGCAGCTACCTAGAAGTTTCTGACTGGGAAGAAGGCACGGAGAAAGGCCTTTCTCAAGGACAAGTCGGTAGCTCCCAAAATCTCTCTGACTGGGAGGAAGACAGCGAGCATGAGCTGTCCCATGGAGATGTCAGTAGCTACCAAGAAGTGTCTGACTGGGAAGAGTCCATTGGCCAGGAGGTTTCTGAAGAGGAAGACTCCGTTGGTCAGGAGGTTTCCAAAGGGAATGGCAAGAGGCCTTCAGCTCAGTCCAGCTGGGAAAATGACAGTGACCGAGACCTGATGCAGGACAGCTGGGAACAGAACATTGGGGACAAGCCCTTGCTGCAGGAGGAGGACGAGTGGGATGGAGTGAGCCTCCTCGAGCTCCGTGAAGAAGACAGAGAGCTGGGAGGTTTGGCAGGAGGCAGGCTCCCAGTGCCTGCCCCTCGCGAGGCCTGGGTTGAGCATGGGCCATCTGAGCCGTGCCCCCAAGCGCCGCTCTGTGCCTCGCCTCCCCAGCTGGGAGCCCAGGCCCTCAGGCAGCAGCTGAGTCCCCGCAAGAAACGTCCCTCCCGCCTCGGGCGGGCGCTGCGGATGCTGCGCGGCCTATTCCGCTGCTCCTGCCTGGCGCCACGGCCCGAGGATTAGGGCTGCGGCCGGCGCCAGCCCGGGCCCCCTGGACGGCAGCTGGCTGGCAGCCTGCCCCACATCCTGGGGGAGCCACACGGGCTGCCTTTGCCTGGACATGTCCCTGCAGCCTCAGCAATCCCTGGCTGCTTTGGAGCATCCCAAGCCACTCTCCCCAAGAGCAAATATTACCCATGTGGCCAGCCTCAGACCAGTATCCACACGGGACACTTGGTGCCAGGTGGCTCAGCGGTGAAGGCCAGAGGCTCATCAGGGTGGGAAGAGACCTTGAAAGTCATCCAGTCCCACCGTCACCCTGGCATCACCATCATCACCCTGAAACCATGTCCCCACGTGCCACATCCAGACAAGACTTGAACACTTCCAGAGACAGTGACTCTACCACCTCCCTGAGCAACTTCTTGCAATCGATTCCTGACCACTCTGTCAGGGAAAAGTTGTTTGGAATATTTAATCTGTACCTCCCCTGGTGGAATCCAAGGCCATTTCCTCTCATCCTGAAAGGACTACGTGCTGATCCTTTGGGATTTTATCCATGAGGAATGGGCGCAGACAGGAGGTATTGCTCCCAGGACTCCACTGCATGGCTTCACCAAACAATTCTTCCAAAACAGAGGGAAGTTGGCTTTAAGAAATAGTGGCAGTAGTGAAAAGCAAAACAAAACAAAACAAAACAAACAAGCAAAAAAAAAAAAAAAAAAACAAAACAAAACACAAAAAACCCCTAAAACCAACACAAAACACAAAAAAATCCACAAAAAGAAAAATAATAGGAATAGGACTAATAATAATACAAAGAAGATGAAGAAGATGAAGAAATAGTGGTAGTAAATAAGAAAAAGAAGTAAACTTAAGAATAAGAACAAGAAAAAAAAGAATAATAAGAAGAATGAGAATAAGAGTGAGAATAAGAGCAAGAATAAGAATAGGATTAAGAATAAGAATAAGAATAGGAAAAAGGAAAAGAAAAAATAATAAGAAAAAGAATAGGAAAAAGCATAAGAATAAGAATAAAAATAAGAATTAAAAAAATAAGAATGAGAATGAGAATGAGAATGAGAATGAGAATGAGAATGAGAAGAAGAAGAAGAGGAAGAATAAGAATAAGAATAAGAATAAGAATAAGAATAAGAATAAGAATAAGAATAGAAACAAGACAAAGTAAAAAGAATAAATCTAAGACTAAGTTGATGTAGAAGAAGAGAGAGGAGTAAAAGTAAATACTAAGAAGAAGGAGAAGAAGCATGGGGATCAGAAGAAGAAGAAGAAGAGGCTAAAGAAGAAGATTAAATAGTAGGAGTAACAAATTATTATTATTAGAACAATAATATCAAGTTAAAATACACATCCACACATCCTCTAGCATCACAGAAAGGTTTAATTTGGGAAGGACCTCAAACCTTTCTATCTCTCTCCTTCACAATTCTTGTTAAATAAAATCCACATTCAATAAAATCTGTATGTTGTCATCATATGGTCTCATTTGAACCTTAATTTGGGCAGAGGCATCTCTCCCTAATCCAATCCTAACAGTTATTAAATGAGTATCACTCGGCTTCATCTCATTGTTTCACTTCAGGCAAACCTGACAAATGTATCTCTTCCAGGGAGGGGGCATCCACAAAGCCTCTGGGAAACCTATGCCAATGCCTCACCAGCCTCACAGAAGAGAATGTCTTCCTGCTATTTAATCCATATCTGTTTCAGTTAAAGGCCACTGCCCTTTCTTCTATCATCACTACATATGCCTGTGAAAAGTCTCTCTCCATCATTCTTGTAGGGGGCCCTCTTAGGTACTGGCAAGGGTTCTAAGGTTTCCCTGGGGTCTTCTCTTCCCTAGGCTGAACAACGCTAACACTCCCAACCTGTCTTCAAAGCAGAGGTTCTCCAACGCTCTTAGGAACCCTCAGTCGCTCTCCTCTGAACTCATTCTAACAGGCCCGCATCCCTTATCCTGGGGCCCCCAGACACAGAGGTAGTGGTGCGGCTGAGATTTCAAACAATGGACTAGAGGGCCACAATTACCTCCCTTGACCTGCAGCTCTTTGCTCCTTTCCATGCAGCTCAGCCCACGGGTGGCTTTTTGGGCTGGCAGCACAGATTGTTGGCTCACGCTGAGCTTCTCCTCCATCAGCACCCCCAAGTCCTTCTCCTCAGCCCCTGCCCCACTCAGCTTCCTGTGCCCTGCAAACCCTGTGCTGAGAGGGAGCTCCATGCACTCTCTGTGTCACTGGCGAAGCCATTCAAGAGCCCCAGGGCCAAGGCCAGAGCCCTGATGGACGCTCCTCGTCCCCAGCCTCCACCTGGGCATGGAGCCACTGACCACAGCTCCCCAGCTGCCTCCATCTGGCCAAGTCTTCATGCCCTGCATAGCCCACCCTCCAAAGGCAGGGCTGTGCAGTGTGGGGCTTGAGGTGTCGTGTGGCACTGTGTCCAAAGCCTCACAGGGGCTCTGGGCACATCAGGATTGTCAGAGACTGAAATGTTATGGGTAAGGACTTAAACATTGTTACAAAGGAGTTTTGCCCATTATGGCAAAACTGTATAAAGAGGCTGAGACTCCCCAAGCCCACCTCTCCTTCACCTGACTGCAGCTTTGGGCTGGGACTTAAGCTGCCTAACAGAACTTGAGATAGCATGACGGCGACATTAGTGCTCAGTTACCTCTGGTCTAGGAACAAGGAAACAAGACTAAGGGAGGAGAAGGTACCCACAAGAAAGCCAAACGCAGAAGCTGTCCTGAAAATCAGCTTGGGCTGGATTCAGCCTGGGGAGGCCATAGGCCACAGGCTCATCTGCTGAGGCCAGGTTTGCACACACTCCCTGTCTTGGTTTGAAAGACAGGTGTCTGCTAAGGAAGGCAGGAGCCTCCCTTGGAATGGCAGATGCAACCCCCCCTTCCCTCCAAGTTATTATAATTTTGAAATCAAGGGGCTTTTAGGCAAAGATGTGGGAAAATAGGAAGAACAGTTCTTTACTATGATAGATCTCTATGTGTATAACCAGTCAAGCAAACAGCAACAATTCTGGCAGTAGCAGCAAACAATCCCAAGCCCAGTGCCAGCCCTCTGGGCTGTCGGGCCCTTTCCCCTGGGGTGCAGTTCCGCTCGCAGCCGGCAGGGGCGCTGGCGGCTCCCGGTGAGCAGGGCAGGTGCGATGGTTCCCCCGCGGCTGCAGGGGGCGCTCCGGAGCGAGCTCGGGGAGCACGCGGCCCTGGTGGCCTGGGATGCCGGGAAGGGATGGGACAAAGGCTTGGCAAAGCCCTGGGCAGCCGATCCCGGTGTCCGGCCGGACCCTGGGCAACAGCAGGCTGGAGCGGCAGGCTGGAGCGGCAGGGACGAGCACAAATCCTGGGTGGCAGGCGAGATGTATCCAAAGCGCGGAGCTGCGGTGGGAGCCCCCCGGAGGTCTGGGCAGGCAGGATGAGCAGGGCTACAAGGTAGCGAAGGCTCAAAGCAATGGTGGGGGCAGGGAAGGCGGGCTTTGGATCCCGGGGTTTCTCTGGCAGAAGGAAAAGCAGCCAAAGAAAGCAGCCTCCCTCTCTGTCCAAACGCCGGGCACCGACTGTCCACACACCCAGGCAAAACCAAAGAGTAGCCAGATGCACCCCACCCCCATCGCCAGCTCTTTTGTTTGATGAAATATGCAGCCATTTGTCCCCCTAGCAACACATATGGGGAAAATTCCTGGAACAGAAAAAAAACCCAGCAGAGCTCCTAAAACCCCAACACTCCCCCACAACCAAGAAGGGAGGAGGAGAGTTTTGGGGCTGTGGCGTGACCTCTGGTCAGAGGCACTGAACACCCATCCTCCCTCACACAAACTGGCTCAGCTGTAAAACCCCCCACCCTGGGAAGGCCACATCCATGAGAAATTCACATGACGGGCAGCTGAGCAGGTGTCATAATCCATCAAAGACCCCCAAAGCGCTCCCCAGACTCATTGCTGAGGCCTTGCAGCAGAGCATCACACGCGATGCAAAGGGATACAGCAGATCCAGAGTCTGTTGCAAGAGACTGTGTCAAACTTGCCCCCCACCAGGGCAGGTACCTGGGCGTTCCCACCTGGCCCAAACGTACGTCAATCCCCCAAACTCCATGTTTCCAGGGAACCCTTACCGCCAAGAAGCCCTGATGGAGAGCATCAACAGAATGCCATTGGCATCCTCAGAGTGGTGATGTTTTTAAATCTGTCTCTGTCACTCTCTTTGTCTGCCCCCACCTCTTTTCTATTTCTTTCTCTTTCTCTCTCTTTCTCTCTCTCTCTCTCTCTCACTTACTGTTCAATAAAACCCATACTACTGACTTTGGCATATGGCCTCATTTGCACCTTAATTCAGGCCAAAGCATTTCTGACAAGTTTAATGACGGGATCATAACAAGGGTCTAGAAGCCCGCAAGCCTGGGGGCTGCTCCATGCCACTTCCAGTGGCTTCAGCTGTCAAAGGGGTGCCAGGTGTGGCCCTTTGTGACACAGGCGCCTTGTGTCAGGGCCCTGGATGATGTGGGACATTGTGGTGCCCAGAGGCCCTTGTGACACGGTAGAGCCCCGCCCTGCCCTGCCAGGGGGTATCCAAGGGGCGCAGAGCCCTGGGGAGCCCAGTCCCGCCAGAGCCGCTCTCGCAGGAGGAAGCAGCTCCCGGGATTCCTGTGCGTCAGACAACGTCAGACGTGAAGGAGGACCACGTGAACCCCAACTCACAGCCCCCCAGCCCCTTGCCCGGCTGGCTGCCAGACCAGGCCCTCAGTGGGCAGCGGCTGGGGGCAGGCAGCAGCTCAGGCCTGCCCCTGTCGGACACTGAGGAGGAGGGGGCCTTTGTCAACATGGACGAAGAGTGGGAATACGACTCGGATCAAGAGCTTTCCCAGTGGGGAGGCCTTAGTGGCCAAGAACTTTGCCTCTGGGAAGAAGTGACAATCCAAGAGTTTTACCGAGGGCAAGAAGTGACGATCCAGGAAGTTTCCCCATGGGGAGTTGTGACACATCAAGAGTTGCATCAGAGGGAGGTAGGTATGAAAGTCCAGTGGGGGGATGGCACACAGCAAGAGCTGTACTACTGGGAGGAAAGTGTGACCGTCCAGGAGCTGTACCCATGGGAGGAAGAGGATGAGATATGCCAAGAATGGTCCCAGTGGGAAGAAGACCTGACATGCCAAGAGCTGTCCCAGTGGGAAGGGGAGGGAGACCAGGAACTGTCTCCTTTGGAAGAAGATGTGCAAGGCCACCTGCACATGTACCAATGGGAAGGAGACAAGAGACAGCCAGAGTTGCCCCAGGTGGGAGACAACAGGGACAAGGAGCTATCACAAGGAAAAGACTACAATGTCCAGGAGCTAGCCCGGTGGGAAAAAGACAGGAGTGACCAAAAGCTGCCCCAATGGGAAGGAAGTGTCAGCAGCCAGGGGCTGCCCCAATGGGCAGAAGGTGTCAGTGACAAGATGTGGGACAAACCCTTGTACCCAGAGAAGGATGAGGATACCCAGGAGGGGCCCGCCTCTCCCAGCAGCGTGGGCACCCAGGTGGCAGGAGAGGCAGCCCATGAGCTGCCCAGCGCCTCTCCTGCCCCAGGGAGTCCCACAGAGGACGAGCTGGCAGCCGCTGCTGCTCCAGCTGGAGCTGCTGAGGAGGAGGAGGAGCCTCCCGAGCCTCTGCCTGCCGAGGTGGAAAAGGCACCAGCTTCTCCTGGCCTCACGGAGGAGGTGCCATCGGCAGCGCCAGAGAGCCCAGTCCCTGCTCCACGCAGCCCCCCAGGCTACAGCCAGGCTCTGCTGGACTTGGCGTGGCACATCAGCCATGAGGTGGTGCGAGAGGCTGTGCTTGAGGCCCAGGCATCTGGCCAGCAGCCAGAGGAACAGAGGGACCTGGAGCAAAGCACAGCTGCAGAACTAGAAGCAGCAGCTCCAGAAGAAAAGCAAGAGAGCCCCATCTCTGGCCTGCACAGCCCCTGCTGCACCCCCAGCGCCTCGCCCAGCCCACTGGGAGCCCAAGCCCTCAGTGAGCAGCAGGAGGAGGCAGACAGGGGCTCAGTCCTGGCAGAGAAAGAGACTGAGGAGAGGGACTCAGCTGGGGAGCTCGAGCTTTCTCAGTGCAAAGATGAGGAAAACACACAGCTGTCCCAAGGAGAAACCAACAGACACCAGGAAGGGTCCCAAGGAGAAGCCTGCATTGAGCAGGAGCTGTCCCTGGAAGAAGCCAGGGACGACCAGGAAGGGTCCCAAGGGGAAGCCTGCATTGAGCAGGAGCTATCCCTAGAAAAAGACAGCAATGACCAGGATGTGTTCCAAGGGGAAGCCTGCATTGAGCAGGAGCTGTCCCAAGAAGACAGCAATAACCAGGATGTATTGCAAGGGGAAGCCTGCATTGGGCAGGAGCTGTCCCTTGAAAAAGACAGGAACGACCAGGATGTATTGCAAGGGGAAGCCTGCACTGAGCAGGAGCTATCCCTAGAAAAAGACAGCAATGATCAGGATGGGTCCCAAGGGGAAGCCTGCATTGAGCAGGAGCTGTCCCTAGAAGAAGCCAGGGACGACCAGGATGTGTTCCAAGGAGAAGCCTGCATTGAGCATGAGCTATCCCTCGAAAAAGACAGCAATTACCAGGATGTGTTCCAAGGGGAAGCCTGCATTGAGCAGGAGCTATCCCTAGAAGAAGCCAGGATTGACCAAGAAGGGTCCCAAGGGGAAGCCTGCATTGGGCAGGAGCTGTCCCTAGAAGAAGGTAGGAACGACCAGGATGTGTTCCAAGGGGAAGCCTGCATTGAGCAGGAGCTGCCCTTGGAAGAAGCCAGGGATGACCAGGAAGGGTCCCAAGGGGAAGCCTGCATTGAGCAGGAGCGGTCCCCTGGAGATGCCAGTGATGAGCAGGAAGGGTTCCAAGAGGAAGCCTGCACTGAGCAGGACCCGTCTGTAGATGGAGCCGGTAGGTTTCAGGATGTGTCCCAAGAGGAAGCCTGCATTGAGCAGGAGCTCTCCCCAGAAGAAGCCGGTAGCTACCACGAGCTCTCCGACTGGGATGAATCCATTGCGGAAGAGCTCTCCCTAGGAGAAGCCAGCAGCTACCTAGAAGTTTCTGACTGGGAAGAAGGCACGGAGAAAGGCCTTTCTCAAGGACAAGTCGGTAGCTCCCAAAATCTCTCTGACTGGGAGGAAGACAGCGAGCATGAGCTGTCCCATGGAGATGTCAGTAGCTACCAAGAAGTGTCTGACTGGGAAGAGTCCATTGGCCAGGAGGTTTCTGAAGAGGAAGACTCCGTTGGTCAGGAGGTTTCCAAAGGGAATGGCAAGAGGCCTTCAGCTCAGTCCAGCTGGGAAAATGACAGTGACCGAGACCTGATGCAGGACAGCTGGGAACAGAACATTGGGGACAAGCCCTTGCTGCAGGAGGAGGACGAGTGGGATGGAGTGAGCCTCCTCGAGCTCCGTGAAGAAGACAGAGAGCTGGGAGGTTTGGCAGGAGGCAGGCTCCCAGTGCCTGCCCCTCGCGAGGCCTGGGTTGAGCATGGGCCATCTGAGCCGTGCCCCCAAGCGCCGCTCTGTGCCTCGCCTCCCCAGCTGGGAGCCCAGGCCCTCAGGCAGCAGCTGAGTCCCCGCAAGAAACGTCCCTCCCGCCTCGGGCGGGCGCTGCGGATGCTGCGCGGCCTATTCCGCTGCTCCTGCCTGGCGCCACGGCCCGAGGATTAGGGCTGCGGCCGGCGCCAGCCCGGGCCCCCTGGACGGCAGCTGGCTGGCAGCCTGCCCCACATCCTGGGGGAGCCACACGGGCTGCCTTTGCCTGGACATGTCCCTGCAGCCTCAGCAATCCCTGGCTGCTTTGGAGCATCCCAAGCCACTCTCCCCAAGAGCAAATATTACCCATGTGGCCAGCCTCAGACCAGTATCCACACGGGACACTTGGTGCCAGGTGGCTCAGCGGTGAAGGCCAGACACTCATCAGGGTGGGAAGAGACCTTGAAAGTCATCCAGTCCCACCGTCACCCTGGCATCACCATCATCACCCTGAAACCATGTCCCCACGTGCCACATCCAGACAAGACTTGAACACTTCCAGAGACAGTGACTCTACCACCTCCCTGAGCAACTTCTTGCAATCGATTCCTGACCACTCTGTCAGGGAAAAGTTGTTTGGAATATTTCATCTGTACCTCCCCTGGTGGAATCCAAGGCCATTTCCTCTCATCCTGAAAGGACTACGTGCTGATCCTTTGGGATTTTATCCATGAGGAATGGGCGCAGACAGGAGGTATTGCTCCCAGGACTCCACTGCATGGCTTCACCAAACAATTCTTCCAAAACAGAGGGAAGTTGGCTTTAAGAAATAGTGGCAGTAGTGAAAAGCAAAACAAAACAAAACAAAACAAACAAGCAAAAAAAAAAAAAAACCAAAACAAAACACAAAAAACCCCTAAAACCAACACAAAACACAAAAAAATCCACAAAAAGAAAAATAATAGGAATAGGACTAATAATAATACAAAGAAGATGAAGAAAATGAAGAAATAGTGGTAGTAAATAAGAAAAAGAAGTAAACTTAAGAATAAGAACAAGAAAAAAAAGAATAATAAGAAGAATGAGAATAAGAGTGAGAATAAGAGCAAGAATAAGAATAGGATTAAGAATAAGAATAAGAATAGGAAAAAGGAAAAGAAAAAATAATAAGAAAAAGAATAGGAAAAAGCATAAGAATAAGAATAAAAATAAGAATTAAAAAAATAAGAATGAGAATGAGAATGAGAATGAGAATGAGAAGAAGAAGAAGAGGAAGAATAAGAATAAGAATAAGAATAAGAATAAGAATAAGAATAAGAATAAGAATAAGAATAGAAACAAGACAAAGTAAAAAGAATAAATCTAAGACTAAGTTGATGTAGAAGAAGAAAGAGGAGTAAAAGTAAATACTAAGAAGAAGGAGAAGAAGCATGGGGATCAGAAGAAGAAGAAGAAGAGGCTAAAGAAGAAGATTAAATAGTAGGAGTAACAAATTATTATTATTATTAGAACAATAATATCAAGTTAAAATACACATCCACACATCCTCTAGCATCACAGAAAGGTTTAATTTGGGAAGGACCTCAAACCTTTCTATCTCTCTCCTTCACAATTCTTGTTAAATAAAATCCACATTCAATAAAATCTGTATGTTGTCATCATATGGTCTCATTTGAACCTTAATTTGGGCAGAGGCATCTCTCCCTAATCCAATCCTAACAGTTATTAAATGAGTATCACTCGGCTTCATCTCATTGTTTCACTTCAGGCAAACCTGACAAATGTATCTCTTCCAGGGAGGGGGCATCCACAAAGCCTCTGGGAAACCTATGCCAATGCCTCACCAGCCTCACAGAAGAGAATGTCTTCCTGCTATTTAATCCATATCTGTTTCAGTTAAAGGCCACTGCCCTTTCTTCTATCATCACTACATATGCCTGTGAAAAGTCTCTCTCCATCATTCTTGTAGGGGGCCCTCTTAGGTACTGGCAAGGGTTCTAAGGTTTCCCTGGGGTCTTCTCTTCCCTAGGCTGAACAACGCTAACACTCCCAACCTGTCTTCAAAGCAGAGGTTCTCCAACGCTCTTAGGAACCCTCAGTGGCTCTCCTCTGAACTCATTCTAACAGGCCCGCATCCCTTATCCTGGGGCCCCCAGACACAGAGGTAGTGGTGCGGGTGAGATTTCAAACAATGGACTAGAGGGCCACAATTACCTCCCTTGACCTGCAGCTCTTTGCTCCTTTCCATGCAGCTCAGCCCACGGGTGGCTTTTTGGGCTGGCAGCACAGATTGTTGGCTCACGCTGAGCTTCTCCTCCATCAGCACCCCCAAGTCCTTCTCCTCAGCCCCTGCCCCACTCAGCTTCCTGTCCCCTGCAAACCCTGTGCTGAGAGGGAGCTCCATGCACTCTCTGTGTCACTGGCGAAGCCATTCAAGAGCCCCAGGGCCAAGGCCAGAGCCCTGATGGACGCTCCTCGTCCCCAGCCTCCACCTGGGCATGGAGCCACTGACCACAGCTCCCCAGCTGCCTCCATCTGGCCAAGTCTTCATGCCCTGCATAGCCCACCCTCCAAAGGCAGGGCTGTGCAGTGTGGGGCTTGAGGTGTCGTGTGGCACTGTGTCCAAAGCCTCACAGGGGCTCTGGGCACATCAGGATTGTCAGAGACTGAAATGTTATGGGTAAGGACTTAAACATTGTTACAAAGGAGTTTTGCCCATTATGGCAAAACTGTATAAAGAGGCTGAGACTCCCCAAGCCCACCTCTCCTTCACCTGACTGCAGCTTTGGGCTGGGACTTAAGCTGCCTAACAGAACTTGAGATAGCATGACGGCGACATTAGTGCTCAGTTACCTCTGGTCTAGGAACAAGGAAACAAGACTAAGGGAGGAGAAGGTACCCACAAGAAAGCCAAACGCAGAAGCTGTCCTGAAAATCAGCTTGGGCTGGATTCAGCCTGGGGAGGCCATAGGCCACAGGCTCCTCTGCTGAGGCCAGGTTTGCACACACTCCCTGTCTTGGTTTGAAAGACAGGTGTCTGCTAAGGAAGGCAGGAGCCTCCCTTGGAATGGCAGATGCAACCCCCCCTTCCCTCCGAGTTATTATAATTTTGAAATCAAGGGGCTTTTAGGCAAAGATGTGGGAAAATAGGAAGAACAGTTCTTTACTATGATAGATCTCTATGTGTATAACCAGTCAAGCAAACAGCAACAATTCTGGCAGTAGCAGCAAACAATCCCAAGCCCAGTGCCAGCCCTCTGGGCTGTCGGGCCCTTTCCCCTGGGGTGCAGTTCCGCTCGCAGCCGGCAGGGGCGCTGGCGGCTCCCGGTGAGCAGGGCAGGTGCGATGGTTCCCCCGCGGCTGCAGGGGGCGCTCCGGAGCGAGCTCGGGGAGCACGCGGCCCTGGTGGCCTGGGATGCCGGGAAGGGATGGGACAAAGGCTTGGCAAAGCCCTGGGCAGCCGATCCCGGTGTCCGGCCGGACCCTGGGCAACAGCAGGCTGGAGCGGCAGGCTGGAGCGGCAGGGACGAGCACAAATCCTGGGTGGCAGGCGAGATGTATCCAAAGCGCGGAGCTGCGGTGGGAGCCCCCCGGAGGTCTGGGCAGGCAGGATGAGCAGGGCTACAAGGTAGCGAAGGCTCAAAGCAATGGTGGGGGCAGGGAAGGCGGGCTTTGGATCCCGGGGTTTCTCTGGCAGAAGGAAAAGCAGCCAAAGAAAGCAGCCTCCCTCTCTGTCCAAACGCTGGGGACCGACTGTCCACACACCCAGGCAAAACCAAAGAGTAGCCAGATGCACCCCACCCCCATCGCCAGCTCTTTTGTTTGATGAAATATGCAGCCATTTGTCCCCCTAGCAACACATATGGGGAAAATTCCTGGAACAGAAAAAAAACCCAGCAGAGCTCCTAAAACCCCAACACTCCCCCACAACCAAGAAGGGAGGAGGAGAGTTTTGGGGCTGTGGCGTGACCTCTGGTCAGAGGCACTGAACACCCATCCTCCCTCACACAAACTGGCTCAGCTGTAAAACCCCCCACCCTGGGAAGGCCACATCCATGAGAAATTCACATGACGGGCAGCTGAGCAGGTGTCATAATCCATCAAAGACCCCCAAAGCGCTCCCCAGACTCATTGCTGAGGCCTTGCAGCAGAGCATCACACGCCATGCAAAGGGATACAACAGATCCAGAGTCTGTTGCAAGAGACTGTGTCAAACTTGCCCCCCACCAGGGCAGGTACCTGGGCGTTCCCACCTGGCCCAAACGTACGTCAATCCCCCAAACTCCATGTTTCCAGGGAACCCTTACCGCCAAGAAGCCCTGATGGAGAGCATCAACAGAATGCCATTGGCATCCTCAGAGTGGTGATGTTTTTAAATCTGTCTCTGTCACTCTCTTTGTCTGCCCCCACCTCTTTTCTATTTCTTTCTCTTTCTCTCTCTTTCTCTCTCTCTCTCTCTCTCACTTACTGTTCAATAAAACCCATACTACTGACTTTGGCATATGGCCTCATTTGCACCTTAATTCAGGCCAAAGCATTTCTGACAAGTTTAATGACGGGATCATAACAAGGGTCTAGAAGCCCGCAAGCCTGGGGGCTGCTCCATGCCACTTCCAGTGGCTTCAGCTGTCAAAGGGGTGCCAGGTGTGGCCCTTTGTGACACAGGCGCCTTGTGTCAGGGCCCTGGATGATGTGGGACATTGTGGTGCCCAGAGGCCCTTGTGACACGGTAGAGCCCCGCCCTGCCCTGCCAGGGGGTATCCAAGGGGCGCAGAGCCCTGGGGAGCCCAGTCCCGCCAGAGCCGCTCTCGCAGGAGGAAGCAGCTCCCGGGATTCCTGTGCGTCAGACAACGTCAGACGTGAAGGAGGACCACGTGAACCCCAACTCACAGCCCCCCAGCCCCTTGCCCGGCTGGCTGCCAGACCAGGCCCTCAGTGGGCAGTGGCTGGGGGCAGGCAGCAGCTCAGGCCTGCCCCTGTCGGACACTGAGGAGGAGGGGGCCTTTGTCAACATGGACGAAGAGTGGGAATACGACTCGGATCAAGAGCTTTCCCAGTGGGGAGGCCTTAGTGGCCAAGAACTTTGCCTCTGGGAAGAAGTGACAATCCAAGAGTTTTACCGAGGGCAAGAAGTGACGATCCAGGAAGTTTCCCCATGGGGAGTTGTGACACATCAAGAGTTGCATCAGAGGGAGGTAGGTATGAAAGTCCAGTGGGGGGATGGCACACAGCAAGAGCTGTACTACTGGGAGGAAAGTGTGACCGTCCAGGAGCTGTACCCATGGGAGGAAGAGGATGAGATATGCCAAGAATGGTCCCAGTGGGAAGAAGACCTGACATGCCAAGAGCTGTCCCAGTGGGAAGGGGAGGGACACCAGGAACTGTCTCCTTTGGAAGAAGATGTGCAAGGCCACCTGCACATGTACCAATGGGAAGGAGACAAGAGACAGCCAGAGTTGCCCCAGGTGGGAGACAACAGGGACAAGGAGCTATCACAAGGAAAAGACTACAATGTCCAGGAGCTAGCCCGGTGGGAAAAAGACAGGAGTGACCAAAAGCTGCCCCAATGGGAAGGAAGTGTCAGCAGCCAGGGGCTGCCCCAATGGGCAGAAGGTGTCAGTGACAAGATGTGGGACAAACCCTTGTACCCAGAGAAGGATGAGGATACCCAGGAGGGGCCCGCCTCTCCCAGCAGCGTGGGCACCCAGGTGGCAGGAGAGGCAGCCCATGAGCTGCCCAGCGCCTCTCCTGCCCCAGGGAGTCCCACAGAGGACGAGCTGGCAGCCGCTGCTGCTCCAGCTGGAGCTGCTGAGGAGGAGGAGGAGCCTCCCGAGCCTCTGCCTGCCGAGGTGGAAAAGGCACCAGCTTCTCCTGGCCTCACGGAGGAGGTGCCATCGGCAGCGCCAGAGAGCCCAGTCCCTGCTCCACGCAGCCCCCCAGGCTACAGCCAGGCTCTGCTGGACTTGGCGTGGCACATCAGCCATGAGGTGGTGCGAGAGGCTGTGCTTGAGGCCCAGGCATCTGGCCAGCAGCCAGAGGAACAGAGGGACCTGGAGCAAAGCACAGCTGCAGAACTAGAAGCAGCAGCTCCAGAAGAAAAGCAAGAGAGCCCCATCTCTGGCCTGCACAGCCCCTGCTGCACCCCCAGCGCCTCGCCCAGCCCACTGGGAGCCCAAGCCCTCAGTGAGCAGCAGGAGGAGGCAGACAGGGGCTCAGTCCTGGCAGAGAAAGAGACTGAGGAGAGGGACTCAGCTGGGGAGCTCGAGCTTTCTCAGTGCAAAGATGAGGAAAACACAGAGCTGTCCCAAGGAGAAACCAACAGACACCAGGAAGGGTCCCAAGGAGAAGCCTGCATTGAGCAGGAGCTGTCCCTGGAAGAAGCCAGGGACGACCAGGAAGGGTCCCAAGGGGAAGCCTGCATTGAGCAGGAGCTATCCCTAGAAAAAGACAGCAATGACCAGGATGTGTTCCAAGGGGAAGCCTGCATTGAGCAGGAGCTGTCCCAAGAAGACAGCAATGACCAGGATGTATTGCAAGGGGAAGCCTGCATTGGGCAGGAGCTGTCCCTTGAAAAAGACAGGAACGACCAGGATGTATTGCAAGGGGAAGCCTGCACTGAGCAGGAGCTATCCCTAGAAAAAGACAGCAATGATCAGGATGGGTCCCAAGGGGAAGCCTGCATTGAGCAGGAGCTGTCCCTAGAAGAAGCCAGGGACGACCAGGATGTGTTCCAAGGAGAAGCCTGCATTGAGCAGGAGCTATCCCTCGAAAAAGACAGCAATTACCAGGATGTGTTCCAAGGGGAAGCCTGCATTGAGCAGGAGCTATCCCTAGAAGAAGCCAGGATTGACCAAGAAGGGTCCCAAGGGGAAGCCTGCATTGGGCAGGAGCTGTCCCTAGAAGAAGGTAGGAACGACCAGGATGTGTTCCAAGGGGAAGCCTGCATTGAGCAGGAGCTGCCCCTGGAAGAAGCCAGGGATGACCAGGAAGGGTCCCAAGGGGAAGCCTGCATTGAGCAGGAGCGGTCCCCTGGAGATGCCAGTGATGAGCAGGAAGGGTTCCAAGAGGAAGCCTGCACTGAGCAGGACCCGTCTGTAGATGGAGCCGGTAGGTTTCAGGATGTGTCCCAAGAGGAAGCCTGCATTGAGCAGGAGCTCTCCCCAGAAGAAGCCGGTAGCTACCACGAGCTCTCCGACTGGGATGAATCCATTGCGGAAGAGCTCTCCCTAGGAGAAGCCAGCAGCTACCTAGAAGTTTCTGACTGGGAAGAAGGCACGGAGAAAGGCCTTTCTCAAGGACAAGTCGGTAGCTCCCAAAATCTCTCTGACTGGGAGGAAGACAGCGAGCATGAGCTGTCCCATGGAGATGTCAGTAGCTACCAAGAAGTGTCTGACTGGGAAGAGTCCATTGGCCAGGAGGTTTCTGAAGAGGAAGACTCCGTTGGTCAGGAGGTTTCCAAAGGGAATGGCAAGAGGCCTTCAGCTCAGTCCAGCTGGGAAAATGACAGTGACCGAGACCTGATGCAGGACAGCTGGGAACAGAACATTGGGGACAAGCCCTTGCTGCAGGAGGAGGACGAGTGGGATGGAGTGAGCCTCCTCGAGCTCCGTGAAGAAGACAGAGAGCTGGGAGGTTTGGCAGGAGGCAGGCTCCCAGTGCCTGCCCCTCGCGAGGCCTGGGTTGAGCATGGGCCATCTGAGCCGTGCCCCCAAGCGCCGCTCTGTGCCTCGCCTCCCCAGCTGGGAGCCCAGGCCCTCAGGCAGCAGCTGAGTCCCCGCAAGAAACGTCCCTCCCGCCTCGGGCGGGCGCTGCGGATGCTGCGCGGCCTATTCCGCTGCTCCTGCCTGGCGCCACGGCCCGAGGATTAGGGCTGCGGCCGGCGCCAGCCCGGGCCCCCTGGACGGCAGCTGGCTGGCAGCCTGCCCCACATCCTGGGGGAGCCACACGGGCTGCCTTTGCCTGGACATGTCCCTGCAGCCTCAGCAATCCCTGGCTGCTTTGGAGCATCCCAAGCCACTCTCCCCAAGAGCAAATATTACCCATGTGGCCAGCCTCAGACCAGTATCCACACGGGACACTTGGTGCCAGGTGGCTCAGCGGTGAAGGCCAGAGGCTCATCAGGGTGGGAAGAGACCTTGAAAGTCATCCAGTCCCACCGTCACCCTGGCATCACCATCATCACCCTGAAACCATGTCCCCACGTGCCACATCCAGACAAGACTTGAACACTTCCAGAGACAGTGACTCTACCACCTCCCTGAGCAACTTCTTGCAATCGATTCCTGACCACTCTGTCAGGGAAAAGTTGTTTGGAATATTTCATCTGTACCTCCCCTGGTGGAATCCAAGGCCATTTCCTCTCATCCTGAAAGGACTACGTGCTGATCCTTTGGGATTTTATCCATGAGGAATGGGCGCAGACAGGAGGTATTGCTCCCAGGACTCCACTGCATGGCTTCACCAAACAATTCTTCCAAAACAGAGGGAAGTTGGCTTTAAGAAATAGTGGCAGTAGTGAAAAGCAAAACAAAACAAAACAAAACAAACAAGCAAAAAAAAAAAAAAAAAACCAAAACAAAACACAAAAAACCCCTAAAACCAACACAAAACACAAAAAAATCCACAAAAAGAAAAATAATAGGAATAGGACTAATAATAATACAAAGAAGATGAAGAAAATGAAGAAATAGTGGTAGTAAATAAGAAAAAGAAGTAAACTTAAGAATAAGAACAAGAAAAAAAAGAATAATAATAAGAATGAGAATAAGAGTGAGAATAAGAGCAAGAATAAGAATAGGATTAAGAATAAGAATAAGAATAGGAAAAAGGAAAAGAAAAAATAATAAGAAAAAGAATAGGAAAAAGCATAAGAATAAGAATAAAAATAAGAATTAAAAAAATAAGAATGAGAATGAGAATGAGAATGAGAATGAGAATGAGAAGAAGAAGAAGAGGAAGAATAAGAATAAGAATAAGAATAAGAATAAGAATAAGAATAAGAATAAGAATAAGAATAAGAATAAGAATAAGAATAGAAACAAGACAAAGTAAAAAGAATAAATCTAAGACTAAGTTGATGTAGAAGAAGAAAGAGGAGTAAAAGTAAATACTAAGAAGAAGGAGAAGAAGCATGGGGATCAGAAGAAGAAGAAGAAGAGGCTAAAGAAGAAGATTAAATAGTAGGAGTAACAAATTATTATTATTATTAGAACAATAATATCAAGTTAAAATACACATCCACACATCCTCTAGCATCACAGAAAGGTTTAATTTGGGAAGGACCTCAAACCTTTCTATCTCTCTCCTTCACAATTCTTGTTAAATAAAATCCACATTCAATAAAATCTGTATGTTGTCATCATATGGTCTCATTTGAACCTTAATTTGGGCAGAGGCATCTCTCCCTAATCCAATCCTAACAGTTATTAAATGAGTATCACTCGGCTTCATCTCATTGTTTCACTTCAGGCAAACCTGACAAATGTATCTCTTCCAGGGAGGGGGCATCCACAAAGCCTCTGGGAAACCTATGCCAATGCCTCACCAGCCTCACAGAAGAGAATGTCTTCCTGCTATTTAATCCATATCTGTTTCAGTTAAAGGCCACTGCCCTTTCTTCTATCATCACTACATATGCCTGTGAAAAGTCTCTCTCCATCATTCTTGTAGGGGGCCCTCTTAGGTACTGGCAAGGGTTCTAAGGTTTCCCTGGGGTCTTCTCTTCCCTAGGCTGAACAACGCTAACACTCCCAACCTGTCTTCAAAGCAGAGGTTCTCCAACGCTCTTAGGAACCCTCAGTCGCTCTCCTCTGAACTCATTCTAACAGGCCCGCATCCCTTATCCTGGGGCCCCCAGACACAGAGGTAGTGGTGCGGCTGAGATTTCAAACAATGGACTAGAGGGCCACAATTACCTCCCTTGACCTGCAGCTCTTTGCTCCTTTCCATGCAGCTCAGCCCACGGGTGGCTTTTTGGGCTGGCAGCACAGATTGTTGGCTCACGCTGAGCTTCTCCTCCATCAGCACCCCCAAGTCCTTCTCCTCAGCCCCTGCCCCACTCAGCTTCCTGTGCCCTGCAAACCCTGTGCTGAGAGGGAGCTCCATGCACTCTCTGTGTCACTGGCGAAGCCATTCAAGAGCCCCAGGGCCAAGGCCAGAGCCCTGATGGACGCTCCTCGTCCCCAGCCTCCACCTGGGCATGGAGCCACTGACCACAGCTCCCCAGCTGCCTCCATCTGGCCAATTCTTCATGCCCTGCATAGCCCACCCTCCAAAGGCAGGGCTGTGCAGTGTGGGGCTTGAGGTGTCGTGTGGCACTGTGTCCAAAGCCTCACAGGGGCTCTGGGCACATCAGGATTGTCAGAGACTGAAATGTTATGGGTAAGGACTTAAACATTGTTACAAAGGAGTTTTGCCCATTATGGCAAAACTGTATAAAGAGGCTGAGACTCCCCAAGCCCACCTCTCCTTCACCTGACTGCAGCTTTGGGCTGGGACTTAAGCTGCCTAACAGAACTTGAGATAGCATGACGGCGACATTAGTGCTCAGTTACCTCTGGTCTAGGAACAAGGAAACAAGACTAAGGGAGGAGAAGGTACCCACAAGAAAGCCAAACGCAGAAGCTGTCCTGAAAATCAGCTTGGGCTGGATTCAGCCTGGGGAGGCCATAGGCCACAGGCTCATCTGCTGAGGCCAGGTTTGCACACACTCCCTGTCTTGGTTTGAAAGACAGGTGTCTGCTAAGGAAGGCAGGAGCCTCCCTTGGAATGGCAGATGCAACCCCCCCTTCCCTCCGAGTTATTATAATTTTGAAATCAAGGGGCTTTTAGGCAAAGATGTGGGAAAATAGGAAGAACAGTTCTTTACTATGATAGATCTCTATGTGTATAACCAGTCAAGCAAACAGCAACAATTCTGGCAGTAGCAGCAAACAATCCCAAGCCCAGTGCCAGCCCTCTGGGCTGTCGGGCCCTTTCCCCTGGGGTGCAGTTCCGCTCGCAGCCGGCAGGGGCGCTGGCGGCTCCCGGTGAGCAGGGCAGGTGCGATGGTTCCCCCGCGGCTGCAGGGGGCGCTCCGGAGCGAGCTCGGGGAGCACGCGGCCCTGGTGGCCTGGGATGCCGGGAAGGGATGGGACAAAGGCTTCGCAAAGCCCTGGGCAGCCGATCCCGGTGTCCGGCCGGACCCTGGGCAACAGCAGGCTGGAGCGGCAGGCTGGAGCGGCAGGGACGAGCACAAATCCTGGGTGGCAGGCGAGATGTATCCAAAGCGCGGAGCTGCGGTGGGAGCCCCCCGGAGGTCTGGGCAGGCAGGATGAGCAGGGCTACAAGGTAGCGAAGGCTCAAAGCAATGGTGGGGGCAGGGAAGGCGGGCTTTGGATCCCGGGGTTTCTCTGGCAGAAGGAAAAGCAGCCAAAGAAAGCAGCCTCCCTCTCTGTCCAAACGCCGGGCACCGACTGTCCACACACCCAGGCAAAACAAAAGAGTAGCCAGATGCACCCCACCCCCATCGCCAGCTCTTTTGTTTGATGAAATATGCAGCCATTTGTCCCCCTAGCAACACATATGGGGAAAATTCCTGGAACAGAAAAAAAACCCAGCAGAGCTCCTAAAACCCCAACACTCCCCCACAACCAAGAAGGGAGGAGGAGAGTTTTGGGGCTGTGGCGTGACCTCTGGTCAGAGGCACTGAACACCCATCCTCCCTCACACAAACTGGCTCAGCTGTAAAACCCCCCACCCTGGGAAGGCCACATCCATGAGAAATTCACATGACGGGCAGCTGAGCAGGTGTCATAATCCATCAAAGACCCCCAAAGCGCTCCCCAGACTCATTGCTGAGGCCTTGCAGCAGAGCATCACACGCGATGCAAAGGGATACAGCAGATCCAGAGTCTGTTGCAAGAGACTGTGTCAAACTTGCCCCCCACCAGGGCAGGTACCTGGGCGTTCCCACCTGGCCCAAACGTACGTCAATCCCCCAAACTCCATGTTTCCAGGGAACCCTTACCGCCAAGAAGCCCTGATGGAGAGCATCAACAGAATGCCATTGGCATCCTCAGAGTGGTGATGTTTTTAAATCTGTCTCTGTCACTCTCTTTGTCTGCCCCCAGCTCTTTTCTATTTCTTTCTCTTTCTCTCTCTTTCTCTCTCTCTCTCTCTCTCACTTACTGTTCAATAAAACCCATACTACTGACTTTGGCATATGGCCTCATTTGCACCTTAATTCAGGCCAAAGCATTTCTGACAAGTTTAATGACGGGATCATAACAAGGGTCTAGAAGCCCGCAAGCCTGGGGGCTGCTCCATGCCACTTCCAGTGGCTTCAGCTGTCAAAGGGGTGCCAGGTGTGGCCCTTTGTGACACAGGCGCCTTGTGTCAGGGCCCTGGATGATGTGGGACATTGTGGTGCCCAGAGGCCCTTGTGACACGGTAGAGCCCCGCCCTGCCCTGCCAGGGGGTATCCAAGGGGCGCAGAGCCCTGGGGAGCCCAGTCCCGCCAGAGCCGCTCTCGCAGGAGGAAGCAGCTCCCGGGATTCCTGTGCGTCAGACAACGTCAGACGTGAAGGAGGACCACGTGAACCCCAACTCACAGCCCCCCAGCCCCTTGCCCGGCTGGCTGCCAGACCAGGCCCTCAGTGGGCAGCGGCTGGGGGCAGGCAGCAGCTCAGGCCTGCCCCTGTCGGACACTGAGGAGGAGGGGGCCTTTGTCAACATGGACGAAGAGTGGGAATACGACTCGGATCAAGAGCTTTCCCAGTGGGGAGGCCTTAGTGGCCAAGAACTTTGCCTCTGGGAAGAAGTGACAATCCAAGAGTTTTACCGAGGGCAAGAAGTGACGATCCAGGAAGTTTCCCCATGGGGAGTTGTGACACATCAAGAGTTGCATCAGAGGGAGGTAGGTATGAAAGTCCAGTGGGGGGATGGCACACAGCAAGAGCTGTACTACTGGGAGGAAAGTGTGACCGTCCAGGAGCTGTACCCATGGGAGGAAGAGGATGAGATATGCCAAGAATGGTCCCAGTGGGAAGAAGACCTGACATGCCAAGAGCTGTCCCAGTGGGAAGGGGAGGGAGACCAGGAACTGTCTCCTTTGGAAGAAGATGTGCAAGGCCACCTGCACATGTACCAATGGGAAGGAGACAAGAGACAGCCAGAGTTGCCCCAGGTGGGAGACAACAGGGACAAGGAGCTATCACAAGGAAAAGACTACAATGTCCAGGAGCTAGGCCGGTGGGAAAAAGACAGGAGTGACCAAAAGCTGCCCCAATGGGAAGGAAGTGTCAGCAGCCAGGGGCTGCCCCAATGGGCAGAAGGTGTCAGTGACAAGATGTGGGACAAACCCTTGTACCCAGAGAAGGATGAGGATACCCAGGAGGGGCCCGCCTCTCCCAGCAGCGTGGGCACCCAGGTGGCAGGAGAGGCAGCCCATGAGCTGCCCAGCGCCTCTCCTGCCCCAGGGAGTCCCACAGAGGACGAGCTGGCAGCCGCTGCTGCTCCAGCTGGAGCTGCTGAGGAGGAGGAGGAGCCTCCCGAGCCTCTGCCTGCCGAGGTGGAAAAGGCACCAGCTTCTCCTGGCCTCACGGAGGAGGTGCCATCGGCAGCGCCAGAGAGCCCAGTCCCTGCTCCACGCAGCCCCCCAGGCTACAGCCAGGCTCTGCTGGACTTGGCGTGGCACATCAGCCATGAGGTGGTGCGAGAGGCTGTGCTTGAGGCCCAGGCATCTGGCCAGCAGCCAGAGGAACAGAGGGACCTGGAGCAAAGCACAGCTGCAGAACTAGAAGCAGCAGCTCCAGAAGAAAAGCAAGAGAGCCCCATCTCTGGCCTGCACAGCCCCTGCTGCACCCCCAGCGCCTCGCCCAGCCCACTGGGAGCCCAAGCCCTCAGTGAGCAGCAGGAGGAGGCAGACAGGGGCTCAGTCCTGGCAGAGAAAGAGACTGAGGAGAGGGACTCAGCTGGGGAGCTCGAGCTTTCTCAGTGCAAAGATGAGGAAAACACAGAGCTGTCCCAAGGAGAAACCAACAGACACCAGGAAGGGTCCCAAGGAGAAGCCTGCATTGAGCAGGAGCTGTCCCTGGAAGAAGCCAGGGACGACCAGGAAGGGTCCCAAGGGGAAGCCTGCATTGAGCAGGAACTATCCCTCAAAAAAGACAGCAATGGCCAGGATGTGTTCCAAGGGGAAGCCTGCATTGAGCAGGAGCTGTCCCAAGAAGACAGCAATAACCAGGATGTATTGCAAGGGGAAGCCTGCATTGGGCAGGAGCTGTCCCTTGAAAAAGACAGCAATAACCAGGATGTATTGCAAGGGGAAGCCTGCACTGAGCAGGAGCTATCCCTAGAAAAAGACAGCAATGATCAGGATGGGTCCCAAGAGGAAGCCTGCATTGAGCAGGAGCTCTCCCCAGAAGAAGCCGGTAGCTACCACGAGCTCTCCGATTGGGATGAATCCATTGCGGAAGAGCTCTCCCTAGGAGAAGCCAGCAGCTACCTAGAAGTTTCTGACTGGGAAGAAGGCACGGAGAAAGGCCTTTCTCAAGGACAAGTCGGTAGCTCCCAAAATCTCTCTGACTGGGAGGAAGACAGCGAGCATGAGCTGTCCCATGGAGATGTCAGTAGCTACCAAGAAGTGTCTGACTGGGAAGAGTCCATTGGCCAGGAGGTTTCTGAAGAGGAAGACTCCGTTGGTCAGGAGGTTTCCAAAGGGAATGGCAAGAGGCCTTCAGCTCAGTCCAGCTGGGAAAATGACAGTGACCGAGACCTGATGCAGGACAGCTGGGAACAGAACATTGGGGACAAGCCCTTGCTGCAGGAGGAGGACGAGTGGGATGGAGTGAGCCTCCTCGAGCTCCGTGAAGAAGACAGAGAGCTGGGAGGTTTGGCAGGAGGCAGGCTGCCAGTGCCTGCCCCTCGCGAGGCCTGGGTTGAGCATGGGCCATCTGAGCCGTGCCCCCAAGCGCCGCTCTGTGCCTCGCCTCCCCAGCTGGGAGCCCAGGCCCTCAGGCAGCAGCTGAGTCCCCGCAAGAAACGTCCCTCCCGCCTCGGGCGGGCGCTGCGGATGCTGCGCGGCCTATTCCGCTGCTCCTGCCTGGCGCCACGGCCCGAGGATTAGGGCTGCGGCCGGCGCCAGCCCGGGCCCCCTGGACGGCAGCTGGCTGGCAGCCTGCCCCACATCCTGGGGGAGCCACACGGGCTGCCTTTGCCTGGACATGTCCCTGCAGCCTCAGCAATCCCTGGCTGCTTTGGAGCATCCCAAGCCACTCTCCCCAAGAGCAAATATTACCCATGTGGCCAGCCTCAGACCAGTATCCACACGGGACACTTGGTGCCAGGTGGCTCAGCGGTGAAGGCCAGAGGCTCATCAGGGTGGGAAGAGACCTTGAAAGTCATCCAGTCCCACCGTCACCCTGGCATCACCATCATCACCCTGAAACCATGTCCCCACGTGCCACATCCAGACAAGACTTGAACACTTCCAGAGACAGTGACTCTACCACCTCCCTGAGCAACTTCTTGCAATCGATTCCTGACCACTCTGTCAGGGAAAAGTTGTTTGGAATATTTCATCTGTACCTCCCCTGGTGGAATCCAAGGCCATTTCCTCTCATCCTGAAAGGACTACGTGCTGATCCTTTGGGATTTTATCCATGAGGAATGGGCGCAGACAGGAGGTATTGCTCCCAGGACTCCACTGCATGGCTTCACCAAACAATTCTTCCAAAACAGAGGGAAGTTGGCTTTAAGAAATAGTGGCAGTAGTGAAAAGCAAAACAAAACAAAACAAAACAAACAAGCAAAAAAAAAAAAAAAAACCAAAACAAAACACAAAAAACCCCTAAAACCAACACAAAACACAAAAAAATCCACAAAAAGAAAAATAATAGGAATAGGACTAATAATAATACAAAGAAGATGAAGAAAATGAAGAAATAGTGGTAGTAAATAAGAAAAAGAAGTAAACTTAAGAATAAGAACAAGAAAAAAAAGAATAATAATAAGAATGAGAATAAGAGTGAGAATAAGAGCAAGAATAAGAATAGGATTAAGAATAAGAATAAGAATAGGAAAAAGGAAAAGAAAAAATAATAAGAAAAAGAATAGGAAAAAGCATAAGAATAAGAATAAAAATAAGAATTAAAAAAATAAGAATGAGAATGAGAATGAGAATGAGAATGAGAATGAGAAGAAGAAGAAGAGGAAGAATAAGAATAAGAATAAGAATAAGAATAAGAATAAGAATAAGAATAAGAATAAGAATAAGAATAGAAACAAGACAAAGTAAAAAGAATAAATCTAAGACTAAGTTGATGTAGAAGAAGAAAGAGGAGTAAAAGTAAATACTAAGAAGAAGGAGAAGAAGCATGGGGATCAGAAGAAGAAGAAGAAGAGGCTAAAGAAGAAGATTAAATAGTAGGAGTAACAAATTATTATTATTATTAGAACAATAATATCAAGTTAAAATACACATCCACACATCCTCTAGCATCACAGAAAGGTTTAATTTGGGAAGGACCTCAAACCTTTCTATCTCTCTCCTTCACAATTCTTGTTAAATAAAATCCACATTCAATAAAATCTGTATGTTGTCATCATATGGTCTCATTTGAACCTTAATTTGGGCAGAGGCATCTCTCCCTAATCCAATCCTAACAGTTATTAAATGAGTATCACTCGGCTTCATCTCATTGTTTCACTTCAGGCAAACCTGACAAATGTATCTCTTCCAGGGAGGGGGCATCCACAAAGCCTCTGGGAAACCTATGCCAATGCCTCACCAGCCTCACAGAAGAGAATGTCTTCCTGCTATTTAATCCATATCTGTTTCAGTTAAAGGCCACTGCCCTTTCTTCTATCATCACTACATATGCCTGTGAAAAGTCTCTCTCCATCATTCTTGTAGGGGGCCCTCTTAGGTACTGGCAAGGGTTCTAAGGTTTCCCTGGGGTCTTCTCTTCCCTAGGCTGAACAACGCTAACACTCCCAACCTGTCTTCAAAGCAGAGGTTCTCCAACGCTCTTAGGAACCCTCAGTCGCTCTCCTCTGAACTCATTCTAACAGGCCCGCATCCCTTATCCTGGGGCCCCCAGACACAGAGGTAGTGGTGCGGGTGAGATTTCAAACAATGGACTAGAGGGCCACAATTACCTCCCTTGACCTGCAGCTCTTTGCTCCTTTCCATGCAGCTCAGCCCACGGGTGGCTTTTTGGGCTGGCAGCACAGATTGTTGGCTCACGCTGAGCTTCTCCTCCATCAGCACCCCCAAGTCCTTCTCCTCAGCCCCTGCCCCACTCAGCTTCCTGTGCCCTGCAAACCCTGTGCTGAGAGGGAGCTCCATGCACTCTCTGTGTCACTGGCGAAGCCATTCAAGAGCCCCAGGGCCAAGGCCAGAGCCCTGATGGACGCTCCTCGTCCCCAGCCTCCACCTGGGCATGGAGCCACTGACCACAGCTCCCCAGCTGCCTCCATCTGGCCAATTCTTCATGCCCTGCATAGCCCACCCTCCAAAGGCAGGGCTGTGCAGTGTGGGGCTTGAGGTGTCGTGTGGCACTGTGTCCAAAGCCTCACAGGGGCTCTGGGCACATCAGGATTGTCAGAGACTGAAATGTTATGGGTAAGGACTTAAACATTGTTACAAAGGAGTTTTGCCCATTATGGCAAAACTGTATAAAGAGGCTGAGACTCCCCAAGCCCACCTCTCCTTCACCTGACTGCAGCTTTGGGCTGGGACTTAAGCTGCCTAACAGAACTTGAGATAGCATGACGGCGACATTAGTGCTCAGTTACCTCTGGTCTAGGAACAAGGAAACAAGACTAAGGGAGGAGAAGGTACCCACAAGAAAGCCAAACGCAGAAGCTGTCCTGAAAATCAGCTTGGGCTGGATTCAGCCTGGGGAGGCCATAGGCCACAGGCTCATCTGCTGAGGCCAGGTTTGCACACACTCCCTGTCTTGGTTTGAAAGACAGGTGTCTGCTAAGGAAGGCAGGAGCCTCCCTTGGAATGGCAGATGCAACCCCCCCTTCCCTCCGAGTTATTATAATTTTGAAATCAAGGGGCTTTTAGGCAAAGATGTGGGAAAATAGGAAGAACAGTTCTTTACTATGATAGATCTCTATGTGTATAACCAGTCAAGCAAACAGCAACAATTCTGGCAGTAGCAGCAAACAATCCCAAGCCCAGTGCCAGCCCTCTGGGCTGTCGGGCCCTTTCCCCTGGGGTGCAGTTCCGCTCGCAGCCGGCAGGGGCGCTGGCGGCTCCCGGTGAGCAGGGCAGGTGCGATGGTTCCCCCGCGGCTGCAGGGGGCGCTCCGGAGCGAGCTCGGGGAGCACGCGGCCCTGGTGGCCTGGGATGCCGGGAAGGGATGGGACAAAGGCTTCGCAAACCCCTGGGCAGCCGATCCCAGTGTCCGGCCGGACCCTGGGCAACAGCAGGCTGGAGCGGCAGGCTGGAGCGGCAGGGACGAGCACAAATCCTGGGTGGCAGGCGAGATGTATCCAAAGCGCGGAGCTGCGGTGGGAGCCCCCCGGAGGTCTGGGCAGGCAGGATGAGCAGGGCTACAAGGTAGCGAAGGCTCAAAGCAATGGTGGGGGCAGGGAAGGCGGGCTTTGGATCCCGGGGTTTCTCTGGCAGAAGGAAAAGCAGCCAAAGAAAGCAGCCTCCCTCTCTGTCCAAACGCCGGGCACCGACTGTCCACACACCCAGGCAAAACCAAAGAGTAGCCAGATGCACCCCACCCCCATCGCCAGCTCTTTTGTTTGATGAAATATGCAGCCATTTGTCCCCCTAGCAACACATATGGGGAAAATTCCTGGAACAGAAAAAAAACCCAGCAGAGCTCCTAAAACCCCAACACTCCCCCACAACCAAGAAGGGAGGAGGAGAGTTTTGGGGCTGTGGCGTGACCTCTGGTCAGAGGCACTGAACACCCATCCTCCCTCACACAAACTGGCTCAGCTGTAAAACCCCCCACCCTGGGAAGGCCACATCCATGAGAAATTCACATGACGGGCAGCTGAGCAGGTGTCATAATCCATCAAAGACCCCCAAAGCGCTCCCCAGACTCACTGCTGAGGCCTTGCAGCAGAGCATCACACGCGATGCAAAGGGATACAACAGATCCAGAGTCTGTTGCAAGAGACTGTGTCAAACTTGCCCCCCACCAGGGCAGGTACCTGGGCGTTCCCACCTGGCCCAAACGTACGTCAATCCCCCAAACTCCATGTTTCCAGGGAACCCTTACCGCCAAGAAGCCCTGATGGAGAGCATCAACAGAATGCCATTGGCATCCTCAGAGTGGTGATGTTTTTAAATCTGTCTCTGTCACTCTCTTTGTCTGCCCCCACCTCTTTTCTATTTCTTTCTCTTTCTCTCTCTTTCTCTCTCTCTCTCTCTCTCACTTACTGTTCAATAAAACCCATACTACTGACTTTGGCATATGGCCTCATTTGCACCTTAATTCAGGCCAAAGCATTTCTGACAAGTTTAATGACGGGATCATAACAAGGGTCTAGAAGCCCGCAAGCCTGGGGGCTGCTCCATGCCACTTCCAGTGGCTTCAGCTGTCAAAGGGGTGCCAGGTGTGGCCCTTTGTGACACAGGCGCCTTGTGTCAGGGCCCTGGATGATGTGGGACATTGTGGTGCCCAGAGGCCCTTGTGACACGGTAGAGCCCCGCCCTGCCCTGCCAGGGGGTATCCAAGGGGCGCAGAGCCCTGGGGAGCCCAGTCCCGCCAGAGCCGCTCTCGCAGGAGGAAGCAGCTCCCGGGATTCCTGTGCGTCAGACAACGTCAGACGTGAAGGAGGACCACGTGAACCCCAACTCACAGCCCCCCAGCCCCTTGCCCGGCTGGCTGCCAGACCAGGCCCTCAGTGGGCAGTGGCTGGGGGCAGGCAGCAGCTCAGGCCTGCCCCTGTCGGACACTGAGGAGGAGGGGGCCTTTGTCAACATGGACGAAGAGTGGGAATACGACTCGGATCAAGAGCTTTCCCAGTGGGGAGGCCTTAGTGGCCAAGAACTTTGCCTCTGGGAAGAAGTGACAATCCAAGAGTTTTACCGAGGGCAAGAAGTGACGATCCAGGAAGTTTCCCCATGGGGAGTTGTGACACATCAAGAGTTGCATCAGAGGGAGGTAGGTATGAAAGTCCAGTGGGGGGATGGCACACAGCAAGAGCTGTACTACTGGGAGGAAAGTGTGACCGTCCAGGAGCTGTACCCATGGGAGGAAGAGGATGAGATATGCCAAGAATGGTCCCAGTGGGAAGAAGACCTGACATGCCAAGAGCTGTCCCAGTGGGAAGGGGAGGGAGACCAGGAACTGTCTCCTTTGGAAGAAGATGTGCAAGGCCACCTGCACATGTACCAATGGGAAGGAGACAAGAGACAGCCAGAGTTGCCCCAGGTGGGAGACAACAGGGACAAGGAGCTATCACAAGGAAAAGACTACAATGTCCAGGAGCTAGCCCGGTGGGAAAAAGACAGGAGTGACCAAAAGCTGCCCCAATGGGAAGGAAGTGTCAGCAGCCAGGGGCTGCCCCAATGGGCAGAAGGTGTCAGTGACAAGATGTGGGACAAACCCTTGTACCCAGAGAAGGATGAGGATACCCAGGAGGGGCCCGCCTCTCCCAGCAGCGTGGGCACCCAGGTGGCAGGAGAGGCAGCCCATGAGCTGCCCAGCGCCTCTCCTGCCCCAGGGAGTCCCACAGAGGACGAGCTGGCAGCCGCTGCTGCTCCAGCTGGAGCTGCTGAGGAGGAGGAGGAGCCTCCCGAGCCTCTGCCTGCCGAGGTGGAAAAGGCACCAGCTTCTCCTGGCCTCACGGAGGAGGTGCCATCGGCAGCGCCAGAGAGCCCAGTCCCTGCTCCACGCAGCCCCCCAGGCTACAGCCAGGCTCTGCTGGACTTGGCGTGGCACATCAGCCATGAGGTGGTGCGAGAGGCTGTGCTTGAGGCCCAGGCATCTGGCCAGCAGCCAGAGGAACAGAGGGACCTGGAGCAAAGCACAGCTGCAGAACTAGAAGCAGCAGCTCCAGAAGAAAAGCAAGAGAGCCCCATCTCTGGCCTGCACAGCCCCTGCTGCACCCCCAGCGCCTCGCCCAGCCCACTGGGAGCCCAAGCCCTCAGTGAGCAGCAGGAGGAGGCAGACAGGGGCTCAGTCCTGGCAGAGAAAGAGACTGAGGAGAGGGACTCAGCTGGGGAGCTCGAGCTTTCTCAGTGCAAAGATGAGGAAAACACACAGCTGTCCCAAGGAGAAACCAACAGACACCAGGAAGGGTCCCAAGGAGAAGCCTGCATTGAGCAGGAGCTGTCCCTGGAAGAAGCCAGGGACGACCAGGAAGGGTCCCAAGGGGAAGCCTGCATTGAGCAGGAGCTATCCCTAGAAAAAGACAGCAATGACCAGGATGTGTTCCAAGGGGAAGCCTGCATTGAGCAGGAGCTGTCCCAAGAAGACAGCAATGACCAGGATGTATTGCAAGGGGAAGCCTGCATTGGGCAGGAGCTGTCCCTTGAAAAAGACAGCAATAACCAGGATGTATTGCAAGGGGAAGCCTGCACTGAGCAGGAGCTATCCCTAGAAAAAGACAGCAATGATCAGGATGGGTCCCAAGAGGAAGCCTGCATTGAGCAGGAGCTCTCCCCAGAAGAAGCCGGTAGCTACCACGAGCTCTCCGACTGGGATGAATCCATTGCGGAAGAGCTCTCCCTAGGAGAAGCCAGCAGCTACCTAGAAGTTTCTGACTGGGAAGAAGGCACGGAGAAAGGCCTTTCTCAAGGACAAGTCGGTAGCTCCCAAAATCTCTCTGACTGGGAGGAAGACAGCGAGCATGAGCTGTCCCATGGAGATGTCAGTAGCTACCAAGAAGTGTCTGACTGGGAAGAGTCCATTGGCCAGGAGGTTTCTGAAGAGGAAGACTCCGTTGGTCAGGAGGTTTCCAAAGGGAATGGCAAGAGGCCTTCAGCTCAGTCCAGCTGGGAAAATGACAGTGACCGAGACCTGATGCAGGACAGCTGGGAACAGAACATTGGGGACAAGCCCTTGCTGCAGGAGGAGGACGAGTGGGATGGAGTGAGCCTCCTCGAGCTCCGTGAAGAAGACAGAGAGCTGGGAGGTTTGGCAGGAGGCAGGCTCCCAGTGCCTGCCCCTCGCGAGGCCTGGGTTGAGCATGGGCCATCTGAGCCGTGCCCCCAAGCGCCGCTCTGTGCCTCGCCTCCCCAGCTGGGAGCCCAGGCCCTCAGGCAGCAGCTGAGTCCCCGCAAGAAACGTCCCTCCCGCCTCGGGCGGGCGCTGCGGATGCTGCGCGGCCTATTCCGCTGCTCCTGCCTGGCGCCACGGCCCGAGGATTAGGGCTGCGGCCGGCGCCAGCCCGGGCCCCCTGGACGGCAGCTGGCTGGCAGCCTGCCCCACATCCTGGGGGAGCCACACGGGCTGCCTTTGCCTGGACATGTCCCTGCAGCCTCAGCAATCCCTGGCTGCTTTGGAGCATCCCAAGCCACTCTCCCCAAGAGCAAATATTACCCATGTGGCCAGCCTCAGACCAGTATCCACACGGGACACTTGGTGCCAGGTGGCTCAGCGGTGAAGGCCAGAGGCTCATCAGGGTGGGAAGAGACCTTGAAAGTCATCCAGTCCCACCGTCACCCTGGCATCACCATCATCACCCTGAAACCATGTCCCCACGTGCCACATCCAGACAAGACTTGAACACTTCCAGAGACAGTGACTCTACCACCTCCCTGAGCAACTTCTTGCAATCGATTCCTGACCACTCTGTCAGGGAAAAGTTGTTTGGAATATTTCATCTGTACCTCCCCTGGTGGAATCCAAGGCCATTTCCTCTCATCCTGAAAGGACTACGTGCTGATCCTTTGGGATTTTATCCATGAGGAATGGGCGCAGACAGGAGGTATTGCTCCCAGGACTCCACTGCATGGCTTCACCAAACAATTCTTCCAAAACAGAGGGAAGTTGGCTTTAAGAAATAATGGCAGTAGTGAAAAGCAAAACAAAACAAAACAAAACAAACAAACAAACAAACAAAAAAAACCAAACCAAAACAAAACACAAAAAACCCCTAAAACCAACACAAAACACAAAAAAATCCACAAAAAGAAAAATAATAGGAATAGGACTAATAATAATACAAAGAAGATGAAGAAAATGAAGAAATAGTGGTAGTAAATAAGAAAAAGAAGTAAACTTAAGAATAAGAACAAGAAAAAAAAGAATAATAATAAGAATGAGAATAAGAGTGAGAATAAGAGCAAGAATAAGAATAGGATTAAGAATAAGAATAAGAATAGGAAAAAGGAAAAGAAAAAATAATAAGAAAAAGAATAGGAAAAAGCATAAGAATAAGAATAAAAATAAGAATTAAAAAAATAAGAATGAGAATGAGAATGAGAATGAGAATGAGAAGAAGAAGAAGAGGAAGAATAAGAATAAGAATAAGAATAAGAATAAGAATAAGAATAAGAATAAGAATAAGAATAAGAATAAGAATAAGAATAGAAACAAGACAAAGTAAAAAGAATAAATCTAAGACTAAGTTGATGTAGAAGAAGAAAGAGGAGTAAAAGTAAATACTAAGAAGAAGAAGAAGCATGGGGATCAGAAGAAGAAGAAGAAGAGGCTAAAGAAGAAGATTAAATAGTAGGAGTAACAAATTATTATTATTAGAACAGTAATATCAAGTTAAAATACACATCCACACATCCTCTAGCATCACAGAAAGGTTTAATTTGGGAAGGACCTCAAACCTTTCTATCTCTCTCCTTCACAATTCTTGTTAAATAAAATCCACATTCAATAAAATCTGTATGTTGTCATCATATGGTCTCATTTGAACCTTAATTTGGGCAGAGGCATCTCTCCCTAATCCAATCCTAACAGTTATTAAATGAGTATCACTCGGCTTCATCTCATTGTTTCACTTCAGGCAAACCTGACAAATGTATCTCTTCCAGGGAGGGGGCATCCACAAAGCCTCTGGGAAACCTATGCCAATGCCTCACCAGCCTCACAGAAGAGAATGTCTTCCTGCTATTTAATCCATATCTGTTTCAGTTAAAGGCCACTGCCCTTTCTTCTATCATCACTACATATGCCTGTGAAAAGTCTCTCTCCATCATTCTTGTAGGGGGCCCTCTTAGGTACTGGCAAGGGTTCTAAGGTTTCCCTGGGGTCTTCTCTTCCCTAGGCTGAACAACGCTAACACTCCCAACCTGTCTTCAAAGCAGAGGTTCTCCAACGCTCTTAGGAACCCTCAGTCGCTCTCCTCTGAACTCATTCTAACAGGCCCGCATCCCTTATCCTGGGGCCCCCAGACACAGAGGTAGTGGTGCGGCTGAGATTTCAAACAATGGACTAGAGGGCCACAATTACCTCCCTTGACCTGCAGCTCTTTGCTCCTTTCCATGCAGCTCAGCCCACGGGTGGCTTTTTGGGCTGGCAGCACAGATTGTTGGCTCACGCTGAGCTTCTCCTCCATCAGCACCCCCAAGTCCTTCTCCTCAGCCCCTGCCCCACTCAGCTTCCTGTCCCCTGCAAACCCTGTGCTGAGAGGGAGCTCCATGCACTCTCTGTGTCACTGGCGAAGCCATTCAAGAGCCCCAGGGCCAAGGCCAGAGCCCTGATGGACGCTCCTCGTCCCCAGCCTCCACCTGGGCATGGAGCCACTGACCACAGCTCCCCAGCTGCCTCCATCTGGCCAATTCTTCATGCCCTGCATAGCCCACCCTCCAAAGCCAGGGCTGTGCAGTGTGGGGCTTGAGGTGTCGTGTGGCACTGTGTCCAAAGCCTCACAGGGGCTCTGGGCACATCAGGATTGTCAGAGACTGAAATGTTATGGGTAAGGACTTAAACATTGTTACAAAGGAGTTTTGCCCATTATGGCAAAACTGTATAAAGAGGCTGAGACTCCCCAAGCCCACCTCTCCTTCACCTGACTGCAGCTTTGGGCTGGGACTTAAGCTGCCTAACAGAACTTGAGATAGCATGACGGCGACATTAGTGCTCAGTTACCTCTGGTCTAGGAACAAGGAAACAAGACTAAGGGAGGAGAAGGTACCCACAAGAAAGCCAAACGCAGAAGCTGTCCTGAAAATCAGCTTGGGCTGGATTCAGCCTGGGGAGGCCATAGGCCACAGGCTCATCTGCTGAGGCCAGGTTTGCACACACTCCCTGTCTTGGTTTGAAAGACAGGTGTCTGCTAAGGAAGGCAGGAGCCTCCCTTGGAATGGCAGATGCAACCCCCCCTTCCCTCCGAGTTATTATAATTTTGAAATCAAGGGGCTTTTAGGCAAAGATGTGGGAAAATAGGAAGAACAGTTCTTTACTATGATAGATCTCTATGTGTATAACCAGTCAAGCAAACAGCAACAATTCTGGCAGTAGCAGCAAACAATCCCAAGCCCAGTGCCAGCCCTCTGGGCTGTCGGGCCCTTTCCCCTGGGGTGCAGTTCCGCTCGCAGCCGGCAGGGGCGCTGGCGGCTCCCGGTGAGCAGGGCAGGTGCGATGGTTCCCCCGCGGCTGCAGGGGGCGCTCCGGAGCGAGCTCGGGGAGCACGCGGCCCTGGTGGCCTGGGATGCCGGGAAGGGATGGGACAAAGGCTTCGCAAACCCCTGGGCAGCCGATCCCAGTGTCCGGCCGGACCCTGGGCAACAGCAGGCTGGAGCGGCAGGCTGGAGCGGCAGGGACGAGCACAAATCCTGGGTGGCAGGCGAGATGTATCCAAAGCGCGGAGCTGCGGTGGGAGCCCCCCGGAGGTCTGGGCAGGCAGGATGAGCAGGGCTACAAGGTAGCGAAGGCTCAAAGCAATGGTGGGGGCAGGGAAGGCGGGCTTTGGATCCCGGGGTTTCTCTGGCAGAAGGAAAAGCAGCCAAAGAAAGCAGCCTCCCTCTCTGTCCAAACGCCGGGCACCGACTGTCCACACACCCAGGCAAAACCAAAGAGTAGCCAGATGCACCCCACCCCCATCGCCAGCTCTTTTGTTTGATGAAATATGCAGCCATTTGTCCCCCTAGCAACACATATGGGGAAAATTCCTGGAACAGAAAAAAAACCCAGCAGAGCTCCTAAAACCCCAACACTCCCCCACAACCAAGAAGGGAGGAGGAGAGTTTTGGGGCTGTGGCGTGACCTCTGGTCAGAGGCACTGAACACCCATCCTCCCTCACACAAACTGGCTCAGCTGTAAAACCCCCCACCCTGGGAAGGCCACATCCATGAGAAATTCACATGACGGGCAGCTGAGCAGGTGTCATAATCCATCAAAGACCCCCAAAGCGCTCCCCAGACTCACTGCTGAGGCCTTGCAGCAGAGCATCACACGCGATGCAAAGGGATACAACAGATCCAGAGTCTGTTGCAAGAGACTGTGTCAAACTTGCCCCCCACCAGGGCAGGTACCTGGGCGTTCCCACCTGGCCCAAACGTACGTCAATCCCCCAAACTCCATGTTTCCAGGGAACCCTTACCGCCAAGAAGCCCTGATGGAGAGCATCAACAGAATGCCATTGGCATCCTCAGAGTGGTGATGTTTTTAAATCTGTCTCTGTCACTCTCTTTGTCTGCCCCCAGCTCTTTTCTATTTCTTTCTCTTTCTCTCTCTTTCTCTCTCTCTCTCTCTCTCACTTACTGTTCAATAAAACCCATACTACTGACTTTGGCATATGGCCTCATTTGCACCTTAATTCAGGCCAAAGCATTTCTGACAAGTTTAATGACGGGATCATAACAAGGGTCTAGAAGCCCGCAAGCCTGGGGGCTGCTCCATGCCACTTCCAGTGGCTTCAGCTGTCAAAGGGGTGCCAGGTGTGGCCCTTTGTGACACAGGCGCCTTGTGTCAGGGCCCTGGATGATGTGGGACATTGTGGTGCCCAGAGGCCCTTGTGACACGGTAGAGCCCCGCCCTGCCCTGCCAGGGGGTATCCAAGGGGCGCAGAGCCCTGGGGAGCCCAGTCCCGCCAGAGCCGCTCTCGCAGGAGGAAGCAGCTCCCGGGATTCCTGTGCGTCAGACAACGTCAGACGTGAAGGAGGACCACGTGAACCCCAACTCACAGCCCCCCAGCCCCTTGCCCGGCTGGCTGCCAGACCAGGCCCTCAGTGGGCAGTGGCTGGGGGCAGGCAGCAGCTCAGGCCTGCCCCTGTCGGACACTGAGGAGGAGGGGGCCTTTGTCAACATGGACGAAGAGTGGGAATACGACTCGGATCAAGAGCTTTCCCAGTGGGGAGGCCTTAGTGGCCAAGAACTTTGCCTCTGGGAAGAAGTGACAATCCAAGAGTTTTACCGAGGGCAAGAAGTGACGATCCAGGAAGTTTCCCCATGGGGAGTTGTGACACATCAAGAGTTGCATCAGAGGGAGGTAGGTATGAAAGTCCAGTGGGGGGATGGCACACAGCAAGAGCTGTACTACTGGGAGGAAAGTGTGACCGTCCAGGAGCTGTACCCATGGGAGGAAGAGGATGAGATATGCCAAGAATGGTCCCAGTGGGAAGAAGACCTGACATGCCAAGAGCTGTCCCAGTGGGAAGGGGAGGGAGACCAGGAACTGTCTCCTTTGGAAGAAGATGTGCAAGGCCACCTGCACATGTACCAATGGGAAGGAGACAAGAGACAGCCAGAGTTGCCCCAGGTGGGAGACAACAGGGACAAGGAGCTATCACAAGGAAAAGACTACAATGTCCAGGAGCTAGCCCGGTGGGAAAAAGACAGGAGTGACCAAAAGCTGCCCCAATGGGAAGGAAGTGTCAGCAGCCAGGGGCTGCCCCAATGGGCAGAAGGTGTCAGTGACAAGATGTGGGACAAACCCTTGTACCCAGAGAAGGATGAGGATACCCAGGAGGGGCCCGCCTCTCCCAGCAGCGTGGGCACCCAGGTGGCAGGAGAGGCAGCCCATGAGCTGCCCAGCGCCTCTCCTGCCCCAGGGAGTCCCACAGAGGACGAGCTGGCAGCCGCTGCTGCTCCAGCTGGAGCTGCTGAGGAGGAGGAGGAGCCTCCCGAGCCTCTGCCTGCCGAGGTGGAAAAGGCACCAGCTTCTCCTGGCCTCACGGAGGAGGTGCCATCGGCAGCGCCAGAGAGCCCAGTCCCTGCTCCACGCAGCCCCCCAGGCTACAGCCAGGCTCTGCTGGACTTGGCGTGGCACATCAGCCATGAGGTGGTGCGAGAGGCTGTGCTTGAGGCCCAGGCATCTGGCCAGCAGCCAGAGGAACAGAGGGACCTGGAGCAAAGCACAGCTGCAGAACTAGAAGCAGCAGCTCCAGAAGAAAAGCAAGAGAGCCCCATCTCTGGCCTGCACAGCCCCTGCTGCACCCCCAGCGCCTCGCCCAGCCCACTGGGAGCCCAAGCCCTCAGTGAGCAGCAGGAGGAGGCAGACAGGGGCTCAGTCCTGGCAGAGAAAGAGACTGAGGAGAGGGACTCAGCTGGGGAGCTCGAGCTTTCTCAGTGCAAAGATGAGGAAAACACACAGCTGTCCCAAGGAGAAACCAACAGACACCAGGAAGGGTCCCAAGGAGAAGCCTGCATTGAGCAGGAGCTGTCCCTGGAAGAAGCCAGGGACGACCAGGAAGGGTCCCAAGGGGAAGCCTGCATTGAGCAGGAGCTATCCCTAGAAAAAGACAGCAATGACCAGGATGTGTTCCAAGGGGAAGCCTGCATTGAGCAGGAGCTGTCCCAAGAAGACAGCAATGACCAGGATGTATTGCAAGGGGAAGCCTGCATTGGGCAGGAGCTGTCCCTTGAAAAAGACAGCAATAACCAGGATGTATTGCAAGGGGAAGCCTGCACTGAGCAGGAGCTATCCCTAGAAAAAGACAGCAATGATCAGGATGGGTCCCAAGGGGAAGCCTGCATTGAGCAGGAGCTGTCCCAAGAAGAAGCCAGGGACGACCAGGATGTGTTCCAAGGAGAAGCCTGCATTGAGCAGGAGCTATCCCTCGAAAAAGACAGCAATTACCAGGATGTGTTCCAAGGGGAAGCCTGCATTGAGCAGGAGCTATCCCTAGAAGAAGCCAGGATTGACCAAGAAGGGTCCCAAGGGGAAGCCTGCATTGAGCAGGAGCTGTCCCTAGAAGAAGGTAGGAACGACCAGGATGTGTTCCAAGGGGAAGCCTGCATTGAGCAGGAGCTGCCCCTGGAAGAAGCCAGGGATGACCAGGAAGGGTCCCAAGGGGAAGCCTGCATTGAGCAGGAGCGGTCCCCTGGAGATGCCAGTGATGAGCAGGAAGGGTTCCAAGAGGAAGCCTGCACTGAGCAGGAGCTGTCTGTAGATGGAGCCGGTAGGTTTCAGGATGTGTCCCAAGAGGAAGCCTGCATTGAGCAGGAGCTCTCCCCAGAAGAAGCCGGTAGCTACCACGAGCTCTCCGACTGGGATGAATCCATTGCGGAAGAGCTCTCCCTAGGAGAAGCCAGCAGCTACCTAGAAGTTTCTGACTGGGAAGAAGGCACGGAGAAAGGCCTTTCTCAAGGACAAGTCGGTAGCTCCCAAAATCTCTCTGACTGGGAGGAAGACAGCGAGCATGAGCTGTCCCATGGAGATGTCAGTAGCTACCAAGAAGTGTCTGACTGGGAAGAGTCCATTGGCCAGGAGGTTTCTGAAGAGGAAGACTCCGTTGGTCAGGAGGTTTCCAAAGGGAATGGCAAGAGGCCTTCAGCTCAGTCCAGCTGGGAAAATGACAGTGACCGAGACCTGATGCAGGACAGCTGGGAACAGAACATTGGGGACAAGCCCTTGCTGCAGGAGGAGGACGAGTGGGATGGAGTGAGCCTCCTCGAGCTCCGTGAAGAAGACAGAGAGCTGGGAGGTTTGGCAGGAGGCAGGCTCCCAGTGCCTGCCCCTCGCGAGGCCTGGGTTGAGCATGGGCCATCTGAGCCGTGCCCCCAAGCGCCGCTCTGTGCCTCGCCTCCCCAGCTGGGAGCCCAGGCCCTCAGGCAGCAGCTGAGTCCCCGCAAGAAACGTCCCTCCCGCCTCGGGCGGGCGCTGCGGATGCTGCGCGGCCTATTCCGCTGCTCCTGCCTGGCGCCACGGCCCGAGGATTAGGGCTGCGGCCGGCGCCAGCCCGGGCCCCCTGGACGGCAGCTGGCTGGCAGCCTGCCCCACATCCTGGGGGAGCCACACGGGCTGCCTTTGCCTGGACATGTCCCTGCAGCCTCAGCAATCCCTGGCTGCTTTGGAGCATCCCAAGCCACTCTCCCCAAGAGCAAATATTACCCATGTGGCCAGCCTCAGACCAGTATCCACACGGGACACTTGGTGCCAGGTGGCTCAGCGGTGAAGGCCAGAGGCTCATCAGGGTGGGAAGAGACCTTGAAAGTCATCCAGTCCCACCGTCACCCTGGCATCACCATCATCACCCTGAAACCATGTCCCCACGTGCCACATCCAGACAAGACTTGAACACTTCCAGAGACAGTGACTCTACCACCTCCCTGAGCAACTTCTTGCAATCGATTCCTGACCACTCTGTCAGGGAAAAGTTGTTTGGAATATTTCATCTGTACCTCCCCTGGTGGAATCCAAGGCCATTTCCTCTCATCCTGAAAGGACTACGTGCTGATCCTTTGGGATTTTATCCATGAGGAATGGGCGCAGACAGGAGGTATTGCTCCCAGGACTCCACTGCATGGCTTCACCAAACAATTCTTCCAAAACAGAGGGAAGTTGGCTTTAAGAAATAATGGCAGTAGTGAAAAGCAAAACAAAACAAAACAAAACAAACAAACAAACAAACAAAAAAAACCAAACCAAAACAAAACACAAAAAACCCCTAAAACCAACACAAAACACAAAAAAATCCACAAAAAGAAAAATAATAGGAATAGGACTAATAATAATACAAAGAAGATGAAGAAAATGAAGAAATAGTGGTAGTAAATAAGAAAAAGAAGTAAACTTAAGAATAAGAACAAGAAAAAAAAGAATAATAATAAGAATGAGAATAAGAGTGAGAATAAGAGCAAGAATAAGAATAGGATTAAGAATAAGAATAAGAATAGGAAAAAGGAAAAGAAAAAATAATAAGAAAAAGAATAGGAAAAAGCATAAGAATAAGAATAAAAATAAGAATTAAAAAAATAAGAATGAGAATGAGAATGAGAATGAGAATGAGAAGAAGAAGAAGAGGAAGAATAAGAATAAGAATAAGAATAAGAATAAGAATAAGAATAAGAATAAGAATAAGAATAAGAATAAGAATAAGAATAGAAACAAGACAAAGTAAAAAGAATAAATCTAAGACTAAGTTGATGTAGAAGAAGAAAGAGGAGTAAAAGTAAATACTAAGAAGAAGAAGAAGCATGGGGATCAGAAGAAGAAGAAGAAGAGGCTAAAGAAGAAGATTAAATAGTAGGAGTAACAAATTATTATTATTAGAACAGTAATATCAAGTTAAAATACACATCCACACATCCTCTAGCATCACAGAAAGGTTTAATTTGGGAAGGACCTCAAACCTTTCTATCTCTCTCCTTCACAATTCTTGTTAAATAAAATCCACATTCAATAAAATCTGTATGTTGTCATCATATGGTCTCATTTGAACCTTAATTTGGGCAGAGGCATCTCTCCCTAATCCAATCCTAACAGTTATTAAATGAGTATCACTCGGCTTCATCTCATTGTTTCACTTCAGGCAAACCTGACAAATGTATCTCTTCCAGGGAGGGGGCATCCACAAAGCCTCTGGGAAACCTATGCCAATGCCTCACCAGCCTCACAGAAGAGAATGTCTTCCTGCTATTTAATCCATATCTGTTTCAGTTAAAGGCCACTGCCCTTTCTTCTATCATCACTACATATGCCTGTGAAAAGTCTCTCTCCATCATTCTTGTAGGGGGCCCTCTTAGGTACTGGCAAGGGTTCTAAGGTTTCCCTGGGGTCTTCTCTTCCCTAGGCTGAACAACGCTAACACTCCCAACCTGTCTTCAAAGCAGAGGTTCTCCAACGCTCTTAGGAACCCTCAGTCGCTCTCCTCTGAACTCATTCTAACAGGCCCGCATCCCTTATCCTGGGGCCCCCAGACACAGAGGTAGTGGTGCGGCTGAGATTTCAAACAATGGACTAGAGGGCCACAATTACCTCCCTTGACCTGCAGCTCTTTGCTCCTTTCCATGCAGCTCAGCCCACGGGTGGCTTTTTGGGCTGGCAGCACAGATTGTTGGCTCACGCTGAGCTTCTCCTCCATCAGCACCCCCAAGTCCTTCTCCTCAGCCCCTGCCCCACTCAGCTTCCTGTCCCCTGCAAACCCTGTGCTGAGAGGGAGCTCCATGCACTCTCTGTGTCACTGGCGAAGCCATTCAAGAGCCCCAGGGCCAAGGCCAGAGCCCTGATGGACGCTCCTCGTCCCCAGCCTCCACCTGGGCATGGAGCCACTGACCACAGCTCCCCAGCTGCCTCCATCTGGCCAATTCTTCATGCCCTGCATAGCCCACCCTCCAAAGGCAGGGCTGTGCAGTGTGGGGCTTGAGGTGTCGTGTGGCACTGTGTCCAAAGCCTCACAGGGGCTCTGGGCACATCAGGATTGTCAGAGACTGAAATGTTATGGGTAAGGACTTAAACATTGTTACAAAGGAGTTTTGCCCATTATGGCAAAACTGTATAAAGAGGCTGAGACTCCCCAAGCCCACCTCTCCTTCACCTGACTGCAGCTTTGGGCTGGGACTTAAGCTGCCTAACAGAACTTGAGATAGCATGACGGCGACATTAGTGCTCAGTTACCTCTGGTCTAGGAACAAGGAAACAAGACTAAGGGAGGAGAAGGTACCCACAAGAAAGCCAAACGCAGAAGCTGTCCTGAAAATCAGCTTGGGCTGGATTCAGCCTGGGGAGGCCATAGGCCACAGGCTCATCTGCTGAGGCCAGGTTTGCACACACTCCCTGTCTTGGTTTGAAAGACAGGTGTCTGCTAAGGAAGGCAGGAGCCTCCCTTGGAATGGCAGATGCAACCCCCCCTTCCCTCCAAGTTATTATAATTTTGAAATCAAGGGGCTTTTAGGCAAAGATGTGGGAAAATAGGAAGAACAGTTCTTTACTATGATAGATCTCTATGTGTATAACCAGTCAAGCAAACAGCAACAATTCTGGCAGTAGCAGCAAACAATCCCAAGCCCAGTGCCAGCCCTCTGGGCTGTCGGGCCCTTTCCCCTGGGGTGCAGTTCCGCTCGCAGCCGGCAGGGGCGCTGGCGGCTCCCGGTGAGCAGGGCAGGTGCGATGGTTCCCCCGCGGCTGCAGGGGGCGCTCCGGAGCGAGCTCGGGGAGCACGCGGCCCTGGTGGCCTGGGATGCCGGGAAGGGATGGGACAAAGGCTTCGCAAAGCCCTGGGCAGCCGATCCCGGTGTCCGGCCGGACCCTGGGCAACAGCAGGCTGGAGCGGCAGGCTGGAGCGGCAGGGACGAGCACAAATCCTGGGTGGCAGGCGAGATGTATCCAAAGCGCGGAGCTGCGGTGGGAGCCCCCCGGAGGTCTGGGCAGGCAGGATGAGCAGGGCTACAAGGTAGCGAAGGCTCAAAGCAATGGTGGGGGCAGGGAAGGCGGGCTTTGGATCCCGGGGTTTCTCTGGCAGAAGGAAAAGCAGCCAAAGAAAGCAGCCTCCCTCTCTGTCCAAACGCCGGGCACCGACTGTCCACACACCCAGGCAAAACCAAAGAGTAGCCAGATGCACCCCACCCCCATCGCCAGCTCTTTTGTTTGATGAAATATGCAGCCATTTGTCCCCCTAGCAACACATATGGGGAAAATTCCTGGAACAGAAAAAAAACCCAGCAGAGCTCCTAAAACCCCAACACTCCCCCACAACCAAGAAGGGAGGAGGAGAGTTTTGGGGCTGTGGCGTGACCTCTGGTCAGAGGCACTGAACACCCATCCTCCCTCACACAAACTGGCTCAGCTGTAAAACCCCCCACCCTGGGAAGGCCACATCCATGAGAAATTCACATGACGGGCAGCTGAGCAGGTGTCATAATCCATCAAAGACCCCCAAAGCGCTCCCCAGACTCATTGCTGAGGCCTTGCAGCAGAGCATCACACGCCATGCAAAGGGATACAACAGATCCAGAGTCTGTTGCAAGAGACTGTGTCAAACTTGCCCCCCACCAGGGCAGGTACCTGGGCGTTCCCACCTGGCCCAAACGTACGTCAATCCCCCAAACTCCATGTTTCCAGGGAACCCTTACCGCCAAGAAGCCCTGATGGAGAGCATCAACAGAATGCCATTGGCATCCTCAGAGTGGTGATGTTTTTAAATCTGTCTCTGTCACTCTCTTTGTCTGCCCCCAGCTCTTTTCTATTTCTTTCTCTTTCTCTCTCTTTCTCTCTCTCTCTCTCTCTCACTTACTGTTCAATAAAACCCATACTACTGACTTTGGCATATGGCCTCATTTGCACCTTAATTCAGGCCAAAGCATTTCTGACAAGTTTAATGACGGGATCATAACAAGGGTCTAGAAGCCCGCAAGCCTGGGGGCTGCTCCATGCCACTTCCAGTGGCTTCAGCTGTCAAAGGGGTGCCAGGTGTGGCCCTTTGTGACACAGGCGCCTTGTGTCAGGGCCCTGGATGATGTGGGACATTGTGGTGCCCAGAGGCCCTTGTGACACGGTAGAGCCCCGCCCTGCCCTGCCAGGGGGTATCCAAGGGGCGCAGAGCCCTGGGGAGCCCAGTCCCGCCAGAGCCGCTCTCGCAGGAGGAAGCAGCTCCCGGGATTCCTGTGCGTCAGACAACGTCAGACGTGAAGGAGGACCACGTGAACCCCAACTCACAGCCCCCCAGCCCCTTGCCCGGCTGGCTGCCAGACCAGGCCCTCAGTGGGCAGTGGCTGGGGGCAGGCAGCAGCTCAGGCCTGCCCCTGTCGGACACTGAGGAGGAGGGGGCCTTTGTCAACATGGACGAAGAGTGGGAATACGACTCGGATCAAGAGCTTTCCCAGTGGGGAGGCCTTAGTGGCCAAGAACTTTGCCTCTGGGAAGAAGTGACAATCCAAGAGTTTTACCGAGGGCAAGAAGTGACGATCCAGGAAGTTTCCCCATGGGGAGTTGTGACACATCAAGAGTTGCATCAGAGGGAGGTAGGTATGAAAGTCCAGTGGGGGGATGGCACACAGCAAGAGCTGTACTACTGGGAGGAAAGTGTGACCGTCCAGGAGCTGTACCCATGGGAGGAAGAGGATGAGATATGCCAAGAATGGTCCCAGTGGGAAGAAGACCTGACATGCCAAGAGCTGTCCCAGTGGGAAGGGGAGGGACACCAGGAACTGTCTCCTTTGGAAGAAGATGTGCAAGGCCACCTGCACATGTACCAATGGGAAGGAGACAAGAGACAGCCAGAGTTGCCCCAGGTGGGAGACAACAGGGACAAGGAGCTATCACAAGGAAAAGACTACAATGTCCAGGAGCTAGGCCGGTGGGAAAAAGACAGGAGTGACCAAAAGCTGCCCCAATGGGAAGGAAGTGTCAGCAGCCAGGGGCTGCCCCAATGGGCAGAAGGTGTCAGTGACAAGATGTGGGACAAACCCTTGTACCCAGAGAAGGATGAGGATACCCAGGAGGGGCCCGCCTCTCCCAGCAGCGTGGGCACCCAGGTGGCAGGAGAGGCAGCCCATGAGCTGCCCAGCGCCTCTCCTGCCCCAGGGAGTCCCACAGAGGACGAGCTGGCAGCCGCTGCTGCTCCAGCTGGAGCTGCTGAGGAGGAGGAGGAGCCTCCCGAGCCTCTGCCTGCCGAGGTGGAAAAGGCACCAGCTTCTCCTGGCCTCACGGAGGAGGTGCCATCGGCAGCGCCAGAGAGCCCAGTCCCTGCTCCACGCAGCCCCCCAGGCTACAGCCAGGCTCTGCTGGACTTGGCGTGGCACATCAGCCATGAGGTGGTGCGAGAGGCTGTGCTTGAGGCCCAGGCATCTGGCCAGCAGCCAGAGGAACAGAGGGACCTGGAGCAAAGCACAGCTGCAGAACTAGAAGCAGCAGCTCCAGAAGAAAAGCAAGAGAGCCCCATCTCTGGCCTGCACAGCCCCTGCTGCACCCCCAGCGCCTCGCCCAGCCCACTGGGAGCCCAAGCCCTCAGTGAGCAGCAGGAGGAGGCAGACAGGGGCTCAGTCCTGGCAGAGAAAGAGACTGAGGAGAGGGACTCAGCTGGGGAGCTCGAGCTTTCTCAGTGCAAAGATGAGGAAAACACAGAGCTGTCCCAAGGAGAAACCAACAGACACCAGGAAGGGTCCCAAGGAGAAGCCTGCATTGAGCAGGAGCTGTCCCTGGAAGAAGCCAGGGACGACCAGGAAGGGTCCCAAGGGGAAGCCTGCATTGAGCAGGAACTATCCCTAGAAAAAGACAGCAATGACCAGGATGTGTTCCAAGGGGAAGCCTGCATTGAGCAGGAGCTGTCCCAAGAAGACAGCAATAACCAGGATGTATTGCAAGGGGAAGCCTGCATTGGGCAGGAGCTGTCCCTTGAAAAAGACAGCAATAACCAGGATGTATTGCAAGGGGAAGCCTGCACTGAGCAGGAGCTATCCCTAGAAAAAGACAGCAATGATCAGGATGGGTCCCAAGAGGAAGCCTGCATTGAGCAGGAGCTCTCCCCAGAAGAAGCCGGTAGCTACCACGAGCTCTCCGATTGGGATGAATCCATTGCGGAAGAGCTCTCCCTAGGAGAAGCCAGCAGCTACCTAGAAGTTTCTGACTGGGAAGAAGGCACGGAGAAAGGCCTTTCTCAAGGACAAGTCGGTAGCTCCCAAAATCTCTCTGACTGGGAGGAAGACAGCGAGCATGAGCTGTCCCATGGAGATGTCAGTAGCTACCAAGAAGTGTCTGACTGGGAAGAGTCCATTGGCCAGGAGGTTTCTGAAGAGGAAGACTCCGTTGGTCAGGAGGTTTCCAAAGGGAATGGCAAGAGGCCTTCAGCTCAGTCCAGCTGGGAAAATGACAGTGACCGAGACCTGATGCAGGACAGCTGGGAACAGAACATTGGGGACAAGCCCTTGCTGCAGGAGGAGGACGAGTGGGATGGAGTGAGCCTCCTCGAGCTCCGTGAAGAAGACAGAGAGCTGGGAGGTTTGGCAGGAGGCAGGCTCCCAGTGCCTGCCCCTCGCGAGGCCTGGGTTGAGCATGGGCCATCTGAGCCGTGCCCCCAAGCGCCGCTCTGTGCCTCGCCTCCCCAGCTGGGAGCCCAGGCCCTCAGGCAGCAGCTGAGTCCCCGCAAGAAACGTCCCTCCCGCCTCGGGCGGGCGCTGCGGATGCTGCGCGGCCTATTCCGCTGCTCCTGCCTGGCGCCACGGCCCGAGGATTAGGGCTGCGGCCGGCGCCAGCCCGGGCCCCCTGGACGGCAGCTGGCTGGCAGCCTGCCCCACATCCTGGGGGAGCCACACGGGCTGCCTTTGCCTGGACATGTCCCTGCAGCCTCAGCAATCCCTGGCTGCTTTGGAGCATCCCAAGCCACTCTCCCCAAGAGCAAATATTACCCATGTGGCCAGCCTCAGACCAGTATCCACACGGGACACTTGGTGCCAGGTGGCTCAGCGGTGAAGGCCAGAGGCTCATCAGGGTGGGAAGAGACCTTGAAAGTCATCCAGTCCCACCGTCACCCTGGCATCACCATCATCACCCTGAAACCATGTCCCCACGTGCCACATCCAGACAAGACTTGAACACTTCCAGAGACAGTGACTCTACCACCTCCCTGAGCAACTTCTTGCAATCGATTCCTGACCACTCTGTCAGGGAAAAGTTGTTTGGAATATTTCATCTGTACCTCCCCTGGTGGAATCCAAGGCCATTTCCTCTCATCCTGAAAGGACTACGTGCTGATCCTTTGGGATTTTATCCATGAGGAATGGGCGCAGACAGGAGGTATTGCTCCCAGGACTCCACTGCATGGCTTCACCAAACAATTCTTCCAAAACACAGGGAAGTTGGCTTTAAGAAATAGTGGCAGTAGTGAAAAGCAAAACAAAACAAAACAAAACAAACAAACAAACAAACAAAAAAAACCAAACCAAAACAAAACACAAAAAACCCCTAAAACCAACACAAAACACAAAAAAATCCACAAAAAGAAAAATAATAGGAATAGGACTAATAATAATACAAAGAAGATGAAGAAAATGAAGAAATAGTGGTAGTAAATAAGAAAAAGAAGTAAACTTAAGAATAAGAACAAGAAAAAAAAGAATAATAATAAGAATGAGAATAAGAGTGAGAATAAGAGCAAGAATAAGAATAGGATTAAGAATAAGAATAAGAATAGGAAAAAGGAAAAGAAAAAATAATAAGAAAAAGAATAGGAAAAAGCATAAGAATAAGAATAAAAATAAGAATTAAAAAAATAAGAATGAGAATGAGAATGAGAATGAGAATGAGAAGAAGAAGAAGAGGAAGAAAAAGAATAAGAATAAGAATAAGAATAAGAATAAGAATAAGAATAAGAATAAGAATAAGAATAGAAACAAGACAAAGTAAAAAGAATAAATCTAAGACTAAGTTGATGTAGAAGAAGAAAGAGGAGTAAAAGTAAATACTAAGAAGAAGGAGAAGAAGCATGGGGATCAGAAGAAGAAGAAGAAGAGGCTAAAGAAGAAGATTAAATAGTAGGAGTAACAAATTATTATTATTAGAACAATAATATCAAGTTAAAATACACATCCACACATCCTCTAGCATCACAGAAAGGTTTAATTTGGGAAGGACCTCAAACCTTTCTATCTCTCTCCTTCACAATTCTTGTTAAATAAAATCCACATTCAATAAAATCTGTATGTTGTCATCATATGGTCTCATTTGAACCTTAATTTGGGCAGAGGCATCTCTCCCTAATCCAATCCTAACAGTTATTAAATGAGTATCACTCGGCTTCATCTCATTGTTTCACTTCAGGCAAACCTGACAAATGTATCTCTTCCAGGGAGGGGGCATCCACAAAGCCTCTGGGAAACCTATGCCAATGCCTCACCAGCCTCACAGAAGAGAATGTCTTCCTGCTATTTAATCCATATCTGTTTCAGTTAAAGGCCACTGCCCTTTCTTCTATCATCACTACATATGCCTGTGAAAAGTCTCTCTCCATCATTCTTGTAGGGGGCCCTCTTAGGTACTGGCAAGGGTTCTAAGGTTTCCCTGGGGTCTTCTCTTCCCTAGGCTGAACAACGCTAACACTCCCAACCTGTCTTCAAAGCAGAGGTTCTCCAACGCTCTTAGGAACCCTCAGTGGCTCTCCTCTGAACTCATTCTAACAGGCCCGCATCCCTTATCCTGGGGCCCCCAGACACAGAGGTAGTGGTGCGGGTGAGATTTCAAACAATGGACTAGAGGGCCACAATTACCTCCCTTGACCTGCAGCTCTTTGCTCCTTTCCATGCAGCTCAGCCCACGGGTGGCTTTTTGGGCTGGCAGCACAGATTGTTGGCTCACGCTGAGCTTCTCCTCCATCAGCACCCCCAAGTCCTTCTCCTCAGCCCCTGCCCCACTCAGCTTCCTGTCCCCTGCAAACCCTGTGCTGAGAGGGAGCTCCATGCACTCTCTGTGTCACTGGAGAAGCCATTCAAGAGCCCCAGGGCCAAGGCCAGAGCCCTGATGGACGCTCCTCGTCCCCAGCCTCCACCTGGGCATGGAGCCACTGACCACAGCTCCCCAGCTGCCTCCATCTGGCCAATTCTTCATGCCCTGCATAGCCCACCCTCCAAAGGCAGGGCTGTGCAGTGTGGGGCTTGAGGTGTCGTGTGGCACTGTGTCCAAAGCCTCACAGGGGCTCTGGGCACATCAGGATTGTCAGAGACTGAAATGTTATGGGTAAGGACTTAAACATTGTTACAAAGGAGTTTTGCCCATTATGGCAAAACTGTATAAAGAGGCTGAGACTCCCCAAGCCCACCTCTCCTTCACCTGACTGCAGCTTTGGGCTGGGACTTAAGCTGCCTAACAGAACTTGAGATAGCATGACGGCGACATTAGTGCTCAGTTACCTCTGGTCTAGGAACAAGGAAACAAGACTAAGGGAGGAGAAGGTACCCACAAGAAAGCCAAACGCAGAAGCTGTCCTGAAAATCAGCTTGGGCTGGATTCAGCCTGGGGAGGCCATAGGCCACAGGCTCATCTGCTGAGGCCAGGTTTGCACACACTCCCTGTCTTGGTTTGAAAGACAGGTGTCTGCTAAGGAAGGCAGGAGCCTCCCTTGGAATGGCAGATGCAACCCCCCCTTCCCTCCAAGTTATTATAATTTTGAAATCAAGGGGCTTTTAGGCAAAGATGTGGGAAAATAGGAAGAACAGTTCTTTACTATGATAGATCTCTATGTGTATAACCAGTCAAGCAAACAGCAACAATTCTGGCAGTAGCAGCAAACAATCCCAAGCCCAGTGCCAGCCCTCTGGGCTGTCGGGCCCTTTCCCCTGGGGTGCAGTTCCGCTCGCAGCCGGCAGGGGCGCTGGCGGCTCCCGGTGAGCAGGGCAGGTGCGATGGTTCCCCCGCGGCTGCAGGGGGCGCTCCGGAGCGAGCTCGGGGAGCACGCGGCCCTGGTGGCCTGGGATGCCGGGAAGGGATGGGACAAAGGCTTCGCAAAGCCCTGGGCAGCCGATCCCGGTGTCCGGCCGGACCCTGGGCAACAGCAGGCTGGAGCGGCAGGCTGGAGCGGCAGGGACGAGCACAAATCCTGGGTGGCAGGCGAGATGTATCCAAAGCGCGGAGCTGCGGTGGGAGCCCCCCGGAGGTCTGGGCAGGCAGGATGAGCAGGGCTACAAGGTAGCGAAGGCTCAAAGCAATGGTGGGGGCAGGGAAGGCGGGCTTTGGATCCCGGGGTTTCTCTGGCAGAAGGAAAAGCAGCCAAAGAAAGCAGCCTCCCTCTCTGTCCAAACGCCGGGCACCGACTGTCCACACACCCAGGCAAAACCAAAGAGTAGCCAGATGCACCCCACCCCCATCGCCAGCTCTTTTGTTTGATGAAATATGCAGCCATTTGTCCCCCTAGCAACACATATGGGGAAAATTCCTGGAACAGAAAAAAAACCCAGCAGAGCTCCTAAAACCCCAACACTCCCCCACAACCAAGAAGGGAGGAGGAGAGTTTTGGGGCTGTGGCGTGACCTCTGGTCAGAGGCACTGAACACCCATCCTCCCTCACACAAACTGGCTCAGCTGTAAAACCCCCCACCCTGGGAAGGCCACATCCATGAGAAATTCACATGACGGGCAGCTGAGCAGGTGTCATAATCCATCAAAGACCCCCAAAGCGCTCCCCAGACTCATTGCTGAGGCCTTGCAGCAGAGCATCACACGCCATGCAAAGGGATACAACAGATCCAGAGTCTGTTGCAAGAGACTGTGTCAAACTTGCCCCCCACCAGGGCAGGTACCTGGGCGTTCCCACCTGGCCCAAACGTACGTCAATCCCCCAAACTCCATGTTTCCAGGGAACCCTTACCGCCAAGAAGCCCTGATGGAGAGCATCAACAGAATGCCATTGGCATCCTCAGAGTGGTGATGTTTTTAAATCTGTCTCTGTCACTCTCTTTGTCTGCCCCCACCTCTTTTCTATTTCTTTCTCTTTCTCTCTCTTTCTCTCTCTCTCTCTCTCTCTCACTTACTGTTCAATAAAACCCATACTACTGACTTTGGCATATGGCCTCATTTGCACCTTAATTCAGGCCAAAGCATTTCTGACAAGTTTAATGACGGGATCATAACAAGGGTCTAGAAGCCCGCAAGCCTGGGGGCTGCTCCATGCCACTTCCAGTGGCTTCAGCTGTCAAAGGGGTGCCAGGTGTGGCCCTTTGTGACACAGGCGCCTTGTGTCAGGGCCCTGGATGATGTGGGACATTGTGGTGCCCAGAGGCCCTTGTGACACGGTAGAGCCCCGCCCTGCCCTGCCAGGGGGTATCCAAGGGGCGCAGAGCCCTGGGGAGCCCAGTCCCGCCAGAGCCGCTCTCGCAGGAGGAAGCAGCTCCCGGGATTCCTGTGCGTCAGACAACGTCAGACGTGAAGGAGGACCACGTGAACCCCAACTCACAGCCCCCCAGCCCCTTGCCCGGCTGGCTGCCAGACCAGGCCCTCAGTGGGCAGTGGCTGGGGGCAGGCAGCAGCTCAGGCCTGCCCCTGTCGGACACTGAGGAGGAGGGGGCCTTTGTCAACATGGACGAAGAGTGGGAATACGACTCGGATCAAGAGCTTTCCCAGTGGGGAGGCCTTAGTGGCCAAGAACTTTGCCTCTGGGAAGAAGTGACAATCCAAGAGTTTTACCGAGGGCAAGAAGTGACGATCCAGGAAGTTTCCCCATGGGGAGTTGTGACACATCAAGAGTTGCATCAGAGGGAGGTAGGTATGAAAGTCCAGTGGGGGGATGGCACACAGCAAGAGCTGTACTACTGGGAGGAAAGTGTGACCGTCCAGGAGCTGTACCCATGGGAGGAAGAGGATGAGATATGCCAAGAATGGTCCCAGTGGGAAGAAGACCTGACATGCCAAGAGCTGTCCCAGTGGGAAGGGGAGGGAGACCAGGAACTGTCTCCTTTGGAAGAAGATGTGCAAGGCCACCTGCACATGTACCAATGGGAAGGAGACAAGAGACAGCCAGAGTTGCCCCAGGTGGGAGACAACAGGGACAAGGAGCTATCACAAGGAAAAGACTACAATGTCCAGGAGCTAGGCCGGTGGGAAAAAGACAGGAGTGACCAAAAGCTGCCCCAATGGGAAGGAAGTGTCAGCAGCCAGGGGCTGCCCCAATGGGCAGAAGGTGTCAGTGACAAGATGTGGGACAAACCCTTGTACCCAGAGAAGGATGAGGATACCCAGGAGGGGCCCGCCTCTCCCAGCAGCGTGGGCACCCAGGTGGCAGGAGAGGCAGCCCATGAGCTGCCCAGCGCCTCTCCTGCCCCAGGGAGTCCCACAGAGGACGAGCTGGCAGCCGCTGCTGCTCCAGCTGGAGCTGCTGAGGAGGAGGAGGAGCCTCCCGAGCCTCTGCCTGCCGAGGTGGAAAAGGCACCAGCTTCTCCTGGCCTCACGGAGGAGGTGCCATCGGCAGCGCCAGAGAGCCCAGTCCCTGCTCCACGCAGCCCCCCAGGCTACAGCCAGGCTCTGCTGGACTTGGCGTGGCACATCAGCCATGAGGTGGTGCGAGAGGCTGTGCTTGAGGCCCAGGCATCTGGCCAGCAGCCAGAGGAACAGAGGGACCTGGAGCAAAGCACAGCTGCAGAACTAGAAGCAGCAGCTCCAGAAGAAAAGCAAGAGAGCCCCATCTCTGGCCTGCACAGCCCCTGCTGCACCCCCAGCGCCTCGCCCAGCCCACTGGGAGCCCAAGCCCTCAGTGAGCAGCAGGAGGAGGCAGACAGGGGCTCAGTCCTGGCAGAGAAAGAGACTGAGGAGAGGGACTCAGCTGGGGAGCTCGAGCTTTCTCAGTGCAAAGATGAGGAAAACACAGAGCTGTCCCAAGGAGAAACCAACAGACACCAGGAAGGGTCCCAAGGAGAAGCCTGCATTGAGCAGGAGCTGTCCCTGGAAGAAGCCAGGGACGACCAGGAAGGGTCCCAAGGGGAAGCCTGCATTGAGCAGGAACTATCCCTAGAAAAAGACAGCAATGACCAGGATGTGTTCCAAGGGGAAGCCTGCATTGAGCAGGAGCTGCCCCAAGAAGACAGCAATAACCAGGATGTATTGCAAGGGGAAGCCTGCATTGGGCAGGAGCTGTCCCTTGAAAAAGACAGCAATAACCAGGATGTATTGCAAGGGGAAGCCTGCACTGAGCAGGAGCTATCCCTAGAAAAAGACAGCAATGATCAGGATGGGTCCCAAGAGGAAGCCTGCATTGAGCAGGAGCTCTCCCCAGAAGAAGCCGGTAGCTACCACGAGCTCTCCGATTGGGATGAATCCATTGCGGAAGAGCTCTCCCTAGGAGAAGCCAGCAGCTACCTAGAAGTTTCTGACTGGGAAGAAGGCACGGAGAAAGGCCTTTCTCAAGGACAAGTCGGTAGCTCCCAAAATCTCTCTGACTGGGAGGAAGACAGCGAGCATGAGCTGTCCCATGGAGATGTCAGTAGCTACCAAGAAGTGTCTGACTGGGAAGAGTCCATTGGCCAGGAGGTTTCTGAAGAGGAAGACTCCGTTGGTCAGGAGGTTTCCAAAGGGAATGGCAAGAGGCCTTCAGCTCAGTCCAGCTGGGAAAATGACAGTGACCGAGACCTGATGCAGGACAGCTGGGAACAGAACATTGGGGACAAGCCCTTGCTGCAGGAGGAGGACGAGTGGGATGGAGTGAGCCTCCTCGAGCTCCGGGAAGAAGACAGAGAGCTGGGAGGTTTGGCAGGAGGCAGGCTCCCAGTGCCTGCCCCTCGCGAGGCCTGGGTTGAGCATGGGCCATCTGAGCCGTGCCCCCAAGCGCCGCTCTGTGCCTCGCCTCCCCAGCTGGGAGCCCAGGCCCTCAGGCAGCAGCTGAGTCCCCGCAAGAAACGTCCCTCCCGCCTCGGGCGGGCGCTGCGGATGCTGCGCGGCCTATTCCGCTGCTCCTGCCTGGCGCCACGGCCCGAGGATTAGGGCTGCGGCCGGCGCCAGCCCGGGCCCCCTGGACGGCAGCTGGCTGGCAGCCTGCCCCACATCCTGGGGGAGCCACACGGGCTGCCTTTGCCTGGACATGTCCCTGCAGCCTCAGCAATCCCTGGCTGCTTTGGAGCATCCCAAGCCACTCTCCCCAAGAGCAAATATTACCCATGTGGCCAGCCTCAGACCAGTATCCACACGGGACACTTGGTGCCAGGTGGCTCAGCGGTGAAGGCCAGAGGCTCATCAGGGTGGGAAGAGACCTTGAAAGTCATCCAGTCCCACCGTCACCCTGGCATCACCATCATCACCCTGAAACCATGTCCCCACGTGCCACATCCAGACAAGACTTGAACACTTCCAGAGACAGTGACTCTACCACCTCCCTGAGCAACTTCTTGCAATCGATTCCTGACCACTCTGTCAGGGAAAAGTTGTTTGGAATATTTCATCTGTACCTCCCCTGGTGGAATCCAAGGCCATTTCCTCTCATCCTGAAAGGACTACGTGCTGATCCTTTGGGATTTTATCCATGAGGAATGGGCGCAGACAGGAGGTATTGCTCCCAGGACTCCACTGCATGGCTTCACCAAACAATTCTTCCAAAACACAGGGAAGTTGGCTTTAAGAAATAGTGGCAGTAGTGAAAAGCAAAACAAAACAAAACAAAACAAACAAACAAACAAACAAAAAAAACCAAACCAAAACAAAACACAAAAAACCCCTAAAACCAACACAAAACACAAAAAAATCCACAAAAAGAAAAATAATAGGAATAGGACTAATAATAATACAAAGAAGATGAAGAAAATGAAGAAATAGTGGTAGTAAATAAGAAAAAGAAGTAAACTTAAGAATAAGAACAAGAAAAAAAAGAATAATAATAAGAATGAGAATAAGAGTGAGAATAAGAGCAAGAATAAGAATAGGATTAAGAATAAGAATAAGAATAGGAAAAAGGAAAAGAAAAAATAATAAGAAAAAGAATAGGAAAAAGCATAAGAATAAGAATAAAAATAAGAATTAAAAAAATAAGAATGAGAATGAGAATGAGAATGAGAATGAGAAGAAGAAGAAGAGGAAGAAAAAGAATAAGAATAAGAATAAGAATAAGAATAAGAATAAGAATAAGAATAAGAATAAGAATAAGAATAGAAACAAGACAAAGTAAAAAGAATAAATCTAAGACTAAGTTGATGTAGAAGAAGAAAGAGGAGTAAAAGTAAATACTAAGAAGAAGGAGAAGAAGCATGGGGATCAGAAGAAGAAGAAGAAGAGGCTAAAGAAGAAGATTAAATAGTAGGAGTAACAAATTATTATTATTAGAACAATAATATCAAGTTAAAATACACATCCACACATCCTCTAGCATCACAGAAAGGTTTAATTTGGGAAGGACCTCAAACCTTTCTATCTCTCTCCTTCACAATTCTTGTTAAATAAAATCCACATTCAATAAAATCTGTATGTTGTCATCATATGGTCTCATTTGAACCTTAATTTGGGCAGAGGCATCTCTCCCTAATCCAATCCTAACAGTTATTAAATGAGTATCACTCGGCTTCATCTCATTGTTTCACTTCAGGCAAACCTGACAAATGTATCTCTTCCAGGGAGGGGGCATCCACAAAGCCTCTGGGAAACCTATGCCAATGCCTCACCAGCCTCACAGAAGAGAATGTCTTCCTGCTATTTAATCCATATCTGTTTCAGTTAAAGGCCACTGCCCTTTCTTCTATCATCACTACATATGCCTGTGAAAAGTCTCTCTCCATCATTCTTGTAGGGGGCCCTCTTAGGTACTGGCAAGGGTTCTAAGGTTTCCCTGGGGTCTTCTCTTCCCTAGGCTGAACAACGCTAACACTCCCAACCTGTCTTCAAAGCAGAGGTTCTCCAACGCTCTTAGGAACCCTCAGTGGCTCTCCTCTGAACTCATTCTAACAGGCCCGCATCCCTTATCCTGGGGCCCCCAGACACAGAGGTAGTGGTGCGGGTGAGATTTCAAACAATGGACTAGAGGGCCACAATTACCTCCCTTGACCTGCAGCTCTTTGCTCCTTTCCATGCAGCTCAGCCCACGGGTGGCTTTTTGGGCTGGCAGCACAGATTGTTGGCTCACGCTGAGCTTCTCCTCCATCAGCACCCCCAAGTCCTTCTCCTCAGCCCCTGCCCCACTCAGCTTCCTGTCCCCTGCAAACCCTGTGCTGAGAGGGAGCTCCATGCACTCTCTGTGTCACTGGAGAAGCCATTCAAGAGCCCCAGGGCCAAGGCCAGAGCCCTGATGGACGCTCCTCGTCCCCAGCCTCCACCTGGGCATGGAGCCACTGACCACAGCTCCCCAGCTGCCTCCATCTGGCCAATTCTTCATGCCCTGCATAGCCCACCCTCCAAAGCCAGGGCTGTGCAGTGTGGGGCTTGAGGTGTCGTGTGGCACTGTGTCCAAAGCCTCACAGGGGCTCTGGGCACATCAGGATTGTCAGAGACTGAAATGTTATGGGTAAGGACTTAAACATTGTTACAAAGGAGTTTTGCCCATTATGGCAAAACTGTATAAAGAGGCTGAGACTCCCCAAGCCCACCTCTCCTTCACCTGACTGCAGCTTTGGGCTGGGACTTAAGCTGCCTAACAGAACTTGAGATAGCATGACGGCGACATTAGTGCTCAGTTACCTCTGGTCTAGGAACAAGGAAACAAGACTAAGGGAGGAGAAGGTACCCACAAGAAAGCCAAACGCAGAAGCTGTCCTGAAAATCAGCTTGGGCTGGATTCAGCCTGGGGAGGCCATAGGCCACAGGCTCATCTGCTGAGGCCAGGTTTGCACACACTCCCTGTCTTGGTTTGAAAGACAGGTGTCTGCTAAGGAAGGCAGGAGCCTCCCTTGGAATGGCAGATGCAACCCCCCCTTCCCTCCAAGTTATTATAATTTTGAAATCAAGGGGCTTTTAGGCAAAGATGTGGGAAAATAGGAAGAACAGTTCTTTACTATGATAGATCTCTATGTGTATAACCAGTCAAGCAAACAGCAACAATTCTGGCAGTAGCAGCAAACAATCCCAAGCCCAGTGCCAGCCCTCTGGGCTGTCGGGCCCTTTCCCCTGGGGTGCAGTTCCGCTCGCAGCCGGCAGGGGCGCTGGCGGCTCCCGGTGAGCAGGGCAGGTGCGATGGTTCCCCCGCGGCTGCAGGGGGCGCTCCGGAGCGAGCTCGGGGAGCACGCGGCCCTGGTGGCCTGGGATGCCGGGAAGGGATGGGACAAAGGCTTCGCAAAGCCCTGGGCAGCCGATCCCGGTGTCCGGCCGGACCCTGGGCAACAGCAGGCTGGAGCGGCAGGCTGGAGCGGCAGGGACGAGCACAAATCCTGGGTGGCAGGCGAGATGTATCCAAAGCGCGGAGCTGCGGTGGGAGCCCCCCGGAGGTCTGGGCAGGCAGGATGAGCAGGGCTACAAGGTAGCGAAGGCTCAAAGCAATGGTGGGGGCAGGGAAGGCGGGCTTTGGATCCCGGGGTTTCTCTGGCAGAAGGAAAAGCAGCCAAAGAAAGCAGCCTCCCTCTCTGTCCAAACGCCGGGCACCGACTGTCCACACACCCAGGCAAAACCAAAGAGTAGCCAGATGCACCCCACCCCCATCGCCAGCTCTTTTGTTTGATGAAATATGCAGCCATTTGTCCCCCTAGCAACACATATGGGGAAAATTCCTGGAACAGAAAAAAAACCCAGCAGAGCTCCTAAAACCCCAACACTCCCCCACAACCAAGAAGGGAGGAGGAGAGTTTTGGGGCTGTGGCGTGACCTCTGGTCAGAGGCACTGAACACCCATCCTCCCTCACACAAACTGGCTCAGCTGTAAAACCCCCCACCCTGGGAAGGCCACATCCATGAGAAATTCACATGACGGGCAGCTGAGCAGGTGTCATAATCCATCAAAGACCCCCAAAGCGCTCCCCAGACTCATTGCTGAGGCCTTGCAGCAGAGCATCACACGCCATGCAAAGGGATACAACAGATCCAGAGTCTGTTGCAAGAGACTGTGTCAAACTTGCCCCCCACCAGGGCAGGTACCTGGGCGTTCCCACCTGGCCCAAACGTACGTCAATCCCCCAAACTCCATGTTTCCAGGGAACCCTTACCGCCAAGAAGCCCTGATGGAGAGCATCAACAGAATGCCATTGGCATCCTCAGAGTGGTGATGTTTTTAAATCTGTCTCTGTCACTCTCTTTGTCTGCCCCCACCTCTTTTCTATTTCTTTCTCTTTCTCTTTCTCTTTCTCTCTCTTTCTCTCTCTCTCTCTCTCTCACTTACTGTTCAATAAAACCCATACTACTGACTTTGGCATATGGCCTCATTTGCACCTTAATTCAGGCCAAAGCATTTCTGACAAGTTTAATGACGGGATCATAACAAGGGTCTAGAAGCCCGCAAGCCTGGGGGCTGCTCCATGCCACTTCCAGTGGCTTCAGCTGTCAAAGGGGTGCCAGGTGTGGCCCTTTGTGACACAGGCGCCTTGTGTCAGGGCCCTGGATGATGTGGGACATTGTGGTGCCCAGAGGCCCTTGTGACACGGTAGAGCCCCGCCCTGCCCTGCCAGGGGGTATCCAAGGGGCGCAGAGCCCTGGGGAGCCCAGTCCCGCCAGAGCCGCTCTCGCAGGAGGAAGCAGCTCCCGGGATTCCTGTGCGTCAGACAACGTCAGACGTGAAGGAGGACCACGTGAACCCCAACTCACAGCCCCCCAGCCCCTTGCCCGGCTGGCTGCCAGACCAGGCCCTCAGTGGGCAGTGGCTGGGGGCAGGCAGCAGCTCAGGCCTGCCCCTGTCGGACACTGAGGAGGAGGGGGCCTTTGTCAACATGGACGAAGAGTGGGAATACGACTCGGATCAAGAGCTTTCCCAGTGGGGAGGCCTTAGTGGCCAAGAACTTTGCCTCTGGGAAGAAGTGACAATCCAAGAGTTTTACCGAGGGCAAGAAGTGACGATCCAGGAAGTTTCCCCATGGGGAGTTGTGACACATCAAGAGTTGCATCAGAGGGAGGTAGGTATGAAAGTCCAGTGGGGGGATGGCACACAGCAAGAGCTGTACTACTGGGAGGAAAGTGTGACCGTCCAGGAGCTGTACCCATGGGAGGAAGAGGATGAGATATGCCAAGAATGGTCCCAGTGGGAAGAAGACCTGACATGCCAAGAGCTGTCCCAGTGGGAAGGGGAGGGAGACCAGGAACTGTCTCCTTTGGAAGAAGATGTGCAAGGCCACCTGCACATGTACCAATGGGAAGGAGACAAGAGACAGCCAGAGTTGCCCCAGGTGGGAGACAACAGGGACAAGGAGCTATCACAAGGAAAAGACTACAATGTCCAGGAGCTAGGCCGGTGGGAAAAAGACAGGAGTGACCAAAAGCTGCCCCAATGGGAAGGAAGTGTCAGCAGCCAGGGGCTGCCCCAATGGGCAGAAGGTGTCAGTGACAAGATGTGGGACAAACCCTTGTACCCAGAGAAGGATGAGGATACCCAGGAGGGGCCCGCCTCTCCCAGCAGCGTGGGCACCCAGGTGGCAGGAGAGGCAGCCCATGAGCTGCCCAGCGCCTCTCCTGCCCCAGGGAGTCCCACAGAGGACGAGCTGGCAGCCGCTGCTGCTCCAGCTGGAGCTGCTGAGGAGGAGGAGGAGCCTCCCGAGCCTCTGCCTGCCGAGGTGGAAAAGGCACCAGCTTCTCCTGGCCTCACGGAGGAGGTGCCATCGGCAGTGCCAGAGAGCCCAGTCCCTGCTCCACGCAGCCCCCCAGGCTACAGCCAGGCTCTGCTGGACTTGGCGTGGCACATCAGCCATGAGGTGGTGCGAGAGGCTGTGCTTGAGGCCCAGGCATCTGGCCAGCAGCCAGAGGAACAGAGGGACCTGGAGCAAAGCACAGCTGCAGAACTAGAAGCAGCAGCTCCAGAAGAAAAGCAAGAGAGCCCCATCTCTGGCCTGCACAGCCCCTGCTGCACCCCCAGCGCCTCGCCCAGCCCACTGGGAGCCCAAGCCCTCAGTGAGCAGCAGGAGGAGGCAGACAGGGGCTCAGTCCTGGCAGAGAAAGAGACTGAGGAGAGGGACTCAGCTGGGGAGCTCGAGCTTTCTCAGTGCAAAGATGAGGAAAACACAGAGCTGTCCCAAGGAGAAACCAACAGACACCAGGAAGGGTCCCAAGGAGAAGCCTGCATTGAGCAGGAGCTGTCCCTGGAAGAAGCCAGGGACGACCAGGAAGGGTCCCAAGGGGAAGCCTGCATTGAGCAGGAGCTATCCCTAGAAAAAGACAGCAATGACCAGGATGTGTTCCAAGGGGAAGCCTGCATTGAGCAGGAGCTGTCCCAAGAAGACAGCAATGACCAGGATGTATTGCAAGGGGAAGCCTGCATTGGGCAGGAGCTGTCCCTTGAAAAAGACAGCAATAACCAGGATGTATTGCAAGGGGAAGCCTGCACTGAGCAGGAGCTATCCCTAGAAAAAGACAGCAATGATCAGGATGGGTCCCAAGGGGAAGCCTGCATTGAGCAGGAGCTGTCCCAAGAAGAAGCCAGGGACGACCAGGATGTGTTCCAAGGAGAAGCCTGCATTGAGCAGGAGCTATCCCTCGAAAAAGACAGCAATTACCAGGATGTGTTCCAAGGGGAAGCCTGCATTGAGCAGGAGCTATCCCTAGAAGAAGCCAGGATTGACCAAGAAGGGTCCCAAGGGGAAGCCTGCATTGAGCAGGAGCTGTCCCTAGAAGAAGGTAGGAACGACCAGGATGTGTTCCAAGGGGAAGCCTGCATTGAGCAGGAGCTGCCCCTGGAAGAAGCCAGGGATGACCAGGAAGGGTCCCAAGGGGAAGCCTGCATTGAGCAGGAGCGGTCCCCTGGAGATGCCAGTGATGAGCAGGAAGGGTTCCAAGAGGAAGCCTGCACTGAGCAGGAGCTGTCTGTAGATGGAGCCGGTAGGTTTCAGGATGTGTCCCAAGAGGAAGCCTGCATTGAGCAGGAGCTCTCCCCAGAAGAAGCCGGTAGCTACCACGAGCTCTCCGACTGGGATGAATCCATTGCGGAAGAGCTCTCCCTAGGAGAAGCCAGCAGCTACCTAGAAGTTTCTGACTGGGAAGAAGGCACGGAGAAAGGCCTTTCTCAAGGACAAGTCGGTAGCTCCCAAAATCTCTCTGACTGGGAGGAAGACAGCGAGCATGAGCTGTCCCATGGAGATGTCAGTAGCTACCAAGAAGTGTCTGACTGGGAAGAGTCCATTGGCCAGGAGGTTTCTGAAGAGGAAGACTCCGTTGGTCAGGAGGTTTCCAAAGGGAATGGCAAGAGGCCTTCAGCTCAGTCCAGCTGGGAAAATGACAGTGACCGAGACCTGATGCAGGACAGCTGGGAACAGAACATTGGGGACAAGCCCTTGCTGCAGGAGGAGGACGAGTGGGATGGAGTGAGCCTCCTCGAGCTCCGTGAAGAAGACAGAGAGCTGGGAGGTTTGGCAGGAGGCAGGCTCCCAGTGCCTGCCCCTCGCGAGGCCTGGGTTGAGCATGGGCCATCTGAGCCGTGCCCCCAAGCGCCGCTCTGTGCCTCGCCTCCCCAGCTGGGAGCCCAGGCCCTCAGGCAGCAGCTGAGTCCCCGCAAGAAACGTCCCTCCCGCCTCGGGCGGGCGCTGCGGATGCTGCGCGGCCTATTCCGCTGCTCCTGCCTGGCGCCACGGCCCGAGGATTAGGGCTGCGGCCGGCGCCAGCCCGGGCCCCCTGGACGGCAGCTGGCTGGCAGCCTGCCCCACATCCTGGGGGAGCCACACGGGCTGCCTTTGCCTGGACATGTCCCTGCAGCCTCAGCAATCCCTGGCTGCTTTGGAGCATCCCAAGCCACTCTCCCCAAGAGCAAATATTACCCATGTGGCCAGCCTCAGACCAGTATCCACACGGGACACTTGGTGCCAGGTGGCTCAGCGGTGAAGGCCAGAGGCTCATCAGGGTGGGAAGAGACCTTGAAAGTCATCCAGTCCCACCGTCACCCTGGCATCACCATCATCACCCTGAAACCATGTCCCCACGTGCCACATCCAGACAAGACTTGAACACTTCCAGAGACAGTGACTCTACCACCTCCCTGAGCAACTTCTTGCAATCGATTCCTGACCACTCTGTCAGGGAAAAGTTGTTTGGAATATTTCATCTGTACCTCCCCTGGTGGAATCCAAGGCCATTTCCTCTCATCCTGAAAGGACTACGTGCTGATCCTTTGGGATTTTATCCATGAGGAATGGGCGCAGACAGGAGGTATTGCTCCCAGGACTCCACTGCATGGCTTCACCAAACAATTCTTCCAAAACACAGGGAAGTTGGCTTTAAGAAATAGTGGCAGTAGTGAAAAGCAAAACAAAACAAAACAAAACAAACAAACAAACAAACAAAAAAAACCAAACCAAAACAAAACACAAAAAACCCCTAAAACCAACACAAAACACAAAAAAATCCACAAAAAGAAAAATAATAGGAATAGGACTAATAATAATACAAAGAAGATGAAGAAAATGAAGAAATAGTGGTAGTAAATAAGAAAAAGAAGTAAACTTAAGAATAAGAACAAGAAAAAAAAGAATAATAAGAAGAATGAGAATAAGAGTGAGAATAAGAGCAAGAATAAGAATAGGATTAAGAATAAGAATAAGAATAGGAAAAAGGAAAAGAAAAAATAATAAGAAAAAGAATAGGAAAAAGCATAAGAATAAGAATAAAAATAAGAATTAAAAAAATAAGAATGAGAATGAGAATGAGAATGAGAATGAGAAGAAGAAGAAGAGGAAGAAAAAGAATAAGAATAAGAATAAGAATAAGAATAAGAATAAGAATAAGAATAAGAATAAGAATAAGAATAAGAATAGAAACAAGACAAAGTAAAAAGAATAAATCTAAGACTAAGTTGATGTAGAAGAAGAAAGAGGAGTAAAAGTAAATACTAAGAAGAAGGAGAAGAAGCATGGGGATCAGAAGAAGAAGAAGAAGAGGCTAAAGAAGAAGATTAAATAGTAGGAGTAACAAATTATTATTATTAGAACAATAATATCAAGTTAAAATACACATCCACACATCCTCTAGCATCACAGAAAGGTTTAATTTGGGAAGGACCTCAAACCTTTCTATCTCTCTCCTTCACAATTCTTGTTAAATAAAATCCACATTCAATAAAATCTGTATGTTGTCATCATATGGTCTCATTTGAACCTTAATTTGGGCAGAGGCATCTCTCCCTAATCCAATCCTAACAGTTATTAAATGAGTATCACTCGGCTTCATCTCATTGTTTCACTTCAGGCAAACCTGACAAATGTATCTCTTCCAGGGAGGGGGCATCCACAAAGCCTCTGGGAAACCTATGCCAATGCCTCACCAGCCTCACAGAAGAGAATGTCTTCCTGCTATTTAATCCATATCTGTTTCAGTTAAAGGCCACTGCCCTTTCTTCTATCATCACTACATATGCCTGTGAAAAGTCTCTCTCCATCATTCTTGTAGGGGGCCCTCTTAGGTACTGGCAAGGGTTCTAAGGTTTCCCTGGGGTCTTCTCTTCCCTAGGCTGAACAACGCTAACACTCCCAACCTGTCTTCAAAGCAGAGGTTCTCCAACGCTCTTAGGAACCCTCAGTGGCTCTCCTCTGAACTCATTCTAACAGGCCCGCATCCCTTATCCTGGGGCCCCCAGACACAGAGGTAGTGGTGCGGGTGAGATTTCAAACAATGGACTAGAGGGCCACAATTACCTCCCTTGACCTGCAGCTCTTTGCTCCTTTCCATGCAGCTCAGCCCACGGGTGGCTTTTTGGGCTGGCAGCACAGATTGTTGGCTCACGCTGAGCTTCTCCTCCATCAGCACCCCCAAGTCCTTCTCCTCAGCCCCTGCCCCACTCAGCTTCCTGTCCCCTGCAAACCCTGTGCTGAGAGGGAGCTCCATGCACTCTCTGTGTCACTGGAGAAGCCATTCAAGAGCCCCAGGGCCAAGGCCAGAGCCCTGATGGACGCTCCTCGTCCCCAGCCTCCACCTGGGCATGGAGCCACTGACCACAGCTCCCCAGCTGCCTCCATCTGGCCAAGTCTTCATGCCCTGCATAGCCCACCCTCCAAAGCCAGGGCTGTGCAGTGTGGGGCTTGAGGTGTCGTGTGGCACTGTGTCCAAAGCCTCACAGGGGCTCTGGGCACATCAGGATTGTCAGAGACTGAAATGTTATGGGTAAGGACTTAAACATTGTTACAAAGGAGTTTTGCCCATTATGGCAAAACTGTATAAAGAGGCTGAGACTCCCCAAGCCCACCTCTCCTTCACCTGACTGCAGCTTTGGGCTGGGACTTAAGCTGCCTAACAGAACTTGAGATAGCATGACGGCGACATTAGTGCTCAGTTACCTCTGGTCTAGGAACAAGGAAACAAGACTAAGGGAGGAGAAGGTACCCACAAGAAAGCCAAACGCAGAAGCTGTCCTGAAAATCAGCTTGGGCTGGATTCAGCCTGGGGAGGCCATAGGCCACAGGCTCATCTGCTGAGGCCAGGTTTGCACACACTCCCTGTCTTGGTTTGAAAGACAGGTGTCTGCTAAGGAAGGCAGGAGCCTCCCTTGGAATGGCAGATGCAACCCCCCCTTCCCTCCAAGTTATTATAATTTTGAAATCAAGGGGCTTTTAGGCAAAGATGTGGGAAAATAGGAAGAACAGTTCTTTACTATGATAGATCTCTATGTGTATAACCAGTCAAGCAAACAGCAACAATTCTGGCAGTAGCAGCAAACAATCCCAAGCCCAGTGCCAGCCCTCTGGGCTGTCGGGCCCTTTCCCCTGGGGTGCAGTTCCGCTCGCAGCCGGCAGGGGCGCTGGCGGCTCCCGGTGAGCAGGGCAGGTGCGATGGTTCCCCCGCGGCTGCAGGGGGCGCTCCGGAGCGAGCTCGGGGAGCACGCGGCCCTGGTGGCCTGGGATGCCGGGAAGGGATGGGACAAAGGCTTCGCAAAGCCCTGGGCAGCCGATCCCGGTGTCCGGCCGGACCCTGGGCAACAGCAGGCTGGAGCGGCAGGCTGGAGCGGCAGGGACGAGCACAAATCCTGGGTGGCAGGCGAGATGTATCCAAAGCGCGGAGCTGCGGTGGGAGCCCCCCGGAGGTCTGGGCAGGCAGGATGAGCAGGGCTACAAGGTAGCGAAGGCTCAAAGCAATGGTGGGGGCAGGGAAGGCGGGCTTTGGATCCCGGGGTTTCTCTGGCAGAAGGAAAAGCAGCCAAAGAAAGCAGCCTCCCTCTCTGTCCAAACGCCGGGCACCGACTGTCCACACACCCAGGCAAAACCAAAGAGTAGCCAGATGCACCCCACCCCCATCGCCAGCTCTTTTGTTTGATGAAATATGCAGCCATTTGTCCCCCTAGCAACACATATGGGGAAAATTCCTGGAACAGAAAAAAAACCCAGCAGAGCTCCTAAAACCCCAACACTCCCCCACAACCAAGAAGGGAGGAGGAGAGTTTTGGGGCTGTGGCGTGACCTCTGGTCAGAGGCACTGAACACCCATCCTCCCTCACACAAACTGGCTCAGCTGTAAAACCCCCCACCCTGGGAAGGCCACATCCATGAGAAATTCACATGACGGGCAGCTGAGCAGGTGTCATAATCCATCAAAGACCCCCAAAGCGCTCCCCAGACTCATTGCTGAGGCCTTGCAGCAGAGCATCACACGCCATGCAAAGGGATACAACAGATCCAGAGTCTGTTGCAAGAGACTGTGTCAAACTTGCCCCCCACCAGGGCAGGTACCTGGGCGTTCCCACCTGGCCCAAACGTACGTCAATCCCCCAAACTCCATGTTTCCAGGGAACCCTTACCGCCAAGAAGCCCTGATGGAGAGCATCAACAGAATGCCATTGGCATCCTCAGAGTGGTGATGTTTTTAAATCTGTCTCTGTCACTCTCTTTGTCTGCCCCCACCTCTTTTCTATTTCTTTCTCTTTCTCTCTCTTTCTCTCTCTCTCTCTCTCTCTCACTTACTGTTCAATAAAACCCATACTACTGACTTTGGCATATGGCCTCATTTGCACCTTAATTCAGGCCAAAGCATTTCTGACAAGTTTAATGACGGGATCATAACAAGGGTCTAGAAGCCCGCAAGCCTGGGGGCTGCTCCATGCCACTTCCAGTGGCTTCAGCTGTCAAAGGGGTGCCAGGTGTGGCCCTTTGTGACACAGGCGCCTTGTGTCAGGGCCCTGGATGATGTGGGACATTGTGGTGCCCAGAGGCCCTTGTGACACGGTAGAGCCCCGCCCTGCCCTGCCAGGGGGTATCCAAGGGGCGCAGAGCCCTGGGGAGCCCAGTCCCGCCAGAGCCGCTCTCGCAGGAGGAAGCAGCTCCCGGGATTCCTGTGCGTCAGACAACGTCAGACGTGAAGGAGGACCACGTGAACCCCAACTCACAGCCCCCCAGCCCCTTGCCCGGCTGGCTGCCAGACCAGGCCCTCAGTGGGCAGTGGCTGGGGGCAGGCAGCAGCTCAGGCCTGCCCCTGTCGGACACTGAGGAGGAGGGGGCCTTTGTCAACATGGACGAAGAGTGGGAATACGACTCGGATCAAGAGCTTTCCCAGTGGGGAGGCCTTAGTGGCCAAGAACTTTGCCTCTGGGAAGAAGTGACAATCCAAGAGTTTTACCGAGGGCAAGAAGTGACGATCCAGGAAGTTTCCCCATGGGGAGTTGTGACACATCAAGAGTTGCATCAGAGGGAGGTAGGTATGAAAGTCCAGTGGGGGGATGGCACACAGCAAGAGCTGTACTACTGGGAGGAAAGTGTGACCGTCCAGGAGCTGTACCCATGGGAGGAAGAGGATGAGATATGCCAAGAATGGTCCCAGTGGGAAGAAGACCTGACATGCCAAGAGCTGTCCCAGTGGGAAGGGGAGGGAGACCAGGAACTGTCTCCTTTGGAAGAAGATGTGCAAGGCCACCTGCACATGTACCAATGGGAAGGAGACAAGAGACAGCCAGAGTTGCCCCAGGTGGGAGACAACAGGGACAAGGAGCTATCACAAGGAAAAGACTACAATGTCCAGGAGCTAGGCCGGTGGGAAAAAGACAGGAGTGACCAAAAGCTGCCCCAATGGGAAGGAAGTGTCAGCAGCCAGGGGCTGCCCCAATGGGCAGAAGGTGTCAGTGACAAGATGTGGGACAAACCCTTGTACCCAGAGAAGGATGAGGATACCCAGGAGGGGCCCGCCTCTCCCAGCAGCGTGGGCACCCAGGTGGCAGGAGAGGCAGCCCATGAGCTGCCCAGCGCCTCTCCTGCCCCAGGGAGTCCCACAGAGGACGAGCTGGCAGCCGCTGCTGCTCCAGCTGGAGCTGCTGAGGAGGAGGAGGAGCCTCCCGAGCCTCTGCCTGCCGAGGTGGAAAAGGCACCAGCTTCTCCTGGCCTCACGGAGGAGGTGCCATCGGCAGCGCCAGAGAGCCCAGTCCCTGCTCCACGCAGCCCCCCAGGCTACAGCCAGGCTCTGCTGGACTTGGCGTGGCACATCAGCCATGAGGTGGTGCGAGAGGCTGTGCTTGAGGCCCAGGCATCTGGCCAGCAGCCAGAGGAACAGAGGGACCTGGAGCAAAGCACAGCTGCAGAACTAGAAGCAGCAGCTCCAGAAGAAAAGCAAGAGAGCCCCATCTCTGGCCTGCACAGCCCCTGCTGCACCCCCAGCGCCTCGCCCAGCCCACTGGGAGCCCAAGCCCTCAGTGAGCAGCAGGAGGAGGCAGACAGGGGCTCAGTCCTGGCAGAGAAAGAGACTGAGGAGAGGGACTCAGCTGGGGAGCTCGAGCTTTCTCAGTGCAAAGATGAGGAAAACACAGAGCTGTCCCAAGGAGAAACCAACAGACACCAGGAAGGGTCCCAAGGAGAAGCCTGCATTGAGCAGGAGCTGTCCCTGGAAGAAGCCAGGGACGACCAGGAAGGGTCCCAAGGGGAAGCCTGCATTGAGCAGGAACTATCCCTCGAAAAAGACAGCAATGACCAGGATGTGTTCCAAGGGGAAGCCTGCATTGAGCAGGAGCTGTCCCAAGAAGACAGCAATAACCAGGATGTATTGCAAGGGGAAGCCTGCATTGGGCAGGAGCTGTCCCTTGAAAAAGACAGCAATAACCAGGATGTATTGCAAGGGGAAGCCTGCACTGAGCAGGAGCTATCCCTAGAAAAAGACAGCAATGATCAGGATGGGTCCCAAGAGGAAGCCTGCATTGAGCAGGAGCTCTCCCCAGAAGAAGCCGGTAGCTACCACGAGCTCTCCGATTGGGATGAATCCATTGCGGAAGAGCTCTCCCTAGGAGAAGCCAGCAGCTACCTAGAAGTTTCTGACTGGGAAGAAGGCACGGAGAAAGGCCTTTCTCAAGGACAAGTCGGTAGCTCCCAAAATCTCTCTGACTGGGAGGAAGACAGCGAGCATGAGCTGTCCCATGGAGATGTCAGTAGCTACCAAGAAGTGTCTGACTGGGAAGAGTCCATTGGCCAGGAGGTTTCTGAAGAGGAAGACTCCGTTGGTCAGGAGGTTTCCAAAGGGAATGGCAAGAGGCCTTCAGCTCAGTCCAGCTGGGAAAATGACAGTGACCGAGACCTGATGCAGGACAGCTGGGAACAGAACATTGGGGACAAGCCCTTGCTGCAGGAGGAGGACGAGTGGGATGGAGTGAGCCTCCTCGAGCTCCGTGAAGAAGACAGAGAGCTGGGAGGTTTGGCAGGAGGCAGGCTCCCAGTGCCTGCCCCTCGCGAGGCCTGGGTTGAGCATGGGCCATCTGAGCCGTGCCCCCAAGCGCCGCTCTGTGCCTCGCCTCCCCAGCTGGGAGCCCAGGCCCTCAGGCAGCAGCTGAGTCCCCGCAAGAAACGTCCCTCCCGCCTCGGGCGGGCGCTGCGGATGCTGCGCAGCCTATTCCGCTGCTCCTGCCTGGCGCCACGGCCCGAGGATTAGGGCTGCGGCCGGCGCCAGCCCGGGCCCCCTGGACGGCAGCTGGCTGGCAGCCTGCCCCACATCCTGGGGGAGCCACACGGGCTGCCTTTGCCTGGACATGTCCCTGCAGCCTCAGCAATCCCTGGCTGCTTTGGAGCATCCCAAGCCACTCTCCCCAAGAGCAAATATTACCCATGTGGCCAGCCTCAGACCAGTATCCACACGGGACACTTGGTGCCAGGTGGCTCAGCGGTGAAGGCCAGAGGCTCATCAGGGTGGGAAGAGACCTTGAAAGTCATCCAGTCCCACCGTCACCCTGGCATCACCATCATCACCCTGAAACCATGTCCCCACGTGCCACATCCAGACAAGACTTGAACACTTCCAGAGACAGTGACTCTACCACCTCCCTGAGCAACTTCTTGCAATCGATTCCTGACCACTCTGTCAGGGAAAAGTTGTTTGGAATATTTCATCTGTACCTCCCCTGGTGGAATCCAAGGCCATTTCCTCTCATCCTGAAAGGACTACGTGCTGATCCTTTGGGATTTTATCCATGAGGAATGGGCGCAGACAGGAGGTATTGCTCCCAGGACTCCACTGCATGGCTTCACCAAACAATTCTTCCAAAACACAGGGAAGTTGGCTTTAAGAAATAGTGGCAGTAGTGAAAAGCAAAACAAAACAAAACAAAACAAACAAACAAACAAAAAAAAAACCAAACCAAAACAAAACACAAAAAACCCCTAAAACCAACACAAAACACAAAAAAATCCACAAAAAGAAAAATAATAGGAATAGGACTAATAATAATACAAAGAAGATGAAGAAAATGAAGAAATAGTGGTAGTAAATAAGAAAAAGAAGTAAACTTAAGAATAAGAACAAGAAAAAAAAGAATAATAAGAAGAATGAGAATAAGAGCAAGAATAAGAATAGGATTAAGAATAAGAATAAGAATAGGAAAAAGGAAAAGAAAAAATAATAAGAAAAAGAATAGGAAAAAGCATAAGAATAAGAATAAAAATAAGAATTAAAAAAATAAGAATGAGAATGAGAATGAGAATGAGAATGAGAAGAAGAAGAAGAGGAAGAAAAAGAATAAGAATAAGAATAAGAATAAGAATAAGAATAAGAATAAGAATAAGAATAAGAATAAGAATAGAAACAAGACAAAGTAAAAAGAATAAATCTAAGACTAAGTTGATGTAGAAGAAGAAAGAGGAGTAAAAGTAAATACTAAGAAGAAGGAGAAGAAGCATGGGGATCAGAAGAAGAAGAAGAAGAGGCTAAAGAAGAAGATTAAATAGTAGGAGTAACAAATTATTATTATTAGAACAATAATATCAAGTTAAAATACACATCCACACATCCTCTAGCATCACAGAAAGGTTTAATTTGGGAAGGACCTCAAACCTTTCTATCTCTCTCCTTCACAATTCTTGTTAAATAAAATCCACATTCAATAAAATCTGTATGTTGTCATCATATGGTCTCATTTGAACCTTAATTTGGGCAGAGGCATCTCTCCCTAATCCAATCCTAACAGTTATTAAATGAGTATCACTCGGCTTCATCTCATTGTTTCACTTCAGGCAAACCTGACAAATGTATCTCTTCCAGGGAGGGGGCATCCACAAAGCCTCTGGGAAACCTATGCCAATGCCTCACCAGCCTCACAGAAGAGAATGTCTTCCTGCTATTTAATCCATATCTGTTTCAGTTAAAGGCCACTGCCCTTTCTTCTATCATCACTACATATGCCTGTGAAAAGTCTCTCTCCATCATTCTTGTAGGGGGCCCTCTTAGGTACTGGCAAGGGTTCTAAGGTTTCCCTGGGGTCTTCTCTTCCCTAGGCTGAACAACGCTAACACTCCCAACCTGTCTTCAAAGCAGAGGTTCTCCAACGCTCTTAGGAACCCTCAGTGGCTCTCCTCTGAACTCATTCTAACAGGCCCGCATCCCTTATCCTGGGGCCCCCAGACACAGAGGTAGTGGTGCGGGTGAGATTTCAAACAATGGACTAGAGGGCCACAATTACCTCCCTTGACCTGCAGCTCTTTGCTCCTTTCCATGCAGCTCAGCCCACGGGTGGCTTTTTGGGCTGGCAGCACAGATTGTTGGCTCACGCTGAGCTTCTCCTCCATCAGCACCCCCAAGTCCTTCTCCTCAGCCCCTGCCCCACTCAGCTTCCTGTCCCCTGCAAACCCTGTGCTGAGAGGGAGCTCCATGCACTCTCTGTGTCACTGGAGAAGCCATTCAAGAGCCCCAGGGCCAAGGCCAGAGCCCTGATGGACGCTCCTCGTCCCCAGCCTCCACCTGGGCATGGAGCCACTGACCACAGCTCCCCAGCTGCCTCCATCTGGCCAATTCTTCATGCCCTGCATAGCCCACCCTCCAAAGCCAGGGCTGTGCAGTGTGGGGCTTGAGGTGTCGTGTGGCACTGTGTCCAAAGCCTCACAGGGGCTCTGGGCACATCAGGATTGTCAGAGACTGAAATGTTATGGGTAAGGACTTAAACATTGTTACAAAGGAGTTTTGCCCATTATGGCAAAACTGTATAAAGAGGCTGAGACTCCCCAAGCCCACCTCTCCTTCACCTGACTGCAGCTTTGGGCTGGGACTTAAGCTGCCTAACAGAACTTGAGATAGCATGACGGCGACATTAGTGCTCAGTTACCTCTGGTCTAGGAACAAGGAAACAAGACTAAGGGAGGAGAAGGTACCCACAAGAAAGCCAAACGCAGAAGCTGTCCTGAAAATCAGCTTGGGCTGGATTCAGCCTGGGGAGGCCATAGGCCACAGGCTCATCTGCTGAGGCCAGGTTTGCACACACTCCCTGTCTTGGTTTGAAAGACAGGTGTCTGCTAAGGAAGGCAGGAGCCTCCCTTGGAATGGCAGATGCAACCCCCCCTTCCCTCCAAGTTATTATAATTTTGAAATCAAGGGGCTTTTAGGCAAAGATGTGGGAAAATAGGAAGAACAGTTCTTTACTATGATAGATCTCTATGTGTATAACCAGTCAAGCAAACAGCAACAATTCTGGCAGTAGCAGCAAACAATCCCAAGCCCAGTGCCAGCCCTCTGGGCTGTCGGGCCCTTTCCCCTGGGGTGCAGTTCCGCTCGCAGCCGGCAGGGGCGCTGGCGGCTCCCGGTGAGCAGGGCAGGTGCGATGGTTCCCCCGCGGCTGCAGGGGGCGCTCCGGAGCGAGCTCGGGGAGCACGCGGCCCTGGTGGCCTGGGATGCCGGGAAGGGATGGGACAAAGGCTTCGCAAAGCCCTGGGCAGCCGATCCCGGTGTCCGGCCGGACCCTGGGCAACAGCAGGCTGGAGCGGCAGGCTGGAGCGGCAGGGACGAGCACAAATCCTGGGTGGCAGGCGAGATGTATCCAAAGCGCGGAGCTGCGGTGGGAGCCCCCCGGAGGTCTGGGCAGGCAGGATGAGCAGGGCTACAAGGTAGCGAAGGCTCAAAGCAATGGTGGGGGCAGGGAAGGCGGGCTTTGGATCCCGGGGTTTCTCTGGCAGAAGGAAAAGCAGCCAAAGAAAGCAGCCTCCCTCTCTGTCCAAACGCCGGGCACCGACTGTCCACACACCCAGGCAAAACCAAAGAGTAGCCAGATGCACCCCACCCCCATCGCCAGCTCTTTTGTTTGATGAAATATGCAGCCATTTGTCCCCCTAGCAACACATATGGGGAAAATTCCTGGAACAGAAAAAAAACCCAGCAGAGCTCCTAAAACCCCAACACTCCCCCACAACCAAGAAGGGAGGAGGAGAGTTTTGGGGCTGTGGCGTGACCTCTGGTCAGAGGCACTGAACACCCATCCTCCCTCACACAAACTGGCTCAGCTGTAAAACCCCCCACCCTGGGAAGGCCACATCCATGAGAAATTCACATGACGGGCAGCTGAGCAGGTGTCATAATCCATCAAAGACCCCCAAAGCGCTCCCCAGACTCATTGCTGAGGCCTTGCAGCAGAGCATCACACGCCATGCAAAGGGATACAACAGATCCAGAGTCTGTTGCAAGAGACTGTGTCAAACTTGCCCCCCACCAGGGCAGGTACCTGGGCGTTCCCACCTGGCCCAAACGTACGTCAATCCCCCAAACTCCATGTTTCCAGGGAACCCTTACCGCCAAGAAGCCCTGATGGAGAGCATCAACAGAATGCCATTGGCATCCTCAGAGTGGTGATGTTTTTAAATCTGTCTCTGTCACTCTCTTTGTCTGCCCCCACCTCTTTTCTATTTCTTTCTCTTTCTCTTTCTCTTTCTCTCTCTTTCTCTCTCTCTCTCTCTCTCACTTACTGTTCAATAAAACCCATACTACTGACTTTGGCATATGGCCTCATTTGCACCTTAATTCAGGCCAAAGCATTTCTGACAAGTTTAATGACGGGATCATAACAAGGGTCTAGAAGCCCGCAAGCCTGGGGGCTGCTCCATGCCACTTCCAGTGGCTTCAGCTGTCAAAGGGGTGCCAGGTGTGGCCCTTTGTGACACAGGCGCCTTGTGTCAGGGCCCTGGATGATGTGGGACATTGTGGTGCCCAGAGGCCCTTGTGACACGGTAGAGCCCCGCCCTGCCCTGCCAGGGGGTATCCAAGGGGCGCAGAGCCCTGGGGAGCCCAGTCCCGCCAGAGCCGCTCTCGCAGGAGGAAGCAGCTCCCGGGATTCCTGTGCGTCAGACAACGTCAGACGTGAAGGAGGACCACGTGAACCCCAACTCACAGCCCCCCAGCCCCTTGCCCGGCTGGCTGCCAGACCAGGCCCTCAGTGGGCAGTGGCTGGGGGCAGGCAGCAGCTCAGGCCTGCCCCTGTCGGACACTGAGGAGGAGGGGGCCTTTGTCAACATGGACGAAGAGTGGGAATACGACTCGGATCAAGAGCTTTCCCAGTGGGGAGGCCTTAGTGGCCAAGAACTTTGCCTCTGGGAAGAAGTGACAATCCAAGAGTTTTACCGAGGGCAAGAAGTGACGATCCAGGAAGTTTCCCCATGGGGAGTTGTGACACATCAAGAGTTGCATCAGAGGGAGGTAGGTATGAAAGTCCAGTGGGGGGATGGCACACAGCAAGAGCTGTACTACTGGGAGGAAAGTGTGACCGTCCAGGAGCTGTACCCATGGGAGGAAGAGGATGAGATATGCCAAGAATGGTCCCAGTGGGAAGAAGACCTGACATGCCAAGAGCTGTCCCAGTGGGAAGGGGAGGGAGACCAGGAACTGTCTCCTTTGGAAGAAGATGTGCAAGGCCACCTGCACATGTACCAATGGGAAGGAGACAAGAGACAGCCAGAGTTGCCCCAGGTGGGAGACAACAGGGACAAGGAGCTATCACAAGGAAAAGACTACAATGTCCAGGAGCTAGGCCGGTGGGAAAAAGACAGGAGTGACCAAAAGCTGCCCCAATGGGAAGGAAGTGTCAGCAGCCAGGGGCTGCCCCAATGGGCAGAAGGTGTCAGTGACAAGATGTGGGACAAACCCTTGTACCCAGAGAAGGATGAGGATACCCAGGAGGGGCCCGCCTCTCCCAGCAGCGTGGGCACCCAGGTGGCAGGAGAGGCAGCCCATGAGCTGCCCAGCGCCTCTCCTGCCCCAGGGAGTCCCACAGAGGACGAGCTGGCAGCCGCTGCTGCTCCAGCTGGAGCTGCTGAGGAGGAGGAGGAGCCTCCCGAGCCTCTGCCTGCCGAGGTGGAAAAGGCACCAGCTTCTCCTGGCCTCACGGAGGAGGTGCCATCGGCAGTGCCAGAGAGCCCAGTCCCTGCTCCACGCAGCCCCCCAGGCTACAGCCAGGCTCTGCTGGACTTGGCGTGGCACATCAGCCATGAGGTGGTGCGAGAGGCTGTGCTTGAGGCCCAGGCATCTGGCCAGCAGCCAGAGGAACAGAGGGACCTGGAGCAAAGCACAGCTGCAGAACTAGAAGCAGCAGCTCCAGAAGAAAAGCAAGAGAGCCCCATCTCTGGCCTGCACAGCCCCTGCTGCACCCCCAGCGCCTCGCCCAGCCCACTGGGAGCCCAAGCCCTCAGTGAGCAGCAGGAGGAGGCAGACAGGGGCTCAGTCCTGGCAGAGAAAGAGACTGAGGAGAGGGACTCAGCTGGGGAGCTCGAGCTTTCTCAGTGCAAAGATGAGGAAAACACAGAGCTGTCCCAAGGAGAAACCAACAGACACCAGGAAGGGTCCCAAGGAGAAGCCTGCATTGAGCAGGAGCTGTCCCTGGAAGAAGCCAGGGACGACCAGGAAGGGTCCCAAGGGGAAGCCTGCATTGAGCAGGAACTATCCCTCGAAAAAGACAGCAATGACCAGGATGTGTTCCAAGGGGAAGCCTGCATTGAGCAGGAGCTGTCCCAAGAAGACAGCAATAACCAGGATGTATTGCAAGGGGAAGCCTGCATTGGGCAGGAGCTGTCCCTTGAAAAAGACAGCAATAACCAGGATGTATTGCAAGGGGAAGCCTGCACTGAGCAGGAGCTATCCCTAGAAAAAGACAGCAATGATCAGGATGGGTCCCAAGAGGAAGCCTGCATTGAGCAGGAGCTCTCCCCAGAAGAAGCCGGTAGCTACCACGAGCTCTCCGATTGGGATGAATCCATTGCGGAAGAGCTCTCCCTAGGAGAAGCCAGCAGCTACCTAGAAGTTTCTGACTGGGAAGAAGGCACGGAGAAAGGCCTTTCTCAAGGACAAGTCGGTAGCTCCCAAAATCTCTCTGACTGGGAGGAAGACAGCGAGCATGAGCTGTCCCATGGAGATGTCAGTAGCTACCAAGAAGTGTCTGACTGGGAAGAGTCCATTGGCCAGGAGGTTTCTGAAGAGGAAGACTCCGTTGGTCAGGAGGTTTCCAAAGGGAATGGCAAGAGGCCTTCAGCTCAGTCCAGCTGGGAAAATGACAGTGACCGAGACCTGATGCAGGACAGCTGGGAACAGAACATTGGGGACAAGCCCTTGCTGCAGGAGGAGGACGAGTGGGATGGAGTGAGCCTCCTCGAGCTCCGGGAAGAAGACAGAGAGCTGGGAGGTTTGGCAGGAGGCAGGCTCCCAGTGCCTGCCCCTCGCGAGGCCTGGGTTGAGCATGGGCCATCTGAGCCGTGCCCCCAAGCGCCGCTCTGTGCCTCGCCTCCCCAGCTGGGAGCCCAGGCCCTCAGGCAGCAGCTGAGTCCCCGCAAGAAACGTCCCTCCCGCCTCGGGCGGGCGCTGCGGATGCTGCGCGGCCTATTCCGCTGCTCCTGCCTGGCGCCACGGCCCGAGGATTAGGGCTGCGGCCGGCGCCAGCCCGGGCCCCCTGGACGGCAGCTGGCTGGCAGCCTGCCCCACATCCTGGGGGAGCCACACGGGCTGCCTTTGCCTGGACATGTCCCTGCAGCCTCAGCAATCCCTGGCTGCTTTGGAGCATCCCAAGCCACTCTCCCCAAGAGCAAATATTACCCATGTGGCCAGCCTCAGACCAGTATCCACACGGGACACTTGGTGCCAGGTGGCTCAGCGGTGAAGGCCAGAGGCTCATCAGGGTGGGAAGAGACCTTGAAAGTCATCCAGTCCCACCGTCACCCTGGCATCACCATCATCACCCTGAAACCATGTCCCCACGTGCCACATCCAGACAAGACTTGAACACTTCCAGAGACAGTGACTCTACCACCTCCCTGAGCAACTTCTTGCAATCGATTCCTGACCACTCTGTCAGGGAAAAGTTGTTTGGAATATTTCATCTGTACCTCCCCTGGTGGAATCCAAGGCCATTTCCTCTCATCCTGAAAGGACTACGTGCTGATCCTTTGGGATTTTATCCATGAGGAATGGGCGCAGACAGGAGGTATTGCTCCCAGGACTCCACTGCATGGCTTCACCAAACAATTCTTCCAAAACACAGGGAAGTTGGCTTTAAGAAATAGTGGCAGTAGTGAAAAGCAAAACAAAACAAAACAAAACAAACAAACAAACAAACAAAAAAAACCAAACCAAAACAAAACACAAAAAACCCCTAAAACCAACACAAAACACAAAAAAATCCACAAAAAGAAAAATAATAGGAATAGGACTAATAATAATACAAAGAAGATGAAGAAAATGAAGAAATAGTGGTAGTAAATAAGAAAAAGAAGTAAACTTAAGAATAAGAACAAGAAAAAAAAGAATAATAATAAGAATGAGAATAAGAGTGAGAATAAGAGCAAGAATAAGAATAGGATTAAGAATAAGAATAAGAATAGGAAAAAGGAAAAGAAAAAATAATAAGAAAAAGAATAGGAAAAAGCATAAGAATAAGAATAAAAATAAGAATTAAAAAAATAAGAATGAGAATGAGAATGAGAATGAGAATGAGAAGAAGAAGAAGAGGAAGAAAAAGAATAAGAATAAGAATAAGAATAAGAATAAGAATAAGAATAAGAATAAGAATAGAAACAAGACAAAGTAAAAAGAATAAATCTAAGACTAAGTTGATGTAGAAGAAGAAAGAGGAGTAAAAGTAAATACTAAGAAGAAGGAGAAGAAGCATGGGGATCAGAAGAAGAAGAAGAAGAGGCTAAAGAAGAAGATTAAATAGTAGGAGTAACAAATTATTATTATTAGAACAATAATATCAAGTTAAAATACACATCCACACATCCTCTAGCATCACAGAAAGGTTTAATTTGGGAAGGACCTCAAACCTTTCTATCTCTCTCCTTCACAATTCTTGTTAAATAAAATCCACATTCAATAAAATCTGTATGTTGTCATCATATGGTCTCATTTGAACCTTAATTTGGGCAGAGGCATCTCTCCCTAATCCAATCCTAACAGTTATTAAATGAGTATCACTCGGCTTCATCTCATTGTTTCACTTCAGGCAAACCTGACAAATGTATCTCTTCCAGGGAGGGGGCATCCACAAAGCCTCTGGGAAACCTATGCCAATGCCTCACCAGCCTCACAGAAGAGAATGTCTTCCTGCTATTTAATCCATATCTGTTTCAGTTAAAGGCCACTGCCCTTTCTTCTATCATCACTACATATGCCTGTGAAAAGTCTCTCTCCATCATTCTTGTAGGGGGCCCTCTTAGGTACTGGCAAGGGTTCTAAGGTTTCCCTGGGGTCTTCTCTTCCCTAGGCTGAACAACGCTAACACTCCCAACCTGTCTTCAAAGCAGAGGTTCTCCAACGCTCTTAGGAACCCTCAGTGGCTCTCCTCTGAACTCATTCTAACAGGCCCGCATCCCTTATCCTGGGGCCCCCAGACACAGAGGTAGTGGTGCGGGTGAGATTTCAAACAATGGACTAGAGGGCCACAATTACCTCCCTTGACCTGCAGCTCTTTGCTCCTTTCCATGCAGCTCAGCCCACGGGTGGCTTTTTGGGCTGGCAGCACAGATTGTTGGCTCACGCTGAGCTTCTCCTCCATCAGCACCCCCAAGTCCTTCTCCTCAGCCCCTGCCCCACTCAGCTTCCTGTCCCCTGCAAACCCTGTGCTGAGAGGGAGCTCCATGCACTCTCTGTGTCACTGGAGAAGCCATTCAAGAGCCCCAGGGCCAAGGCCAGAGCCCTGATGGACGCTCCTCGTCCCCAGCCTCCACCTGGGCATGGAGCCACTGACCACAGCTCCCCAGCTGCCTCCATCTGGCCAATTCTTCATGCCCTGCATAGCCCACCCTCCAAAGGCAGGGCTGTGCAGTGTGGGGCTTGAGGTGTCGTGTGGCACTGTGTCCAAAGCCTCACAGGGGCTCTGGGCACATCAGGATTGTCAGAGACTGAAATGTTATGGGTAAGGACTTAAACATTGTTACAAAGGAGTTTTGCCCATTATGGCAAAACTGTATAAAGAGGCTGAGACTCCCCAAGCCCACCTCTCCTTCACCTGACTGCAGCTTTGGGCTGGGACTTAAGCTGCCTAACAGAACTTGAGATAGCATGACGGCGACATTAGTGCTCAGTTACCTCTGGTCTAGGAACAAGGAAACAAGACTAAGGGAGGAGAAGGTACCCACAAGAAAGCCAAACGCAGAAGCTGTCCTGAAAATCAGCTTGGGCTGGATTCAGCCTGGGGAGGCCATAGGCCACAGGCTCATCTGCTGAGGCCAGGTTTGCACACACTCCCTGTCTTGGTTTGAAAGACAGGTGTCTGCTAAGGAAGGCAGGAGCCTCCCTTGGAATGGCAGATGCAACCCCCCCTTCCCTCCAAGTTATTATAATTTTGAAATCAAGGGGCTTTTAGGCAAAGATGTGGGAAAATAGGAAGAACAGTTCTTTACTATGATAGATCTCTATGTGTATAACCAGTCAAGCAAACAGCAACAATTCTGGCAGTAGCAGCAAACAATCCCAAGCCCAGTGCCAGCCCTCTGGGCTGTCGGGCCCTTTCCCCTGGGGTGCAGTTCCGCTCGCAGCCGGCAGGGGCGCTGGCGGCTCCCGGTGAGCAGGGCAGGTGCGATGGTTCCCCCGCGGCTGCAGGGGGCGCTCCGGAGCGAGCTCGGGGAGCACGCGGCCCTGGTGGCCTGGGATGCCGGGAAGGGATGGGACAAAGGCTTCGCAAAGCCCTGGGCAGCCGATCCCGGTGTCCGGCCGGACCCTGGGCAACAGCAGGCTGGAGCGGCAGGCTGGAGCGGCAGGGACGAGCACAAATCCTGGGTGGCAGGCGAGATGTATCCAAAGCGCGGAGCTGCGGTGGGAGCCCCCCGGAGGTCTGGGCAGGCAGGATGAGCAGGGCTACAAGGTAGCGAAGGCTCAAAGCAATGGTGGGGGCAGGGAAGGCGGGCTTTGGATCCCGGGGTTTCTCTGGCAGAAGGAAAAGCAGCCAAAGAAAGCAGCCTCCCTCTCTGTCCAAACGCCGGGCACCGACTGTCCACACACCCAGGCAAAACAAAAGAGTAGCCAGATGCACCCCACCCCCATCGCCAGCTCTTTTGTTTGATGAAATATGCAGCCATTTGTCCCCCTAGCAACACATATGGGGAAAATTCCTGGAACAGAAAAAAAACCCAGCAGAGCTCCTAAAACCCCAACACTCCCCCACAACCAAGAAGGGAGGAGGAGAGTTTTGGGGCTGTGGCGTGACCTCTGGTCAGAGGCACTGAACACCCATCCTCCCTCACACAAACTGGCTCAGCTGTAAAACCCCCCACCCTGGGAAGGCCACATCCATGAGAAATTCACATGACGGGCAGCTGAGCAGGTGTCATAATCCATCAAAGACCCCCAAAGCGCTCCCCAGACTCATTGCTGAGGCCTTGCAGCAGAGCATCACACGCCATGCAAAGGGATACAACAGATCCAGAGTCTGTTGCAAGAGACTGTGTCAAACTTGCCCCCCACCAGGGCAGGTACCTGGGCGTTCCCACCTGGCCCAAACGTACGTCAATCCCCCAAACTCCATGTTTCCAGGGAACCCTTACCGCCAAGAAGCCCTGATGGAGAGCATCAACAGAATGCCATTGGCATCCTCAGAGTGGTGATGTTTTTAAATCTGTCTCTGTCACTCTCTTTGTCTGCCCCCACCTCTTTTCTATTTCTTTCTCTTTCTCTCTCTTTCTCTCTCTCTCTCTCTCTCACTTACTGTTCAATAAAACCCATACTACTGACTTTGGCATATGGCCTCATTTGCACCTTAATTCAGGCCAAAGCATTTCTGACAAGTTTAATGACGGGATCATAACAAGGGTCTAGAAGCCCGCAAGCCTGGGGGCTGCTCCATGCCACTTCCAGTGGCTTCAGCTGTCAAAGGGGTGCCAGGTGTGGCCCTTTGTGACACAGGCGCCTTGTGTCAGGGCCCTGGATGATGTGGGACATTGTGGTGCCCAGAGGCCCTTGTGACACGGTAGAGCCCCGCCCTGCCCTGCCAGGGGGTATCCAAGGGGCGCAGAGCCCTGGGGAGCCCAGTCCCGCCAGAGCCGCTCTCGCAGGAGGAAGCAGCTCCCGGGATTCCTGTGCGTCAGACAACGTCAGACGTGAAGGAGGACCACGTGAACCCCAACTCACAGCCCCCCAGCCCCTTGCCCGGCTGGCTGCCAGACCAGGCCCTCAGTGGGCAGTGGCTGGGGGCAGGCAGCAGCTCAGGCCTGCCCCTGTCGGACACTGAGGAGGAGGGGGCCTTTGTCAACATGGACGAAGAGTGGGAATACGACTCGGATCAAGAGCTTTCCCAGTGGGGAGGCCTTAGTGGCCAAGAACTTTGCCTCTGGGAAGAAGTGACAATCCAAGAGTTTTACCGAGGGCAAGAAGTGACGATCCAGGAAGTTTCCCCATGGGGAGTTGTGACACATCAAGAGTTGCATCAGAGGGAGGTAGGTATGAAAGTCCAGTGGGGGGATGGCACACAGCAAGAGCTGTACTACTGGGAGGAAAGTGTGACCGTCCAGGAGCTGTACCCATGGGAGGAAGAGGATGAGATATGCCAAGAATGGTCCCAGTGGGAAGAAGACCTGACATGCCAAGAGCTGTCCCAGTGGGAAGGGGAGGGAGACCAGGAACTGTCTCCTTTGGAAGAAGATGTGCAAGGCCACCTGCACATGTACCAATGGGAAGGAGACAAGAGACAGCCAGAGTTGCCCCAGGTGGGAGACAACAGGGACAAGGAGCTATCACAAGGAAAAGACTACAATGTCCAGGAGCTAGGCCGGTGGGAAAAAGACAGGAGTGACCAAAAGCTGCCCCAATGGGAAGGAAGTGTCAGCAGCCAGGGGCTGCCCCAATGGGCAGAAGGTGTCAGTGACAAGATGTGGGACAAACCCTTGTACCCAGAGAAGGATGAGGATACCCAGGAGGGGCCCGCCTCTCCCAGCAGCGTGGGCACCCAGGTGGCAGGAGAGGCAGCCCATGAGCTGCCCAGCGCCTCTCCTGCCCCAGGGAGTCCCACAGAGGACGAGCTGGCAGCCGCTGCTGCTCCAGCTGGAGCTGCTGAGGAGGAGGAGGAGCCTCCCGAGCCTCTGCCTGCCGAGGTGGAAAAGGCACCAGCTTCTCCTGGCCTCACGGAGGAGGTGCCATCGGCAGCGCCAGAGAGCCCAGTCCCTGCTCCACGCAGCCCCCCAGGCTACAGCCAGGCTCTGCTGGACTTGGCGTGGCACATCAGCCATGAGGTGGTGCGAGAGGCTGTGCTTGAGGCCCAGGCATCTGGCCAGCAGCCAGAGGAACAGAGGGACCTGGAGCAAAGCACAGCTGCAGAACTAGAAGCAGCAGCTCCAGAAGAAAAGCAAGAGAGCCCCATCTCTGGCCTGCACAGCCCCTGCTGCACCCCCAGCGCCTCGCCCAGCCCACTGGGAGCCCAAGCCCTCAGTGAGCAGCAGGAGGAGGCAGACAGGGGCTCAGTCCTGGCAGAGAAAGAGACTGAGGAGAGGGACTCAGCTGGGGAGCTCGAGCTTTCTCAGTGCAAAGATGAGGAAAACACAGAGCTGTCCCAAGGAGAAACCAACAGACACCAGGAAGGGTCCCAAGGAGAAGCCTGCATTGAGCAGGAGCTGTCCCTGGAAGAAGCCAGGGACGACCAGGAAGGGTCCCAAGGGGAAGCCTGCATTGAGCAGGAACTATCCCTCGAAAAAGACAGCAATGACCAGGATGTGTTCCAAGGGGAAGCCTGCATTGAGCAGGAGCTGTCCCAAGAAGACAGCAATAACCAGGATGTATTGCAAGGGGAAGCCTGCATTGGGCAGGAGCTGTCCCTTGAAAAAGACAGCAATAACCAGGATGTATTGCAAGGGGAAGCCTGCACTGAGCAGGAGCTATCCCTAGAAAAAGACAGCAATGATCAGGATGGGTCCCAAGAGGAAGCCTGCATTGAGCAGGAGCTCTCCCCAGAAGAAGCCGGTAGCTACCACGAGCTCTCCGATTGGGATGAATCCATTGCGGAAGAGCTCTCCCTAGGAGAAGCCAGCAGCTACCTAGAAGTTTCTGACTGGGAAGAAGGCACGGAGAAAGGCCTTTCTCAAGGACAAGTCGGTAGCTCCCAAAATCTCTCTGACTGGGAGGAAGACAGCGAGCATGAGCTGTCCCATGGAGATGTCAGTAGCTACCAAGAAGTGTCTGACTGGGAAGAGTCCATTGGCCAGGAGGTTTCTGAAGAGGAAGACTCCGTTGGTCAGGAGGTTTCCAAAGGGAATGGCAAGAGGCCTTCAGCTCAGTCCAGCTGGGAAAATGACAGTGACCGAGACCTGATGCAGGACAGCTGGGAACAGAACATTGGGGACAAGCCCTTGCTGCAGGAGGAGGACGAGTGGGATGGAGTGAGCCTCCTCGAGCTCCGGGAAGAAGACAGAGAGCTGGGAGGTTTGGCAGGAGGCAGGCTCCCAGTGCCTGCCCCTCGCGAGGCCTGGGTTGAGCATGGGCCATCTGAGCCGTGCCCCCAAGCGCCGCTCTGTGCCTCGCCTCCCCAGCTGGGAGCCCAGGCCCTCAGGCAGCAGCTGAGTCCCCGCAAGAAACGTCCCTCCCGCCTCGGGCGGGCGCTGCGGATGCTGCGCGGCCTATTCCGCTGCTCCTGCCTGGCGCCACGGCCCGAGGATTAGGGCTGCGGCCGGCGCCAGCCCGGGCCCCCTGGACGGCAGCTGGCTGGCAGCCTGCCCCACATCCTGGGGGAGCCACACGGGCTGCCTTTGCCTGGACATGTCCCTGCAGCCTCAGCAATCCCTGGCTGCTTTGGAGCATCCCAAGCCACTCTCCCCAAGAGCAAATATTACCCATGTGGCCAGCCTCAGACCAGTATCCACACGGGACACTTGGTGCCAGGTGGCTCAGCGGTGAAGGCCAGAGGCTCATCAGGGTGGGAAGAGACCTTGAAAGTCATCCAGTCCCACCGTCACCCTGGCATCACCATCATCACCCTGAAACCATGTCCCCACGTGCCACATCCAGACAAGACTTGAACACTTCCAGAGACAGTGACTCTACCACCTCCCTGAGCAACTTCTTGCAATCGATTCCTGACCACTCTGTCAGGGAAAAGTTGTTTGGAATATTTCATCTGTACCTCCCCTGGTGGAATCCAAGGCCATTTCCTCTCATCCTGAAAGGACTACGTGCTGATCCTTTGGGATTTTATCCATGAGGAATGGGCGCAGACAGGAGGTATTGCTCCCAGGACTCCACTGCATGGCTTCACCAAACAATTCTTCCAAAACACAGGGAAGTTGGCTTTAAGAAATAGTGGCAGTAGTGAAAAGCAAAACAAAACAAAACAAAACAAACAAACAAACAAAACCAAAACAAAACAAAAAAAAACCCCTAAAACCAACACAAAACACAAAAAAATCCACAAAAAGAAAAATAATAGGAATAGGACTAATAATAATACAAAGAAGATGAAGAAAATGAAGAAATAGTGGTAGTAAATAAGAAAAAGAAGTAAACTTAAGAATAAGAACAAGAAAAAAAAGAATAATAAGAAGAATGAGAATAAGAGTGAGAATAAGAGCAAGAATAAGAATAGGATTAAGAATAAGAATAAGAATAGGAAAAAGGAAAAGAAAAAATAATAAGAAAAAGAATAGGAAAAAGCATAAGAATAAGAATAAAAATAAGAATTAAAAAAATAAGAATGAGAATGAGAATGAGAATGAGAAGAAGAAGAAGAGGAAGAAAAAGAATAAGAATAAGAATAAGAATAAGAATAAGAATAAGAATAAGAATAAGAATAAGAATAAGAATAGAAACAAGACAAAGTAAAAAGAATAAATCTAAGACTAAGTTGATGTAGAAGAAGAAAGAGGAGTAAAAGTAAATACTAAGAAGAAGGAGAAGAAGCATGGGGATCAGAAGAAGAAGAAGAAGAGGCTAAAGAAGAAGATTAAATAGTAGGAGTAACAAATTATTATTATTAGAACAATAATATCAAGTTAAAATACACATCCACACATCCTCTAGCATCACAGAAAGGTTTAATTTGGGAAGGACCTCAAACCTTTCTATCTCTCTCCTTCACAATTCTTGTTAAATAAAATCCACATTCAATAAAATCTGTATGTTGTCATCATATGGTCTCATTTGAACCTTAATTTGGGCAGAGGCATCTCTCCCTAATCCAATCCTAACAGTTATTAAATGAGTATCACTCGGCTTCATCTCATTGTTTCACTTCAGGCAAACCTGACAAATGTATCTCTTCCAGGGAGGGGGCATCCACAAAGCCTCTGGGAAACCTATGCCAATGCCTCACCAGCCTCACAGAAGAGAATGTCTTCCTGCTATTTAATCCATATCTGTTTCAGTTAAAGGCCACTGCCCTTTCTTCTATCATCACTACATATGCCTGTGAAAAGTCTCTCTCCATCATTCTTGTAGGGGGCCCTCTTAGGTACTGGCAAGGGTTCTAAGGTTTCCCTGGGGTCTTCTCTTCCCTAGGCTGAACAACGCTAACACTCCCAACCTGTCTTCAAAGCAGAGGTTCTCCAACGCTCTTAGGAACCCTCAGTCGCTCTCCTCTGAACTCATTCTAACAGGCCCGCATCCCTTATCCTGGGGCCCCCAGACACAGAGGTAGTGGTGCGGCTGAGATTTCAAACAATGGACTAGAGGGCCACAATTACCTCCCTTGACCTGCAGCTCTTTGCTCCTTTCCATGCAGCTCAGCCCACGGGTGGCTTTTTGGGCTGGCAGCACAGATTGTTGGCTCACGCTGAGCTTCTCCTCCATCAGCACCCCCAAGTCCTTCTCCTCAGCCCCTGCCCCACTCAGCTTCCTGTCCCCTGCAAACCCTGTGCTGAGAGGGAGCTCCATGCACTCTCTGTGTCACTGGCGAAGCCATTCAAGAGCCCCAGGGCCAAGGCCAGAGCCCTGATGGACGCTCCTCGTCCCCAGCCTCCACCTGGGCATGGAGCCACTGACCACAGCTCCCCAGCTGCCTCCATCTGGCCAATTCTTCATGCCCTGCATAGCCCACCCTCCAAAGCCAGGGCTGTGCAGTGTGGGGCTTGAGGTGTCGTGTGGCACTGTGTCCAAAGCCTCACAGGGGCTCTGGGCACATCAGGATTGTCAGAGACTGAAATGTTATGGGTAAGGACTTAAACATTGTTACAAAGGAGTTTTGCCCATTATGGCAAAACTGTATAAAGAGGCTGAGACTCCCCAAGCCCACCTCTCCTTCACCTGACTGCAGCTTTGGGCTGGGACTTAAGCTGCCTAACAGAACTTGAGATAGCATGACGGCGACATTAGTGCTCAGTTACCTCTGGTCTAGGAACAAGGAAACAAGACTAAGGGAGGAGAAGGTACCCACAAGAAAGCCAAACGCAGAAGCTGTCCTGAAAATCAGCTTGGGCTGGATTCAGCCTGGGGAGGCCATAGGCCACAGGCTCATCTGCTGAGGCCAGGTTTGCACACACTCCCTGTCTTGGTTTGAAAGACAGGTGTCTGCTAAGGAAGGCAGGAGCCTCCCTTGGAATGGCAGATGCAACCCCCCCTTCCCTCCAAGTTATTATAATTTTGAAATCAAGGGGCTTTTAGGCAAAGATGTGGGAAAATAGGAAGAACAGTTCTTTACTATGATAGATCTCTATGTGTATAACCAGTCAAGCAAACAGCAACAATTCTGGCAGTAGCAGCAAACAATCCCAAGCCCAGTGCCAGCCCTCTGGGCTGTCGGGCCCTTTCCCCTGGGGTGCAGTTCCGCTCGCAGCCGGCAGGGGCGCTGGCGGCTCCCGGTGAGCAGGGCAGGTGCGATGGTTCCCCCGCGGCTGCAGGGGGCGCTCCGGAGCGAGCTCGGGGAGCACGCGGCCCTGGTGGCCTGGGATGCCGGGAAGGGATGGGACAAAGGCTTGGCAAAGCCCTGGGCAGCCGATCCCGGTGTCCGGCCGGACCCTGGGCAACAGCAGGCTGGAGCGGCAGGCTGGAGCGGCAGGAACGAGCACAAATCCTGGGTGGCAGGCGAGATGTATCCAAAGCGCGGAGCTGCGGTGGGAGCCCCCCGGAGGTCTGGGCAGGCAGGATGAGCAGGGCTACAAGGTAGCGAAGGCTCAAAGCAATGGTGGGGGCAGGGAAGGCGGGCTTTGGATCCCGGGGTTTCTCTGGCAGAAGGAAAAGCAGCCAAAGAAAGCAGCCTCCCTCTCTGTCCAAACGCCGGGCACCGACTGTCCACACACCCAGGCAAAACCAAAGAGTAGCCAGATGCACCCCACCCCCATCGCCAGCTCTTTTGTTTGATGAAATATGCAGCCATTTGTCCCCCTAGCAACACATATGGGGAAAATTCCTGGAACAGAAAAAAAACCCAGCAGAGCTCCTAAAACCCCAACACTCCCCCACAACCAAGAAGGGAGGAGGAGAGTTTTGGGGCTGTGGCGTGACCTCTGGTCAGAGGCACTGAACACCCATCCTCCCTCACACAAACTGGCTCAGCTGTAAAACCCCCCACCCTGGGAAGGCCACATCCATGAGAAATTCACATGACGGGCAGCTGAGCAGGTGTCATAATCCATCAAAGACCCCCAAAGCGCTCCCCAGACTCATTGCTGAGGCCTTGCAGCAGAGCATCACACGCCATGCAAAGGGATACAACAGATCCAGAGTCTGTTGCAAGAGACTGTGTCAAACTTGCCCCCCACCAGGGCAGGTACCTGGGCGTTCCCACCTGGCCCAAACGTACGTCAATCCCCCAAACTCCATGTTTCCAGGGAACCCTTACCGCCAAGAAGCCCTGATGGAGAGCATCAACAGAATGCCATTGGCATCCTCAGAGTGGTGATGTTTTTAAATCTGTCTCTGTCACTCTCTTTGTCTGCCCCCACCTCTTTTCTATTTCTTTCTCTTTCTCTCTCTTTCTCTCTCTCTCTCTCTCTCACTTACTGTTCAATAAAACCCATACTACTGACTTTGGCATATGGCCTCATTTGCACCTTAATTCAGGCCAAAGCATTTCTGACAAGTTTAATGACGGGATCATAACAAGGGTCTAGAAGCCCGCAAGCCTGGGGGCTGCTCCATGCCACTTCCAGTGGCTTCAGCTGTCAAAGGGGTGCCAGGTGTGGCCCTTTGTGACACAGGCGCCTTGTGTCAGGGCCCTGGATGATGTGGGACATTGTGGTGCCCAGAGGCCCTTGTGACACGGTAGAGCCCCGCCCTGCCCTGCCAGGGGGTATCCAAGGGGCGCAGAGCCCTGGGGAGCCCAGTCCCGCCAGAGCCGCTCTCGCAGGAGGAAGCAGCTCCCGGGATTCCTGTGCGTCAGACAACGTCAGACGTGAAGGAGGACCACGTGAACCCCAACTCACAGCCCCCCAGCCCCTTGCCCGGCTGGCTGCCAGACCAGGCCCTCAGTGGGCAGTGGCTGGGGGCAGGCAGCAGCTCAGGCCTGCCCCTGTCGGACACTGAGGAGGAGGGGGCCTTTGTCAACATGGACGAAGAGTGGGAATACGACTCGGATCAAGAGCTTTCCCAGTGGGGAGGCCTTAGTGGCCAAGAACTTTGCCTCTGGGAAGAAGTGACAATCCAAGAGTTTTACCGAGGGCAAGAAGTGACGATCCAGGAAGTTTCCCCATGGGGAGTTGTGACACATCAAGAGTTGCATCAGAGGGAGGTAGGTATGAAAGTCCAGTGGGGGGATGGCACACAGCAAGAGCTGTACTACTGGGAGGAAAGTGTGACCGTCCAGGAGCTGTACCCATGGGAGGAAGAGGATGAGATATGCCAAGAATGGTCCCAGTGGGAAGAAGACCTGACATGCCAAGAGCTGTCCCAGTGGGAAGGGGAGGGAGACCAGGAACTGTCTCCTTTGGAAGAAGATGTGCAAGGCCACCTGCACATGTACCAATGGGAAGGAGACAAGAGACAGCCAGAGTTGCCCCAGGTGGGAGACAACAGGGACAAGGAGCTATCACAAGGAAAAGACTACAATGTCCAGGAGCTAGGCCGGTGGGAAAAAGACAGGAGTGACCAAAAGCTGCCCCAATGGGAAGGAAGTGTCAGCAGCCAGGGGCTGCCCCAATGGGCAGAAGGTGTCAGTGACAAGATGTGGGACAAACCCTTGTACCCAGAGAAGGATGAGGATACCCAGGAGGGGCCCGCCTCTCCCAGCAGCGTGGGCACCCAGGTGGCAGGAGAGGCAGCCCATGAGCTGCCCAGCGCCTCTCCTGCCCCAGGGAGTCCCACAGAGGACGAGCTGGCAGCCGCTGCTGCTCCAGCTGGAGCTGCTGAGGAGGAGGAGGAGCCTCCCGAGCCTCTGCCTGCCGAGGTGGAAAAGGCACCAGCTTCTCCTGGCCTCACGGAGGAGGTGCCATCGGCAGCGCCAGAGAGCCCAGTCCCTGCTCCACGCAGCCCCCCAGGCTACAGCCAGGCTCTGCTGGACTTGGCGTGGCACATCAGCCATGAGGTGGTGCGAGAGGCTGTGCTTGAGGCCCAGGCATCTGGCCAGCAGCCAGAGGAACAGAGGGACCTGGAGCAAAGCACAGCTGCAGAACTAGAAGCAGCAGCTCCAGAAGAAAAGCAAGAGAGCCCCATCTCTGGCCTGCACAGCCCCTGCTGCACCCCCAGCGCCTCGCCCAGCCCACTGGGAGCCCAAGCCCTCAGTGAGCAGCAGGAGGAGGCAGACAGGGGCTCAGTCCTGGCAGAGAAAGAGACTGAGGAGAGGGACTCAGCTGGGGAGCTCGAGCTTTCTCAGTGCAAAGATGAGGAAAACACAGAGCTGTCCCAAGGAGAAACCAACAGACACCAGGAAGGGTCCCAAGGAGAAGCCTGCATTGAGCAGGAGCTGTCCCTGGAAGAAGCCAGGGACGACCAGGAAGGGTCCCAAGGGGAAGCCTGCATTGAGCAGGAACTATCCCTCGAAAAAGACAGCAATGACCAGGATGTGTTCCAAGGGGAAGCCTGCATTGAGCAGGAGCTGTCCCAAGAAGACAGCAATAACCAGGATGTATTGCAAGGGGAAGCCTGCATTGGGCAGGAGCTGTCCCTTGAAAAAGACAGCAATAACCAGGATGTATTGCAAGGGGAAGCCTGCACTGAGCAGGAGCTATCCCTAGAAAAAGACAGCAATGATCAGGATGGGTCCCAAGAGGAAGCCTGCATTGAGCAGGAGCTCTCCCCAGAAGAAGCCGGTAGCTACCACGAGCTCTCCGACTGGGATGAATCCATTGCGGAAGAGCTCTCCCTAGGAGAAGCCAGCAGCTACCTAGAAGTTTCTGACTGGGAAGAAGGCACGGAGAAAGGCCTTTCTCAAGGACAAGTCGGTAGCTCCCAAAATCTCTCTGACTGGGAGGAAGACAGCGAGCATGAGCTGTCCCATGGAGATGTCAGTAGCTACCAAGAAGTGTCTGACTGGGAAGAGTCCATTGGCCAGGAGGTTTCTGAAGAGGAAGACTCCGTTGGTCAGGAGGTTTCCAAAGGGAATGGCAAGAGGCCTTCAGCTCAGTCCAGCTGGGAAAATGACAGTGACCGAGACCTGATGCAGGACAGCTGGGAACAGAACATTGGGGACAAGCCCTTGCTGCAGGAGGAGGACGAGTGGGATGGAGTGAGCCTCCTCGAGCTCCGTGAAGAAGACAGAGAGCTGGGAGGTTTGGCAGGAGGCAGGCTCCCAGTGCCTGCCCCTCGCGAGGCCTGGGTTGAGCATGGGCCATCTGAGCCGTGCCCCCAAGCGCCGCTCTGTGCCTCGCCTCCCCAGCTGGGAGCCCAGGCCCTCAGGCAGCAGCTGAGTCCCCGCAAGAAACGTCCCTCCCGCCTCGGGCGGGCGCTGCGGATGCTGCGCGGCCTATTCCGCTGCTCCTGCCTGGCGCCACGGCCCGAGGATTAGGGCTGCGGCCGGCGCCAGCCCGGGCCCCCTGGACGGCAGCTGGCTGGCAGCCTGCCCCACATCCTGGGGGAGCCACACGGGCTGCCTTTGCCTGGACATGTCCCTGCAGCCTCAGCAATCCCTGGCTGCTTTGGAGCATCCCAAGCCACTCTCCCCAAGAGCAAATATTACCCATGTGGCCAGCCTCAGACCAGTATCCACACGGGACACTTGGTGCCAGGTGGCTCAGCGGTGAAGGCCAGAGGCTCATCAGGGTGGGAAGAGACCTTGAAAGTCATCCAGTCCCACCGTCACCCTGGCATCACCATCATCACCCTGAAACCATGTCCCCACGTGCCACATCCAGACAAGACTTGAACACTTCCAGAGACAGTGACTCTACCACCTCCCTGAGCAACTTCTTGCAATCGATTCCTGACCACTCTGTCAGGGAAAAGTTGTTTGGAATATTTCATCTGTACCTCCCCTGGTGGAATCCAAGGCCATTTCCTCTCATCCTGAAAGGACTACGTGCTGATCCTTTGGGATTTTATCCATGAGGAATGGGCGCAGACAGGAGGTATTGCTCCCAGGACTCCACTGCATGGCTTCACCAAACAATTCTTCCAAAACACAGGGAAGTTGGCTTTAAGAAATAGTGGCAGTAGTGAAAAGCAAAACAAAACAAAACAAAACAAACAAACAAACAAAACCAAAACAAAACAAAAAAAAACCCCTAAAACCAACACAAAACACAAAAAAATCCACAAAAAGAAAAATAATAGGAATAGGACTAATAATAATACAAAGAAGATGAAGAAAATGAAGAAATAGTGGTAGTAAATAAGAAAAAGAAGTAAACTTAAGAATAAGAACAAGAAAAAAAAGAATAATAAGAAGAATGAGAATAAGAGTGAGAATAAGAGCAAGAATAAGAATAGGATTAAGAATAAGAATAAGAATAGGAAAAAGGAAAAGAAAAAATAATAAGAAAAAGAATAGGAAAAAGCATAAGAATAAGAATAAAAATAAGAATTAAAAAAATAAGAATGAGAATGAGAATGAGAATGAGAAGAAGAAGAAGAGGAAGAAAAAGAATAAGAATAAGAATAAGAATAAGAATAAGAATAAGAATAAGAATAAGAATAAGAATAAGAATAAGAATAGAAACAAGACAAAGTAAAAAGAATAAATCTAAGACTAAGTTGATGTAGAAGAAGAAAGAGGAGTAAAAGTAAATACTAAGAAGAAGGAGAAGAAGCATGGGGATCAGAAGAAGAAGAAGAAGAGGCTAAAGAAGAAGATTAAATAGTAGGAGTAACAAATTATTATTATTAGAACAATAATATCAAGTTAAAATACACATCCACACATCCTCTAGCATCACAGAAAGGTTTAATTTGGGAAGGACCTCAAACCTTTCTATCTCTCTCCTTCACAATTCTTGTTAAATAAAATCCACATTCAATAAAATCTGTATGTTGTCATCATATGGTCTCATTTGAACCTTAATTTGGGCAGAGGCATCTCTCCCTAATCCAATCCTAACAGTTATTAAATGAGTATCACTCGGCTTCATCTCATTGTTTCACTTCAGGCAAACCTGACAAATGTATCTCTTCCAGGGAGGGGGCATCCACAAAGCCTCTGGGAAACCTATGCCAATGCCTCACCAGCCTCACAGAAGAGAATGTCTTCCTGCTATTTAATCCATATCTGTTTCAGTTAAAGGCCACTGCCCTTTCTTCTATCATCACTACATATGCCTGTGAAAAGTCTCTCTCCATCATTCTTGTAGGGGGCCCTCTTAGGTACTGGCAAGGGTTCTAAGGTTTCCCTGGGGTCTTCTCTTCCCTAGGCTGAACAACGCTAACACTCCCAACCTGTCTTCAAAGCAGAGGTTCTCCAACGCTCTTAGGAACCCTCAGTCGCTCTCCTCTGAACTCATTCTAACAGGCCCGCATCCCTTATCCTGGGGCCCCCAGACACAGAGGTAGTGGTGCGGCTGAGATTTCAAACAATGGACTAGAGGGCCACAATTACCTCCCTTGACCTGCAGCTCTTTGCTCCTTTCCATGCAGCTCAGCCCACGGGTGGCTTTTTGGGCTGGCAGCACAGATTGTTGGCTCACGCTGAGCTTCTCCTCCATCAGCACCCCCAAGTCCTTCTCCTCAGCCCCTGCCCCACTCAGCTTCCTGTCCCCTGCAAACCCTGTGCTGAGAGGGAGCTCCATGCACTCTCTGTGTCACTGGCGAAGCCATTCAAGAGCCCCAGGGCCAAGGCCAGAGCCCTGATGGACGCTCCTCGTCCCCAGCCTCCACCTGGGCATGGAGCCACTGACCACAGCTCCCCAGCTGCCTCCATCTGGCCAATTCTTCATGCCCTGCATAGCCCACCCTCCAAAGCCAGGGCTGTGCAGTGTGGGGCTTGAGGTGTCGTGTGGCACTGTGTCCAAAGCCTCACAGGGGCTCTGGGCACATCAGGATTGTCAGAGACTGAAATGTTATGGGTAAGGACTTAAACATTGTTACAAAGGAGTTTTGCCCATTATGGCAAAACTGTATAAAGAGGCTGAGACTCCCCAAGCCCACCTCTCCTTCACCTGACTGCTGCTTTGGGCTGGGACTTAAGCTGCCTAACAGAACTTGAGATAGCATGACGGCGACATTAGTGCTCAGTTACCTCTGGTCTAGGAACAAGGAAACAAGACTAAGGGAGGAGAAGGTACCCACAAGAAAGCCAAACGCAGAAGCTGTCCTGAAAATCAGCTTGGGCTGGATTCAGCCTGGGGAGGCCATAGGCCACAGGCTCATCTGCTGAGGCCAGGTTTGCACACACTCCCTGTCTTGGTTTGAAAGACAGGTGTCTGCTAAGGAAGGCAGGAGCCTCCCTTGGAATGGCAGATGCAACCCCCCCTTCCCTCCAAGTTATTATAATTTTGAAATCAAGGGGCTTTTAGGCAAAGATGTGGGAAAATAGGAAGAACAGTTCTTTACTATGATAGATCTCTATGTGTATAACCAGTCAAGCAAACAGCAACAATTCTGGCAGTAGCAGCAAACAATCCCAAGCCCAGTGCCAGCCCTCTGGGCTGTCGGGCCCTTTCCCCTGGGGTGCAGTTCCGCTCGCAGCCGGCAGGGGCGCTGGCGGCTCCCGGTGAGCAGGGCAGGTGCGATGGTTCCCCCGCGGCTGCAGGGGGCGCTCCGGAGCGAGCTCGGGGAGCACGCGGCCCTGGTGGCCTGGGATGCCGGGAAGGGATGGGACAAAGGCTTGGCAAAGCCCTGGGCAGCCGATCCCGGTGTCCGGCCGGACCCTGGGCAACAGCAGGCTGGAGCGGCAGGCTGGAGCGGCAGGAACGAGCACAAATCCTGGGTGGCAGGCGAGATGTATCCAAAGCGCGGAGCTGCGGTGGGAGCCCCCCGCAGGTCTGGGCAGGCAGGATGAGCAGGGCTACAAGGTAGCGAAGGCTCAAAGCAATGGTGGGGGCAGGGAAGGCGGGCTTTGGATCCCGGGGTTTCTCTGGCAGAAGGAAAAGCAGCCAAAGAAAGCAGCCTCCCTCTCTGTCCAAACGCCGGGCACCGACTGTCCACACACCCAGGCAAAACCAAAGAGTAGCCAGATGCACCCCACCCCCATCGCCAGCTCTTTTGTTTGATGAAATATGCAGCCATTTGTCCCCCTAGCAACACATATGGGGAAAATTCCTGGAACAGAAAAAAAACCCAGCAGAGCTCCTAAAACCCCAACACTCCCCCACAACCAAGAAGGGAGGAGGAGAGTTTTGGGGCTGTGGCGTGACCTCTGGTCAGAGGCACTGAACACCCATCCTCCCTCACACAAACTGGCTCAGCTGTAAAACCCCCCACCCTGGGAAGGCCACATCCATGAGAAATTCACATGACGGGCAGCTGAGCAGGTGTCATAATCCATCAAAGACCCCCAAAGCGCTCCCCAGACTCATTGCTGAGGCCTTGCAGCAGAGCATCACACGCCATGCAAAGGGATACAACAGATCCAGAGTCTGTTGCAAGAGACTGTGTCAAACTTGCCCCCCACCAGGGCAGGTACCTGGGCGTTCCCACCTGGCCCAAACGTACGTCAATCCCCCAAACTCCATGTTTCCAGGGAACCCTTACCGCCAAGAAGCCCTGATGGAGAGCATCAACAGAATGCCATTGGCATCCTCAGAGTGGTGATGTTTTTAAATCTGTCTCTGTCACTCTCTTTGTCTGCCCCCAGCTCTTTTCTATTTCTTTCTCTTTCTCTCTCTTTCTCTCTCTCTCTCTCTCTCACTTACTGTTCAATAAAACCCATACTACTGACTTTGGCATATGGCCTCATTTGCACCTTAATTCAGGCCAAAGCATTTCTGACAAGTTTAATGACGGGATCATAACAAGGGTCTAGAAGCCCGCAAGCCTGGGGGCTGCTCCATGCCACTTCCAGTGGCTTCAGCTGTCAAAGGGGTGCCAGGTGTGGCCCTTTGTGACACAGGCGCCTTGTGTCAGGGCCCTGGATGATGTGGGACATTGTGGTGCCCAGAGGCCCTTGTGACACGGTAGAGCCCCGCCCTGCCCTGCCAGGGGGTATCCAAGGGGCGCAGAGCCCTGGGGAGCCCAGTCCCGCCAGAGCCGCTCTCGCAGGAGGAAGCAGCTCCCGGGATTCCTGTGCGTCAGACAACGTCAGACGTGAAGGAGGACCACGTGAACCCCAACTCACAGCCCCCCAGCCCCTTGCCCGGCTGGCTGCCAGACCAGGCCCTCAGTGGGCAGTGGCTGGGGGCAGGCAGCAGCTCAGGCCTGCCCCTGTCGGACACTGAGGAGGAGGGGGCCTTTGTCAACATGGACGAAGAGTGGGAATACGACTCGGATCAAGAGCTTTCCCAGTGGGGAGGCCTTAGTGGCCAAGAACTTTGCCTCTGGGAAGAAGTGACAATCCAAGAGTTTTACCGAGGGCAAGAAGTGACGATCCAGGAAGTTTCCCCATGGGGAGTTGTGACACATCAAGAGTTGCATCAGAGGGAGGTAGGTATGAAAGTCCAGTGGGGGGATGGCACACAGCAAGAGCTGTACTACTGGGAGGAAAGTGTGACCGTCCAGGAGCTGTACCCATGGGAGGAAGAGGATGAGATATGCCAAGAATGGTCCCAGTGGGAAGAAGACCTGACATGCCAAGAGCTGTCCCAGTGGGAAGGGGAGGGAGACCAGGAACTGTCTCCTTTGGAAGAAGATGTGCAAGGCCACCTGCACATGTACCAATGGGAAGGAGACAAGAGACAGCCAGAGTTGCCCCAGGTGGGAGACAACAGGGACAAGGAGCTATCACAAGGAAAAGACTACAATGTCCAGGAGCTAGGCCGGTGGGAAAAAGACAGGAGTGACCAAAAGCTGCCCCAATGGGAAGGAAGTGTCAGCAGCCAGGGGCTGCCCCAATGGGCAGAAGGTGTCAGTGACAAGATGTGGGACAAACCCTTGTACCCAGAGAAGGATGAGGATACCCAGGAGGGGCCCGCCTCTCCCAGCAGCGTGGGCACCCAGGTGGCAGGAGAGGCAGCCCATGAGCTGCCCAGCGCCTCTCCTGCCCCAGGGAGTCCCACAGAGGACGAGCTGGCAGCCGCTGCTGCTCCAGCTGGAGCTGCTGAGGAGGAGGAGGAGCCTCCCGAGCCTCTGCCTGCCGAGGTGGAAAAGGCACCAGCTTCTCCTGGCCTCACGGAGGAGGTGCCATCGGCAGCGCCAGAGAGCCCAGTCCCTGCTCCACGCAGCCCCCCAGGCTACAGCCAGGCTCTGCTGGACTTGGCGTGGCACATCAGCCATGAGGTGGTGCGAGAGGCTGTGCTTGAGGCCCAGGCATCTGGCCAGCAGCCAGAGGAACAGAGGGACCTGGAGCAAAGCACAGCTGCAGAACTAGAAGCAGCAGCTCCAGAAGAAAAGCAAGAGAGCCCCATCTCTGGCCTGCACAGCCCCTGCTGCACCCCCAGCGCCTCGCCCAGCCCACTGGGAGCCCAAGCCCTCAGTGAGCAGCAGGAGGAGGCAGACAGGGGCTCAGTCCTGGCAGAGAAAGAGACTGAGGAGAGGGACTCAGCTGGGGAGCTCGAGCTTTCTCAGTGCAAAGATGAGGAAAACACAGAGCTGTCCCAAGGAGAAACCAACAGACACCAGGAAGGGTCCCAAGGAGAAGCCTGCATTGAGCAGGAGCTGTCCCTGGAAGAAGCCAGGGACGACCAGGAAGGGTCCCAAGGGGAAGCCTGCATTGAGCAGGAACTATCCCTCGAAAAAGACAGCAATGACCAGGATGTGTTCCAAGGGGAAGCCTGCATTGAGCAGGAGCTGTCCCAAGAAGACAGCAATAACCAGGATGTATTGCAAGGGGAAGCCTGCATTGGGCAGGAGCTGTCCCTTGAAAAAGACAGCAATAACCAGGATGTATTGCAAGGGGAAGCCTGCACTGAGCAGGAGCTATCCCTAGAAAAAGACAGCAATGATCAGGATGGGTCCCAAGAGGAAGCCTGCATTGAGCAGGAGCTCTCCCCAGAAGAAGCCGGTAGCTACCACGAGCTCTCCGACTGGGATGAATCCATTGCGGAAGAGCTCTCCCTAGGAGAAGCCAGCAGCTACCTAGAAGTTTCTGACTGGGAAGAAGGCACGGAGAAAGGCCTTTCTCAAGGACAAGTCGGTAGCTCCCAAAATCTCTCTGACTGGGAGGAAGACAGCGAGCATGAGCTGTCCCATGGAGATGTCAGTAGCTACCAAGAAGTGTCTGACTGGGAAGAGTCCATTGGCCAGGAGGTTTCTGAAGAGGAAGACTCCGTTGGTCAGGAGGTTTCCAAAGGGAATGGCAAGAGGCCTTCAGCTCAGTCCAGCTGGGAAAATGACAGTGACCGAGACCTGATGCAGGACAGCTGGGAACAGAACATTGGGGACAAGCCCTTGCTGCAGGAGGAGGACGAGTGGGATGGAGTGAGCCTCCTCGAGCTCCGTGAAGAAGACAGAGAGCTGGGAGGTTTGGCAGGAGGCAGGCTCCCAGTGCCTGCCCCTCGCGAGGCCTGGGTTGAGCATGGGCCATCTGAGCCGTGCCCCCAAGCGCCGCTCTGTGCCTCGCCTCCCCAGCTGGGAGCCCAGGCCCTCAGGCAGCAGCTGAGTCCCCGCAAGAAACGTCCCTCCCGCCTCGGGCGGGCGCTGCGGATGCTGCGCGGCCTATTCCGCTGCTCCTGCCTGGCGCCACGGCCCGAGGATTAGGGCTGCGGCCGGCGCCAGCCCGGGCCCCCTGGACGGCAGCTGGCTGGCAGCCTGCCCCACATCCTGGGGGAGCCACACGGGCTGCCTTTGCCTGGACATGTCCCTGCAGCCTCAGCAATCCCTGGCTGCTTTGGAGCATCCCAAGCCACTCTCCCCAAGAGCAAATATTACCCATGTGGCCAGCCTCAGACCAGTATCCACACGGGACACTTGGTGCCAGGTGGCTCAGCGGTGAAGGCCAGAGGCTCATCAGGGTGGGAAGAGACCTTGAAAGTCATCCAGTCCCACCGTCACCCTGGCATCACCATCATCACCCTGAAACCATGTCCCCACGTGCCACATCCAGACAAGACTTGAACACTTCCAGAGACAGTGACTCTACCACCTCCCTGAGCAACTTCTTGCAATCGATTCCTGACCACTCTGTCAGGGAAAAGTTGTTTGGAATATTTCATCTGTACCTCCCCTGGTGGAATCCAAGGCCATTTCCTCTCATCCTGAAAGGACTACGTGCTGATCCTTTGGGATTTTATCCATGAGGAATGGGCGCAGACAGGAGGTATTGCTCCCAGGACTCCACTGCATGGCTTCACCAAACAATTCTTCCAAAACACAGGGAAGTTGGCTTTAAGAAATAGTGGCAGTAGTGAAAAGCAAAACAAAACAAAACAAAACAAACAAACAAACAAACAAAAAAAACCAAACCAAAACAAAACACAAAAAACCCCTAAAACCAACACAAAACACAAAAAAATCCACAAAAAGAAAAATAATAGGAATAGGACTAATAATAATACAAAGAAGATGAAGAAAATGAAGAAATAGTGGTAGTAAATAAGAAAAAGAAGTAAACTTAAGAATAAGAACAAGAAAAAAAAGAATAATAATAAGAATGAGAATAAAAGTGAGAATAAGAGCAAGAATAAGAATAGGATTAAGAATAAGAATAAGAATAGGAAAAAGGAAAAGAAAAAATAATAAGAAAAAGAATAGGAAAAAGCATAAGAATAAGAATAAAAATAAGAATTAAAAAAATAAGAATGAGAATGAGAATGAGAATGAGAATGAGAAGAAGAAGAAGAGGAAGAATAAGAATAAGAATAAGAATAAGAATAAGAATAAGAATAAGAATAAGAATAAGAATAGAAACAAGACAAAGTAAAAAGAATAAATCTAAGACTAAGTTGATGTAGAAGAAGAAAGAGGAGTAAAAGTAAATACTAAGAAGAAGGAGAAGAAGCATGGGGATCAGAAGAAGAAGAAGAAGAGGCTAAAGAAGAAGATTAAATAGTAGGAGTAACAAATTATTATTATTAGAACAGTAATATCAAGTTAAAATACACATCCACACATCCTCTAGCATCACAGAAAGGTTTAATTTGGGAAGGACCTCAAACCTTTCTATCTCTCTCCTTCACAATTCTTGTTAAATAAAATCCACATTCAATAAAATCTGTATGTTGTCATCATATGGTCTCATTTGAACCTTAATTTGGGCAGAGGCATCTCTCCCTAATCCAATCCTAACAGTTATTAAATGAGTATCACTCGGCTTCATCTCATTGTTTCACTTCAGGCAAACCTGACAAATGTATCTCTTCCAGGGAGGGGGCATCCACAAAGCCTCTGGGAAACCTATGCCAATGCCTCACCAGCCTCACAGAAGAGAATGTCTTCCTGCTATTTAATCCATATCTGTTTCAGTTAAAGGCCACTGCCCTTTCTTCTATCATCACTACATATGCCTGTGAAAAGTCTCTCTCCATCATTCTTGTAGGGGGCCCTCTTAGGTACTGGCAAGGGTTCTAAGGTTTCCCTGGGGTCTTCTCTTCCCTAGGCTGAACAACGCTAACACTCCCAACCTGTCTTCAAAGCAGAGGTTCTCCAACGCTCTTAGGAACCCTCAGTCGCTCTCCTCTGAACTCATTCTAACAGGCCCGCATCCCTTATCCTGGGGCCCCCAGACACAGAGGTAGTGGTGCGGCTGAGATTTCAAACAATGGACTAGAGGGCCACAATTACCTCCCTTGACCTGCAGCTCTTTGCTCCTTTCCATGCAGCTCAGCCCACGGGTGGCTTTTTGGGCTGGCAGCACAGATTGTTGGCTCACGCTGAGCTTCTCCTCCATCAGCACCCCCAAGTCCTTCTCCTCAGCCCCTGCCCCACTCAGCTTCCTGTCCCCTGCAAACCCTGTGCTGAGAGGGAGCTCCATGCACTCTCTGTGTCACTGGCGAAGCCATTCAAGAGCCCCAGGGCCAAGGCCAGAGCCCTGATGGACGCTCCTCGTCCCCAGCCTCCACCTGGGCATGGAGCCACTGACCACAGCTCCCCAGCTGCCTCCATCTGGCCAATTCTTCATGCCCTGCATAGCCCACCCTCCAAAGCCAGGGCTGTGCAGTGTGGGGCTTGAGGTGTCGTGTGGCACTGTGTCCAAAGCCTCACAGGGGCTCTGGGCACATCAGGATTGTCAGAGACTGAAATGTTATGGGTAAGGACTTAAACATTGTTACAAAGGAGTTTTGCCCATTATGGCAAAACTGTATAAAGAGGCTGAGACTCCCCAAGCCCACCTCTCCTTCACCTGACTGCAGCTTTGGGCTGGGACTTAAGCTGCCTAACAGAACTTGAGATAGCATGACGGCGACATTAGTGCTCAGTTACCTCTGGTCTAGGAACAAGGAAACAAGACTAAGGGAGGAGAAGGTACCCACAAGAAAGCCAAACGCAGAAGCTGTCCTGAAAATCAGCTTGGGCTGGATTCAGCCTGGGGAGGCCATAGGCCACAGGCTCATCTGCTGAGGCCAGGTTTGCACACACTCCCTGTCTTGGTTTGAAAGACAGGTGTCTGCTAAGGAAGGCAGGAGCCTCCCTTGGAATGGCAGATGCAACCCCCCCTTCCCTCCGAGTTATTATAATTTTGAAATCAAGGGGCTTTTAGGCAAAGATGTGGGAAAATAGGAAGAACAGTTCTTTACTATGATAGATCTCTATGTGTATAACCAGTCAAGCAAACAGCAACAATTCTGGCAGTAGCAGCAAACAATCCCAAGCCCAGTGCCAGCCCTCTGGGCTGTCGGGCCCTTTCCCCTGGGGTGCAGTTCCGCTCGCAGCCGGCAGGGGCGCTGGCGGCTCCCGGTGAGCAGGGCAGGTGCGATGGTTCCCCCGCGGCTGCAGGGGGCGCTCCGGAGCGAGCTCGGGGAGCACGCGGCCCTGGTGGCCTGGGATGCCGGGAAGGGATGGGACAAAGGCTTCGCAAAGCCCTGGGCAGCCGATCCCGGTGTCCGGCCGGACCCTGGGCAACAGCAGGCTGGAGCGGCAGGCTGGAGCGGCAGGGACGAGCACAAATCCTGGGTGGCAGGCGAGATGTATCCAAAGCGCGGAGCTGCGGTGGGAGCCCCCCGGAGGTCTGGGCAGGCAGGATGAGCAGGGCTACAAGGTAGCGAAGGCTCAAAGCAATGGTGGGGGCAGGGAAGGCGGGCTTTGGATCCCGGGGTTTCTCTGGCAGAAGGAAAAGCAGCCAAAGAAAGCAGCCTCCCTCTCTGTCCAAACGCCGGGCACCGACTGTCCACACACCCAGGCAAAACCAAAGAGTAGCCAGATGCACCCCACCCCCATCGCCAGCTCTTTTGTTTGATGAAATATGCAGCCATTTGTCCCCCTAGCAACACATATGGGGAAAATTCCTGGAACAGAAAAAAAACCCAGCAGAGCTCCTAAAACCCCAACACTCCCCCACAACCAAGAAGGGAGGAGGAGAGTTTTGGGGCTGTGGCGTGACCTCTGGTCAGAGGCACTGAACACACATCCTCCCTCACACAAACTGGCTCAGCTGTAAAACCCCCCACCCTGGGAAGGCCACATCCATGAGAAATTCACATGACGGGCAGCTGAGCAGGTGTCATAATCCATCAAAGACCCCCAAAGCGCTCCCCAGACTCACTGCTGAGGCCTTGCAGCAGAGCATTACACGCGATGCAAAGGGATACAACAGATCCAGAGTCTGTTGCAAGAGACTGTGTCAAACTTGCCCCCCACCAGGGCAGGTACCTGGGCGTTCCCACCTGGCCCAAACGTACGTCAATCCCCCAAACTCCATGTTTCCAGGGAACCCTTACCGCCAAGAAGCCCTGATGGAGAGCATCAACAGAATGCCATTGGCATCCTCAGAGTGGTGATGTTTTTAAATCTGTCTCTGTCACTCTCTTTGTCTGCCCCCACCTCTTTTCTATTTCTTTCTCTTTCTCTCTCTTTCTCTCTCTCTCTCTCTCTCACTTACTGTTCAATAAAACCCATACTACTGACTTTGGCATATGGCCTCATTTGCACCTTAATTCAGGCCAAAGCATTTCTGACAAGTTTAATGACGGGATCATAACAAGGGTCTAGAAGCCCGCAAGCCTGGGGGCTGCTCCATGCCACTTCCAGTGGCTTCAGCTGTCAAAGGGGTGCCAGGTGTGGCCCTTTGTGACACAGGCGCCTTGTGTCAGGGCCCTGGATGATGTGGGACATTGTGGTGCCCAGAGGCCCTTGTGACACGGTAGAGCCCCGCCCTGCCCTGCCAGGGGGTATCCAAGGGGCGCAGAGCCCTGGGGAGCCCAGTCCCGCCAGAGCCGCTCTCGCAGGAGGAAGCAGCTCCCGGGATTCCTGTGCGTCAGACAACGTCAGACGTGAAGGAGGACCACGTGAACCCCAACTCACAGCCCCCCAGCCCCTTGCCCGGCTGGCTGCCAGACCAGGCCCTCAGTGGGCAGCGGCTGGGGGCAGGCAGCAGCTCAGGCCTGCCCCTGTCGGACACTGAGGAGGAGGGGGCCTTTGTCAACATGGACGAAGAGTGGGAATACGACTCGGATCAAGAGCTTTCCCAGTGGGGAGGCCTTAGTGGCCAAGAACTTTGCCTCTGGGAAGAAGTGACAATCCAAGAGTTTTACCGAGGGCAAGAAGTGACGATCCAGGAAGTTTCCCCATGGGGAGTTGTGACACATCAAGAGTTGCATCAGAGGGAGGTAGGTATGAAAGTCCAGTGGGGGGATGGCACACAGCAAGAGCTGTACTACTGGGAGGAAAGTGTGACCGTCCAGGAGCTGTACCCATGGGAGGAAGAGGATGAGATATGCCAAGAATGGTCCCAGTGGGAAGAAGACCTGACATGCCAAGAGCTGTCCCAGTGGGAAGGGGAGGGAGACCAGGAACTGTCTCCTTTGGAAGAAGATGTGCAAGGCCACCTGCACATGTACCAATGGGAAGGAGACAAGAGACAGCCAGAGTTGCCCCAGGTGGGAGACAACAGGGACAAGGAGCTATCACAAGGAAAAGACTACAATGTCCAGGAGCTAGGCCGGTGGGAAAAAGACAGGAGTGACCAAAAGCTGCCCCAATGGGAAGGAAGTGTCAGCAGCCAGGGGCTGCCCCAATGGGCAGAAGGTGTCAGTGACAAGATGTGGGACAAACCCTTGTACCCAGAGAAGGATGAGGATACCCAGGAGGGGCCCGCCTCTCCCAGCAGCGTGGGCACCCAGGTGGCAGGAGAGGCAGCCCATGAGCTGCCCAGCGCCTCTCCTGCCCCAGGGAGTCCCACAGAGGACGAGCTGGCAGCCGCTGCTGCTCCAGCTGGAGCTGCTGAGGAGGAGGAGGAGCCTCCCGAGCCTCTGCCTGCCGAGGTGGAAAAGGCACCAGCTTCTCCTGGCCTCACGGAGGAGGTGCCATCGGCAGCGCCAGAGAGCCCAGTCCCTGCTCCACGCAGCCCCCCAGGCTACAGCCAGGCTCTGCTGGACTTGGCGTGGCACATCAGCCATGAGGTGGTGCGAGAGGCTGTGCTTGAGGCCCAGGCATCTGGCCAGCAGCCAGAGGAACAGAGGGACCTGGAGCAAAGCACAGCTGCAGAACTAGAAGCAGCAGCTCCAGAAGAAAAGCAAGAGAGCCCCATCTCTGGCCTGCACAGCCCCTGCTGCACCCCCAGCGCCTCGCCCAGCCCACTGGGAGCCCAAGCCCTCAGTGAGCAGCAGGAGGAGGCAGACAGGGGCTCAGTCCTGGCAGAGAAAGAGACTGAGGAGAGGGACTCAGCTGGGGAGCTCGAGCTTTCTCAGTGCAAAGATGAGGAAAACACAGAGCTGTCCCAAGGAGAAACCAACAGACACCAGGAAGGGTCCCAAGGAGAAGCCTGCATTGAGCAGGAGCTGTCCCTGGAAGAAGCCAGGGACGACCAGGAAGGGTCCCAAGGGGAAGCCTGCATTGAGCAGGAGCTATCCCTAGAAAAAGACAGCAATGACCAGGATGTGTTCCAAGGGGAAGCCTGCATTGAGCAGGAGCTGTCCCAAGAAGACAGCAATGACCAGGATGTATTGCAAGGGGAAGCCTGCATTGGGCAGGAGCTGTCCCTTGAAAAAGACAGCAATAACCAGGATGTATTGCAAGGGGAAGCCTGCACTGAGCAGGAGCTATCCCTAGAAAAAGACAGCAATGATCAGGATGGGTCCCAAGGGGAAGCCTGCATTGAGCAGGAGCTGTCCCAAGAAGAAGCCAGGGACGACCAGGATGTGTTCCAAGGAGAAGCCTGCATTGAGCAGGAGCTATCCCTCGAAAAAGACAGCAATTACCAGGATGTGTTCCAAGGGGAAGCCTGCATTGAGCAGGAGCTATCCCTAGAAGAAGCCAGGATTGACCAAGAAGGGTCCCAAGGGGAAGCCTGCATTGAGCAGGAGCTGTCCCTAGAAGAAGGTAGGAACGACCAGGATGTGTTCCAAGGGGAAGCCTGCATTGAGCAGGAGCTGCCCCTGGAAGAAGCCAGGGATGACCAGGAAGGGTCCCAAGGGGAAGCCTGCATTGAGCAGGAGCGGTCCCCTGGAGATGCCAGTGATGAGCAGGAAGGGTTCCAAGAGGAAGCCTGCACTGAGCAGGAGCTGTCTGTAGATGGAGCCGGTAGGTTTCAGGATGTGTCCCAAGAGGAAGCCTGCATTGAGCAGGAGCTCTCCCCAGAAGAAGCCGGTAGCTACCACGAGCTCTCCGACTGGGATGAATCCATTGCGGAAGAGCTCTCCCTAGGAGAAGCCAGCAGCTACCTAGAAGTTTCTGACTGGGAAGAAGGCACGGAGAAAGGCCTTTCTCAAGGACAAGTCGGTAGCTCCCAAAATCTCTCTGACTGGGAGGAAGACAGCGAGCATGAGCTGTCCCATGGAGATGTCAGTAGCTACCAAGAAGTGTCTGACTGGGAAGAGTCCATTGGCCAGGAGGTTTCTGAAGAGGAAGACTCCGTTGGTCAGGAGGTTTCCAAAGGGAATGGCAAGAGGCCTTCAGCTCAGTCCAGCTGGGAAAATGACAGTGACCGAGACCTGATGCAGGACAGCTGGGAACAGAACATTGGGGACAAGCCCTTGCTGCAGGAGGAGGACGAGTGGGATGGAGTGAGCCTCCTCGAGCTCCGTGAAGAAGACAGAGAGCTGGGAGGTTTGGCAGGAGGCAGGCTCCCAGTGCCTGCCCCTCGCGAGGCCTGGGTTGAGCATGGGCCATCTGAGCCGTGCCCCCAAGCGCCGCTCTGTGCCTCGCCTCCCCAGCTGGGAGCCCAGGCCCTCAGGCAGCAGCTGAGTCCCCGCAAGAAACGTCCCTCCCGCCTCGGGCGGGCGCTGCGGATGCTGCGCGGCCTATTCCGCTGCTCCTGCCTGGCGCCACGGCCCGAGGATTAGGGCTGCGGCCGGCGCCAGCCCGGGCCCCCTGGACGGCAGCTGGCTGGCAGCCTGCCCCACATCCTGGGGGAGCCACACGGGCTGCCTTTGCCTGGACATGTCCCTGCAGCCTCAGCAATCCCTGGCTGCTTTGGAGCATCCCAAGCCACTCTCCCCAAGAGCAAATATTACCCATGTGGCCAGCCTCAGACCAGTATCCACACGGGACACTTGGTGCCAGGTGGCTCAGCGGTGAAGGCCAGAGGCTCATCAGGGTGGGAAGAGACCTTGAAAGTCATCCAGTCCCACCGTCACCCTGGCATCACCATCATCACCCTGAAACCATGTCCCCACGTGCCACATCCAGACAAGACTTGAACACTTCCAGAGACAGTGACTCTACCACCTCCCTGAGCAACTTCTTGCAATCGATTCCTGACCACTCTGTCAGGGAAAAGTTGTTTGGAATATTTCATCTGTACCTCCCCTGGTGGAATCCAAGGCCATTTCCTCTCATCCTGAAAGGACTACGTGCTGATCCTTTGGGATTTTATCCATGAGGAATGGGCGCAGACAGGAGGTATTGCTCCCAGGACTCCACTGCATGGCTTCACCAAACAATTCTTCCAAAACAGAGGGAAGTTGGCTTTAAGAAATAATGGCAGTAGTGAAAAGCAAAACAAAACAAAACAAAACAAACAAGCAAACAAACAAAAAAAACCAAACCAAAACAAAACACAAAAAACCCCTAAAACCAACACAAAACACAAAAAAATCCACAAAAAGAAAAATAATAGGAATAGGACTAATAATAATACAAAGAAGATGAAGAAAATGAAGAAATAGTGGTAGTAAATAAGAAAAAGAAGTAAACTTAAGAATAAGAACAAGAAAAAAAAGAATAATAATAAGAATGAGAATAAGAGTGAGAATAAGAGCAAGAATAAGAATAGGATTAAGAATAAGAATAAGAATAGGAAAAAGGAAAAGAAAAAATAATAAGAAAAAGAATAGGAAAAAGCATAAGAATAAGAATAAAAATAAGAATTAAAAAAATAAGAATGAGAATGAGAATGAGAATGAGAATGAGAAGAAGAAGAAGAGGAAGAATAAGAATAAGAATAAGAATAAGAATAAGAATAAGAATAAGAATAAGAATAGAAACAAGACAAAGTAAAAAGAATAAATCTAAGACTAAGTTGATGTAGAAGAAGAAAGAGGAGTAAAAGTAAATACTAAGAAGAAGAAGAAGCATGGGGATCAGAAGAAGAAGAAGAAGAGGCTAAAGAAGAAGATTAAATAGTAGGAGTAACAAATTATTATTATTAGAACAGTAATATCAAGTTAAAATACACATCCACACATCCTCTAGCATCACAGAAAGGTTTAATTTGGGAAGGACCTCAAACCTTTCTATCTCTCTCCTTCACAATTCTTGTTAAATAAAATCCACATTCAATAAAATCTGTATGTTGTCATCATATGGTCTCATTTGAACCTTAATTTGGGCAGAGGCATCTCTCCCTAATCCAATCCTAACAGTTATTAAATGAGTATCACTCGGCTTCATCTCATTGTTTCACTTCAGGCAAACCTGACAAATGTATCTCTTCCAGGGAGGGGGCATCCACAAAGCCTCTGGGAAACCTATGCCAATGCCTCACCAGCCTCACAGAAGAGAATGTCTTCCTGCTATTTAATCCATATCTGTTTCAGTTAAAGGCCACTGCCCTTTCTTCTATCATCACTACATATGCCTGTGAAAAGTCTCTCTCCATCATTCTTGTAGGGGGCCCTCTTAGGTACTGGCAAGGGTTCTAAGGTTTCCCTGGGGTCTTCTCTTCCCTAGGCTGAACAACGCTAACACTCCCAACCTGTCTTCAAAGCAGAGGTTCTCCAACGCTCTTAGGAACCCTCAGTCGCTCTCCTCTGAACTCATTCTAACAGGCCCGCATCCCTTATCCTGGGGCCCCCAGACACAGAGGTAGTGGTGCGGCTGAGATTTCAAACAATGGACTAGAGGGCCACAATTACCTCCCTTGACCTGCAGCTCTTTGCTCCTTTCCATGCAGCTCAGCCCACGGGTGGCTTTTTGGGCTGGCAGCACAGATTGTTGGCTCACGCTGAGCTTCTCCTCCATCAGCACCCCCAAGTCCTTCTCCTCAGCCCCTGCCCCACTCAGCTTCCTGTCCCCTGCAAACCCTGTGCTGAGAGGGAGCTCCATGCACTCTCTGTGTCACTGGCGAAGCCATTCAAGAGCCCCAGGGCCAAGGCCAGAGCCCTGATGGACGCTCCTCGTCCCCAGCCTCCACCTGGGCATGGAGCCACTGACCACAGCTCCCCAGCTGCCTCCATCTGGCCAATTCTTCATGCCCTGCATAGCCCACCCTCCAAAGGCAGGGCTGTGCAGTGTGGGGCTTGAGGTGTCGTGTGGCACTGTGTCCAAAGCCTCACAGGGGCTCTGGGCACATCAGGATTGTCAGAGACTGAAATGTTATGGGTAAGGACTTAAACATTGTTACAAAGGAGTTTTGCCCATTATGGCAAAACTGTATAAAGAGGCTGAGACTCCCCAAGCCCACCTCTCCTTCACCTGACTGCAGCTTTGGGCTGGGACTTAAGCTGCCTAACAGAACTTGAGATAGCATGACGGCGACATTAGTGCTCAGTTACCTCTGGTCTAGGAACAAGGAAACAAGACTAAGGGAGGAGAAGGTACCCACAAGAAAGCCAAACGCAGAAGCTGTCCTGAAAATCAGCTTGGGCTGGATTCAGCCTGGGGAGGCCATAGGCCACAGGCTCATCTGCTGAGGCCAGGTTTGCACACACTCCCTGTCTTGGTTTGAAAGACAGGTGTCTGCTAAGGAAGGCAGGAGCCTCCCTTGGAATGGCAGATGCAACCCCCCCTTCCCTCCGAGTTATTATAATTTTGAAATCAAGGGGCTTTTAGGCAAAGATGTGGGAAAATAGGAAGAACAGTTCTTTACTATGATAGATCTCTATGTGTATAACCAGTCAAGCAAACAGCAACAATTCTGGCAGTAGCAGCAAACAATCCCAAGCCCAGTGCCAGCCCTCTGGGCTGTCGGGCCCTTTCCCCTGGGGTGCAGTTCCGCTCGCAGCCGGCAGGGGCGCTGGCGGCTCCCGGTGAGCAGGGCAGGTGCGATGGTTCCCCCGCGGCTGCAGGGGGCGCTCCGGAGCGAGCTCGGGGAGCACGCGGCCCTGGTGGCCTGGGATGCCGGGAAGGGATGGGACAAAGGCTTCGCAAAGCCCTGGGCAGCCGATCCCGGTGTCCGGCCGGACCCTGGGCAACAGCAGGCTGGAGCGGCAGGCTGGAGCGGCAGGGACGAGCACAAATCCTGGGTGGCAGGCGAGATGTATCCAAAGCGCGGAGCTGCGGTGGGAGCCCCCCGGAGGTCTGGGCAGGCAGGATGAGCAGGGCTACAAGGTAGCGAAGGCTCAAAGCAATGGTGGGGGCAGGGAAGGCGGGCTTTGGATCCCGGGGTTTCTCTGGCAGAAGGAAAAGCAGCCAAAGAAAGCAGCCTCCCTCTCTGTCCAAACGCCGGGCACCGACTGTCCACACACCCAGGCAAAACCAAAGAGTAGCCAGATGCACCCCACCCCCATCGCCAGCTCTTTTGTTTGATGAAATATGCAGCCATTTGTCCCCCTAGCAACACATATGGGGAAAATTCCTGGAACAGAAAAAAAACCCAGCAGAGCTCCTAAAACCCCAACACTCCCCCACAACCAAGAAGGGAGGAGGAGAGTTTTGGGGCTGTGGCGTGACCTCTGGTCAGAGGCACTGAACACCCATCCTCCCTCACACAAACTGGCTCAGCTGTAAAACCCCCCACCCTGGGAAGGCCACATCCATGAGAAATTCACATGACGGGCAGCTGAGCAGGTGTCATAATCCATCAAAGACCCCCAAAGCGCTCCCCAGACTCATTGCTGAGGCCTTGCAGCAGAGCATCACACGCCATGCAAAGGGATACAACAGATCCAGAGTCTGTTGCAAGAGACTGTGTCAAACTTGCCCCCCACCAGGGCAGGTACCTGGGCGTTCCCACCTGGCCCAAACGTACGTCAATCCCCCAAACTCCATGTTTCCAGGGAACCCTTACCGCCAAGAAGCCCTGATGGAGAGCATCAACAGAATGCCATTGGCATCCTCAGAGTGGTGATGTTTTTAAATCTGTCTCTGTCACTCTCTTTGTCTGCCCCCACCTCTTTTCTATTTCTTTCTCTTTCTCTCTCTTTCTCTCTCTCTCTCTCTCTCTCACTTACTGTTCAATAAAACCCATACTACTGACTTTGGCATATGGCCTCATTTGCACCTTAATTCAGGCCAAAGCATTTCTGACAAGTTTAATGACGGGATCATAACAAGGGTCTAGAAGCCCGCAAGCCTGGGGGCTGCTCCATGCCACTTCCAGTGGCTTCAGCTGTCAAAGGGGTGCCAGGTGTGGCCCTTTGTGACACAGGCGCCTTGTGTCAGGGCCCTGGATGATGTGGGACATTGTGGTGCCCAGAGGCCCTTGTGACACGGTAGAGCCCCGCCCTGCCCTGCCAGGGGGTATCCAAGGGGCGCAGAGCCCTGGGGAGCCCAGTCCCGCCAGAGCCGCTCTCGCAGGAGGAAGCAGCTCCCGGGATTCCTGTGCGTCAGACAACGTCAGACGTGAAGGAGGACCACGTGAACCCCAACTCACAGCCCCCCAGCCCCTTGCCCGGCTGGCTGCCAGACCAGGCCCTCAGTGGGCAGCGGCTGGGGGCAGGCAGCAGCTCAGGCCTGCCCCTGTCGGACACTGAGGAGGAGGGGGCCTTTGTCAACATGGACGAAGAGTGGGAATACGACTCGGATCAAGAGCTTTCCCAGTGGGGAGGCCTTAGTGGCCAAGAACTTTGCCTCTGGGAAGAAGTGACAATCCAAGAGTTTTACCGAGGGCAAGAAGTGACGATCCAGGAAGTTTCCCCATGGGGAGTTGTGACACATCAAGAGTTGCATCAGAGGGAGGTAGGTATGAAAGTCCAGTGGGGGGATGGCACACAGCAAGAGCTGTACTACTGGGAGGAAAGTGTGACCGTCCAGGAGCTGTACCCATGGGAGGAAGAGGATGAGATATGCCAAGAATGGTCCCAGTGGGAAGAAGACCTGACATGCCAAGAGCTGTCCCAGTGGGAAGGGGAGGGACACCAGGAACTGTCTCCTTTGGAAGAAGATGTGCAAGGCCACCTGCACATGTACCAATGGGAAGGAGACAAGAGACAGCCAGAGTTGCCCCAGGTGGGAGACAACAGGGACAAGGAGCTATCACAAGGAAAAGACTACAATGTCCAGGAGCTAGGCCGGTGGGAAAAAGACAGGAGTGACCAAAAGCTGCCGCAATGGGAAGGAAGTGTCAGCAGCCAGGGGCTGCCCCAATGGGCAGAAGGTGTCAGTGACAAGATCTGGGACAAACCCTTGTACCCAGAGAAGGATGAGGATACCCAGGAGGGGCCCGCCTCTCCCAGCAGCGTGGGCACCCAGGTGGCAGGAGAGGCAGCCCATGAGCTGCCCAGCGCCTCTCCTGCCCCAGGGAGTCCCACAGAGGACGAGCTGGCAGCCGCTGCTGCTCCAGCTGGAGCTGCTGAGGAGGAGGAGGAGCCTCCCGAGCCTCTGCCTGCCGAGGTGGAAAAGGCACCAGCTTCTCCTGGCCTCACGGAGGAGGTGCCATCGGCAGCGCCAGAGAGCCCAGTCCCTGCTCCACGCAGCCCCCCAGGCTACAGCCAGGCTCTGCTGGACTTGGCGTGGCACATCAGCCATGAGGTGGTGCGAGAGGCTGTGCTTGAGGCCCAGGCATCTGGCCAGCAGCCAGAGGAACAGAGGGACCTGGAGCAAAGCACAGCTGCAGAACTAGAAGCAGCAGCTCCAGAAGAAAAGCAAGAGAGCCCCATCTCTGGCCTGCACAGCCCCTGCTGCACCCCCAGCGCCTCGCCCAGCCCACTGGGAGCCCAAGCCCTCAGTGAGCAGCAGGAGGAGGCAGACAGGGGCTCAGTCCTGGCAGAGAAAGAGACTGAGGAGAGGGACTCAGCTGGGGAGCTCGAGCTTTCTCAGTGCAAAGATGAGGAAAACACAGAGCTGTCCCAAGGAGAAACCAACAGACACCAGGAAGGGTCCCAAGGAGAAGCCTGCATTGAGCAGGAGCTGTCCCTGGAAGAAGCCAGGGACGACCAGGAAGGGTCCCAAGGGGAAGCCTGCATTGAGCAGGAACTATCCCTAGAAAAAGACAGCAATGACCAGGATGTGTTCCAAGGGGAAGCCTGCATTGAGCAGGAGCTGTCCCAAGAAGACAGCAATAACCAGGATGTATTGCAAGGGGAAGCCTGCATTGGGCAGGAGCTGTCCCTTGAAAAAGACAGCAATAACCAGGATGTATTGCAAGGGGAAGCCTGCACTGAGCAGGAGCTATCCCTAGAAAAAGACAGCAATGATCAGGATGGGTCCCAAGAGGAAGCCTGCATTGAGCAGGAGCTCTCCCCAGAAGAAGCCGGTAGCTACCACGAGCTCTCCGATTGGGATGAATCCATTGCGGAAGAGCTCTCCCTAGGAGAAGCCAGCAGCTACCTAGAAGTTTCTGACTGGGAAGAAGGCACGGAGAAAGGCCTTTCTCAAGGACAAGTCGGTAGCTCCCAAAATCTCTCTGACTGGGAGGAAGACAGCGAGCATGAGCTGTCCCATGGAGATGTCAGTAGCTACCAAGAAGTGTCTGACTGGGAAGAGTCCATTGGCCAGGAGGTTTCTGAAGAGGAAGACTCCGTTGGTCAGGAGGTTTCCAAAGGGAATGGCAAGAGGCCTTCAGCTCAGTCCAGCTGGGAAAATGACAGTGACCGAGACCTGATGCAGGACAGCTGGGAACAGAACATTGGGGACAAGCCCTTGCTGCAGGAGGAGGACGAGTGGGATGGAGTGAGCCTCCTCGAGCTCCGTGAAGAAGACAGAGAGCTGGGAGGTTTGGCAGGAGGCAGGCTCCCAGTGCCTGCCCCTCGCGAGGCCTGGGTTGAGCATGGGCCATCTGAGCCGTGCCCCCAAGCGCCGCTCTGTGCCTCGCCTCCCCAGCTGGGAGCCCAGGCCCTCAGGCAGCAGCTGAGTCCCCGCAAGAAACGTCCCTCCCGCCTCGGGCGGGCGCTGCGGATGCTGCGCGGCCTATTCCGCTGCTCCTGCCTGGCGCCACGGCCCGAGGATTAGGGCTGCGGCCGGCGCCAGCCCGGGCCCCCTGGACGGCAGCTGGCTGGCAGCCTGCCCCACATCCTGGGGGAGCCACACGGGCTGCCTTTGCCTGGACATGTCCCTGCAGCCTCAGCAATCCCTGGCTGCTTTGGAGCATCCCAAGCCACTCTCCCCAAGAGCAAATATTACCCATGTGGCCAGCCTCAGACCAGTATCCACACGGGACACTTGGTGCCAGGTGGCTCAGCGGTGAAGGCCAGAGGCTCATCAGGGTGGGAAGAGACCTTGAAAGTCATCCAGTCCCACCGTCACCCTGGCATCACCATCATCACCCTGAAACCATGTCCCCACGTGCCACATCCAGACAAGACTTGAACACTTCCAGAGACAGTGACTCTACCACCTCCCTGAGCAACTTCTTGCAATCGATTCCTGACCACTCTGTCAGGGAAAAGTTGTTTGGAATATTTCATCTGTACCTCCCCTGGTGGAATCCAAGGCCATTTCCTCTCATCCTGAAAGGACTACGTGCTGATCCTTTGGGATTTTATCCATGAGGAATGGGCGCAGACAGGAGGTATTGCTCCCAGGACTCCACTGCATGGCTTCACCAAACAATTCTTCCAAAACACAGGGAAGTTGGCTTTAAGAAATAGTGGCAGTAGTGAAAAGCAAAACAAAACAAAACAAAACAAACAAACAAACAAACAAAAAAAACCAAACCAAAACAAAACACAAAAAACCCCTAAAACCAACACAAAACACAAAAAAATCCACAAAAAGAAAAATAATAGGAATAGGACTAATAATAATACAAAGAAGATGAAGAAAATGAAGAAATAGTGGTAGTAAATAAGAAAAAGAAGTAAACTTAAGAATAAGAACAAGAAAAAAAAGAATAATAATAAGAATGAGAATAAGAGTGAGAATAAGAGCAAGAATAAGAATAGGATTAAGAATAAGAATAAGAATAGGAAAAGAAAAAATAATAAGAAAAAGAATAGGAAAAAGCATAAGAATAAGAATAAAAATAAGAATTAAAAAAATAAGAATGAGAATGAGAATGAGAATGAGAATGAGAAGAAGAAGAAGAGGAAGAAAAAGAATAAGAATAAGAATAAGAATAAGAATAAGAATAAGAATAAGAATAGAAACAAGACAAAGTAAAAAGAATAAATCTAAGACTAAGTTGATGTAGAAGAAGAAAGAGGAGTAAAAGTAAATACTAAGAAGAAGGAGAAGAAGCATGGGGATCAGAAGAAGAAGAAGAAGAGGCTAAAGAAGAAGATTAAATAGTAGGAGTAACAAATTATTATTATTAGAACAATAATATCAAGTTAAAATACACATCCACACATCCTCTAGCATCACAGAAAGGTTTAATTTGGGAAGGACCTCAAACCTTTCTATCTCTCTCCTTCACAATTCTTGTTAAATAAAATCCACATTCAATAAAATCTGTATGTTGTCATCATATGGTCTCATTTGAACCTTAATTTGGGCAGAGGCATCTCTCCCTAATCCAATCCTAACAGTTATTAAATGAGTATCACTCGGCTTCATCTCATTGTTTCACTTCAGGCAAACCTGACAAATGTATCTCTTCCAGGGAGGGGGCATCCACAAAGCCTCTGGGAAACCTATGCCAATGCCTCACCAGCCTCACAGAAGAGAATGTCTTCCTGCTATTTAATCCATATCTGTTTCAGTTAAAGGCCACTGCCCTTTCTTCTATCATCACTACATATGCCTGTGAAAAGTCTCTCTCCATCATTCTTGTAGGGGGCCCTCTTAGGTACTGGCAAGGGTTCTAAGGTTTCCCTGGGGTCTTCTCTTCCCTAGGCTGAACAACGCTAACACTCCCAACCTGTCTTCAAAGCAGAGGTTCTCCAACGCTCTTAGGAACCCTCAGTGGCTCTCCTCTGAACTCATTCTAACAGGCCCGCATCCCTTATCCTGGGGCCCCCAGACACAGAGGTAGTGGTGCGGGTGAGATTTCAAACAATGGACTAGAGGGCCACAATTACCTCCCTTGACCTGCAGCTCTTTGCTCCTTTCCATGCAGCTCAGCCCACGGGTGGCTTTTTGGGCTGGCAGCACAGATTGTTGGCTCACGCTGAGCTTCTCCTCCATCAGCACCCCCAAGTCCTTCTCCTCAGCCCCTGCCCCACTCAGCTTCCTGTCCCCTGCAAACCCTGTGCTGAGAGGGAGCTCCATGCACTCTCTGTGTCACTGGAGAAGCCATTCAAGAGCCCCAGGGCCAAGGCCAGAGCCCTGATGGACGCTCCTCGTCCCCAGCCTCCACCTGGGCATGGAGCCACTGACCACAGCTCCCCAGCTGCCTCCATCTGGCCAATTCTTCATGCCCTGCATAGCCCACCCTCCAAAGCCAGGGCTGTGCAGTGTGGGGCTTGAGGTGTCGTGTGGCACTGTGTCCAAAGCCTCACAGGGGCTCTGGGCACATCAGGATTGTCAGAGACTGAAATGTTATGGGTAAGGACTTAAACATTGTTACAAAGGAGTTTTGCCCATTATGGCAAAACTGTATAAAGAGGCTGAGACTCCCCAAGCCCACCTCTCCTTCACCTGACTGCAGCTTTGGGCTGGGACTTAAGCTGCCTAACAGAACTTGAGATAGCATGACGGCGACATTAGTGCTCAGTTACCTCTGGTCTAGGAACAAGGAAACAAGACTAAGGGAGGAGAAGGTACCCACAAGAAAGCCAAACGCAGAAGCTGTCCTGAAAATCAGCTTGGGCTGGATTCAGCCTGGGGAGGCCATAGGCCACAGGCTCATCTGCTGAGGCCAGGTTTGCACACACTCCCTGTCTTGGTTTGAAAGACAGGTGTCTGCTAAGGAAGGCAGGAGCCTCCCTTGGAATGGCAGATGCAACCCCCCCTTCCCTCCAAGTTATTATAATTTTGAAATCAAGGGGCTTTTAGGCAAAGATGTGGGAAAATAGGAAGAACAGTTCTTTACTATGATAGATCTCTATGTGTATAACCAGTCAAGCAAACAGCAACAATTCTGGCAGTAGCAGCAAACAATCCCAAGCCCAGTGCCAGCCCTCTGGGCTGTCGGGCCCTTTCCCCTGGGGTGCAGTTCCGCTCGCAGCCGGCAGGGGCGCTGGCAGCTCCCGGTGAGCAGGGCAGGTGCGATGGTTCCCCCGCGGCTGCAGGGGGCGCTCCGGAGCGAGCTCGGGGAGCACGCGGCCCTGGTGGCCTGGGATGCCGGGAAGGGATGGGACAAAGGCTTCGCAAAGCCCTGGGCAGCCGATCCCGGTGTCCGGCCGGACCCTGGGCAACAGCAGGCTGGAGCGGCAGGCTGGAGCGGCAGGGACGAGCACAAATCCTGGGTGGCAGGCGAGATGTATCCAAAGCGCGGAGCTGCGGTGGGAGCCCCCCGGAGGTCTGGGCAGGCAGGATGAGCAGGGCTACAAGGTAGCGAAGGCTCAAAGCAATGGTGGGGGCAGGGAAGGCGGGCTTTGGATCCCGGGGTTTCTCTGGCAGAAGGAAAAGCAGCCAAAGAAAGCAGCCTCCCTCTCTGTCCAAACGCCGGGCACCGACTGTCCACACACCCAGGCAAAACCAAAGAGTAGCCAGATGCACCCCACCCCCATCGCCAGCTCTTTTGTTTGATGAAATATGCAGCCATTTGTCCCCCTAGCAACACATATGGGGAAAATTCCTGGAACAGAAAAAAAACCCAGCAGAGCTCCTAAAACCCCAACACTCCCCCACAACCAAGAAGGGAGGAGGAGAGTTTTGGGGCTGTGGCGTGACCTCTGGTCAGAGGCACTGAACACCCATCCTCCCTCACACAAACTGGCTCAGCTGTAAAACCCCCCACCCTGGGAAGGCCACATCCATGAGAAATTCACATGACGGGCAGCTGAGCAGGTGTCATAATCCATCAAAGACCCCCAAAGCGCTCCCCAGACTCACTGCTGAGGCCTTGCAGCAGAGCATCACACGCCATGCAAAGGGATACAACAGATCCAGAGTCTGTTGCAAGAGACTGTGTCAAACTTGCCCCCCACCAGGGCAGGTACCTGGGCGTTCCCACCCGGCCCAAACGTACGTCAATCCCCCAAACTCCATGTTTCCAGGGAACCCTTACCGCCAAGAAGCCCTGATGGAGAGCATCAACAGAATGCCATTGGCATCCTCAGAGTGGTGATGTTTTTAAATCTGTCTCTGTCACTCTCTTTGTCTGCCCCCACCTCTTTTCTATTTCTTTCTCTTTCTCTCTCTTTCTCTCTCTCTCTCTCTCTCACTTACTGTTCAATAAAACCCATACTACTGACTTTGGCATATGGCCTCATTTGCACCTTAATTCAGGCCAAAGCATTTCTGACAAGTTTAATGACGGGATCATAACAAGGGTCTAGAAGCCCGCAAGCCTGGGGGCTGCTCCATGCCACTTCCAGTGGCTTCAGCTGTCAAAGGGGTGCCAGGTGTGGCCCTTTGTGACACAGGCGCCTTGTGTCAGGGCCCTGGATGATGTGGGACATTGTGGTGCCCAGAGGCCCTTGTGACACGGTAGAGCCCCGCCCTGCCCTGCCAGGGGGTATCCAAGGGGCGCAGAGCCCTGGGGAGCCCAGTCCCGCCAGAGCCGCTCTCGCAGGAGGAAGCAGCTCCCGGGATTCCTGTGCGTCAGACAACGTCAGACGTGAAGGAGGACCACGTGAACCCCAACTCACAGCCCCCCAGCCCCTTGCCCGGCTGGCTGCCAGACCAGGCCCTCAGTGGGCAGTGGCTGGGGGCAGGCAGCAGCTCAGGCCTGCCCCTGTCGGACACTGAGGAGGAGGGGGCCTTTGTCAACATGGACGAAGAGTGGGAATACGACTCGGATCAAGAGCTTTCCCAGTGGGGAGGCCTTAGTGGCCAAGAACTTTGCCTCTGGGAAGAAGTGACAATCCAAGAGTTTTACCGAGGGCAAGAAGTGACGATCCAGGAAGTTTCCCCATGGGGAGTTGTGACACATCAAGAGTTGCATCAGAGGGAGGTAGGTATGAAAGTCCAGTGGGGGGATGGCACACAGCAAGAGCTGTACTACTGGGAGGAAAGTGTGACCGTCCAGGAGCTGTACCCATGGGAGGAAGAGGATGAGATATGCCAAGAATGGTCCCAGTGGGAAGAAGACCTGACATGCCAAGAGCTGTCCCAGTGGGAAGGGGAGGGAGACCAGGAACTGTCTCCTTTGGAAGAAGATGTGCAAGGCCACCTGCACATGTACCAATGGGAAGGAGACAAGAGACAGCCAGAGTTGCCCCAGGTGGGAGACAACAGGGACAAGGAGCTATCACAAGGAAAAGACTACAATGTCCAGGAGCTAGGCCGGTGGGAAAAAGACAGGAGTGACCAAAAGCTGCCCCAATGGGAAGGAAGTGTCAGCAGCCAGGGGCTGCCCCAATGGGCAGAAGGTGTCAGTGACAAGATGTGGGACAAACCCTTGTACCCAGAGAAGGATGAGGATACCCAGGAGGGGCCCGCCTCTCCCAGCAGCGTGGGCACCCAGGTGGCAGGAGAGGCAGCCCATGAGCTGCCCAGCGCCTCTCCTGCCCCAGGGAGTCCCACAGAGGACGAGCTGGCAGCCGCTGCTGCTCCAGCTGGAGCTGCTGAGGAGGAGGAGGAGCCTCCCGAGCCTCTGCCTGCCGAGGTGGAAAAGGCACCAGCTTCTCCTGGCCTCACGGAGGAGGTGCCATCGGCAGCGCCAGAGAGCCCAGTCCCTGCTCCACGCAGCCCCCCAGGCTACAGCCAGGCTCTGCTGGACTTGGCGTGGCACATCAGCCATGAGGTGGTGCGAGAGGCTGTGCTTGAGGCCCAGGCATCTGGCCAGCAGCCAGAGGAACAGAGGGACCTGGAGCAAAGCACAGCTGCAGAACTAGAAGCAGCAGCTCCAGAAGAAAAGCAAGAGAGCCCCATCTCTGGCCTGCACAGCCCCTGCTGCACCCCCAGCGCCTCGCCCAGCCCACTGGGAGCCCAAGCCCTCAGTGAGCAGCAGGAGGAGGCAGACAGGGGCTCAGTCCTGGCAGAGAAAGAGACTGAGGAGAGGGACTCAGCTGGGGAGCTCGAGCTTTCTCAGTGCAAAGATGAGGAAAACACAGAGCTGTCCCAAGGAGAAACCAACAGACACCAGGAAGGGTCCCAAGGAGAAGCCTGCATTGAGCAGGAGCTGTCCCTGGAAGAAGCCAGGGACGACCAGGAAGGGTCCCAAGGGGAAGCCTGCATTGAGCAGGAGCTATCCCTAGAAAAAGACAGCAATGACCAGGATGTGTTCCAAGGGGAAGCCTGCATTGAGCAGGAGCTGTCCCAAGAAGACAGCAATGACCAGGATGTATTGCAAGGGGAAGCCTGCATTGGGCAGGAGCTGTCCCTTGAAAAAGACAGCAATAACCAGGATGTATTGCAAGGGGAAGCCTGCACTGAGCAGGAGCTATCCCTAGAAAAAGACAGCAATGATCAGGATGGGTCCCAAGGGGAAGCCTGCATTGAGCAGGAGCTGTCCCAAGAAGAAGCCAGGGACGACCAGGATGTGTTCCAAGGAGAAGCCTGCATTGAGCAGGAGCTATCCCTCGAAAAAGACAGCAATTACCAGGATGTGTTCCAAGGGGAAGCCTGCATTGAGCAGGAGCTATCCCTAGAAGAAGCCAGGATTGACCAAGAAGGGTCCCAAGGGGAAGCCTGCATTGAGCAGGAGCTGTCCCTAGAAGAAGGTAGGAACGACCAGGATGTGTTCCAAGGGGAAGCCTGCATTGAGCAGGAGCTGCCCCTGGAAGAAGCCAGGGATGACCAGGAAGGGTCCCAAGGGGAAGCCTGCATTGAGCAGGAGCGGTCCCCTGGAGATGCCAGTGATGAGCAGGAAGGGTTCCAAGAGGAAGCCTGCACTGAGCAGGAGCTGTCTGTAGATGGAGCCGGTAGGTTTCAGGATGTGTCCCAAGAGGAAGCCTGCATTGAGCAGGAGCTCTCCCCAGAAGAAGCCGGTAGCTACCACGAGCTCTCCGACTGGGATGAATCCATTGCGGAAGAGCTCTCCCTAGGAGAAGCCAGCAGCTACCTAGAAGTTTCTGACTGGGAAGAAGGCACGGAGAAAGGCCTTTCTCAAGGACAAGTCGGTAGCTCCCAAAATCTCTCTGACTGGGAGGAAGACAGCGAGCATGAGCTGTCCCATGGAGATGTCAGTAGCTACCAAGAAGTGTCTGACTGGGAAGAGTCCATTGGCCAGGAGGTTTCTGAAGAGGAAGACTCCGTTGGTCAGGAGGTTTCCAAAGGGAATGGCAAGAGGCCTTCAGCTCAGTCCAGCTGGGAAAATGACAGTGACCGAGACCTGATGCAGGACAGCTGGGAACAGAACATTGGGGACAAGCCCTTGCTGCAGGAGGAGGACGAGTGGGATGGAGTGAGCCTCCTCGAGCTCCGTGAAGAAGACAGAGAGCTGGGAGGTTTGGCAGGAGGCAGGCTCCCAGTGCCTGCCCCTCGCGAGGCCTGGGTTGAGCATGGGCCATCTGAGCCGTGCCCCCAAGCGCCGCTCTGTGCCTCGCCTCCCCAGCTGGGAGCCCAGGCCCTCAGGCAGCAGCTGAGTCCCCGCAAGAAACGTCCCTCCCGCCTCGGGCGGGCGCTGCGGATGCTGCGCGGCCTATTCCGCTGCTCCTGCCTGGCGCCACGGCCCGAGGATTAGGGCTGCGGCCGGCGCCAGCCCGGGCCCCCTGGACGGCAGCTGGCTGGCAGCCTGCCCCACATCCTGGGGGAGCCACACGGGCTGCCTTTGCCTGGACATGTCCCTGCAGCCTCAGCAATCCCTGGCTGCTTTGGAGCATCCCAAGCCACTCTCCCCAAGAGCAAATATTACCCATGTGGCCAGCCTCAGACCAGTATCCACACGGGACACTTGGTGCCAGGTGGCTCAGCGGTGAAGGCCAGAGGCTCATCAGGGTGGGAAGAGACCTTGAAAGTCATCCAGTCCCACCGTCACCCTGGCATCACCATCATCACCCTGAAACCATGTCCCCACGTGCCACATCCAGACAAGACTTGAACACTTCCAGAGACAGTGACTCTACCACCTCCCTGAGCAACTTCTTGCAATCGATTCCTGACCACTCTGTCAGGGAAAAGTTGTTTGGAATATTTCATCTGTACCTCCCCTGGTGGAATCCAAGGCCATTTCCTCTCATCCTGAAAGGACTACGTGCTGATCCTTTGGGATTTTATCCATGAGGAATGGGCGCAGACAGGAGGTATTGCTCCCAGGACTCCACTGCATGGCTTCACCAAACAATTCTTCCAAAACAGAGGGAAGTTGGCTTTAAGAAATAATGGCAGTAGTGAAAAGCAAAACAAAACAAAACAAAACAAACAAACAAACAAACAAAAAAAACCAAACCAAAACAAAACACAAAAAACCCCTAAAACCAACACAAAACACAAAAAAATCCACAAAAAGAAAAATAATAAGAATAGGACTAATAATAATACAAAGAAGATGAAGAAAATGAAGAAATAGTGGTAGTAAATAAGAAAAAGAAGTAAACTTAAGAATAAGAACAAGAAAAAAAAGAATAATAATAAGAATGAGAATAAGAGTGAGAATAAGAGCAAGAATAAGAATAGGATTAAGAATAAGAATAAGAATAGGAAAAAGGAAAAGAAAAAATAATAAGAAAAAGAATAGGAAAAAGCATAAGAATAAGAATAAAAATAAGAATTAAAAAAATAAGAATGAGAATGAGAATGAGAATGAGAATGAGAATGAGAAGAAGAAGAAGAGGAAGAATAAGAATAAGAATAAGAATAAGAATAAGAATAAGAATAAGAATAAGAATAGAAACAAGACAAAGTAAAAAGAATAAATCTAAGACTAAGTTGATGTAGAAGAAGAAAGAGGAGTAAAAGTAAATACTAAGAAGAAGAAGAAGCATGGGGATCAGAAGAAGAAGAAGAAGAGGCTAAAGAAGAAGATTAAATAGTAGGAGTAACAAATTATTATTATTAGAACAGTAATATCAAGTTAAAATACACATCCACACATCCTCTAGCATCACAGAAAGGTTTAATTTGGGAAGGACCTCAAACCTTTCTATCTCTCTCCTTCACAATTCTTGTTAAATAAAATCCACATTCAATAAAATCTGTATGTTGTCATCATATGGTCTCATTTGAACCTTAATTTGGGCAGAGGCATCTCTCCCTAATCCAATCCTAACAGTTATTAAATGAGTATCACTCGGCTTCATCTCATTGTTTCACTTCAGGCAAACCTGACAAATGTATCTCTTCCAGGGAGGGGGCATCCACAAAGCCTCTGGGAAACCTATGCCAATGCCTCACCAGCCTCACAGAAGAGAATGTCTTCCTGCTATTTAATCCATATCTGTTTCAGTTAAAGGCCACTGCCCTTTCTTCTATCATCACTACATATGCCTGTGAAAAGTCTCTCTCCATCATTCTTGTAGGGGGCCCTCTTAGGTACTGGCAAGGGTTCTAAGGTTTCCCTGGGGTCTTCTCTTCCCTAGGCTGAACAACGCTAACACTCCCAACCTGTCTTCAAAGCAGAGGTTCTCCAACGCTCTTAGGAACCCTCAGTCGCTCTCCTCTGAACTCATTCTAACAGGCCCGCATCCCTTATCCTGGGGCCCCCAGACACAGAGGTAGTGGTGCGGGTGAGATTTCAAACAATGGACTAGAGGGCCACAATTACCTCCCTTGACCTGCAGCTCTTTGCTCCTTTCCATGCAGCTCAGCCCACGGGTGGCTTTTTGGGCTGGCAGCACAGATTGTTGGCTCACGCTGAGCTTCTCCTCCATCAGCACCCCCAAGTCCTTCTCCTCAGCCCCTGCCCCACTCAGCTTCCTGTCCCCTGCAAACCCTGTGCTGAGAGGGAGCTCCATGCACTCTCTGTGTCACTGGCGAAGCCATTCAAGAGCCCCAGGGCCAAGGCCAGAGCCCTGATGGACGCTCCTCGTCCCCAGCCTCCACCTGGGCATGGAGCCACTGACCACAGCTCCCCAGCTGCCTCCATCTGGCCAATTCTTCATGCCCTGCATAGCCCACCCTCCAAAGGCAGGGCTGTGCAGTGTGGGGCTTGAGGTGTCGTGTGGCACTGTGTCCAAAGCCTCACAGGGGCTCTGGGCACATCAGGATTGTCAGAGACTGAAATGTTATGGGTAAGGACTTAAACATTGTTACAAAGGAGTTTTGCCCATTATGGCAAAACTGTATAAAGAGGCTGAGACTCCCCAAGCCCACCTCTCCTTCACCTGACTGCAGCTTTGGGCTGGGACTTAAGCTGCCTAACAGAACTTGAGATAGCATGACGGCGACATTAGTGCTCAGTTACCTCTGGTCTAGGAACAAGGAAACAAGACTAAGGGAGGAGAAGGTACCCACAAGAAAGCCAAACGCAGAAGCTGTCCTGAAAATCAGCTTGGGCTGGATTCAGCCTGGGGAGGCCATAGGCCACAGGCTCATCTGCTGAGGCCAGGTTTGCACACACTCCCTGTCTTGGTTTGAAAGACAGGTGTCTGCTAAGGAAGGCAGGAGCCTCCCTTGGAATGGCAGATGCAACCCCCCCTTCCCTCCGAGTTATTATAATTTTGAAATCAAGGGGCTTTTAGGCAAAGATGTGGGAAAATAGGAAGAACAGTTCTTTACTATGATAGATCTCTATGTGTATAACCAGTCAAGCAAACAGCAACAATTCTGGCAGTAGCAGCAAACAATCCCAAGCCCAGTGCCAGCCCTCTGGGCTGTCGGGCCCTTTCCCCTGGGGTGCAGTTCCGCTCGCAGCCGGCAGGGGCGCTGGCGGCTCCCGGTGAGCAGGGCAGGTGCGATGGTTCCCCCGCGGCTGCAGGGGGCGCTCCGGAGCGAGCTCGGGGAGCACGCGGCCCTGGTGGCCTGGGATGCCGGGAAGGGATGGGACAAAGGCTTCGCAAAGCCCTGGGCAGCCGATCCCGGTGTCCGGCCGGACCCTGGGCAACAGCAGGCTGGAGCGGCAGGCTGGAGCGGCAGGGACGAGCACAAATCCTGGGTGGCAGGCGAGATGTATCCAAAGCGCGGAGCTGCGGTGGGAGCCCCCCGGAGGTCTGGGCAGGCAGGATGAGCAGGGCTACAAGGTAGCGAAGGCTCAAAGCAATGGTGGGGGCAGGGAAGGCGGGCTTTGGATCCCGGGGTTTCTCTGGCAGAAGGAAAAGCAGCCAAAGAAAGCAGCCTCCCTCTCTGTCCAAACGCCGGGCACCGACTGTCCACACACCCAGGCAAAACCAAAGAGTAGCCAGATGCACCCCACCCCCATCGCCAGCTCTTTTGTTTGATGAAATATGCAGCCATTTGTCCCCCTAGCAACACATATGGGGAAAATTCCTGGAACAGAAAAAAAACCCAGCAGAGCTCCTAAAACCCCAACACTCCCCCACAACCAAGAAGGGAGGAGGAGAGTTTTGGGGCTGTGGCGTGACCTCTGGTCAGAGGCACTGAACACCCATCCTCCCTCACACAAACTGGCTCAGCTGTAAAACCCCCCACCCTGGGAAGGCCACATCCATGAGAAATTCACATGACGGGCAGCTGAGCAGGTGTCATAATCCATCAAAGACCCCCAAAGCGCTCCCCAGACTCATTGCTGAGGCCTTGCAGCAGAGCATCACACGCCATGCAAAGGGATACAACAGATCCAGAGTCTGTTGCAAGAGACTGTGTCAAACTTGCCCCCCACCAGGGCAGGTACCTGGGCGTTCCCACCTGGCCCAAACGTACGTCAATCCCCCAAACTCCATGTTTCCAGGGAACCCTTACCGCCAAGAAGCCCTGATGGAGAGCATCAACAGAATGCCATTGGCATCCTCAGAGTGGTGATGTTTTTAAATCTGTCTCTGTCACTCTCTTTGTCTGCCCCCACCTCTTTTCTATTTCTTTCTCTTTCTCTCTCTTTCTCTCTCTCTCTCTCTCTCTCACTTACTGTTCAATAAAACCCATACTACTGACTTTGGCATATGGCCTCATTTGCACCTTAATTCAGGCCAAAGCATTTCTGACAAGTTTAATGACGGGATCATAACAAGGGTCTAGAAGCCCGCAAGCCTGGGGGCTGCTCCATGCCACTTCCAGTGGCTTCAGCTGTCAAAGGGGTGCCAGGTGTGGCCCTTTGTGACACAGGCGCCTTGTGTCAGGGCCCTGGATGATGTGGGACATTGTGGTGCCCAGAGGCCCTTGTGACACGGTAGAGCCCCGCCCTGCCCTGCCAGGGGGTATCCAAGGGGCGCAGAGCCCTGGGGAGCCCAGTCCCGCCAGAGCCGCTCTCGCAGGAGGAAGCAGCTCCCGGGATTCCTGTGCGTCAGACAACGTCAGACGTGAAGGAGGACCACGTGAACCCCAACTCACAGCCCCCCAGCCCCTTGCCCGGCTGGCTGCCAGACCAGGCCCTCAGTGGGCAGCGGCTGGGGGCAGGCAGCAGCTCAGGCCTGCCCCTGTCGGACACTGAGGAGGAGGGGGCCTTTGTCAACATGGACGAAGAGTGGGAATACGACTCGGATCAAGAGCTTTCCCAGTGGGGAGGCCTTAGTGGCCAAGAACTTTGCCTCTGGGAAGAAGTGACAATCCAAGAGTTTTACCGAGGGCAAGAAGTGACGATCCAGGAAGTTTCCCCATGGGGAGTTGTGACACATCAAGAGTTGCATCAGAGGGAGGTAGGTATGAAAGTCCAGTGGGGGGATGGCACACAGCAAGAGCTGTACTACTGGGAGGAAAGTGTGACCGTCCAGGAGCTGTACCCATGGGAGGAAGAGGATGAGATATGCCAAGAATGGTCCCAGTGGGAAGAAGACCTGACATGCCAAGAGCTGTCCCAGTGGGAAGGGGAGGGACACCAGGAACTGTCTCCTTTGGAAGAAGATGTGCAAGGCCACCTGCACATGTACCAATGGGAAGGAGACAAGAGACAGCCAGAGTTGCCCCAGGTGGGAGACAACAGGGACAAGGAGCTATCACAAGGAAAAGACTACAATGTCCAGGAGCTAGGCCGGTGGGAAAAAGACAGGAGTGACCAAAAGCTGCCGCAATGGGAAGGAAGTGTCAGCAGCCAGGGGCTGCCCCAATGGGCAGAAGGTGTCAGTGACAAGATGTGGGACAAACCCTTGTACCCAGAGAAGGATGAGGATACCCAGGAGGGGCCCGCCTCTCCCAGCAGCGTGGGCACCCAGGTGGCAGGAGAGGCAGCCCATGAGCTGCCCAGCGCCTCTCCTGCCCCAGGGAGTCCCACAGAGGACGAGCTGGCAGCCGCTGCTGCTCCAGCTGGAGCTGCTGAGGAGGAGGAGGAGCCTCCCGAGCCTCTGCCTGCCGAGGTGGAAAAGGCACCAGCTTCTCCTGGCCTCACGGAGGAGGTGCCATCGGCAGCGCCAGAGAGCCCAGTCCCTGCTCCACGCAGCCCCCCAGGCTACAGCCAGGCTCTGCTGGACTTGGCGTGGCACATCAGCCATGAGGTGGTGCGAGAGGCTGTGCTTGAGGCCCAGGCATCTGGCCAGCAGCCAGAGGAACAGAGGGACCTGGAGCAAAGCACAGCTGCAGAACTAGAAGCAGCAGCTCCAGAAGAAAAGCAAGAGAGCCCCATCTCTGGCCTGCACAGCCCCTGCTGCACCCCCAGCGCCTCGCCCAGCCCACTGGGAGCCCAAGCCCTCAGTGAGCAGCAGGAGGAGGCAGACAGGGGCTCAGTCCTGGCAGAGAAAGAGACTGAGGAGAGGGACTCAGCTGGGGAGCTCGAGCTTTCTCAGTGCAAAGATGAGGAAAACACAGAGCTGTCCCAAGGAGAAACCAACAGACACCAGGAAGGGTCCCAAGGAGAAGCCTGCATTGAGCAGGAGCTGTCCCTGGAAGAAGCCAGGGACGACCAGGAAGGGTCCCAAGGGGAAGCCTGCATTGAGCAGGAACTATCCCTAGAAAAAGACAGCAATGACCAGGATGTGTTCCAAGGGGAAGCCTGCATTGAGCAGGAGCTGTCCCAAGAAGACAGCAATAACCAGGATGTATTGCAAGGGGAAGCCTGCATTGGGCAGGAGCTGTCCCTTGAAAAAGACAGCAATAACCAGGATGTATTGCAAGGGGAAGCCTGCACTGAGCAGGAGCTATCCCTAGAAAAAGACAGCAATGATCAGGATGGGTCCCAAGAGGAAGCCTGCATTGAGCAGGAGCTCTCCCCAGAAGAAGCCGGTAGCTACCACGAGCTCTCCGATTGGGATGAATCCATTGCGGAAGAGCTCTCCCTAGGAGAAGCCAGCAGCTACCTAGAAGTTTCTGACTGGGAAGAAGGCACGGAGAAAGGCCTTTCTCAAGGACAAGTCGGTAGCTCCCAAAATCTCTCTGACTGGGAGGAAGACAGCGAGCATGAGCTGTCCCATGGAGATGTCAGTAGCTACCAAGAAGTGTCTGACTGGGAAGAGTCCATTGGCCAGGAGGTTTCTGAAGAGGAAGACTCCGTTGGTCAGGAGGTTTCCAAAGGGAATGGCAAGAGGCCTTCAGCTCAGTCCAGCTGGGAAAATGACAGTGACCGAGACCTGATGCAGGACAGCTGGGAACAGAACATTGGGGACAAGCCCTTGCTGCAGGAGGAGGACGAGTGGGATGGAGTGAGCCTCCTCGAGCTCCGTGAAGAAGACAGAGAGCTGGGAGGTTTGGCAGGAGGCAGGCTCCCAGTGCCTGCCCCTCGCGAGGCCTGGGTTGAGCATGGGCCATCTGAGCCGTGCCCCCAAGCGCCGCTCTGTGCCTCGCCTCCCCAGCTGGGAGCCCAGGCCCTCAGGCAGCAGCTGAGTCCCCGCAAGAAACGTCCCTCCCGCCTCGGGCGGGCGCTGCGGATGCTGCGCGGCCTATTCCGCTGCTCCTGCCTGGCGCCACGGCCCGAGGATTAGGGCTGCGGCCGGCGCCAGCCCGGGCCCCCTGGACGGCAGCTGGCTGGCAGCCTGCCCCACATCCTGGGGGAGCCACACGGGCTGCCTTTGCCTGGACATGTCCCTGCAGCCTCAGCAATCCCTGGCTGCTTTGGAGCATCCCAAGCCACTCTCCCCAAGAGCAAATATTACCCATGTGGCCAGCCTCAGACCAGTATCCACACGGGACACTTGGTGCCAGGTGGCTCAGCGGTGAAGGCCAGAGGCTCATCAGGGTGGGAAGAGACCTTGAAAGTCATCCAGTCCCACCGTCACCCTGGCATCACCATCATCACCCTGAAACCATGTCCCCACGTGCCACATCCAGACAAGACTTGAACACTTCCAGAGACAGTGACTCTACCACCTCCCTGAGCAACTTCTTGCAATCGATTCCTGACCACTCTGTCAGGGAAAAGTTGTTTGGAATATTTCATCTGTACCTCCCCTGGTGGAATCCAAGGCCATTTCCTCTCATCCTGAAAGGACTACGTGCTGATCCTTTGGGATTTTATCCATGAGGAATGGGCGCAGACAGGAGGTATTGCTCCCAGGACTCCACTGCATGGCTTCACCAAACAATTCTTCCAAAACACAGGGAAGTTGGCTTTAAGAAATAGTGGCAGTAGTGAAAAGCAAAACAAAACAAAACAAAACAAACAAACAAACAAACAAAAAAAACCAAACCAAAACAAAACACAAAAAACCCCTAAAACCAACACAAAACACAAAAAAATCCACAAAAAGAAAAATAATAGGAATAGGACTAATAATAATACAAAGAAGATGAAGAAAATGAAGAAATAGTGGTAGTAAATAAGAAAAAGAAGTAAACTTAAGAATAAGAACAAGAAAAAAAAGAATAATAATAAGAATGAGAATAAGAGTGAGAATAAGAGCAAGAATAAGAATAGGATTAAGAATAAGAATAAGAATAGGAAAAGAAAAAATAATAAGAAAAAGAATAGGAAAAAGCATAAGAATAAGAATAAAAATAAGAATTAAAAAAATAAGAATGAGAATGAGAATGAGAATGAGAATGAGAAGAAGAAGAAGAGGAAGAAAAAGAATAAGAATAAGAATAAGAATAAGAATAAGAATAAGAATAAGAATAGAAACAAGACAAAGTAAAAAGAATAAATCTAAGACTAAGTTGATGTAGAAGAAGAAAGAGGAGTAAAAGTAAATACTAAGAAGAAGGAGAAGAAGCATGGGGATCAGAAGAAGAAGAAGAAGAGGCTAAAGAAGAAGATTAAATAGTAGGAGTAACAAATTATTATTATTAGAACAATAATATCAAGTTAAAATACACATCCACACATCCTCTAGCATCACAGAAAGGTTTAATTTGGGAAGGACCTCAAACCTTTCTATCTCTCTCCTTCACAATTCTTGTTAAATAAAATCCACATTCAATAAAATCTGTATGTTGTCATCATATGGTCTCATTTGAACCTTAATTTGGGCAGAGGCATCTCTCCCTAATCCAATCCTAACAGTTATTAAATGAGTATCACTCGGCTTCATCTCATTGTTTCACTTCAGGCAAACCTGACAAATGTATCTCTTCCAGGGAGGGGGCATCCACAAAGCCTCTGGGAAACCTATGCCAATGCCTCACCAGCCTCACAGAAGAGAATGTCTTCCTGATATTTAATCCATATCTGTTTCAGTTAAAGGCCACTGCCCTTTCTTCTATCATCACTACATATGCCTGTGAAAAGTCTCTCTCCATCATTCTTGTAGGGGGCCCTCTTAGGTACTGGCAAGGGTTCTAAGGTTTCCCTGGGGTCTTCTCTTCCCTAGGCTGAACAACGCTAACACTCCCAACCTGTCTTCAAAGCAGAGGTTCTCCAACGCTCTTAGGAACCCTCAGTGGCTCTCCTCTGAACTCATTCTAACAGGCCCGCATCCCTTATCCTGGGGCCCCCAGACACAGAGGTAGTGGTGCGGGTGAGATTTCAAACAATGGACTAGAGGGCCACAATTACCTCCCTTGACCTGCAGCTCTTTGCTCCTTTCCATGCAGCTCAGCCCACGGGTGGCTTTTTGGGCTGGCAGCACAGATTGTTGGCTCACGCTGAGCTTCTCCTCCATCAGCACCCCCAAGTCCTTCTCCTCAGCCCCTGCCCCACTCAGCTTCCTGTCCCCTGCAAACCCTGTGCTGAGAGGGAGCTCCATGCACTCTCTGTGTCACTGGAGAAGCCATTCAAGAGCCCCAGGGCCAAGGCCAGAGCCCTGATGGACGCTCCTCGTCCCCAGCCTCCACCTGGGCATGGAGCCACTGACCACAGCTCCCCAGCTGCCTCCATCTGGCCAATTCTTCATGCCCTGCATAGCCCACCCTCCAAAGCCAGGGCTGTGCAGTGTGGGGCTTGAGGTGTCGTGTGGCACTGTGTCCAAAGCCTCACAGGGGCTCTGGGCACATCAGGATTGTCAGAGACTGAAATGTTATGGGTAAGGACTTAAACATTGTTACAAAGGAGTTTTGCCCATTATGGCAAAACTGTATAAAGAGGCTGAGACTCCCCAAGCCCACCTCTCCTTCACCTGACTGCAGCTTTGGGCTGGGACTTAAGCTGCCTAACAGAACTTGAGATAGCATGACGGCGACATTAGTGCTCAGTTACCTCTGGTCTAGGAACAAGGAAACAAGACTAAGGGAGGAGAAGGTACCCACAAGAAAGCCAAACGCAGAAGCTGTCCTGAAAATCAGCTTGGGCTGGATTCAGCCTGGGGAGGCCATAGGCCACAGGCTCATCTGCTGAGGCCAGGTTTGCACACACTCCCTGTCTTGGTTTGAAAGACAGGTGTCTGCTAAGGAAGGCAGGAGCCTCCCTTGGAATGGCAGATGCAACCCCCCCTTCCCTCCAAGTTATTATAATTTTGAAATCAAGGGGCTTTTAGGCAAAGATGTGGGAAAATAGGAAGAACAGTTCTTTACTATGATAGATCTCTATGTGTATAACCAGTCAAGCAAACAGCAACAATTCTGGCAGTAGCAGCAAACAATCCCAAGCCCAGTGCCAGCCCTCTGGGCTGTCGGGCCCTTTCCCCTGGGGTGCAGTTCCGCTCGCAGCCGGCAGGGGCGCTGGCGGCTCCCGGTGAGCAGGGCAGGTGCGATGGTTCCCCCGCGGCTGCAGGGGGCGCTCCGGAGCGAGCTCGGGGAGCACGCGGCCCTGGTGGCCTGGGATGCCGGGAAGGGATGGGACAAAGGCTTCGCAAAGCCCTGGGCAGCCGATCCCGGTGTCCGGCCGGACCCTGGGCAACAGCAGGCTGGAGCGGCAGGCTGGAGCGGCAGGGACGAGCACAAATCCTGGGTGGCAGGCGAGATGTATCCAAAGCGCGGAGCTGCGGTGGGAGCCCCCCGGAGGTCTGGGCAGGCAGGATGAGCAGGGCTACAAGGTAGCGAAGGCTCAAAGCAATGGTGGGGGCAGGGAAGGCGGGCTTTGGATCCCGGGGTTTCTCTGGCAGAAGGAAAAGCAGCCAAAGAAAGCAGCCTCCCTCTCTGTCCAAACGCCGGGCACCGACTGTCCACACACCCAGGCAAAACCAAAGAGTAGCCAGATGCACCCCACCCCCATCGCCAGCTCTTTTGTTTGATGAAATATGCAGCCATTTGTCCCCCTAGCAACACATATGGGGAAAATTCCTGGAACAGAAAAAAAACCCAGCAGAGCTCCTAAAACCCCAACACTCCCCCACAACCAAGAAGGGAGGAGGAGAGTTTTGGGGCTGTGGCGTGACCTCTGGTCAGAGGCACTGAACACCCATCCTCCCTCACACAAACTGGCTCAGCTGTAAAACCCCCCACCCTGGGAAGGCCACATCCATGAGAAATTCACATGACGGGCAGCTGAGCAGGTGTCATAATCCATCAAAGACCCCCAAAGCGCTCCCCAGACTCACTGCTGAGGCCTTGCAGCAGAGCATCACACGCCATGCAAAGGGATACAACAGATCCAGAGTCTGTTGCAAGAGACTGTGTCAAACTTGCCCCCCACCAGGGCAGGTACCTGGGCGTTCCCACCCGGCCCAAACGTACGTCAATCCCCCAAACTCCATGTTTCCAGGGAACCCTTACCGCCAAGAAGCCCTGATGGAGAGCATCAACAGAATGCCATTGGCATCCTCAGAGTGGTGATGTTTTTAAATCTGTCTCTGTCACTCTCTTTGTCTGCCCCCACCTCTTTTCTATTTCTTTCTCTTTCTCTCTCTTTCTCTCTCTCTCTCTCTCTCACTTACTGTTCAATAAAACCCATACTACTGACTTTGGCATATGGCCTCATTTGCACCTTAATTCAGGCCAAAGCATTTCTGACAAGTTTAATGACGGGATCATAACAAGGGTCTAGAAGCCCGCAAGCCTGGGGGCTGCTCCATGCCACTTCCAGTGGCTTCAGCTGTCAAAGGGGTGCCAGGTGTGGCCCTTTGTGACACAGGCGCCTTGTGTCAGGGCCCTGGATGATGTGGGACATTGTGGTGCCCAGAGGCCCTTGTGACACGGTAGAGCCCCGCCCTGCCCTGCCAGGGGGTATCCAAGGGGCGCAGAGCCCTGGGGAGCCCAGTCCCGCCAGAGCCGCTCTCGCAGGAGGAAGCAGCTCCCGGGATTCCTGTGCGTCAGACAACGTCAGACGTGAAGGAGGACCACGTGAACCCCAACTCACAGCCCCCCAGCCCCTTGCCCGGCTGGCTGCCAGACCAGGCCCTCAGTGGGCAGTGGCTGGGGGCAGGCAGCAGCTCAGGCCTGCCCCTGTCGGACACTGAGGAGGAGGGGGCCTTTGTCAACATGGACGAAGAGTGGGAATACGACTCGGATCAAGAGCTTTCCCAGTGGGGAGGCCTTAGTGGCCAAGAACTTTGCCTCTGGGAAGAAGTGACAATCCAAGAGTTTTACCGAGGGCAAGAAGTGACGATCCAGGAAGTTTCCCCATGGGGAGTTGTGACACATCAAGAGTTGCATCAGAGGGAGGTAGGTATGAAAGTCCAGTGGGGGGATGGCACACAGCAAGAGCTGTACTACTGGGAGGAAAGTGTGACCGTCCAGGAGCTGTACCCATGGGAGGAAGAGGATGAGATATGCCAAGAATGGTCCCAGTGGGAAGAAGACCTGACATGCCAAGAGCTGTCCCAGTGGGAAGGGGAGGGAGACCAGGAACTGTCTCCTTTGGAAGAAGATGTGCAAGGCCACCTGCACATGTACCAATGGGAAGGAGACAAGAGACAGCCAGAGTTGCCCCAGGTGGGAGACAACAGGGACAAGGAGCTATCACAAGGAAAAGACTACAATGTCCAGGAGCTAGGCCGGTGGGAAAAAGACAGGAGTGACCAAAAGCTGCCCCAATGGGAAGGAAGTGTCAGCAGCCAGGGGCTGCCCCAATGGGCAGAAGGTGTCAGTGACAAGATGTGGGACAAACCCTTGTACCCAGAGAAGGATGAGGATACCCAGGAGGGGCCCGCCTCTCCCAGCAGCGTGGGCACCCAGGTGGCAGGAGAGGCAGCCCATGAGCTGCCCAGCGCCTCTCCTGCCCCAGGGAGTCCCACAGAGGACGAGCTGGCAGCCGCTGCTGCTCCAGCTGGAGCTGCTGAGGAGGAGGAGGAGCCTCCCGAGCCTCTGCCTGCCGAGGTGGAAAAGGCACCAGCTTCTCCTGGCCTCACGGAGGAGGTGCCATCGGCAGCGCCAGAGAGCCCAGTCCCTGCTCCACGCAGCCCCCCAGGCTACAGCCAGGCTCTGCTGGACTTGGCGTGGCACATCAGCCATGAGGTGGTGCGAGAGGCTGTGCTTGAGGCCCAGGCATCTGGCCAGCAGCCAGAGGAACAGAGGGACCTGGAGCAAAGCACAGCTGCAGAACTAGAAGCAGCAGCTCCAGAAGAAAAGCAAGAGAGCCCCATCTCTGGCCTGCACAGCCCCTGCTGCACCCCCAGCGCCTCGCCCAGCCCACTGGGAGCCCAAGCCCTCAGTGAGCAGCAGGAGGAGGCAGACAGGGGCTCAGTCCTGGCAGAGAAAGAGACTGAGGAGAGGGACTCAGCTGGGGAGCTCGAGCTTTCTCAGTGCAAAGATGAGGAAAACACAGAGCTGTCCCAAGGAGAAACCAACAGACACCAGGAAGGGTCCCAAGGAGAAGCCTGCATTGAGCAGGAGCTGTCCCTGGAAGAAGCCAGGGACGACCAGGAAGGGTCCCAAGGGGAAGCCTGCATTGAGCAGGAGCTATCCCTAGAAAAAGACAGCAATGACCAGGATGTGTTCCAAGGGGAAGCCTGCATTGAGCAGGAGCTGTCCCAAGAAGACAGCAATGACCAGGATGTATTGCAAGGGGAAGCCTGCATTGGGCAGGAGCTGTCCCTTGAAAAAGACAGCAATAACCAGGATGTATTGCAAGGGGAAGCCTGCACTGAGCAGGAGCTATCCCTAGAAAAAGACAGCAATGATCAGGATGGGTCCCAAGGGGAAGCCTGCATTGAGCAGGAGCTGTCCCAAGAAGAAGCCAGGGACGACCAGGATGTGTTCCAAGGAGAAGCCTGCATTGAGCAGGAGCTATCCCTCGAAAAAGACAGCAATTACCAGGATGTGTTCCAAGGGGAAGCCTGCATTGAGCAGGAGCTATCCCTAGAAGAAGCCAGGATTGACCAAGAAGGGTCCCAAGGGGAAGCCTGCATTGAGCAGGAGCTGTCCCTAGAAGAAGGTAGGAACGACCAGGATGTGTTCCAAGGGGAAGCCTGCATTGAGCAGGAGCTGCCCCTGGAAGAAGCCAGGGATGACCAGGAAGGGTCCCAAGGGGAAGCCTGCATTGAGCAGGAGCGGTCCCCTGGAGATGCCAGTGATGAGCAGGAAGGGTTCCAAGAGGAAGCCTGCACTGAGCAGGAGCTGTCTGTAGATGGAGCCGGTAGGTTTCAGGATGTGTCCCAAGAGGAAGCCTGCATTGAGCAGGAGCTCTCCCCAGAAGAAGCCGGTAGCTACCACGAGCTCTCCGACTGGGATGAATCCATTGCGGAAGAGCTCTCCCTAGGAGAAGCCAGCAGCTACCTAGAAGTTTCTGACTGGGAAGAAGGCACGGAGAAAGGCCTTTCTCAAGGACAAGTCGGTAGCTCCCAAAATCTCTCTGACTGGGAGGAAGACAGCGAGCATGAGCTGTCCCATGGAGATGTCAGTAGCTACCAAGAAGTGTCTGACTGGGAAGAGTCCATTGGCCAGGAGGTTTCTGAAGAGGAAGACTCCGTTGGTCAGGAGGTTTCCAAAGGGAATGGCAAGAGGCCTTCAGCTCAGTCCAGCTGGGAAAATGACAGTGACCGAGACCTGATGCAGGACAGCTGGGAACAGAACATTGGGGACAAGCCCTTGCTGCAGGAGGAGGACGAGTGGGATGGAGTGAGCCTCCTCGAGCTCCGTGAAGAAGACAGAGAGCTGGGAGGTTTGGCAGGAGGCAGGCTCCCAGTGCCTGCCCCTCGCGAGGCCTGGGTTGAGCATGGGCCATCTGAGCCGTGCCCCCAAGCGCCGCTCTGTGCCTCGCCTCCCCAGCTGGGAGCCCAGGCCCTCAGGCAGCAGCTGAGTCCCCGCAAGAAACGTCCCTCCCGCCTCGGGCGGGCGCTGCGGATGCTGCGCGGCCTATTCCGCTGCTCCTGCCTGGCGCCACGGCCCGAGGATTAGGGCTGCGGCCGGCGCCAGCCCGGGCCCCCTGGACGGCAGCTGGCTGGCAGCCTGCCCCACATCCTGGGGGAGCCACACGGGCTGCCTTTGCCTGGACATGTCCCTGCAGCCTCAGCAATCCCTGGCTGCTTTGGAGCATCCCAAGCCACTCTCCCCAAGAGCAAATATTACCCATGTGGCCAGCCTCAGACCAGTATCCACACGGGACACTTGGTGCCAGGTGGCTCAGCGGTGAAGGCCAGAGGCTCATCAGGGTGGGAAGAGACCTTGAAAGTCATCCAGTCCCACCGTCACCCTGGCATCACCATCATCACCCTGAAACCATGTCCCCACGTGCCACATCCAGACAAGACTTGAACACTTCCAGAGACAGTGACTCTACCACCTCCCTGAGCAACTTCTTGCAATCGATTCCTGACCACTCTGTCAGGGAAAAGTTGTTTGGAATATTTCATCTGTACCTCCCCTGGTGGAATCCAAGGCCATTTCCTCTCATCCTGAAAGGACTACGTGCTGATCCTTTGGGATTTTATCCATGAGGAATGGGCGCAGACAGGAGGTATTGCTCCCAGGACTCCACTGCATGGCTTCACCAAACAATTCTTCCAAAACACAGGGAAGTTGGCTTTAAGAAATAGTGGCAGTAGTGAAAAGCAAAACAAAACAAAACAAAACAAACAAACAAACAAACAAAAAAAACCAAACCAAAACAAAACACAAAAAACCCCTAAAACCAACACAAAACACAAAAAAATCCACAAAAAGAAAAATAATAGGAATAGGACTAATAATAATACAAAGAAGATGAAGAAAATGAAGAAATAGTGGTAGTAAATAAGAAAAAGAAGTAAACTTAAGAATAAGAACAAGAAAAAAAAGAATAATAATAAGAATGAGAATAAGAGTGAGAATAAGAGCAAGAATAAGAATAGGATTAAGAATAAGAATAAGAATAGGAAAAAGGAAAAGAAAAAATAATAAGAAAAAGAATAGGAAAAAGCATAAGAATAAGAATAAAAATAAGAATTAAAAAAATAAGAATGAGAATGAGAATGAGAATGAGAATGAGAAGAAGAAGAAGAGGAAGAAAAAGAATAAGAATAAGAATAAGAATAAGAATAAGAATAAGAATAAGAATAGAAACAAGACAAAGTAAAAAGAATAAATCTAAGACTAAGTTGATGTAGAAGAAGAAAGAGGAGTAAAAGTAAATACTAAGAAGAAGGAGAAGAAGCATGGGGATCAGAAGAAGAAGAAGAAGAGGCTAAAGAAGAAGATTAAATAGTAGGAGTAACAAATTATTATTATTAGAACAATAATATCAAGTTAAAATACACATCCACACATCCTCTAGCATCACAGAAAGGTTTAATTTGGGAAGGACCTCAAACCTTTCTATCTCTCTCCTTCACAATTCTTGTTAAATAAAATCCACATTCAATAAAATCTGTATGTTGTCATCATATGGTCTCATTTGAACCTTAATTTGGGCAGAGGCATCTCTCCCTAATCCAATCCTAACAGTTATTAAATGAGTATCACTCGGCTTCATCTCATTGTTTCACTTCAGGCAAACCTGACAAATGTATCTCTTCCAGGGAGGGGGCATCCACAAAGCCTCTGGGAAACCTATGCCAATGCCTCACCAGCCTCACAGAAGAGAATGTCTTCCTGCTATTTAATCCATATCTGTTTCAGTTAAAGGCCACTGCCCTTTCTTCTATCATCACTACATATCCCTGTGAAAAGTCTCTCTCCATCATTCTTGTAGGGGGCCCTCTTAGGTACTGGCAAGGGTTCTAAGGTTTCCCTGGGGTCTTCTCTTCCCTAGGCTGAACAACGCTAACACTCCCAACCTGTCTTCAAAGCAGAGGTTCTCCAACGCTCTTAGGAACCCTCAGTGGCTCTCCTCTGAACTCATTCTAACAGGCCCGCATCCCTTATCCTGGGGCCCCCAGACACAGAGGTAGTGGTGCGGGTGAGATTTCAAACAATGGACTAGAGGGCCACAATTACCTCCCTTGACCTGCAGCTCTTTGCTCCTTTCCATGCAGCTCAGCCCACGGGTGGCTTTTTGGGCTGGCAGCACAGATTGTTGGCTCACGCTGAGCTTCTCCTCCATCAGCACCCCCAAGTCCTTCTCCTCAGCCCCTGCCCCACTCAGCTTCCTGTCCCCTGCAAACCCTGTGCTGAGAGGGAGCTCCATGCACTCTCTGTGTCACTGGCGAAGCCATTCAAGAGCCCCAGGGCCAAGGCCAGAGCCCTGATGGACGCTCCTCGTCCCCAGCCTCCACCTGGGCATGGAGCCACTGACCACAGCTCCCCAGCTGCCTCCATCTGGCCAATTCTTCATGCCCTGCATAGCCCACCCTCCAAAGGCAGGGCTGTGCAGTGTGGGGCTTGAGGTGTCGTGTGGCACTGTGTCCAAAGCCTCACAGGGGCTCTGGGCACATCAGGATTGTCAGAGACTGAAATGTTATGGGTAAGGACTTAAACATTGTTACAAAGGAGTTTTGCCCATTATGGCAAAACTGTATAAAGAGGCTGAGACTCCCCAAGCCCACCTCTCCTTCACCTGACTGCAGCTTTGGGCTGGGACTTAAGCTGCCTAACAGAACTTGAGATAGCATGACGGCGACATTAGTGCTCAGTTACCTCTGGTCTAGGAACAAGGAAACAAGACTAAGGGAGGAGAAGGTACCCACAAGAAAGCCAAACGCAGAAGCTGTCCTGAAAATCAGCTTGGGCTGGATTCAGCCTGGGGAGGCCATAGGCCACAGGCTCATCTGCTGAGGCCAGGTTTGCACACACTCCCTGTCTTGGTTTGAAAGACAGGTGTCTGCTAAGGAAGGCAGGAGCCTCCCTTGGAATGGCAGATGCAACCCCCCCTTCCCTCCAAGTTATTATAATTTTGAAATCAAGGGGCTTTTAGGCAAAGATGTGGGAAAATAGGAAGAACAGTTCTTTACTATGATAGATCTCTATGTGTATAACCAGTCAAGCAAACAGCAACAATTCTGGCAGTAGCAGCAAACAATCCCAAGCCCAGTGCCAGCCCTCTGGGCTGTCGGGCCCTTTCCCCTGGGGTGCAGTTCCGCTCGCAGCCGGCAGGGGCGCTGGCGGCTCCCGGTGAGCAGGGCAGGTGCGATGGTTCCCCCGCGGCTGCAGGGGGCGCTCCGGAGCGAGCTCGGGGAGCACGCGGCCCTGGTGGCCTGGGATGCCGGGAAGGGATGGGACAAAGGCTTGGCAAAGCCCTGGGCAGCCGATCCCGGTGTCCGGCCGGACCCTGGGCAACAGCAGGCTGGAGCGGCAGGCTGGAGCGGCAGGGACGAGCACAAATCCTGGGTGGCAGGCGAGATGTATCCAAAGCGCGGAGCTGCGGTGGGAGCCCCCCGGAGGTCTGGGCAGGCAGGATGAGCAGGGCTACAAGGTAGCGAAGGCTCAAAGCAATGGTGGGGGCAGGGAAGGCGGGCTTTGGATCCCGGGGTTTCTCTGGCAGAAGGAAAAGCAGCCAAAGAAAGCAGCCTCCCTCTCTGTCCAAACGCCGGGCACCGACTGTCCACACACCCAGGCAAAACCAAAGAGTAGCCAGATGCACCCCACCCCCATCGCCAGCTCTTTTGTTTGATGAAATATGCAGCCATTTGTCCCCCTAGCAACACATATGGGGAAAATTCCTGGAACAGAAAAAAAACCCAGCAGAGCTCCTAAAACCCCAACACTCCCCCACAACCAAGAAGGGAGGAGGAGAGTTTTGGGGCTGTGGCGTGACCTCTGGTCAGAGGCACTGAACACCCATCCTCCCTCACACAAACTGGCTCAGCTGTAAAACCCCCCACCCTGGGAAGGCCACATCCATGAGAAATTCACATGACGGGCAGCTGAGCAGGTGTCATAATCCATCAAAGACCCCCAAAGCGCTCCCCAGACTCATTGCTGAGGCCTTGCAGCAGAGCATCACACGCCATGCAAAGGGATACAACAGATCCAGAGTCTGTTGCAAGAGACTGTGTCAAACTTGCCCCCCACCAGGGCAGGTACCTGGGCGTTCCCACCTGGCCCAAACGTACGTCAATCCCCCAAACTCCATGTTTCCAGGGAACCCTTACCGCCAAGAAGCCCTGATGGAGAGCATCAACAGAATGCCATTGGCATCCTCAGAGTGGTGATGTTTTTAAATCTGTCTCTGTCACTCTCTTTGTCTGCCCCCACCTCTTTTCTATTTCTTTCTCTTTCTCTCTCTTTCTCTCTCTCTCTCTCTCTCACTTACTGTTCAATAAAACCCATACTACTGACTTTGGCATATGGCCTCATTTGCACCTTAATTCAGGCCAAAGCATTTCTGACAAGTTTAATGACGGGATCATAACAAGGGTCTAGAAGCCCGCAAGCCTGGGGGCTGCTCCATGCCACTTCCAGTGGCTTCAGCTGTCAAAGGGGTGCCAGGTGTGGCCCTTTGTGACACAGGCGCCTTGTGTCAGGGCCCTGGATGATGTGGGACATTGTGGTGCCCAGAGGCCCTTGTGACACGGTAGAGCCCCGCCCTGCCCTGCCAGGGGGTATCCAAGGGGCGCAGAGCCCTGGGGAGCCCAGTCCCGCCAGAGCCGCTCTCGCAGGAGGAAGCAGCTCCCGGGATTCCTGTGCGTCAGACAACGTCAGACGTGAAGGAGGACCACGTGAACCCCAACTCACAGCCCCCCAGCCCCTTGCCCGGCTGGCTGCCAGACCAGGCCCTCAGTGGGCAGTGGCTGGGGGCAGGCAGCAGCTCAGGCCTGCCCCTGTCGGACACTGAGGAGGAGGGGGCCTTTGTCAACATGGACGAAGAGTGGGAATACGACTCGGATCAAGAGCTTTCCCAGTGGGGAGGCCTTAGTGGCCAAGAACTTTGCCTCTGGGAAGAAGTGACAATCCAAGAGTTTTACCGAGGGCAAGAAGTGACGATCCAGGAAGTTTCCCCATGGGGAGTTGTGACACATCAAGAGTTGCATCAGAGGGAGGTAGGTATGAAAGTCCAGTGGGGGGATGGCACACAGCAAGAGCTGTACTACTGGGAGGAAAGTGTGACCGTCCAGGAGCTGTACCCATGGGAGGAAGAGGATGAGATATGCCAAGAATGGTCCCAGTGGGAAGAAGACCTGACATGCCAAGAGCTGTCCCAGTGGGAAGGGGAGGGAGACCAGGAACTGTCTCCTTTGGAAGAAGATGTGCAAGGCCACCTGCACATGTACCAATGGGAAGGAGACAAGAGACAGCCAGAGTTGCCCCAGGTGGGAGACAACAGGGACAAGGAGCTATCACAAGGAAAAGACTACAATGTCCAGGAGCTAGGCCGGTGGGAAAAAGACAGGAGTGACCAAAAGCTGCCCCAATGGGAAGGAAGTGTCAGCAGCCAGGGGCTGCCCCAATGGGCAGAAGGTGTCAGTGACAAGATGTGGGACAAACCCTTGTACCCAGAGAAGGATGAGGATACCCAGGAGGGGCCCGCCTCTCCCAGCAGCGTGGGCACCCAGGTGGCAGGAGAGGCAGCCCATGAGCTGCCCAGCGCCTCTCCTGCCCCAGGGAGTCCCACAGAGGACGAGCTGGCAGCCGCTGCTGCTCCAGCTGGAGCTGCTGAGGAGGAGGAGGAGCCTCCCGAGCCTCTGCCTGCCGAGGTGGAAAAGGCACCAGCTTCTCCTGGCCTCACGGAGGAGGTGCCATCGGCAGCGCCAGAGAGCCCAGTCCCTGCTCCACGCAGCCCCCCAGGCTACAGCCAGGCTCTGCTGGACTTGGCGTGGCACATCAGCCATGAGGTGGTGCGAGAGGCTGTGCTTGAGGCCCAGGCATCTGGCCAGCAGCCAGAGGAACAGAGGGACCTGGAGCAAAGCACAGCTGCAGAACTAGAAGCAGCAGCTCCAGAAGAAAAGCAAGAGAGCCCCATCTCTGGCCTGCACAGCCCCTGCTGCACCCCCAGCGCCTCGCCCAGCCCACTGGGAGCCCAAGCCCTCAGTGAGCAGCAGGAGGAGGCAGACAGGGGCTCAGTCCTGGCAGAGAAAGAGACTGAGGAGAGGGACTCAGCTGGGGAGCTCGAGCTTTCTCAGTGCAAAGATGAGGAAAACACAGAGCTGTCCCAAGGAGAAACCAACAGACACCAGGAAGGGTCCCAAGGAGAAGCCTGCATTGAGCAGGAGCTGTCCCTGGAAGAAGCCAGGGACGACCAGGAAGGGTCCCAAGGGGAAGCCTGCATTGAGCAGGAACTATCCCTCGAAAAAGACAGCAATGACCAGGATGTGTTCCAAGGGGAAGCCTGCATTGAGCAGGAGCTGTCCCAAGAAGACAGCAATAACCAGGATGTATTGCAAGGGGAAGCCTGCATTGGGCAGGAGCTGTCCCTTGAAAAAGACAGCAATAACCAGGATGTATTGCAAGGGGAAGCCTGCACTGAGCAGGAGCTATCCCTAGAAAAAGACAGCAATGATCAGGATGGGTCCCAAGAGGAAGCCTGCATTGAGCAGGAGCTCTCCCCAGAAGAAGCCGGTAGCTACCACGAGCTCTCCGATTGGGATGAATCCATTGCGGAAGAGCTCTCCCTAGGAGAAGCCAGCAGCTACCTAGAAGTTTCTGACTGGGAAGAAGGCACGGAGAAAGGCCTTTCTCAAGGACAAGTCGGTAGCTCCCAAAATCTCTCTGACTGGGAGGAAGACAGCGAGCATGAGCTGTCCCATGGAGATGTCAGTAGCTACCAAGAAGTGTCTGACTGGGAAGAGTCCATTGGCCAGGAGGTTTCTGAAGAGGAAGACTCCGTTGGTCAGGAGGTTTCCAAAGGGAATGGCAAGAGGCCTTCAGCTCAGTCCAGCTGGGAAAATGACAGTGACCGAGACCTGATGCAGGACAGCTGGGAACAGAACATTGGGGACAAGCCCTTGCTGCAGGAGGAGGACGAGTGGGATGGAGTGAGCCTCCTCGAGCTCCGTGAAGAAGACAGAGAGCTGGGAGGTTTGGCAGGAGGCAGGCTCCCAGTGCCTGCCCCTCGCGAGGCCTGGGTTGAGCATGGGCCATCTGAGCCGTGCCCCCAAGCGCCGCTCTGTGCCTCGCCTCCCCAGCTGGGAGCCCAGGCCCTCAGGCAGCAGCTGAGTCCCCGCAAGAAACGTCCCTCCCGCCTCGGGCGGGCGCTGCGGATGCTGCGCGGCCTATTCCGCTGCTCCTGCCTGGCGCCACGGCCCGAGGATTAGGGCTGCGGCCGGCGCCAGCCCGGGCCCCCTGGACGGCAGCTGGCTGGCAGCCTGCCCCACATCCTGGGGGAGCCACACGGGCTGCCTTTGCCTGGACATGTCCCTGCAGCCTCAGCAATCCCTGGCTGCTTTGGAGCATCCCAAGCCACTCTCCCCAAGAGCAAATATTACCCATGTGGCCAGCCTCAGACCAGTATCCACACGGGACACTTGGTGCCAGGTGGCTCAGCGGTGAAGGCCAGACGCTCATCAGGGTGGGAAGAGACCTTGAAAGTCATCCAGTCCCACCGTCACCCTGGCATCACCATCATCACCCTGAAACCATGTCCCCACGTGCCACATCCAGACAAGACTTGAACACTTCCAGAGACAGTGACTCTACCACCTCCCTGAGCAACTTCTTGCAATCGATTCCTGACCACTCTGTCAGGGAAAAGTTGTTTGGAATATTTCATCTGTACCTCCCCTGGTGGAATCCAAGGCCATTTCCTCTCATCCTGAAAGGACTACGTGCTGATCCTTTGGGATTTTATCCATGAGGAATGGGCGCAGACAGGAGGTATTGCTCCCAGGACTCCACTGCATGGCTTCACCAAACAATTCTTCCAAAACACAGGGAAGTTGGCTTTAAGAAATAGTGGCAGTAGTGAAAAGCAAAACAAAACAAAACAAAACAAACAAACAAACAAACAAAAAAAACCAAACCAAAACAAAACACAAAAAAACCCTAAAACCAACACAAAACACAAAAAAATCCACAAAAAGAAAAATAATAGGAATAGGACTAATAATAATACAAAGAAGATGAAGAAAATGAAGAAATAGTGGTAGTAAATAAGAAAAAGAAGTAAACTTAAGAATAAGAACAAGAAAAAAAAGAATAATAATAAGAATGAGAATAAGAGTGAGAAGAAGAGCAAGAATAAGAATAGGATTAAGAATAAGAATAAGAATAGGAAAAAGGAAAAGAAAAAATAATAAGAAAAAGAATAGGAAAAAGCATAAGAATAAGAATAAAAATAAGAATTAAAAAAATAAGAATGAGAATGAGAATGAGAATGAGAATGAGAATGAGAAGAAGAAGAAGAGGAAGAAAAAGAATAAGAATAAGAATAAGAATAAGAATAAGAATAAGAATAAGAATAAGAATAAGAATAAGAATAGAAACAAGACAAAGTAAAAAGAATAAATCTAAGACTAAGTTGATGTAGAAGAAGAAAGAGGAGTAAAAGTAAATACTAAGAAGAAGGAGAAGAAGCATGGGGATCAGAAGAAGAAGAAGAAGAGGCTAAAGAAGAAGATTAAATAGTAGGAGTAACAAATTATTATTATTAGAACAATAATATCAAGTTAAAATACACATCCACACATCCTCTAGCATCACAGAAAGGTTTAATTTGGGAAGGACCTCAAACCTTTCTATCTCTCTCCTTCACAATTCTTGTTAAATAAAATCCACATTCAATAAAATCTGTATGTTGTCATCATATGGTCTCATTTGAACCTTAATTTGGGCAGAGGCATCTCTCCCTAATCCAATCCTAACAGTTATTAAATGAGTATCACTCGGCTTCATCTCATTGTTTCACTTCAGGCAAACCTGACAAATGTATCTCTTCCAGGGAGGGGGCATCCACAAAGCCTCTGGGAAACCTATGCCAATGCCTCACCAGCCTCACAGAAGAGAATGTCTTCCTGCTATTTAATCCATATCTGTTTCAGTTAAAGGCCACTGCCCTTTCTTCTATCATCACTACATATGCCTGTGAAAAGTCTCTCTCCATCATTCTTGTAGGGGGCCCTCTTAGGTACTGGCAAGGGTTCTAAGGTTTCCCTGGGGTCTTCTCTTCCCTAGGCTGAACAACGCTAACACTCCCAACCTGTCTTCAAAGCAGAGGTTCTCCAACGCTCTTAGGAACCCTCAGTCGCTCTCCTCTGAACTCATTCTAACAGGCCCGCATCCCTTATCCTGGGGCCCCCAGACACAGAGGTAGTGGTGCGGGTGAGATTTCAAACAATGGACTAGAGGGCCACAATTACCTCCCTTGACCTGCAGCTCTTTGCTCCTTTCCATGCAGCTCAGCCCACGGGTGGCTTTTTGGGCTGGCAGCACAGATTGTTGGCTCACGCTGAGCTTCTCCTCCATCAGCACCCCCAAGTCCTTCTCCTCAGCCCCTGCCCCACTCAGCTTCCTGTCCCCTGCAAACCCTGTGCTGAGAGGGAGCTCCATGCACTCTCTGTGTCACTGGCGAAGCCATTCAAGAGCCCCAGGGCCAAGGCCAGAGCCCTGATGGACGCTCCTCGTCCCCAGCCTCCACCTGGGCATGGAGCCACTGACCACAGCTCCCCAGCTGCCTCCATCTGGCCAATTCTTCATGCCCTGCATAGCCCACCCTCCAAAGCCAGGGCTGTGCAGTGTGGGGCTTGAGGTGTCGTGTGGCACTGTGTCCAAAGCCTCACAGGGGCTCTGGGCACATCAGGATTGTCAGAGACTGAAATGTTATGGGTAAGGACTTAAACATTGTTACAAAGGAGTTTTGCCCATTATGGCAAAACTGTATAAAGAGGCTGAGACTCCCCAAGCCCACCTCTCCTTCACCTGACTGCAGCTTTGGGCTGGGACTTAAGCTGCCTAACAGAACTTGAGATAGCATGACGGCGACATTAGTGCTCAGTTACCTCTGGTCTAGGAACAAGGAAACAAGACTAAGGGAGGAGAAGGTACCCACAAGAAAGCCAAACGCAGAAGCTGTCCTGAAAATCAGCTTGGGCTGGATTCAGCCTGGGGAGGCCATAGGCCACAGGCTCATCTGCTGAGGCCAGGTTTGCACACACTCCCTGTCTTGGTTTGAAAGACAGGTGTCTGCTAAGGAAGGCAGGAGCCTCCCTTGGAATGGCAGATGCAACCCCCCCTTCCCTCCAAGTTATTATAATTTTGAAATCAAGGGGCTTTTAGGCAAAGATGTGGGAAAATAGGAAGAACAGTTCTTTACTATGATAGATCTCTATGTGTATAACCAGTCAAGCAAACAGCAACAATTCTGGCAGTAGCAGCAAACAATCCCAAGCCCAGTGCCAGCCCTCTGGGCTGTCGGGCCCTTTCCCCTGGGGTGCAGTTCCGCTCGCAGCCGGCAGGGGCGCTGGCGGCTCCCGGTGAGCAGGGCAGGTGCGATGGTTCCCCCGCGGCTGCAGGGGGCGCTCCGGAGCGAGCTCGGGGAGCACGCGGCCCTGGTGGCCTGGGATGCCGGGAAGGGATGGGACAAAGGCTTGGCAAAGCCCTGGGCAGCCGATCCCGGTGTCCGGCCGGACCCTGGGCAACAGCAGGCTGGAGCGGCAGGCTGGAGCGGCAGGGACGAGCACAAATCCTGGGTGGCAGGCGAGATGTATCCAAAGCGCGGAGCTGCGGTGGGAGCCCCCCGGAGGTCTGGGCAGGCAGGATGAGCAGGGCTACAAGGTAGCGAAGGCTCAAAGCAATGGTGGGGGCAGGGAAGGCGGGCTTTGGATCCCGGGGTTTCTCTGGCAGAAGGAAAAGCAGCCAAAGAAAGCAGCCTCCCTCTCTGTCCAAACGCCGGGCACCGACTGTCCACACACCCAGGCAAAACCAAAGAGTAGCCAGATGCACCCCACCCCCATCGCCAGCTCTTTTGTTTGATGAAATATGCAGCCATTTGTCCCCCTAGCAACACATATGGGGAAAATTCCTGGAACAGAAAAAAAACCCAGCAGAGCTCCTAAAACCCCAACACTCCCCCACAACCAAGAAGGGAGGAGGAGAGTTTTGGGGCTGTGGCGTGACCTCTGGTCAGAGGCACTGAACACCCATCCTCCCTCACACAAACTGGCTCAGCTGTAAAACCCCCCACCCTGGGAAGGCCACATCCATGAGAAATTCACATGACGGGCAGCTGAGCAGGTGTCATAATCCATCAAAGACCCCCAAAGCGCTCCCCAGACTCATTGCTGAGGCCTTGCAGCAGAGCATCACACGCCATGCAAAGGGATACAACAGATCCAGAGTCTGTTGCAAGAGACTGTGTCAAACTTGCCCCCCACCAGGGCAGGTACCTGGGCGTTCCCACCTGGCCCAAACGTACGTCAATCCCCCAAACTCCATGTTTCCAGGGAACCCTTACCGCCAAGAAGCCCTGATGGAGAGCATCAACAGAATGCCATTGGCATCCTCAGAGTGGTGATGTTTTTAAATCTGTCTCTGTCACTCTCTTTGTCTGCCCCCACCTCTTTTCTATTTCTTTCTCTTTCTCTCTCTTTCTCTCTCTCTCTCTCTCTCACTTACTGTTCAATAAAACCCATACTACTGACTTTGGCATATGGCCTCATTTGCACCTTAATTCAGGCCAAAGCATTTCTGACAAGTTTAATGACGGGATCATAACAAGGGTCTAGAAGCCCGCAAGCCTGGGGGCTGCTCCATGCCACTTCCAGTGGCTTCAGCTGTCAAAGGGGTGCCAGGTGTGGCCCTTTGTGACACAGGCGCCTTGTGTCAGGGCCCTGGATGATGTGGGACATTGTGGTGCCCAGAGGCCCTTGTGACACGGTAGAGCCCCGCCCTGCCCTGCCAGGGGGTATCCAAGGGGCGCAGAGCCCTGGGGAGCCCAGTCCCGCCAGAGCCGCTCTCGCAGGAGGAAGCAGCTCCCGGGATTCCTGTGCGTCAGACAACGTCAGACGTGAAGGAGGACCACGTGAACCCCAACTCACAGCCCCCCAGCCCCTTGCCCGGCTGGCTGCCAGACCAGGCCCTCAGTGGGCAGTGGCTGGGGGCAGGCAGCAGCTCAGGCCTGCCCCTGTCGGACACTGAGGAGGAGGGGGCCTTTGTCAACATGGACGAAGAGTGGGAATACGACTCGGATCAAGAGCTTTCCCAGTGGGGAGGCCTTAGTGGCCAAGAACTTTGCCTCTGGGAAGAAGTGACAATCCAAGAGTTTTACCGAGGGCAAGAAGTGACGATCCAGGAAGTTTCCCCATGGGGAGTTGTGACACATCAAGAGTTGCATCAGAGGGAGGTAGGTATGAAAGTCCAGTGGGGGGATGGCACACAGCAAGAGCTGTACTACTGGGAGGAAAGTGTGACCGTCCAGGAGCTGTACCCATGGGAGGAAGAGGATGAGATATGCCAAGAATGGTCCCAGTGGGAAGAAGACCTGACATGCCAAGAGCTGTCCCAGTGGGAAGGGGAGGGACACCAGGAACTGTCTCCTTTGGAAGAAGATGTGCAAGGCCACCTGCACATGTACCAATGGGAAGGAGACAAGAGACAGCCAGAGTTGCCCCAGGTGGGAGACAACAGGGACAAGGAGCTATCACAAGGAAAAGACTACAATGTCCAGGAGCTAGGCCGGTGGGAAAAAGACAGGAGTGACCAAAAGCTGCCCCAATGGGAAGGAAGTGTCAGCAGCCAGGGGCTGCCCCAATGGGCAGAAGGTGTCAGTGACAAGATGTGGGACAAACCCTTGTACCCAGAGAAGGATGAGGATACCCAGGAGGGGCCCGCCTCTCCCAGCAGCGTGGGCACCCAGGTGGCAGGAGAGGCAGCCCATGAGCTGCCCAGCGCCTCTCCTGCCCCAGGGAGTCCCACAGAGGACGAGCTGGCAGCCGCTGCTGCTCCAGCTGGAGCTGCTGAGGAGGAGGAGGAGCCTCCCGAGCCTCTGCCTGCCGAGGTGGAAAAGGCACCAGCTTCTCCTGGCCTCACGGAGGAGGTGCCATCGGCAGCGCCAGAGAGCCCAGTCCCTGCTCCACGCAGCCCCCCAGGCTACAGCCAGGCTCTGCTGGACTTGGCGTGGCACATCAGCCATGAGGTGGTGCGAGAGGCTGTGCTTGAGGCCCAGGCATCTGGCCAGCAGCCAGAGGAACAGAGGGACCTGGAGCAAAGCACAGCTGCAGAACTAGAAGCAGCAGCTCCAGAAGAAAAGCAAGAGAGCCCCATCTCTGGCCTGCACAGCCCCTGCTGCACCCCCAGCGCCTCGCCCAGCCCACTGGGAGCCCAAGCCCTCAGTGAGCAGCAGGAGGAGGCAGACAGGGGCTCAGTCCTGGCAGAGAAAGAGACTGAGGAGAGGGACTCAGCTGGGGAGCTCGAGCTTTCTCAGTGCAAAGATGAGGAAAACACAGAGCTGTCCCAAGGAGAAACCAACAGACACCAGGAAGGGTCCCAAGGAGAAGCCTGCATTGAGCAGGAGCTGTCCCTGGAAGAAGCCAGGGACGACCAGGAAGGGTCCCAAGGGGAAGCCTGCATTGAGCAGGAGCTATCCCTAGAAAAAGACAGCAATGACCAGGATGTGTTCCAAGGGGAAGCCTGCATTGAGCAGGAGCTGTCCCAAGAAGACAGCAATGACCAGGATGTATTGCAAGGGGAAGCCTGCATTGGGCAGGAGCTGTCCCTTGAAAAAGACAGCAATAACCAGGATGTATTGCAAGGGGAAGCCTGCACTGAGCAGGAGCTATCCCTAGAAAAAGACAGCAATGATCAGGATGGGTCCCAAGGGGAAGCCTGCATTGAGCAGGAGCTGTCCCAAGAAGAAGCCAGGGACGACCAGGATGTGTTCCAAGGAGAAGCCTGCATTGAGCAGGAGCTATCCCTCGAAAAAGACAGCAATTACCAGGATGTGTTCCAAGGGGAAGCCTGCATTGAGCAGGAGCTATCCCTAGAAGAAGCCAGGATTGACCAAGAAGGGTCCCAAGGGGAAGCCTGCATTGAGCAGGAGCTGTCCCTAGAAGAAGGTAGGAACGACCAGGATGTGTTCCAAGGGGAAGCCTGCATTGAGCAGGAGCTGCCCCTGGAAGAAGCCAGGGATGACCAGGAAGGGTCCCAAGGGGAAGCCTGCATTGAGCAGGAGCGGTCCCCTGGAGATGCCAGTGATGAGCAGGAAGGGTTCCAAGAGGAAGCCTGCACTGAGCAGGAGCTGTCTGTAGATGGAGCCGGTAGGTTTCAGGATGTGTCCCAAGAGGAAGCCTGCATTGAGCAGGAGCTCTCCCCAGAAGAAGCCGGTAGCTACCACGAGCTCTCCGACTGGGATGAATCCATTGCGGAAGAGCTCTCCCTAGGAGAAGCCAGCAGCTACCTAGAAGTTTCTGACTGGGAAGAAGGCACGGAGAAAGGCCTTTCTCAAGGACAAGTCGGTAGCTCCCAAAATCTCTCTGACTGGGAGGAAGACAGCGAGCATGAGCTGTCCCATGGAGATGTCAGTAGCTACCAAGAAGTGTCTGACTGGGAAGAGTCCATTGGCCAGGAGGTTTCTGAAGAGGAAGACTCCGTTGGTCAGGAGGTTTCCAAAGGGAATGGCAAGAGGCCTTCAGCTCAGTCCAGCTGGGAAAATGACAGTGACCGAGACCTGATGCAGGACAGCTGGGAACAGAACATTGGGGACAAGCCCTTGCTGCAGGAGGAGGACGAGTGGGATGGAGTGAGCCTCCTCGAGCTCCGTGAAGAAGACAGAGAGCTGGGAGGTTTGGCAGGAGGCAGGCTCCCAGTGCCTGCCCCTCGCGAGGCCTGGGTTGAGCATGGGCCATCTGAGCCGTGCCCCCAAGCGCCGCTCTGTGCCTCGCCTCCCCAGCTGGGAGCCCAGGCCCTCAGGCAGCAGCTGAGTCCCCGCAAGAAACGTCCCTCCCGCCTCGGGCGGGCGCTGCGGATGCTGCGCGGCCTATTCCGCTGCTCCTGCCTGGCGCCACGGCCCGAGGATTAGGGCTGCGGCCGGCGCCAGCCCGGGCCCCCTGGACGGCAGCTGGCTGGCAGCCTGCCCCACATCCTGGGGGAGCCACACGGGCTGCCTTTGCCTGGACATGTCCCTGCAGCCTCAGCAATCCCTGGCTGCTTTGGAGCATCCCAAGCCACTCTCCCCAAGAGCAAATATTACCCATGTGGCCAGCCTCAGACCAGTATCCACACGGGACACTTGGTGCCAGGTGGCTCAGCGGTGAAGGCCAGAGGCTCATCAGGGTGGGAAGAGACCTTGAAAGTCATCCAGTCCCACCGTCACCCTGGCATCACCATCATCACCCTGAAACCATGTCCCCACGTGCCACATCCAGACAAGACTTGAACACTTCCAGAGACAGTGACTCTACCACCTCCCTGAGCAACTTCTTGCAATCGATTCCTGACCACTCTGTCAGGGAAAAGTTGTTTGGAATATTTCATCTGTACCTCCCCTGGTGGAATCCAAGGCCATTTCCTCTCATCCTGAAAGGACTACGTGCTGATCCTTTGGGATTTTATCCATGAGGAATGGGCGCAGACAGGAGGTATTGCTCCCAGGACTCCACTGCATGGCTTCACCAAACAATTCTTCCAAAACAGAGGGAAGTTGGCTTTAAGAAATAATGGCAGTAGTGAAAAGCAAAACAAAACAAAACAAAACAAACAAACAAACAAACAAAAAAAACCAAACCAAAACAAAACACAAAAAACCCCTAAAACCAACACAAAACACAAAAAAATCCACAAAAAGAAAAATAATAGGAATAGGACTAATAATAATACAAAGAAGATGAAGAAAATGAAGAAATAGTGGTAGTAAATAAGAAAAAGAAGTAAACTTAAGAATAAGAACAAGAAAAAAAAGAATAATAATAAGAATGAGAATAAGAGTGAGAATAAGAGCAAGAATAAGAATAGGATTAAGAATAAGAATAAGAATAGGAAAAAGGAAAAGAAAAAATAATAAGAAAAAGAATAGGAAAAAGCATAAGAATAAGAATAAAAATAAGAATTAAAAAAATAAGAATGAGAATGAGAATGAGAATGAGAATGAGAATGAGAAGAAGAAGAAGAGGAAGAATAAGAATAAGAATAAGAATAAGAATAAGAATAAGAATAAGAATAAGAATAAGAATAAGAATAGAAACAAGACAAAGTAAAAAGAATAAATCTAAGACTAAGTTGATGTAGAAGAAGAAAGAGGAGTAAAAGTAAATACTAAGAAGAAGAAGAAGCATGGGGATCAGAAGAAGAAGAAGAAGAGGCTAAAGAAGAAGATTAAATAGTAGGAGTAACAAATTATTATTATTAGAACAGTAATATCAAGTTAAAATACACATCCACACATCCTCTAGCATCACAGAAAGGTTTAATTTGGGAAGGACCTCAAACCTTTCTATCTCTCTCCTTCACAATTCTTGTTAAATAAAATCCACATTCAATAAAATCTGTATGTTGTCATCATATGGTCTCATTTGAACCTTAATTTGGGCAGAGGCATCTCTCCCTAATCCAATCCTAACAGTTATTAAATGAGTATCACTCGGCTTCATCTCATTGTTTCACTTCAGGCAAACCTGACAAATGTATCTCTTCCAGGGAGGAGGCATCCACAAAGCCTCTGGGAAACCTATGCCAATGCCTCACCAGCCTCACAGAAGAGAATGTCTTCCTGCTATTTAATCCATATCTGTTTCAGTTAAAGGCCACTGCCCTTTCTTCTATCATCACTACATATGCCTGTGAAAAGTCTCTCTCCATCATTCTTGTAGGGGGCCCTCTTAGGTACTGGCAAGGGTTCTAAGGTTTCCCTGGGGTCTTCTCTTCCCTAGGCTGAACAACGCTAACACTCCCAACCTGTCTTCAAAGCAGAGGTTCTCCAACGCTCTTAGGAACCCTCAGTCGCTCTCCTCTGAACTCATTCTAACAGGCCCGCATCCCTTATCCTGGGGCCCCCAGACACAGAGGTAGTGGTGCGGCTGAGATTTCAAACAATGGACTAGAGGGCCACAATTACCTCCCTTGACCTGCAGCTCTTTGCTCCTTTCCATGCAGCTCAGCCCACGGGTGGCTTTTTGGGCTGGCAGCACAGATTGTTGGCTCACGCTGAGCTTCTCCTCCATCAGCACCCCCAAGTCCTTCTCCTCAGCCCCTGCCCCACTCAGCTTCCTGTCCCCTGCAAACCCTGTGCTGAGAGGGAGCTCCATGCACTCTCTGTGTCACTGGCGAAGCCATTCAAGAGCCCCAGGGCCAAGGCCAGAGCCCTGATGGACGCTCCTCGTCCCCAGCCTCCACCTGGGCATGGAGCCACTGACCACAGCTCCCCAGCTGCCTCCATCTGGCCAATTCTTCATGCCCTGCATAGCCCACCCTCCAAAGCCAGGGCTGTGCAGTGTGGGGCTTGAGGTGTCGTGTGGCACTGTGTCCAAAGCCTCACAGGGGCTCTGGGCACATCAGGATTGTCAGAGACTGAAATGTTATGGGTAAGGACTTAAACATTGTTACAAAGGAGTTTTGCCCATTATGGCAAAACTGTATAAAGAGGCTGAGACTCCCCAAGCCCACCTCTCCTTCACCTGACTGCAGCTTTGGGCTGGGACTTAAGCTGCCTAACAGAACTTGAGATAGCATGACGGCGACATTAGTGCTCAGTTACCTCTGGTCTAGGAACAAGGAAACAAGACTAAGGGAGGAGAAGGTACCCACAAGAAAGCCAAACGCAGAAGCTGTCCTGAAAATCAGCTTGGGCTGGATTCAGCCTGGGGAGGCCATAGGCCACAGGCTCATCTGCTGAGGCCAGGTTTGCACACACTCCCTGTCTTGGTTTGAAAGACAGGTGTCTGCTAAGGAAGGCAGGAGCCTCCCTTGGAATGGCAGATGCAACCCCCCCTTCCCTCCGAGTTATTATAATTTTGAAATCAAGGGGCTTTTAGGCAAAGATGTGGGAAAATAGGAAGAACAGTTCTTTACTATGATAGATCTCTATGTGTATAACCAGTCAAGCAAACAGCAACAATTCTGGCAGTAGCAGCAAACAATCCCAAGCCCAGTGCCAGCCCTCTGGGCTGTCGGGCCCTTTCCCCTGGGGTGCAGTTCCGCTCGCAGCCGGCAGGGGCGCTGGCGGCTCCCGGTGAGCAGGGCAGGTGCGATGGTTCCCCCGCGGCTGCAGGGGGCGCTCCGGAGCGAGCTCGGGGAGCACGCGGCCCTGGTGGCCTGGGATGCCGGGAAGGGATGGGACAAAGGCTTCGCAAAGCCCTGGGCAGCCGATCCCGGTGTCCGGCCGGACCCTGGGCAACAGCAGGCTGGAGCGGCAGGCTGGAGCGGCAGGGACGAGCACAAATCCTGGGTGGCAGGCGAGATGTATCCAAAGCGCGGAGCTGCGGTGGGAGCCCCCCGGAGGTCTGGGCAGGCAGGATGAGCAGGGCTACAAGGTAGCGAAGGCTCAAAGCAATGGTGGGGGCAGGGAAGGCGGGCTTTGGATCCCGGGGTTTCTCTGGCAGAAGGAAAAGCAGCCAAAGAAAGCAGCCTCCCTCTCTGTCCAAACGCCGGGCACCGACTGTCCACACACCCAGGCAAAACCAAAGAGTAGCCAGATGCACCCCACCCCCATCGCCAGCTCTTTTGTTTGATGAAATATGCAGCCATTTGTCCCCCTAGCAACACATATGGGGAAAATTCCTGGAACAGAAAAAAAACCCAGCAGAGCTCCTAAAACCCCAACACTCCCCCACAACCAAGAAGGGAGGAGGAGAGTTTTGGGGCTGTGGCGTGACCTCTGGTCAGAGGCACTGAACACCCATCCTCCCTCACACAAACTGGCTCAGCTGTAAAACCCCCCACCCTGGGAAGGCCACATCCATGAGAAATTCACATGACGGGCAGCTGAGCAGGTGTCATAATCCATCAAAGACCCCCAAAGCGCTCCCCAGACTCATTGCTGAGGCCTTGCAGCAGAGCATCACACGCCATGCAAAGGGATACAACAGATCCAGAGTCTGTTGCAAGAGACTGTGTCAAACTTGCCCCCCACCAGGGCAGGTACCTGGGCGTTCCCACCTGGCCCAAACGTACGTCAATCCCCCAAACTCCATGTTTCCAGGGAACCCTTACCGCCAAGAAGCCCTGATGGAGAGCATCAACAGAATGCCATTGGCATCCTCAGAGTGGTGATGTTTTTAAATCTGTCTCTGTCACTCTCTTTGTCTGCCCCCACCTCTTTTCTATTTCTTTCTCTTTCTCTCTCTTTCTCTCTCTCTCTCTCTCTCTCACTTACTGTTCAATAAAACCCATACTACTGACTTTGGCATATGGCCTCATTTGCACCTTAATTCAGGCCAAAGCATTTCTGACAAGTTTAATGACGGGATCATAACAAGGGTCTAGAAGCCCGCAAGCCTGGGGGCTGCTCCATGCCACTTCCAGTGGCTTCAGCTGTCAAAGGGGTGCCAGGTGTGGCCCTTTGTGACACAGGCGCCTTGTGTCAGGGCCCTGGATGATGTGGGACATTGTGGTGCCCAGAGGCCCTTGTGACACGGTAGAGCCCCGCCCTGCCCTGCCAGGGGGTATCCAAGGGGCGCAGAGCCCTGGGGAGCCCAGTCCCGCCAGAGCCGCTCTCGCAGGAGGAAGCAGCTCCCGGGATTCCTGTGCGTCAGACAACGTCAGACGTGAAGGAGGACCACGTGAACCCCAACTCACAGCCCCCCAGCCCCTTGCCCGGCTGGCTGCCAGACCAGGCCCTCAGTGGGCAGCGGCTGGGGGCAGGCAGCAGCTCAGGCCTGCCCCTGTCGGACACTGAGGAGGAGGGGGCCTTTGTCAACATGGACGAAGAGTGGGAATACGACTCGGATCAAGAGCTTTCCCAGTGGGGAGGCCTTAGTGGCCAAGAACTTTGCCTCTGGGAAGAAGTGACAATCCAAGAGTTTTACCGAGGGCAAGAAGTGACGATCCAGGAAGTTTCCCCATGGGGAGTTGTGACACATCAAGAGTTGCATCAGAGGGAGGTAGGTATGAAAGTCCAGTGGGGGGATGGCACACAGCAAGAGCTGTACTACTGGGAGGAAAGTGTGACCGTCCAGGAGCTGTACCCATGGGAGGAAGAGGATGAGATATGCCAAGAATGGTCCCAGTGGGAAGAAGACCTGACATGCCAAGAGCTGTCCCAGTGGGAAGGGGAGGGACACCAGGAACTGTCTCCTTTGGAAGAAGATGTGCAAGGCCACCTGCACATGTACCAATGGGAAGGAGACAAGAGACAGCCAGAGTTGCCCCAGGTGGGAGACAACAGGGACAAGGAGCTATCACAAGGAAAAGACTACAATGTCCAGGAGCTAGGCCGGTGGGAAAAAGACAGGAGTGACCAAAAGCTGCCCCAATGGGAAGGAAGTGTCAGCAGCCAGGGGCTGCCCCAATGGGCAGAAGGTGTCAGTGACAAGATGTGGGACAAACCCTTGTACCCAGAGAAGGATGAGGATACCCAGGAGGGGCCCGCCTCTCCCAGCAGCGTGGGCACCCAGGTGGCAGGAGAGGCAGCCCATGAGCTGCCCAGCGCCTCTCCTGCCCCAGGGAGTCCCACAGAGGACGAGCTGGCAGCCGCTGCTGCTCCAGCTGGAGCTGCTGAGGAGGAGGAGGAGCCTCCCGAGCCTCTGCCTGCCGAGGTGGAAAAGGCACCAGCTTCTCCTGGCCTCACGGAGGAGGTGCCATCGGCAGCGCCAGAGAGCCCAGTCCCTGCTCCACGCAGCCCCCCAGGCTACAGCCAGGCTCTGCTGGACTTGGCGTGGCACATCAGCCATGAGGTGGTGCGAGAGGCTGTGCTTGAGGCCCAGGCATCTGGCCAGCAGCCAGAGGAACAGAGGGACCTGGAGCAAAGCACAGCTGCAGAACTAGAAGCAGCAGCTCCAGAAGAAAAGCAAGAGAGCCCCATCTCTGGCCTGCACAGCCCCTGCTGCACCCCCAGCGCCTCGCCCAGCCCACTGGGAGCCCAAGCCCTCAGTGAGCAGCAGGAGGAGGCAGACAGGGGCTCAGTCCTGGCAGAGAAAGAGACTGAGGAGAGGGACTCAGCTGGGGAGCTCGAGCTTTCTCAGTGCAAAGATGAGGAAAACACAGAGCTGTCCCAAGGAGAAACCAACAGACACCAGGAAGGGTCCCAAGGAGAAGCCTGCATTGAGCAGGAGCTGTCCCTGGAAGAAGCCAGGGACGACCAGGAAGGGTCCCAAGGGGAAGCCTGCATTGAGCAGGAACTATCCCTAGAAAAAGACAGCAATGACCAGGATGTGTTCCAAGGGGAAGCCTGCATTGAGCAGGAGCTGTCCCAAGAAGACAGCAATAACCAGGATGTATTGCAAGGGGAAGCCTGCATTGGGCAGGAGCTGTCCCTTGAAAAAGACAGCAATAACCAGGATGTATTGCAAGGGGAAGCCTGCACTGAGCAGGAGCTATCCCTAGAAAAAGACAGCAATGATCAGGATGGGTCCCAAGAGGAAGCCTGCATTGAGCAGGAGCTCTCCCCAGAAGAAGCCGGTAGCTACCACGAGCTCTCCGATTGGGATGAATCCATTGCGGAAGAGCTCTCCCTAGGAGAAGCCAGCAGCTACCTAGAAGTTTCTGACTGGGAAGAAGGCACGGAGAAAGGCCTTTCTCAAGGACAAGTCGGTAGCTCCCAAAATCTCTCTGACTGGGAGGAAGACAGCGAGCATGAGCTGTCCCATGGAGATGTCAGTAGCTACCAAGAAGTGTCTGACTGGGAAGAGTCCATTGGCCAGGAGGTTTCTGAAGAGGAAGACTCCGTTGGTCAGGAGGTTTCCAAAGGGAATGGCAAGAGGCCTTCAGCTCAGTCCAGCTGGGAAAATGACAGTGACCGAGACCTGATGCAGGACAGCTGGGAACAGAACATTGGGGACAAGCCCTTGCTGCAGGAGGAGGACGAGTGGGATGGAGTGAGCCTCCTCGAGCTCCGTGAAGAAGACAGAGAGCTGGGAGGTTTGGCAGGAGGCAGGCTCCCAGTGCCTGCCCCTCGCGAGGCCTGGGTTGAGCATGGGCCATCTGAGCCGTGCCCCCAAGCGCCGCTCTGTGCCTCGCCTCCCCAGCTGGGAGCCCAGGCCCTCAGGCAGCAGCTGAGTCCCCGCAAGAAACGTCCCTCCCGCCTCGGGCGGGCGCTGCGGATGCTGCGCGGCCTATTCCGCTGCTCCTGCCTGGCGCCACGGCCCGAGGATTAGGGCTGCGGCCGGCGCCAGCCCGGGCCCCCTGGACGGCAGCTGGCTGGCAGCCTGCCCCACATCCTGGGGGAGCCACACGGGCTGCCTTTGCCTGGACATGTCCCTGCAGCCTCAGCAATCCCTGGCTGCTTTGGAGCATCCCAAGCCACTCTCCCCAAGAGCAAATATTACCCATGTGGCCAGCCTCAGACCAGTATCCACACGGGACACTTGGTGCCAGGTGGCTCAGCGGTGAAGGCCAGAGGCTCATCAGGGTGGGAAGAGACCTTGAAAGTCATCCAGTCCCACCGTCACCCTGGCATCACCATCATCACCCTGAAACCATGTCCCCACGTGCCACATCCAGACAAGACTTGAACACTTCCAGAGACAGTGACTCTACCACCTCCCTGAGCAACTTCTTGCAATCGATTCCTGACCACTCTGTCAGGGAAAAGTTGTTTGGAATATTTCATCTGTACCTCCCCTGGTGGAATCCAAGGCCATTTCCTCTCATCCTGAAAGGACTACGTGCTGATCCTTTGGGATTTTATCCATGAGGAATGGGCGCAGACAGGAGGTATTGCTCCCAGGACTCCACTGCATGGCTTCACCAAACAATTCTTCCAAAACACAGGGAAGTTGGCTTTAAGAAATAGTGGCAGTAGTGAAAAGCAAAACAAAACAAAACAAAACAAACAAACAAACAAACAAAAAAACCCAAACCAAAACAAAACACAAAAAACCCCTAAAACCAACACAAAACACAAAAAAATCCACAAAAAGAAAAATAATAGGAATAGGACTAATAATAATACAAAGAAGATGAAGAAAATGAAGAAATAGTGGTAGTAAATAAGAAAAAGAAGTAAACTTAAGAATAAGAACAAGAAAAAAAAGAATAATAATAAGAATGAGAATAAGAGTGAGAATAAGAGCAAGAATAAGAATAGGATTAAGAATAAGAATAAGAATAGGAAAAAGGAAAAGAAAAAATAATAAGAAAAAGAATAGGAAAAAGCATAAGAATAAGAATAAAAATAAGAATTAAAAAAATAAGAATGAGAATGAGAATGAGAATGAGAATGAGAAGAAGAAGAAGAGGAAGAAAAAGAATAAGAATAAGAATAAGAATAAGAATAAGAATAAGAATAAGAATAAGAATAAGAATAAGAATAAGAATAAGAATAGAAACAAGACAAAGTAAAAAGAATAAATCTAAGACTAAGTTGATGTAGAAGAAGAAAGAGGAGTAAAAGTAAATACTAAGAAGAAGGAGAAGAAGCATGGGGATCAGAAGAAGAAGAAGAAGAGGCTAAAGAAGAAGATTAAATAGTAGGAGTAACAAATTATTATTATTAGAACAATAATATCAAGTTAAAATACACATCCACACATCCTCTAGCATCACAGAAAGGTTTAATTTGGGAAGGACCTCAAACCTTTCTATCTCTCTCCTTCACAATTCTTGTTAAATAAAATCCACATTCAATAAAATCTGTATGTTGTCATCATATGGTCTCATTTGAACCTTAATTTGGGCAGAGGCATCTCTCCCTAATCCAATCCTAACAGTTATTAAATGAGTATCACTCGGCTTCATCTCATTGTTTCACTTCAGGCAAACCTGACAAATGTATCTCTTCCAGGGAGGGGGCATCCACAAAGCCTCTGGGAAACCTATGCCAATGCCTCACCAGCCTCACAGAAGAGAATGTCTTCCTGCTATTTAATCCATATCTGTTTCAGTTAAAGGCCACTGCCCTTTCTTCTATCATCACTACATATCCCTGTGAAAAGTCTCTCTCCATCATTCTTGTAGGGGGCCCTCTTAGGTACTGGCAAGGGTTCTAAGGTTTCCCTGGGGTCTTCTCTTCCCTAGGCTGAACAACGCTAACACTCCCAACCTGTCTTCAAAGCAGAGGTTCTCCAACGCTCTTAGGAACCCTCAGTGGCTCTCCTCTGAACTCATTCTAACAGGCCCGCATCCCTTATCCTGGGGCCCCCAGACACAGAGGTAGTGGTGCGGGTGAGATTTCAAACAATGGACTAGAGGGCCACAATTACCTCCCTTGACCTGCAGCTCTTTGCTCCTTTCCATGCAGCTCAGCCCACGGGTGGCTTTTTGGGCTGGCAGCACAGATTGTTGGCTCACGCTGAGCTTCTCCTCCATCAGCACCCCCAAGTCCTTCTCCTCAGCCCCTGCCCCACTCAGCTTCCTGTCCCCTGCAAACCCTGTGCTGAGAGGGAGCTCCATGCACTCTCTGTGTCACTGGCGAAGCCATTCAAGAGCCCCAGGGCCAAGGCCAGAGCCCTGATGGACGCTCCTCGTCCCCAGCCTCCACCTGGGCATGGAGCCACTGACCACAGCTCCCCAGCTGCCTCCATCTGGCCAATTCTTCATGCCCTGCATAGCCCACCCTCCAAAGGCAGGGCTGTGCAGTGTGGGGCTTGAGGTGTCGTGTGGCACTGTGTCCAAAGCCTCACAGGGGCTCTGGGCACATCAGGATTGTCAGAGACTGAAATGTTATGGGTAAGGACTTAAACATTGTTACAAAGGAGTTTTGCCCATTATGGCAAAACTGTATAAAGAGGCTGAGACTCCCCAAGCCCACCTCTCCTTCACCTGACTGCAGCTTTGGGCTGGGACTTAAGCTGCCTAACAGAACTTGAGATAGCATGACGGCGACATTAGTGCTCAGTTACCTCTGGTCTAGGAACAAGGAAACAAGACTAAGGGAGGAGAAGGTACCCACAAGAAAGCCAAACGCAGAAGCTGTCCTGAAAATCAGCTTGGGCTGGATTCAGCCTGGGGAGGCCATAGGCCACAGGCTCATCTGCTGAGGCCAGGTTTGCACACACTCCCTGTCTTGGTTTGAAAGACAGGTGTCTGCTAAGGAAGGCAGGAGCCTCCCTTGGAATGGCAGATGCAACCCCCCCTTCCCTCCAAGTTATTATAATTTTGAAATCAAGGGGCTTTTAGGCAAAGATGTGGGAAAATAGGAAGAACAGTTCTTTACTATGATAGATCTCTATGTGTATAACCAGTCAAGCAAACAGCAACAATTCTGGCAGTAGCAGCAAACAATCCCAAGCCCAGTGCCAGCCCTCTGGGCTGTCGGGCCCTTTCCCCTGGGGTGCAGTTCCGCTCGCAGCCGGCAGGGGCGCTGGCGGCTCCCGGTGAGCAGGGCAGGTGCGATGGTTCCCCCGCGGCTGCAGGGGGCGCTCCGGAGCGAGCTCGGGGAGCACGCGGCCCTGGTGGCCTGGGATGCCGGGAAGGGATGGGACAAAGGCTTCGCAAAGCCCTGGGCAGCCGATCCCGGTGTCCGGCCGGACCCTGGGCAACAGCAGGCTGGAGCGGCAGGCTGGAGCGGCAGGGACGAGCACAAATCCTGGGTGGCAGGCGAGATGTATCCAAAGCGCGGAGCTGCGGTGGGAGCCCCCCGGAGGTCTGGGCAGGCAGGATGAGCAGGGCTACAAGGTAGCGAAGGCTCAAAGCAATGGTGGGGGCAGGGAAGGCGGGCTTTGGATCCCGGGGTTTCTCTGGCAGAAGGAAAAGCAGCCAAAGAAAGCAGCCTCCCTCTCTGTCCAAACGCCGGGCACCGACTGTCCACACACCCAGGCAAAACCAAAGAGTAGCCAGATGCACCCCACCCCCATCGCCAGCTCTTTTGTTTGATGAAATATGCAGCCATTTGTCCCCCTAGCAACACATATGGGGAAAATTCCTGGAACAGAAAAAAAACCCAGCAGAGCTCCTAAAACCCCAACACTCCCCCACAACCAAGAAGGGAGGAGGAGAGTTTTGGGGCTGTGGCGTGACCTCTGGTCAGAGGCACTGAACACCCATCCTCCCTCACACAAACTGGCTCAGCTGTAAAACCCCCCACCCTGGGAAGGCCACATCCATGAGAAATTCACATGACGGGCAGCTGAGCAGGTGTCATAATCCATCAAAGACCCCCAAAGCGCTCCCCAGACTCATTGCTGAGGCCTTGCAGCAGAGCATCACACGCCATGCAAAGGGATACAACAGATCCAGAGTCTGTTGCAAGAGACTGTGTCAAACTTGCCCCCCACCAGGGCAGGTACCTGGGCGTTCCCACCTGGCCCAAACGTACGTCAATCCCCCAAACTCCATGTTTCCAGGGAACCCTTACCGCCAAGAAGCCCTGATGGAGAGCATCAACAGAATGCCATTGGCATCCTCAGAGTGGTGATGTTTTTAAATCTGTCTCTGTCACTCTCTTTGTCTGCCCCCACCTCTTTTCTATTTCTTTCTCTTTCTCTCTCTTTCTCTCTCTCTCTCTCTCTCACTTACTGTTCAATAAAACCCATACTACTGACTTTGGCATATGGCCTCATTTGCACCTTAATTCAGGCCAAAGCATTTCTGACAAGTTTAATGACGGGATCATAACAAGGGTCTAGAAGCCCGCAAGCCTGGGGGCTGCTCCATGCCACTTCCAGTGGCTTCAGCTGTCAAAGGGGTGCCAGGTGTGGCCCTTTGTGACACAGGCGCCTTGTGTCAGGGCCCTGGATGATGTGGGACATTGTGGTGCCCAGAGGCCCTTGTGACACGGTAGAGCCCCGCCCTGCCCTGCCAGGGGGTATCCAAGGGGCGCAGAGCCCTGGGGAGCCCAGTCCCGCCAGAGCCGCTCTCGCAGGAGGAAGCAGCTCCCGGGATTCCTGTGCGTCAGACAACGTCAGACGTGAAGGAGGACCACGTGAACCCCAACTCACAGCCCCCCAGCCCCTTGCCCGGCTGGCTGCCAGACCAGGCCCTCAGTGGGCAGTGGCTGGGGGCAGGCAGCAGCTCAGGCCTGCCCCTGTCGGACACTGAGGAGGAGGGGGCCTTTGTCAACATGGACGAAGAGTGGGAATACGACTCGGATCAAGAGCTTTCCCAGTGGGGAGGCCTTAGTGGCCAAGAACTTTGCCTCTGGGAAGAAGTGACAATCCAAGAGTTTTACCGAGGGCAAGAAGTGACGATCCAGGAAGTTTCCCCATGGGGAGTTGTGACACATCAAGAGTTGCATCAGAGGGAGGTAGGTATGAAAGTCCAGTGGGGGGATGGCACACAGCAAGAGCTGTACTACTGGGAGGAAAGTGTGACCGTCCAGGAGCTGTACCCATGGGAGGAAGAGGATGAGATATGCCAAGAATGGTCCCAGTGGGAAGAAGACCTGACATGCCAAGAGCTGTCCCAGTGGGAAGGGGAGGGAGACCAGGAACTGTCTCCTTTGGAAGAAGATGTGCAAGGCCACCTGCACATGTACCAATGGGAAGGAGACAAGAGACAGCCAGAGTTGCCCCAGGTGGGAGACAACAGGGACAAGGAGCTATCACAAGGAAAAGACTACAATGTCCAGGAGCTAGGCCGGTGGGAAAAAGACAGGAGTGACCAAAAGCTGCCCCAATGGGAAGGAAGTGTCAGCAGCCAGGGGCTGCCCCAATGGGCAGAAGGTGTCAGTGACAAGATGTGGGACAAACCCTTGTACCCAGAGAAGGATGAGGATACCCAGGAGGGGCCCGCCTCTCCCAGCAGCGTGGGCACCCAGGTGGCAGGAGAGGCAGCCCATGAGCTGCCCAGCGCCTCTCCTGCCCCAGGGAGTCCCACAGAGGACGAGCTGGCAGCCGCTGCTGCTCCAGCTGGAGCTGCTGAGGAGGAGGAGGAGCCTCCCGAGCCTCTGCCTGCCGAGGTGGAAAAGGCACCAGCTTCTCCTGGCCTCACGGAGGAGGTGCCATCGGCAGCGCCAGAGAGCCCAGTCCCTGCTCCACGCAGCCCCCCAGGCTACAGCCAGGCTCTGCTGGACTTGGCGTGGCACATCAGCCATGAGGTGGTGCGAGAGGCTGTGCTTGAGGCCCAGGCATCTGGCCAGCAGCCAGAGGAACAGAGGGACCTGGAGCAAAGCACAGCTGCAGAACTAGAAGCAGCAGCTCCAGAAGAAAAGCAAGAGAGCCCCATCTCTGGCCTGCACAGCCCCTGCTGCACCCCCAGCGCCTCGCCCAGCCCACTGGGAGCCCAAGCCCTCAGTGAGCAGCAGGAGGAGGCAGACAGGGGCTCAGTCCTGGCAGAGAAAGAGACTGAGGAGAGGGACTCAGCTGGGGAGCTCGAGCTTTCTCAGTGCAAAGATGAGGAAAACACACAGCTGTCCCAAGGAGAAACCAACAGACACCAGGAAGGGTCCCAAGGAGAAGCCTGCATTGAGCAGGAGCTGTCCCTGGAAGAAGCCAGGGACGACCAGGAAGGGTCCCAAGGGGAAGCCTGCATTGAGCAGGAACTATCCCTAGAAAAAGACAGCAATGACCAGGATGTGTTCCAAGGGGAAGCCTGCATTGAGCAGGAGCTGTCCCAAGAAGACAGCAATAACCAGGATGTATTGCAAGGGGAAGCCTGCATTGGGCAGGAGCTGTCCCTTGAAAAAGACAGCAATAACCAGGATGTATTGCAAGGGGAAGCCTGCACTGAGCAGGAGCTATCCCTAGAAAAAGACAGCAATGATCAGGATGGGTCCCAAGAGGAAGCCTGCATTGAGCAGGAGCTCTCCCCAGAAGAAGCCGGTAGCTACCACGAGCTCTCCGATTGGGATGAATCCATTGCGGAAGAGCTCTCCCTAGGAGAAGCCAGCAGCTACCTAGAAGTTTCTGACTGGGAAGAAGGCACGGAGAAAGGCCTTTCTCAAGGACAAGTCGGTAGCTCCCAAAATCTCTCTGACTGGGAGGAAGACAGCGAGCATGAGCTGTCCCATGGAGATGTCAGTAGCTACCAAGAAGTGTCTGACTGGGAAGAGTCCATTGGCCAGGAGGTTTCTGAAGAGGAAGACTCCGTTGGTCAGGAGGTTTCCAAAGGGAATGGCAAGAGGCCTTCAGCTCAGTCCAGCTGGGAAAATGACAGTGACCGAGACCTGATGCAGGACAGCTGGGAACAGAACATTGGGGACAAGCCCTTGCTGCAGGAGGAGGACGAGTGGGATGGAGTGAGCCTCCTCGAGCTCCGTGAAGAAGACAGAGAGCTGGGAGGTTTGGCAGGAGGCAGGCTCCCAGTGCCTGCCCCTCGCGAGGCCTGGGTTGAGCATGGGCCATCTGAGCCGTGCCCCCAAGCGCCGCTCTGTGCCTCGCCTCCCCAGCTGGGAGCCCAGGCCCTCAGGCAGCAGCTGAGTCCCCGCAAGAAACGTCCCTCCCGCCTCGGGCGGGCGCTGCGGATGCTGCGCGGCCTATTCCGCTGCTCCTGCCTGGCGCCACGGCCCGAGGATTAGGGCTGCGGCCGGCGCCAGCCCGGGCCCCCTGGACGGCAGCTGGCTGGCAGCCTGCCCCACATCCTGGGGGAGCCACACGGGCTGCCTTTGCCTGGACATGTCCCTGCAGCCTCAGCAATCCCTGGCTGCTTTGGAGCATCCCAAGCCACTCTCCCCAAGAGCAAATATTACCCATGTGGCCAGCCTCAGACCAGTATCCACACGGGACACTTGGTGCCAGGTGGCTCAGCGGTGAAGGCCAGAGGCTCATCAGGGTGGGAAGAGACCTTGAAAGTCATCCAGTCCCACCGTCACCCTGGCATCACCATCATCACCCTGAAACCATGTCCCCACGTGCCACATCCAGACAAGACTTGAACACTTCCAGAGACAGTGACTCTACCACCTCCCTGAGCAACTTCTTGCAATCGATTCCTGACCACTCTGTCAGGGAAAAGTTGTTTGGAATATTTCATCTGTACCTCCCCTGGTGGAATCCAAGGCCATTTCCTCTCATCCTGAAAGGACTACGTGCTGATCCTTTGGGATTTTATCCATGAGGAATGGGCGCAGACAGGAGGTATTGCTCCCAGGACTCCACTGCATGGCTTCACCAAACAATTCTTCCAAAACACAGGGAAGTTGGCTTTAAGAAATAGTGGCAGTAGTGAAAAGCAAAACAAAACAAAACAAAACAAACAAACAAACAAACAAAAAAACCCAAACCAAAACAAAACACAAAAAACCCCTAAAACCAACACAAAACACAAAAAAATCCACAAAAAGAAAAATAATAGGAATAGGACTAATAATAATACAAAGAAGATGAAGAAAATGAAGAAATAGTGGTAGTAAATAAGAAAAAGAAGTAAACTTAAGAATAAGAACAAGAAAAAAAAGAATAATAATAAGAATGAGAATAAGAGTGAGAATAAGAGCAAGAATAAGAATAGGATTAAGAATAAGAATAAGAATAGGAAAAAGGAAAAGAAAAAATAATAAGAAAAAGAATAGGAAAAAGCATAAGAATAAGAATAAAAATAAGAATTAAAAAAATAAGAATGAGAATGAGAATGAGAATGAGAATGAGAAGAAGAAGAAGAGGAAGAAAAAGAATAAGAATAAGAATAAGAATAAGAATAAGAATAAGAATAAGAATAAGAATAAGAATAAGAATAAGAATAAGAATAGAAACAAGACAAAGTAAAAAGAATAAATCTAAGACTAAGTTGATGTAGAAGAAGAAAGAGGAGTAAAAGTAAATACTAAGAAGAAGGAGAAGAAGCATGGGGATCAGAAGAAGAAGAAGAAGAGGCTAAAGAAGAAGATTAAATAGTAGGAGTAACAAATTATTATTATTAGAACAATAATATCAAGTTAAAATACACATCCACACATCCTCTAGCATCACAGAAAGGTTTAATTTGGGAAGGACCTCAAACCTTTCTATCTCTCTCCTTCACAATTCTTGTTAAATAAAATCCACATTCAATAAAATCTGTATGTTGTCATCATATGGTCTCATTTGAACCTTAATTTGGGCAGAGGCATCTCTCCCTAATCCAATCCTAACAGTTATTAAATGAGTATCACTCGGCTTCATCTCATTGTTTCACTTCAGGCAAACCTGACAAATGTATCTCTTCCAGGGAGGGGGCATCCACAAAGCCTCTGGGAAACCTATGCCAATGCCTCACCAGCCTCACAGAAGAGAATGTCTTCCTGCTATTTAATCCATATCTGTTTCAGTTAAAGGCCACTGCCCTTTCTTCTATCATCACTACATATCCCTGTGAAAAGTCTCTCTCCATCATTCTTGTAGGGGGCCCTCTTAGGTACTGGCAAGGGTTCTAAGGTTTCCCTGGGGTCTTCTCTTCCCTAGGCTGAACAACGCTAACACTCCCAACCTGTCTTCAAAGCAGAGGTTCTCCAACGCTCTTAGGAACCCTCAGTGGCTCTCCTCTGAACTCATTCTAACAGGCCCGCATCCCTTATCCTGGGGCCCCCAGACACAGAGGTAGTGGTGCGGGTGAGATTTCAAACAATGGACTAGAGGGCCACAATTACCTCCCTTGACCTGCAGCTCTTTGCTCCTTTCCATGCAGCTCAGCCCACGGGTGGCTTTTTGGGCTGGCAGCACAGATTGTTGGCTCACGCTGAGCTTCTCCTCCATCAGCACCCCCAAGTCCTTCTCCTCAGCCCCTGCCCCACTCAGCTTCCTGTCCCCTGCAAACCCTGTGCTGAGAGGGAGCTCCATGCACTCTCTGTGTCACTGGCGAAGCCATTCAAGAGCCCCAGGGCCAAGGCCAGAGCCCTGATGGACGCTCCTCGTCCCCAGCCTCCACCTGGGCATGGAGCCACTGACCACAGCTCCCCAGCTGCCTCCATCTGGCCAATTCTTCATGCCCTGCATAGCCCACCCTCCAAAGGCAGGGCTGTGCAGTGTGGGGCTTGAGGTGTCGTGTGGCACTGTGTCCAAAGCCTCACAGGGGCTCTGGGCACATCAGGATTGTCAGAGACTGAAATGTTATGGGTAAGGACTTAAACATTGTTACAAAGGAGTTTTGCCCATTATGGCAAAACTGTATAAAGAGGCTGAGACTCCCCAAGCCCACCTCTCCTTCACCTGACTGCAGCTTTGGGCTGGGACTTAAGCTGCCTAACAGAACTTGAGATAGCATGACGGCGACATTAGTGCTCAGTTACCTCTGGTCTAGGAACAAGGAAACAAGACTAAGGGAGGAGAAGGTACCCACAAGAAAGCCAAACGCAGAAGCTGTCCTGAAAATCAGCTTGGGCTGGATTCAGCCTGGGGAGGCCATAGGCCACAGGCTCATCTGCTGAGGCCAGGTTTGCACACACTCCCTGTCTTGGTTTGAAAGACAGGTGTCTGCTAAGGAAGGCAGGAGCCTCCCTTGGAATGGCAGATGCAACCCCCCCTTCCCTCCAAGTTATTATAATTTTGAAATCAAGGGGCTTTTAGGCAAAGATGTGGGAAAATAGGAAGAACAGTTCTTTACTATGATAGATCTCTATGTGTATAACCAGTCAAGCAAACAGCAACAATTCTGGCAGTAGCAGCAAACAATCCCAAGCCCAGTGCCAGCCCTCTGGGCTGTCGGGCCCTTTCCCCTGGGGTGCAGTTCCGCTCGCAGCCGGCAGGGGCGCTGGCGGCTCCCGGTGAGCAGGGCAGGTGCGATGGTTCCCCCGCGGCTGCAGGGGGCGCTCCGGAGCGAGCTCGGGGAGCACGCGGCCCTGGTGGCCTGGGATGCCGGGAAGGGATGGGACAAAGGCTTCGCAAAGCCCTGGGCAGCCGATCCCGGTGTCCGGCCGGACCCTGGGCAACAGCAGGCTGGAGCGGCAGGCTGGAGCGGCAGGGACGAGCACAAATCCTGGGTGGCAGGCGAGATGTATCCAAAGCGCGGAGCTGCGGTGGGAGCCCCCCGGAGGTCTGGGCAGGCAGGATGAGCAGGGCTACAAGGTAGCGAAGGCTCAAAGCAATGGTGGGGGCAGGGAAGGCGGGCTTTGGATCCCGGGGTTTCTCTGGCAGAAGGAAAAGCAGCCAAAGAAAGCAGCCTCCCTCTCTGTCCAAACGCCGGGCACCGACTGTCCACACACCCAGGCAAAACCAAAGAGTAGCCAGATGCACCCCACCCCCATCGCCAGCTCTTTTGTTTGATGAAATATGCAGCCATTTGTCCCCCTAGCAACACATATGGGGAAAATTCCTGGAACAGAAAAAAAACCCAGCAGAGCTCCTAAAACCCCAACACTCCCCCACAACCAAGAAGGGAGGAGGAGAGTTTTGGGGCTGTGGCGTGACCTCTGGTCAGAGGCACTGAACACCCATCCTCCCTCACACAAACTGGCTCAGCTGTAAAACCCCCCACCCTGGGAAGGCCACATCCATGAGAAATTCACATGACGGGCAGCTGAGCAGGTGTCATAATCCATCAAAGACCCCCAAAGCGCTCCCCAGACTCATTGCTGAGGCCTTGCAGCAGAGCATCACACGCCATGCAAAGGGATACAACAGATCCAGAGTCTGTTGCAAGAGACTGTGTCAAACTTGCCCCCCACCAGGGCAGGTACCTGGGCGTTCCCACCTGGCCCAAACGTACGTCAATCCCCCAAACTCCATGTTTCCAGGGAACCCTTACCGCCAAGAAGCCCTGATGGAGAGCATCAACAGAATGCCATTGGCATCCTCAGAGTGGTGATGTTTTTAAATCTGTCTCTGTCACTCTCTTTGTCTGCCCCCACCTCTTTTCTATTTCTTTCTCTTTCTCTCTCTTTCTCTCTCTCTCTCTCTCTCACTTACTGTTCAATAAAACCCATACTACTGACTTTGGCATATGGCCTCATTTGCACCTTAATTCAGGCCAAAGCATTTCTGACAAGTTTAATGACGGGATCATAACAAGGGTCTAGAAGCCCGCAAGCCTGGGGGCTGCTCCATGCCACTTCCAGTGGCTTCAGCTGTCAAAGGGGTGCCAGGTGTGGCCCTTTGTGACACAGGCGCCTTGTGTCAGGGCCCTGGATGATGTGGGACATTGTGGTGCCCAGAGGCCCTTGTGACACGGTAGAGCCCCGCCCTGCCCTGCCAGGGGGTATCCAAGGGGCGCAGAGCCCTGGGGAGCCCAGTCCCGCCAGAGCCGCTCTCGCAGGAGGAAGCAGCTCCCGGGATTCCTGTGCGTCAGACAACGTCAGACGTGAAGGAGGACCACGTGAACCCCAACTCACAGCCCCCCAGCCCCTTGCCCGGCTGGCTGCCAGACCAGGCCCTCAGTGGGCAGTGGCTGGGGGCAGGCAGCAGCTCAGGCCTGCCCCTGTCGGACACTGAGGAGGAGGGGGCCTTTGTCAACATGGACGAAGAGTGGGAATACGACTCGGATCAAGAGCTTTCCCAGTGGGGAGGCCTTAGTGGCCAAGAACTTTGCCTCTGGGAAGAAGTGACAATCCAAGAGTTTTACCGAGGGCAAGAAGTGACGATCCAGGAAGTTTCCCCATGGGGAGTTGTGACACATCAAGAGTTGCATCAGAGGGAGGTAGGTATGAAAGTCCAGTGGGGGGATGGCACACAGCAAGAGCTGTACTACTGGGAGGAAAGTGTGACCGTCCAGGAGCTGTACCCATGGGAGGAAGAGGATGAGATATGCCAAGAATGGTCCCAGTGGGAAGAAGACCTGACATGCCAAGAGCTGTCCCAGTGGGAAGGGGAGGGAGACCAGGAACTGTCTCCTTTGGAAGAAGATGTGCAAGGCCACCTGCACATGTACCAATGGGAAGGAGACAAGAGACAGCCAGAGTTGCCCCAGGTGGGAGACAACAGGGACAAGGAGCTATCACAAGGAAAAGACTACAATGTCCAGGAGCTAGGCCGGTGGGAAAAAGACAGGAGTGACCAAAAGCTGCCCCAATGGGAAGGAAGTGTCAGCAGCCAGGGGCTGCCCCAATGGGCAGAAGGTGTCAGTGACAAGATGTGGGACAAACCCTTGTACCCAGAGAAGGATGAGGATACCCAGGAGGGGCCCGCCTCTCCCAGCAGCGTGGGCACCCAGGTGGCAGGAGAGGCAGCCCATGAGCTGCCCAGCGCCTCTCCTGCCCCAGGGAGTCCCACAGAGGACGAGCTGGCAGCCGCTGCTGCTCCAGCTGGAGCTGCTGAGGAGGAGGAGGAGCCTCCCGAGCCTCTGCCTGCCGAGGTGGAAAAGGCACCAGCTTCTCCTGGCCTCACGGAGGAGGTGCCATCGGCAGCGCCAGAGAGCCCAGTCCCTGCTCCACGCAGCCCCCCAGGCTACAGCCAGGCTCTGCTGGACTTGGCGTGGCACATCAGCCATGAGGTGGTGCGAGAGGCTGTGCTTGAGGCCCAGGCATCTGGCCAGCAGCCAGAGGAACAGAGGGACCTGGAGCAAAGCACAGCTGCAGAACTAGAAGCAGCAGCTCCAGAAGAAAAGCAAGAGAGCCCCATCTCTGGCCTGCACAGCCCCTGCTGCACCCCCAGCGCCTCGCCCAGCCCACTGGGAGCCCAAGCCCTCAGTGAGCAGCAGGAGGAGGCAGACAGGGGCTCAGTCCTGGCAGAGAAAGAGACTGAGGAGAGGGACTCAGCTGGGGAGCTCGAGCTTTCTCAGTGCAAAGATGAGGAAAACACAGAGCTGTCCCAAGGAGAAACCAACAGACACCAGGAAGGGTCCCAAGGAGAAGCCTGCATTGAGCAGGAGCTGTCCCTGGAAGAAGCCAGGGACGACCAGGAAGGGTCCCAAGGGGAAGCCTGCATTGAGCAGGAACTATCCCTCGAAAAAGACAGCAATGACCAGGATGTGTTCCAAGGGGAAGCCTGCATTGAGCAGGAGCTGTCCCAAGAAGACAGCAATAACCAGGATGTATTGCAAGGGGAAGCCTGCATTGGGCAGGAGCTGTCCCTTGAAAAAGACAGCAATAACCAGGATGTATTGCAAGGGGAAGCCTGCACTGAGCAGGAGCTATCCCTAGAAAAAGACAGCAATGATCAGGATGGGTCCCAAGAGGAAGCCTGCATTGAGCAGGAGCTCTCCCCAGAAGAAGCCGGTAGCTACCACGAGCTCTCCGATTGGGATGAATCCATTGCGGAAGAGCTCTCCCTAGGAGAAGCCAGCAGCTACCTAGAAGTTTCTGACTGGGAAGAAGGCACGGAGAAAGGCCTTTCTCAAGGACAAGTCGGTAGCTCCCAAAATCTCTCTGACTGGGAGGAAGACAGCGAGCATGAGCTGTCCCATGGAGATGTCAGTAGCTACCAAGAAGTGTCTGACTGGGAAGAGTCCATTGGCCAGGAGGTTTCTGAAGAGGAAGACTCCGTTGGTCAGGAGGTTTCCAAAGGGAATGGCAAGAGGCCTTCAGCTCAGTCCAGCTGGGAAAATGACAGTGACCGAGACCTGATGCAGGACAGCTGGGAACAGAACATTGGGGACAAGCCCTTGCTGCAGGAGGAGGACGAGTGGGATGGAGTGAGCCTCCTCGAGCTCCGTGAAGAAGACAGAGAGCTGGGAGGTTTGGCAGGAGGCAGGCTCCCAGTGCCTGCCCCTCGCGAGGCCTGGGTTGAGCATGGGCCATCTGAGCCGTGCCCCCAAGCGCCGCTCTGTGCCTCGCCTCCCCAGCTGGGAGCCCAGGCCCTCAGGCAGCAGCTGAGTCCCCGCAAGAAACGTCCCTCCCGCCTCGGGCGGGCGCTGCGGATGCTGCGCGGCCTATTCCGCTGCTCCTGCCTGGCGCCACGGCCCGAGGATTAGGGCTGCGGCCGGCGCCAGCCCGGGCCCCCTGGACGGCAGCTGGCTGGCAGCCTGCCCCACATCCTGGGGGAGCCACACGGGCTGCCTTTGCCTGGACATGTCCCTGCAGCCTCAGCAATCCCTGGCTGCTTTGGAGCATCCCAAGCCACTCTCCCCAAGAGCAAATATTACCCATGTGGCCAGCCTCAGACCAGTATCCACACGGGACACTTGGTGCCAGGTGGCTCAGCGGTGAAGGCCAGAGGCTCATCAGGGTGGGAAGAGACCTTGAAAGTCATCCAGTCCCACCGTCACCCTGGCATCACCATCATCACCCTGAAACCATGTCCCCACGTGCCACATCCAGACAAGACTTGAACACTTCCAGAGACAGTGACTCTACCACCTCCCTGAGCAACTTCTTGCAATCGATTCCTGACCACTCTGTCAGGGAAAAGTTGTTTGGAATATTTCATCTGTACCTCCCCTGGTGGAATCCAAGGCCATTTCCTCTCATCCTGAAAGGACTACGTGCTGATCCTTTGGGATTTTATCCATGAGGAATGGGCGCAGACAGGAGGTATTGCTCCCAGGACTCCACTGCATGGCTTCACCAAACAATTCTTCCAAAACACAGGGAAGTTGGCTTTAAGAAATAGTGGCAGTAGTGAAAAGCAAAACAAAACAAAACAAAACAAACAAACAAACAAACAAAAAAAACCAAACCAAAACAAAACACAAAAAAACCCTAAAACCAACACAAAACACAAAAAAATCCACAAAAAGAAAAATAATAGGAATAGGACTAATAATAATACAAAGAAGATGAAGAAAATGAAGAAATAGTGGTAGTAAATAAGAAAAAGAAGTAAACTTAAGAATAAGAACAAGAAAAAAAAGAATAATAATAAGAATGAGAATAAGAGTGAGAAGAAGAGCAAGAATAAGAATAGGATTAAGAATAAGAATAAGAATAGGAAAAAGGAAAAGAAAAAATAATAAGAAAAAGAATAGGAAAAAGCATAAGAATAAGAATAAAAATAAGAATTAAAAAAATAAGAATGAGAATGAGAATGAGAATGAGAATGAGAATGAGAAGAAGAAGAAGAGGAAGAAAAAGAATAAGAATAAGAATAAGAATAAGAATAAGAATAAGAATAAGAATAAGAATAAGAATAGAAACAAGACAAAGTAAAAAGAATAAATCTAAGACTAAGTTGATGTAGAAGAAGAAAGAGGAGTAAAAGTAAATACTAAGAAGAAGGAGAAGAAGCATGGGGATCAGAAGAAGAAGAAGAAGAGGCTAAAGAAGAAGATTAAATAGTAGGAGTAACAAATTATTATTATTAGAACAATAATATCAAGTTAAAATACACATCCACACATCCTCTAGCATCACAGAAAGGTTTAATTTGGGAAGGACCTCAAACCTTTCTATCTCTCTCCTTCACAATTCTTGTTAAATAAAATCCACATTCAATAAAATCTGTATGTTGTCATCATATGGTCTCATTTGAACCTTAATTTGGGCAGAGGCATCTCTCCCTAATCCAATCCTAACAGTTATTAAATGAGTATCACTCGGCTTCATCTCATTGTTTCACTTCAGGCAAACCTGACAAATGTATCTCTTCCAGGGAGGGGGCATCCACAAAGCCTCTGGGAAACCTATGCCAATGCCTCACCAGCCTCACAGAAGAGAATGTCTTCCTGCTATTTAATCCATATCTGTTTCAGTTAAAGGCCACTGCCCTTTCTTCTATCATCACTACATATGCCTGTGAAAAGTCTCTCTCCATCATTCTTGTAGGGGGCCCTCTTAGGTACTGGCAAGGGTTCTAAGGTTTCCCTGGGGTCTTCTCTTCCCTAGGCTGAACAACGCTAACACTCCCAACCTGTCTTCAAAGCAGAGGTTCTCCAACGCTCTTAGGAACCCTCAGTGGCTCTCCTCTGAACTCATTCTAACAGGCCCGCATCCCTTATCCTGGGGCCCCCAGACACAGAGGTAGTGGTGCGGGTGAGATTTCAAACAATGGACTAGAGGGCCACAATTACCTCCCTTGACCTGCAGCTCTTTGCTCCTTTCCATGCAGCTCAGCCCACGGGTGGCTTTTTGGGCTGGCAGCACAGATTGTTGGCTCACGCTGAGCTTCTCCTCCATCAGCACCCCCAAGTCCTTCTCCTCAGCCCCTGCCCCACTCAGCTTCCTGTCCCCTGCAAACCCTGTGCTGAGAGGGAGCTCCATGCACTCTCTGTGTCACTGGCGAAGCCATTCAAGAGCCCCAGGGCCAAGGCCAGAGCCCTGATGGACGCTCCTCGTCCCCAGCCTCCACCTGGGCATGGAGCCACTGACCACAGCTCCCCAGCTGCCTCCATCTGGCCAATTCTTCATGCCCTGCATAGCCCACCCTCCAAAGCCAGGGCTGTGCAGTGTGGGGCTTGAGGTGTCGTGTGGCACTGTGTCCAAAGCCTCACAGGGGCTCTGGGCACATCAGGATTGTCAGAGACTGAAATGTTATGGGTAAGGACTTAAACATTGTTACAAAGGAGTTTTGCCCATTATGGCAAAACTGTATAAAGAGGCTGAGACTCCCCAAGCCCACCTCTCCTTCACCTGACTGCAGCTTTGGGCTGGGACTTAAGCTGCCTAACAGAACTTGAGATAGCATGACGGCGACATTAGTGCTCAGTTACCTCTGGTCTAGGAACAAGGAAACAAGACTAAGGGAGGAGAAGGTACCCACAAGAAAGCCAAACGCAGAAGCTGTCCTGAAAATCAGCTTGGGCTGGATTCAGCCTGGGGAGGCCATAGGCCACAGGCTCATCTGCTGAGGCCAGGTTTGCACACACTCCCTGTCTTGGTTTGAAAGACAGGTGTCTGCTAAGGAAGGCAGGAGCCTCCCTTGGAATGGCAGATGCAACCCCCCCTTCCCTCCAAGTTATTATAATTTTGAAATCAAGGGGCTTTTAGGCAAAGATGTGGGAAAATAGGAAGAACAGTTCTTTACTATGATAGATCTCTATGTGTATAACCAGTCAAGCAAACAGCAACAATTCTGGCAGTAGCAGCAAACAATCCCAAGCCCAGTGCCAGCCCTCTGGGCTGTCGGGCCCTTTCCCCTGGGGTGCAGTTCCGCTCGCAGCCGGCAGGGGCGCTGGCGGCTCCCGGTGAGCAGGGCAGGTGCGATGGTTCCCCCGCGGCTGCAGGGGGCGCTCCGGAGCGAGCTCGGGGAGCACGCGGCCCTGGTGGCCTGGGATGCCGGGAAGGGATGGGACAAAGGCTTGGCAAAGCCCTGGGCAGCCGATCCCGGTGTCCGGCCGGACCCTGGGCAACAGCAGGCTGGAGCGGCAGGCTGGAGCGGCAGGGACGAGCACAAATCCTGGGTGGCAGGCGAGATGTATCCAAAGCGCGGAGCTGCGGTGGGAGCCCCCCGCAGGTCTGGGCAGGCAGGATGAGCAGGGCTACAAGGTAGCGAAGGCTCAAAGCAATGGTGGGGGCAGGGAAGGCGGGCTTTGGATCCCGGGGTTTCTCTGGCAGAAGGAAAAGCAGCCAAAGAAAGCAGCCTCCCTCTCTGTCCAAACGCCGGGCACCGACTGTCCACACACCCAGGCAAAACAAAAGAGTAGCCAGATGCACCCCACCCCCATCGCCAGCTCTTTTGTTTGATGAAATATGCAGCCATTTGTCCCCCTAGCAACACATATGGGGAAAATTCCTGGAACAGAAAAAAAACCCAGCAGAGCTCCTAAAACCCCAACACTCCCCCACAACCAAGAAGGGAGGAGGAGAGTTTTGGGGCTGTGGCGTGACCTCTGGTCAGAGGCACTGAACACCCATCCTCCCTCACACAAACTGGCTCAGCTGTAAAACCCCCCACCCTGGGAAGGCCACATCCATGAGAAATTCACATGACGGGCAGCTGAGCAGGTGTCATAATCCATCAAAGACCCCCAAAGCGCTCCCCAGACTCATTGCTGAGGCCTTGCAGCAGAGCATCACACGCCATGCAAAGGGATACAACAGATCCAGAGTCTGTTGCAAGAGACTGTGTCAAACTTGCCCCCCACCAGGGCAGGTACCTGGGCGTTCCCACCTGGCCCAAACGTACGTCAATCCCCCAAACTCCATGTTTCCAGGGAACCCTTACCGCCAAGAAGCCCTGATGGAGAGCATCAACAGAATGCCATTGGCATCCTCAGAGTGGTGATGTTTTTAAATCTGTCTCTGTCACTCTCTTTGTCTGCCCCCACCTCTTTTCTATTTCTTTCTCTTTCTCTCTCTTTCTCTCTCTCTCTCTCTCTCACTTACTGTTCAATAAAACCCATACTACTGACTTTGGCATATGGCCTCATTTGCACCTTAATTCAGGCCAAAGCATTTCTGACAAGTTTAATGACGGGATCATAACAAGGGTCTAGAAGCCCGCAAGCCTGGGGGCTGCTCCATGCCACTTCCAGTGGCTTCAGCTGTCAAAGGGGTGCCAGGTGTGGCCCTTTGTGACACAGGCGCCTTGTGTCAGGGCCCTGGATGATGTGGGACATTGTGGTGCCCAGAGGCCCTTGTGACACGGTAGAGCCCCGCCCTGCCCTGCCAGGGGGTATCCAAGGGGCGCAGAGCCCTGGGGAGCCCAGTCCCGCCAGAGCCGCTCTCGCAGGAGGAAGCAGCTCCCGGGATTCCTGTGCGTCAGACAACGTCAGACGTGAAGGAGGACCACGTGAACCCCAACTCACAGCCCCCCAGCCCCTTGCCCGGCTGGCTGCCAGACCAGGCCCTCAGTGGGCAGTGGCTGGGGGCAGGCAGCAGCTCAGGCCTGCCCCTGTCGGACACTGAGGAGGAGGGGGCCTTTGTCAACATGGACGAAGAGTGGGAATACGACTCGGATCAAGAGCTTTCCCAGTGGGGAGGCCTTAGTGGCCAAGAACTTTGCCTCTGGGAAGAAGTGACAATCCAAGAGTTTTACCGAGGGCAAGAAGTGACGATCCAGGAAGTTTCCCCATGGGGAGTTGTGACACATCAAGAGTTGCATCAGAGGGAGGTAGGTATGAAAGTCCAGTGGGGGGATGGCACACAGCAAGAGCTGTACTACTGGGAGGAAAGTGTGACCGTCCAGGAGCTGTACCCATGGGAGGAAGAGGATGAGATATGCCAAGAATGGTCCCAGTGGGAAGAAGACCTGACATGCCAAGAGCTGTCCCAGTGGGAAGGGGAGGGAGACCAGGAACTGTCTCCTTTGGAAGAAGATGTGCAAGGCCACCTGCACATGTACCAATGGGAAGGAGACAAGAGACAGCCAGAGTTGCCCCAGGTGGGAGACAACAGGGACAAGGAGCTATCACAAGGAAAAGACTACAATGTCCAGGAGCTAGGCCGGTGGGAAAAAGACAGGAGTGACCAAAAGCTGCCCCAATGGGAAGGAAGTGTCAGCAGCCAGGGGCTGCCCCAATGGGCAGAAGGTGTCAGTGACAAGATGTGGGACAAACCCTTGTACCCAGAGAAGGATGAGGATACCCAGGAGGGGCCCGCCTCTCCCAGCAGCGTGGGCACCCAGGTGGCAGGAGAGGCAGCCCATGAGCTGCCCAGCGCCTCTCCTGCCCCAGGGAGTCCCACAGAGGACGAGCTGGCAGCCGCTGCTGCTCCAGCTGGAGCTGCTGAGGAGGAGGAGGAGCCTCCCGAGCCTCTGCCTGCCGAGGTGGAAAAGGCACCAGCTTCTCCTGGCCTCACGGAGGAGGTGCCATCGGCAGCGCCAGAGAGCCCAGTCCCTGCTCCACGCAGCCCCCCAGGCTACAGCCAGGCTCTGCTGGACTTGGCGTGGCACATCAGCCATGAGGTGGTGCGAGAGGCTGTGCTTGAGGCCCAGGCATCTGGCCAGCAGCCAGAGGAACAGAGGGACCTGGAGCAAAGCACAGCTGCAGAACTAGAAGCAGCAGCTCCAGAAGAAAAGCAAGAGAGCCCCATCTCTGGCCTGCACAGCCCCTGCTGCACCCCCAGCGCCTCGCCCAGCCCACTGGGAGCCCAAGCCCTCAGTGAGCAGCAGGAGGAGGCAGACAGGGGCTCAGTCCTGGCAGAGAAAGAGACTGAGGAGAGGGACTCAGCTGGGGAGCTCGAGCTTTCTCAGTGCAAAGATGAGGAAAACACAGAGCTGTCCCAAGGAGAAACCAACAGACACCAGGAAGGGTCCCAAGGAGAAGCCTGCATTGAGCAGGAGCTGTCCCTGGAAGAAGCCAGGGACGACCAGGAAGGGTCCCAAGGGGAAGCCTGCATTGAGCAGGAACTATCCCTCGAAAAAGACAGCAATGACCAGGATGTGTTCCAAGGGGAAGCCTGCATTGAGCAGGAGCTGTCCCAAGAAGACAGCAATAACCAGGATGTATTGCAAGGGGAAGCCTGCATTGGGCAGGAGCTGTCCCTTGAAAAAGACAGCAATAACCAGGATGTATTGCAAGGGGAAGCCTGCACTGAGCAGGAGCTATCCCTAGAAAAAGACAGCAATGATCAGGATGGGTCCCAAGAGGAAGCCTGCATTGAGCAGGAGCTCTCCCCAGAAGAAGCCGGTAGCTACCACGAGCTCTCCGATTGGGATGAATCCATTGCGGAAGAGCTCTCCCTAGGAGAAGCCAGCAGCTACCTAGAAGTTTCTGACTGGGAAGAAGGCACGGAGAAAGGCCTTTCTCAAGGACAAGTCGGTAGCTCCCAAAATCTCTCTGACTGGGAGGAAGACAGCGAGCATGAGCTGTCCCATGGAGATGTCAGTAGCTACCAAGAAGTGTCTGACTGGGAAGAGTCCATTGGCCAGGAGGTTTCTGAAGAGGAAGACTCCGTTGGTCAGGAGGTTTCCAAAGGGAATGGCAAGAGGCCTTCAGCTCAGTCCAGCTGGGAAAATGACAGTGACCGAGACCTGATGCAGGACAGCTGGGAACAGAACATTGGGGACAAGCCCTTGCTGCAGGAGGAGGACGAGTGGGATGGAGTGAGCCTCCTCGAGCTCCGGGAAGAAGACAGAGAGCTGGGAGGTTTGGCAGGAGGCAGGCTCCCAGTGCCTGCCCCTCGCGAGGCCTGGGTTGAGCATGGGCCATCTGAGCCGTGCCCCCAAGCGCCGCTCTGTGCCTCGCCTCCCCAGCTGGGAGCCCAGGCCCTCAGGCAGCAGCTGAGTCCCCGCAAGAAACGTCCCTCCCGCCTCGGGCGGGCGCTGCGGATGCTGCGCGGCCTATTCCGCTGCTCCTGCCTGGCGCCACGGCCCGAGGATTAGGGCTGCGGCCGGCGCCAGCCCGGGCCCCCTGGACGGCAGCTGGCTGGCAGCCTGCCCCACATCCTGGGGGAGCCACACGGGCTGCCTTTGCCTGGACATGTCCCTGCAGCCTCAGCAATCCCTGGCTGCTTTGGAGCATCCCAAGCCACTCTCCCCAAGAGCAAATATTACCCATGTGGCCAGCCTCAGACCAGTATCCACACGGGACACTTGGTGCCAGGTGGCTCAGCGGTGAAGGCCAGAGGCTCATCAGGGTGGGAAGAGACCTTGAAAGTCATCCAGTCCCACCGTCACCCTGGCATCACCATCATCACCCTGAAACCATGTCCCCACGTGCCACATCCAGACAAGACTTGAACACTTCCAGAGACAGTGACTCTACCACCTCCCTGAGCAACTTCTTGCAATCGATTCCTGACCACTCTGTCAGGGAAAAGTTGTTTGGAATATTTCATCTGTACCTCCCCTGGTGGAATCCAAGGCCATTTCCTCTCATCCTGAAAGGACTACGTGCTGATCCTTTGGGATTTTATCCATGAGGAATGGGCGCAGACAGGAGGTATTGCTCCCAGGACTCCACTGCATGGCTTCACCAAACAATTCTTCCAAAACACAGGGAAGTTGGCTTTAAGAAATAGTGGCAGTAGTGAAAAGCAAAACAAAACAAAACAAAACAAACAAACAAACAAAACCAAAACAAAACAAAAAAAAACCCCTAAAACCAACACAAAACACAAAAAAATCCACAAAAAGAAAAATAATAGGAATAGGACTAATAATAATACAAAGAAGATGAAGAAAATGAAGAAATAGTGGTAGTAAATAAGAAAAAGAAGTAAACTTAAGAATAAGAACAAGAAAAAAAAGAATAATAAGAAGAATGAGAATAAGAGTGAGAATAAGAGCAAGAATAAGAATAGGATTAAGAATAAGAATAAGAATAGGAAAAAGGAAAAGAAAAAATAATAAGAAAAAGAATAAGAAAAAGCATAAGAATAAGAATAAAAATAAGAATTAAAAAAATAAGAATGAGAATGAGAATGAGAATGAGAAGAAGAAGAAGAGGAAGAAAAAGAATAAGAATAAGAATAAGAATAAGAATAAGAATAAGAATAAGAATAAGAATAAGAATAAGAATAGAAACAAGACAAAGTAAAAAGAATAAATCTAAGACTAAGTTGATGTAGAAGAAGAAAGAGGAGTAAAAGTAAATACTAAGAAGAAGGAGAAGAAGCATGGGGATCAGAAGAAGAAGAAGAAGAGGCTAAAGAAGAAGATTAAATAGTAGGAGTAACAAATTATTATTATTAGAACAATAATATCAAGTTAAAATACACATCCACACATCCTCTAGCATCACAGAAAGGTTTAATTTGGGAAGGACCTCAAACCTTTCTATCTCTCTCCTTCACAATTCTTGTTAAATAAAATCCACATTCAATAAAATCTGTATGTTGTCATCATATGGTCTCATTTGAACCTTAATTTGGGCAGAGGCATCTCTCCCTAATCCAATCCTAACAGTTATTAAATGAGTATCACTCGGCTTCATCTCATTGTTTCACTTCAGGCAAACCTGACAAATGTATCTCTTCCAGGGAGGGGGCATCCACAAAGCCTCTGGGAAACCTATGCCAATGCCTCACCAGCCTCACAGAAGAGAATGTCTTCCTGCTATTTAATCCATATCTGTTTCAGTTAAAGGCCACTGCCCTTTCTTCTATCATCACTACATATGCCTGTGAAAAGTCTCTCTCCATCATTCTTGTAGGGGGCCCTCTTAGGTACTGGCAAGGGTTCTAAGGTTTCCCTGGGGTCTTCTCTTCCCTAGGCTGAACAACGCTAACACTCCCAACCTGTCTTCAAAGCAGAGGTTCTCCAACGCTCTTAGGAACCCTCAGTGGCTCTCCTCTGAACTCATTCTAACAGGCCCGCATCCCTTATCCTGGGGCCCCCAGACACAGAGGTAGTGGTGCGGGTGAGATTTCAAACAATGGACTAGAGGGCCACAATTACCTCCCTTGACCTGCAGCTCTTTGCTCCTTTCCATGCAGCTCAGCCCACGGGTGGCTTTTTGGGCTGGCAGCACAGATTGTTGGCTCACGCTGAGCTTCTCCTCCATCAGCACCCCCAAGTCCTTCTCCTCAGCCCCTGCCCCACTCAGCTTCCTGTCCCCTGCAAACCCTGTGCTGAGAGGGAGCTCCATGCACTCTCTGTGTCACTGGCGAAGCCATTCAAGAGCCCCAGGGCCAAGGCCAGAGCCCTGATGGACGCTCCTCGTCCCCAGCCTCCACCTGGGCATGGAGCCACTGACCACAGCTCCCCAGCTGCCTCCATCTGGCCAATTCTTCATGCCCTGCATAGCCCACCCTCCAAAGGCAGGGCTGTGCAGTGTGGGGCTTGAGGTGTCGTGTGGCACTGTGTCCAAAGCCTCACAGGGGCTCTGGGCACATCAGGATTGTCAGAGACTGAAATGTTATGGGTAAGGACTTAAACATTGTTACAAAGGAGTTTTGCCCATTATGGCAAAACTGTATAAAGAGGCTGAGACTCCCCAAGCCCACCTCTCCTTCACCTGACTGCAGCTTTGGGCTGGGACTTAAGCTGCCTAACAGAACTTGAGATAGCATGACGGCGACATTAGTGCTCAGTTACCTCTGGTCTAGGAACAAGGAAACAAGACTAAGGGAGGAGAAGGTACCCACAAGAAAGCCAAACGCAGAAGCTGTCCTGAAAATCAGCTTGGGCTGGATTCAGCCTGGGGAGGCCATAGGCCACAGGCTCATCTGCTGAGGCCAGGTTTGCACACACTCCCTGTCTTGGTTTGAAAGACAGGTGTCTGCTAAGGAAGGCAGGAGCCTCCCTTGGAATGGCAGATGCAACCCCCCCTTCCCTCCAAGTTATTATAATTTTGAAATCAAGGGGCTTTTAGGCAAAGATGTGGGAAAATAGGAAGAACAGTTCTTTACTATGATAGATCTCTATGTGTATAACCAGTCAAGCAAACAGCAACAATTCTGGCAGTAGCAGCAAACAATCCCAAGCCCAGTGCCAGCCCTCTGGGCTGTCGGGCCCTTTCCCCTGGGGTGCAGTTCCGCTCGCAGCCGGCAGGGGCGCTGGCGGCTCCCGGTGAGCAGGGCAGGTGCGATGGTTCCCCCGCGGCTGCAGGGGGCGCTCCGGAGCGAGCTCGGGGAGCACGCGGCCCTGGTGGCCTGGGATGCCGGGAAGGGATGGGACAAAGGCTTGGCAAAGCCCTGGGCAGCCGATCCCGGTGTCCGGCCGGACCCTGGGCAACAGCAGGCTGGAGCGGCAGGCTGGAGCGGCAGGGACGAGCACAAATCCTGGGTGGCAGGCGAGATGTATCCAAAGCGCGGAGCTGCGGTGGGAGCCCCCCGGAGGTCTGGGCAGGCAGGATGAGCAGGGCTACAAGGTAGCGAAGGCTCAAAGCAATGGTGGGGGCAGGGAAGGCGGGCTTTGGATCCCGGGGTTTCTCTGGCAGAAGGAAAAGCAGCCAAAGAAAGCAGCCTCCCTCTCTGTCCAAACGCCGGGCACCGACTGTCCACACACCCAGGCAAAACAAAAGAGTAGCCAGATGCACCCCACCCCCATCGCCAGCTCTTTTGTTTGATGAAATATGCAGCCATTTGTCCCCCTAGCAACACATATGGGGAAAATTCCTGGAACAGAAAAAAAACCCAGCAGAGCTCCTAAAACCCCAACACTCCCCCACAACCAAGAAGGGAGGAGGAGAGTTTTGGGGCTGTGGCGTGACCTCTGGTCAGAGGCACTGAACACCCATCCTCCCTCACACAAACTGGCTCAGCTGTAAAACCCCCCACCCTGGGAAGGCCACATCCATGAGAAATTCACATGACGGGCAGCTGAGCAGGTGTCATAATCCATCAAAGACCCCCAAAGCGCTCCCCAGACTCATTGCTGAGGCCTTGCAGCAGAGCATCACACGCCATGCAAAGGGATACAACAGATCCAGAGTCTGTTGCAAGAGACTGTGTCAAACTTGCCCCCCACCAGGGCAGGTACCTGGGCGTTCCCACCTGGCCCAAACGTACGTCAATCCCCCAAACTCCATGTTTCCAGGGAACCCTTACCGCCAAGAAGCCCTGATGGAGAGCATCAACAGAATGCCATTGGCATCCTCAGAGTGGTGATGTTTTTAAATCTGTCTCTGTCACTCTCTTTGTCTGCCCCCACCTCTTTTCTATTTCTTTCTCTTTCTCTTTCTCTCTCTTTCTCTCTCTCTCTCTCTCTCACTTACTGTTCAATAAAACCCATACTACTGACTTTGGCATATGGCCTCATTTGCACCTTAATTCAGGCCAAAGCATTTCTGACAAGTTTAATGACGGGATCATAACAAGGGTCTAGAAGCCCGCAAGCCTGGGGGCTGCTCCATGCCACTTCCAGTGGCTTCAGCTGTCAAAGGGGTGCCAGGTGTGGCCCTTTGTGACACAGGCGCCTTGTGTCAGGGCCCTGGATGATGTGGGACATTGTGGTGCCCAGAGGCCCTTGTGACACGGTAGAGCCCCGCCCTGCCCTGCCAGGGGGTATCCAAGGGGCGCAGAGCCCTGGGGAGCCCAGTCCCGCCAGAGCCGCTCTCGCAGGAGGAAGCAGCTCCCGGGATTCCTGTGCGTCAGACAACGTCAGACGTGAAGGAGGACCACGTGAACCCCAACTCACAGCCCCCCAGCCCCTTGCCCGGCTGGCTGCCAGACCAGGCCCTCAGTGGGCAGTGGCTGGGGGCAGGCAGCAGCTCAGGCCTGCCCCTGTCGGACACTGAGGAGGAGGGGGCCTTTGTCAACATGGACGAAGAGTGGGAATACGACTCGGATCAAGAGCTTTCCCAGTGGGGAGGCCTTAGTGGCCAAGAACTTTGCCTCTGGGAAGAAGTGACAATCCAAGAGTTTTACCGAGGGCAAGAAGTGACGATCCAGGAAGTTTCCCCATGGGGAGTTGTGACACATCAAGAGTTGCATCAGAGGGAGGTAGGTATGAAAGTCCAGTGGGGGGATGGCACACAGCAAGAGCTGTACTACTGGGAGGAAAGTGTGACCGTCCAGGAGCTGTACCCATGGGAGGAAGAGGATGAGATATGCCAAGAATGGTCCCAGTGGGAAGAAGACCTGACATGCCAAGAGCTGTCCCAGTGGGAAGGGGAGGGAGACCAGGAACTGTCTCCTTTGGAAGAAGATGTGCAAGGCCACCTGCACATGTACCAATGGGAAGGAGACAAGAGACAGCCAGAGTTGCCCCAGGTGGGAGACAACAGGGACAAGGAGCTATCACAAGGAAAAGACTACAATGTCCAGGAGCTAGGCCGGTGGGAAAAAGACAGGAGTGACCAAAAGCTGCCCCAATGGGAAGGAAGTGTCAGCAGCCAGGGGCTGCCCCAATGGGCAGAAGGTGTCAGTGACAAGATGTGGGACAAACCCTTGTACCCAGAGAAGGATGAGGATACCCAGGAGGGGCCCGCCTCTCCCAGCAGCGTGGGCACCCAGGTGGCAGGAGAGGCAGCCCATGAGCTGCCCAGCGCCTCTCCTGCCCCAGGGAGTCCCACAGAGGACGAGCTGGCAGCCGCTGCTGCTCCAGCTGGAGCTGCTGAGGAGGAGGAGGAGCCTCCCGAGCCTCTGCCTGCCGAGGTGGAAAAGGCACCAGCTTCTCCTGGCCTCACGGAGGAGGTGCCATCGGCAGCGCCAGAGAGCCCAGTCCCTGCTCCACGCAGCCCCCCAGGCTACAGCCAGGCTCTGCTGGACTTGGCGTGGCACATCAGCCATGAGGTGGTGCGAGAGGCTGTGCTTGAGGCCCAGGCATCTGGCCAGCAGCCAGAGGAACAGAGGGACCTGGAGCAAAGCACAGCTGCAGAACTAGAAGCAGCAGCTCCAGAAGAAAAGCAAGAGAGCCCCATCTCTGGCCTGCACAGCCCCTGCTGCACCCCCAGCGCCTCGCCCAGCCCACTGGGAGCCCAAGCCCTCAGTGAGCAGCAGGAGGAGGCAGACAGGGGCTCAGTCCTGGCAGAGAAAGAGACTGAGGAGAGGGACTCAGCTGGGGAGCTCGAGCTTTCTCAGTGCAAAGATGAGGAAAACACAGAGCTGTCCCAAGGAGAAACCAACAGACACCAGGAAGGGTCCCAAGGAGAAGCCTGCATTGAGCAGGAGCTGTCCCTGGAAGAAGCCAGGGACGACCAGGAAGGGTCCCAAGGGGAAGCCTGCATTGAGCAGGAACTATCCCTCGAAAAAGACAGCAATGACCAGGATGTGTTCCAAGGGGAAGCCTGCATTGAGCAGGAGCTGTCCCAAGAAGACAGCAATAACCAGGATGTATTGCAAGGGGAAGCCTGCATTGGGCAGGAGCTGTCCCTTGAAAAAGACAGCAATAACCAGGATGTATTGCAAGGGGAAGCCTGCACTGAGCAGGAGCTATCCCTAGAAAAAGACAGCAATGATCAGGATGGGTCCCAAGAGGAAGCCTGCATTGAGCAGGAGCTCTCCCCAGAAGAAGCCGGTAGCTACCACGAGCTCTCCGATTGGGATGAATCCATTGCGGAAGAGCTCTCCCTAGGAGAAGCCAGCAGCTACCTAGAAGTTTCTGACTGGGAAGAAGGCACGGAGAAAGGCCTTTCTCAAGGACAAGTCGGTAGCTCCCAAAATCTCTCTGACTGGGAGGAAGACAGCGAGCATGAGCTGTCCCATGGAGATGTCAGTAGCTACCAAGAAGTGTCTGACTGGGAAGAGTCCATTGGCCAGGAGGTTTCTGAAGAGGAAGACTCCGTTGGTCAGGAGGTTTCCAAAGGGAATGGCAAGAGGCCTTCAGCTCAGTCCAGCTGGGAAAATGACAGTGACCGAGACCTGATGCAGGACAGCTGGGAACAGAACATTGGGGACAAGCCCTTGCTGCAGGAGGAGGACGAGTGGGATGGAGTGAGCCTCCTCGAGCTCCGGGAAGAAGACAGAGAGCTGGGAGGTTTGGCAGGAGGCAGGCTCCCAGTGCCTGCCCCTCGCGAGGCCTGGGTTGAGCATGGGCCATCTGAGCCGTGCCCCCAAGCGCCGCTCTGTGCCTCGCCTCCCCAGCTGGGAGCCCAGGCCCTCAGGCAGCAGCTGAGTCCCCGCAAGAAACGTCCCTCCCGCCTCGGGCGGGCGCTGCGGATGCTGCGCGGCCTATTCCGCTGCTCCTGCCTGGCGCCACGGCCCGAGGATTAGGGCTGCGGCCGGCGCCAGCCCGGGCCCCCTGGACGGCAGCTGGCTGGCAGCCTGCCCCACATCCTGGGGGAGCCACACGGGCTGCCTTTGCCTGGACATGTCCCTGCAGCCTCAGCAATCCCTGGCTGCTTTGGAGCATCCCAAGCCACTCTCCCCAAGAGCAAATATTACCCATGTGGCCAGCCTCAGACCAGTATCCACACGGGACACTTGGTGCCAGGTGGCTCAGCGGTGAAGGCCAGAGGCTCATCAGGGTGGGAAGAGACCTTGAAAGTCATCCAGTCCCACCGTCACCCTGGCATCACCATCATCACCCTGAAACCATGTCCCCACGTGCCACATCCAGACAAGACTTGAACACTTCCAGAGACAGTGACTCTACCACCTCCCTGAGCAACTTCTTGCAATCGATTCCTGACCACTCTGTCAGGGAAAAGTTGTTTGGAATATTTCATCTGTACCTCCCCTGGTGGAATCCAAGGCCATTTCCTCTCATCCTGAAAGGACTACGTGCTGATCCTTTGGGATTTTATCCATGAGGAATGGGCGCAGACAGGAGGTATTGCTCCCAGGACTCCACTGCATGGCTTCACCAAACAATTCTTCCAAAACACAGGGAAGTTGGCTTTAAGAAATAGTGGCAGTAGTGAAAAGCAAAACAAAACAAAACAAAACAAACAAACAAACAAAACCAAAACAAAACAAAAAAAAACCCCTAAAACCAACACAAAACACAAAAAAATCCACAAAAAGAAAAATAATAGGAATAGGACTAATAATAATACAAAGAAGATGAAGAAAATGAAGAAATAGTGGTAGTAAATAAGAAAAAGAAGTAAACTTAAGAATAAGAACAAGAAAAAAAAGAATAATAAGAAGAATGAGAATAAGAGTGAGAATAAGAGCAAGAATAAGAATAGGATTAAGAATAAGAATAAGAATAGGAAAAAGGAAAAGAAAAAATAATAAGAAAAAGAATAAGAAAAAGCATAAGAATAAGAATAAAAATAAGAATTAAAAAAATAAGAATGAGAATGAGAATGAGAATGAGAAGAAGAAGAAGAGGAAGAAAAAGAATAAGAATAAGAATAAGAATAAGAATAAGAATAAGAATAAGAATAAGAATAAGAATAAGAATAAGAATAGAAACAAGACAAAGTAAAAAGAATAAATCTAAGACTAAGTTGATGTAGAAGAAGAAAGAGGAGTAAAAGTAAATACTAAGAAGAAGGAGAAGAAGCATGGGGATCAGAAGAAGAAGAAGAAGAGGCTAAAGAAGAAGATTAAATAGTAGGAGTAACAAATTATTATTATTAGAACAATAATATCAAGTTAAAATACACATCCACACATCCTCTAGCATCACAGAAAGGTTTAATTTGGGAAGGACCTCAAACCTTTCTATCTCTCTCCTTCACAATTCTTGTTAAATAAAATCCACATTCAATAAAATCTGTATGTTGTCATCATATGGTCTCATTTGAACCTTAATTTGGGCAGAGGCATCTCTCCCTAATCCAATCCTAACAGTTATTAAATGAGTATCACTCGGCTTCATCTCATTGTTTCACTTCAGGCAAACCTGACAAATGTATCTCTTCCAGGGAGGGGGCATCCACAAAGCCTCTGGGAAACCTATGCCAATGCCTCACCAGCCTCACAGAAGAGAATGTCTTCCTGCTATTTAATCCATATCTGTTTCAGTTAAAGGCCACTGCCCTTTCTTCTATCATCACTACATATGCCTGTGAAAAGTCTCTCTCCATCATTCTTGTAGGGGGCCCTCTTAGGTACTGGCAAGGGTTCTAAGGTTTCCCTGGGGTCTTCTCTTCCCTAGGCTGAACAACGCTAACACTCCCAACCTGTCTTCAAAGCAGAGGTTCTCCAACGCTCTTAGGAACCCTCAGTGGCTCTCCTCTGAACTCATTCTAACAGGCCCGCATCCCTTATCCTGGGGCCCCCAGACACAGAGGTAGTGGTGCGGGTGAGATTTCAAACAATGGACTAGAGGGCCACAATTACCTCCCTTGACCTGCAGCTCTTTGCTCCTTTCCATGCAGCTCAGCCCACGGGTGGCTTTTTGGGCTGGCAGCACAGATTGTTGGCTCACGCTGAGCTTCTCCTCCATCAGCACCCCCAAGTCCTTCTCCTCAGCCCCTGCCCCACTCAGCTTCCTGTCCCCTGCAAACCCTGTGCTGAGAGGGAGCTCCATGCACTCTCTGTGTCACTGGCGAAGCCATTCAAGAGCCCCAGGGCCAAGGCCAGAGCCCTGATGGACGCTCCTCGTCCCCAGCCTCCACCTGGGCATGGAGCCACTGACCACAGCTCCCCAGCTGCCTCCATCTGGCCAATTCTTCATGCCCTGCATAGCCCACCCTCCAAAGGCAGGGCTGTGCAGTGTGGGGCTTGAGGTGTCGTGTGGCACTGTGTCCAAAGCCTCACAGGGGCTCTGGGCACATCAGGATTGTCAGAGACTGAAATGTTATGGGTAAGGACTTAAACATTGTTACAAAGGAGTTTTGCCCATTATGGCAAAACTGTATAAAGAGGCTGAGACTCCCCAAGCCCACCTCTCCTTCACCTGACTGCAGCTTTGGGCTGGGACTTAAGCTGCCTAACAGAACTTGAGATAGCATGACGGCGACATTAGTGCTCAGTTACCTCTGGTCTAGGAACAAGGAAACAAGACTAAGGGAGGAGAAGGTACCCACAAGAAAGCCAAACGCAGAAGCTGTCCTGAAAATCAGCTTGGGCTGGATTCAGCCTGGGGAGGCCATAGGCCACAGGCTCATCTGCTGAGGCCAGGTTTGCACACACTCCCTGTCTTGGTTTGAAAGACAGGTGTCTGCTAAGGAAGGCAGGAGCCTCCCTTGGAATGGCAGATGCAACCCCCCCTTCCCTCCAAGTTATTATAATTTTGAAATCAAGGGGCTTTTAGGCAAAGATGTGGGAAAATAGGAAGAACAGTTCTTTACTATGATAGATCTCTATGTGTATAACCAGTCAAGCAAACAGCAACAATTCTGGCAGTAGCAGCAAACAATCCCAAGCCCAGTGCCAGCCCTCTGGGCTGTCGGGCCCTTTCCCCTGGGGTGCAGTTCCGCTCGCAGCCGGCAGGGGCGCTGGCGGCTCCCGGTGAGCAGGGCAGGTGCGATGGTTCCCCCGCGGCTGCAGGGGGCGCTCCGGAGCGAGCTCGGGGAGCACGCGGCCCTGGTGGCCTGGGATGCCGGGAAGGGATGGGACAAAGGCTTCGCAAAGCCCTGGGCAGCCGATCCCGGTGTCCGGCCGGACCCTGGGCAACAGCAGGCTGGAGCGGCAGGCTGGAGCGGCAGGGACGAGCACAAATCCTGGGTGGCAGGCGAGATGTATCCAAAGCGCGGAGCTGCGGTGGGAGCCCCCCGGAGGTCTGGGCAGGCAGGATGAGCAGGGCTACAAGGTAGCGAAGGCTCAAAGCAATGGTGGGGGCAGGGAAGGCGGGCTTTGGATCCCGGGGTTTCTCTGGCAGAAGGAAAAGCAGCCAAAGAAAGCAGCCTCCCTCTCTGTCCAAACGCCGGGCACCGACTGTCCACACACCCAGGCAAAACAAAAGAGTAGCCAGATGCACCCCACCCCCATCGCCAGCTCTTTTGTTTGATGAAATATGCAGCCATTTGTCCCCCTAGCAACACATATGGGGAAAATTCCTGGAACAGAAAAAAAACCCAGCAGAGCTCCTAAAACCCCAACACTCCCCCACAACCAAGAAGGGAGGAGGAGAGTTTTGGGGCTGTGGCGTGACCTCTGGTCAGAGGCACTGAACACCCATCCTCCCTCACACAAACTGGCTCAGCTGTAAAACCCCCCACCCTGGGAAGGCCACATCCATGAGAAATTCACATGACGGGCAGCTGAGCAGGTGTCATAATCCATCAAAGACCCCCAAAGCGCTCCCCAGACTCATTGCTGAGGCCTTGCAGCAGAGCATCACACGCCATGCAAAGGGATACAACAGATCCAGAGTCTGTTGCAAGAGACTGTGTCAAACTTGCCCCCCACCAGGGCAGGTACCTGGGCGTTCCCACCTGGCCCAAACGTACGTCAATCCCCCAAACTCCATGTTTCCAGGGAACCCTTACCGCCAAGAAGCCCTGATGGAGAGCATCAACAGAATGCCATTGGCATCCTCAGAGTGGTGATGTTTTTAAATCTGTCTCTGTCACTCTCTTTGTCTGCCCCCACCTCTTTTCTATTTCTTTCTCTTTCTCTCTCTTTCTCTCTCTCTCTCTCTCTCACTTACTGTTCAATAAAACCCATACTACTGACTTTGGCATATGGCCTCATTTGCACCTTAATTCAGGCCAAAGCATTTCTGACAAGTTTAATGACGGGATCATAACAAGGGTCTAGAAGCCCGCAAGCCTGGGGGCTGCTCCATGCCACTTCCAGTGGCTTCAGCTGTCAAAGGGGTGCCAGGTGTGGCCCTTTGTGACACAGGCGCCTTGTGTCAGGGCCCTGGATGATGTGGGACATTGTGGTGCCCAGAGGCCCTTGTGACACGGTAGAGCCCCGCCCTGCCCTGCCAGGGGGTATCCAAGGGGCGCAGAGCCCTGGGGAGCCCAGTCCCGCCAGAGCCGCTCTCGCAGGAGGAAGCAGCTCCCGGGATTCCTGTGCGTCAGACAACGTCAGACGTGAAGGAGGACCACGTGAACCCCAACTCACAGCCCCCCAGCCCCTTGCCCGGCTGGCTGCCAGACCAGGCCCTCAGTGGGCAGTGGCTGGGGGCAGGCAGCAGCTCAGGCCTGCCCCTGTCGGACACTGAGGAGGAGGGGGCCTTTGTCAACATGGACGAAGAGTGGGAATACGACTCGGATCAAGAGCTTTCCCAGTGGGGAGGCCTTAGTGGCCAAGAACTTTGCCTCTGGGAAGAAGTGACAATCCAAGAGTTTTACCGAGGGCAAGAAGTGACGATCCAGGAAGTTTCCCCATGGGGAGTTGTGACACATCAAGAGTTGCATCAGAGGGAGGTAGGTATGAAAGTCCAGTGGGGGGATGGCACACAGCAAGAGCTGTACTACTGGGAGGAAAGTGTGACCGTCCAGGAGCTGTACCCATGGGAGGAAGAGGATGAGATATGCCAAGAATGGTCCCAGTGGGAAGAAGACCTGACATGCCAAGAGCTGTCCCAGTGGGAAGGGGAGGGACACCAGGAACTGTCTCCTTTGGAAGAAGATGTGCAAGGCCACCTGCACATGTACCAATGGGAAGGAGACAAGAGACAGCCAGAGTTGCCCCAGGTGGGAGACAACAGGGACAAGGAGCTATCACAAGGAAAAGACTACAATGTCCAGGAGCTAGGCCGGTGGGAAAAAGACAGGAGTGACCAAAAGCTGCCCCAATGGGAAGGAAGTGTCAGCAGCCAGGGGCTGCCCCAATGGGCAGAAGGTGTCAGTGACAAGATGTGGGACAAACCCTTGTACCCAGAGAAGGATGAGGATACCCAGGAGGGGCCCGCCTCTCCCAGCAGCGTGGGCACCCAGGTGGCAGGAGAGGCAGCCCATGAGCTGCCCAGCGCCTCTCCTGCCCCAGGGAGTCCCACAGAGGACGAGCTGGCAGCCGCTGCTGCTCCAGCTGGAGCTGCTGAGGAGGAGGAGGAGCCTCCCGAGCCTCTGCCTGCCGAGGTGGAAAAGGCACCAGCTTCTCCTGGCCTCACGGAGGAGGTGCCATCGGCAGCGCCAGAGAGCCCAGTCCCTGCTCCACGCAGCCCCCCAGGCTACAGCCAGGCTCTGCTGGACTTGGCGTGGCACATCAGCCATGAGGTGGTGCGAGAGGCTGTGCTTGAGGCCCAGGCATCTGGCCAGCAGCCAGAGGAACAGAGGGACCTGGAGCAAAGCACAGCTGCAGAACTAGAAGCAGCAGCTCCAGAAGAAAAGCAAGAGAGCCCCATCTCTGGCCTGCACAGCCCCTGCTGCACCCCCAGCGCCTCGCCCAGCCCACTGGGAGCCCAAGCCCTCAGTGAGCAGCAGGAGGAGGCAGACAGGGGCTCAGTCCTGGCAGAGAAAGAGACTGAGGAGAGGGACTCAGCTGGGGAGCTCGAGCTTTCTCAGTGCAAAGATGAGGAAAACACAGAGCTGTCCCAAGGAGAAACCAACAGACACCAGGAAGGGTCCCAAGGAGAAGCCTGCATTGAGCAGGAGCTGTCCCTGGAAGAAGCCAGGGACGACCAGGAAGGGTCCCAAGGGGAAGCCTGCATTGAGCAGGAGCTATCCCTAGAAAAAGACAGCAATGACCAGGATGTGTTCCAAGGGGAAGCCTGCATTGAGCAGGAGCTGTCCCAAGAAGACAGCAATAACCAGGATGTATTGCAAGGGGAAGCCTGCATTGGGCAGGAGCTGTCCCTTGAAAAAGACAGCAATAACCAGGATGTATTGCAAGGGGAAGCCTGCACTGAGCAGGAGCTATCCCTAGAAAAAGACAGCAATGATCAGGATGGGTCCCAAGAGGAAGCCTGCATTGAGCAGGAGCTCTCCCCAGAAGAAGCCGGTAGCTACCACGAGCTCTCCGATTGGGATGAATCCATTGCGGAAGAGCTCTCCCTAGGAGAAGCCAGCAGCTACCTAGAAGTTTCTGACTGGGAAGAAGGCACGGAGAAAGGCCTTTCTCAAGGACAAGTCGGTAGCTCCCAAAATCTCTCTGACTGGGAGGAAGACAGCGAGCATGAGCTGTCCCATGGAGATGTCAGTAGCTACCAAGAAGTGTCTGACTGGGAAGAGTCCATTGGCCAGGAGGTTTCTGAAGAGGAAGACTCCGTTGGTCAGGAGGTTTCCAAAGGGAATGGCAAGAGGCCTTCAGCTCAGTCCAGCTGGGAAAATGACAGTGACCGAGACCTGATGCAGGACAGCTGGGAACAGAACATTGGGGACAAGCCCTTGCTGCAGGAGGAGGACGAGTGGGATGGAGTGAGCCTCCTCGAGCTCCGGGAAGAAGACAGAGAGCTGGGAGGTTTGGCAGGAGGCAGGCTCCCAGTGCCTGCCCCTCGCGAGGCCTGGGTTGAGCATGGGCCATCTGAGCCGTGCCCCCAAGCGCCGCTCTGTGCCTCGCCTCCCCAGCTGGGAGCCCAGGCCCTCAGGCAGCAGCTGAGTCCCCGCAAGAAACGTCCCTCCCGCCTCGGGCGGGCGCTGCGGATGCTGCGCGGCCTATTCCGCTGCTCCTGCCTGGCGCCACGGCCCGAGGATTAGGGCTGCGGCCGGCGCCAGCCCGGGCCCCCTGGACGGCAGCTGGCTGGCAGCCTGCCCCACATCCTGGGGGAGCCACACGGGCTGCCTTTGCCTGGACATGTCCCTGCAGCCTCAGCAATCCCTGGCTGCTTTGGAGCATCCCAAGCCACTCTCCCCAAGAGCAAATATTACCCATGTGGCCAGCCTCAGACCAGTATCCACACGGGACACTTGGTGCCAGGTGGCTCAGCGGTGAAGGCCAGACGCTCATCAGGGTGGGAAGAGACCTTGAAAGTCATCCAGTCCCACCGTCACCCTGGCATCACCATCATCACCCTGAAACCATGTCCCCACGTGCCACATCCAGACAAGACTTGAACACTTCCAGAGACAGTGACTCTACCACCTCCCTGAGCAACTTCTTGCAATCGATTCCTGACCACTCTGTCAGGGAAAAGTTGTTTGGAATATTTCATCTGTACCTCCCCTGGTGGAATCCAAGGCCATTTCCTCTCATCCTGAAAGGACTACGTGCTGATCCTTTGGGATTTTATCCATGAGGAATGGGCGCAGACAGGAGGTATTGCTCCCAGGACTCCACTGCATGGCTTCACCAAACAATTCTTCCAAAACACAGGGAAGTTGGCTTTAAGAAATAGTGGCAGTAGTGAAAAGCAAAACAAAACAAAACAAAACAAACAAACAAACAAACAAAAAAAACCAAACCAAAACAAAACACAAAAAAACCCTAAAACCAACACAAAACACAAAAAAATCCACAAAAAGAAAAATAATAGGAATAGGACTAATAATAATACAAAGAAGATGAAGAAAATGAAGAAATAGTGGTAGTAAATAAGAAAAAGAAGTAAACTTAAGAATAAGAACAAGAAAAAAAAGAATAATAATAAGAATGAGAATAAAAGTGAGAATAAGAGCAAGAATAAGAATAGGATTAAGAATAAGAATAAGAATAGGAAAAAGGAAAAGAAAAAATAATAAGAAAAAGAATAGGAAAAAGCATAAGAATAAGAATAAAAATAAGAATTAAAAAAATAAGAATGAGAATGAGAATGAGAATGAGAATGAGAAGAAGAAGAAGAGGAAGAATAAGAATAAGAATAAGAATAAGAATAAGAATAAGAATAGAAACAAGACAAAGTAAAAAGAATAAATCTAAGACTAAGTTGATGTAGAAGAAGAAAGAGGAGTAAAAGTAAATACTAAGAAGAAGGAGAAGAAGCATGGGGATCAGAAGAAGAAGAAGAAGAGGCTAAAGAAGAAGATTAAATAGTAGGAGTAACAAATTATTATTATTAGAACAATAATATCAAGTTAAAATACACATCCACACATCCTCTAGCATCACAGAAAGGTTTAATTTGGGAAGGACCTCAAACCTTTCTATCTCTCTCCTTCACAATTCTTGTTAAATAAAATCCACATTCAATAAAATCTGTATGTTGTCATCATATGGTCTCATTTGAACCTTAATTTGGGCAGAGGCATCTCTCCCTAATCCAATCCTAACAGTTATTAAATGAGTATCACTCGGCTTCATCTCATTGTTTCACTTCAGGCAAACCTGACAAATGTATCTCTTCCAGGGAGGGGGCATCCACAAAGCCTCTGGGAAACCTATGCCAATGCCTCACCAGCCTCACAGAAGAGAATGTCTTCCTGCTATTTAATCCATATCTGTTTCAGTTAAAGGCCACTGCCCTTTCTTCTATCATCACTACATATGCCTGTGAAAAGTCTCTCTCCATCATTCTTGTAGGGGGCCCTCTTAGGTACTGGCAAGGGTTCTAAGGTTTCCCTGGGGTCTTCTCTTCCCTAGGCTGAACAACGCTAACACTCCCAACCTGTCTTCAAAGCAGAGGTTCTCCAACGCTCTTAGGAACCCTCAGTCGCTCTCCTCTGAACTCATTCTAACAGGCCCGCATCCCTTATCCTGGGGCCCCCAGACACAGAGGTAGTGGTGCGGGTGAGATTTCAAACAATGGACTAGAGGGCCACAATTACCTCCCTTGACCTGCAGCTCTTTGCTCCTTTCCATGCAGCTCAGCCCACGGGTGGCTTTTTGGGCTGGCAGCACAGATTGTTGGCTCACACTGAGCTTCTCCTCCATCAGCACCCCCCAAGTCCTTCTCCTCAGCCCCTGCCCCACTCAGCTTCCTGTCCCCTGCAAACCCTGTGCTGAGAGGGAGCTCCATGCACTCTCTGTGTCACTGGCGAAGCCATTCAAGAGCCCCAGGGCCAAGGCCAGAGCCCTGATGGATGCTCCTCGTCCCCAGCCTCCACCTGGGCATGGAGCCACTGACCACAGCTCCCCAGCTGCCTCCATCTGGCCAAGTCTTCATGCCCTGCATAGCCCACCCTCCAAAGGCAGGGCTGTGCAGTGTGGGGCTTGAGGTGTCGTGTGGCACTGTGTCCAAAGCCTCACAGGGGCTCTGGGCACATCAGGATTGTCAGAGACTGAAATGTTATGGGTAAGGACTTAAACATTGTTACAAAGGAGTTTTGCCCATTATGGCAAAACTGTATAAAGAGGCTGAGACTCCCCAAGCCCACCTCTCCTTCACCTGACTGCAGCTTTGGGCTGGGACTTAAGCTGCCTAACAGAACTTGAGATAGCATGACGGCGACATTAGTGCTCAGTTACCTCTGGTCTAGGAACAAGGAAACAAGACTAAGGGAGGAGAAGGTACCCACAAGAAAGCCAAACGCAGAAGCTGTCCTGAAAATCAGCTTGGGCTGGATTCAGCCTGGGGAGGCCATAGGCCACAGGCTCATCTGCTGAGGCCAGGTTTGCACACACTCCCTGTCTTGGTTTGAAAGACAGGTGTCTGCTAAGGAAGGCAGGAGCCTCCCTTGGAATGGCAGATGCAACCCCCCCTTCCCTCCGAGTTATTATAATTTTGAAATCAAGGGGCTTTTAGGCAAAGATGTGGGAAAATAGGAAGAACAGTTCTTTACTATGATAGATCTCTATGTGTATAACCAGTCAAGCAAACAGCAACAATTCTGGCAGTAGCAGCAAACAATCCCAAGCCCAGTGCCAGCCCTCTGGGCTGTCGGGCCCTTTCCCCTGGGGTGCAGTTCCGCTCGCAGCCGGCAGGGGCGCTGGCGGCTCCCGGTGAGCAGGGCAGGTGCGATGGTTCCCCCGCGGCTGCAGGGGGCGCTCCGGAGCGAGCTCGGGGAGCACGCGGCCCTGGTGGCCTGGGATGCCGGGAAGGGATGGGACAAAGGCTTCGCAAAGCCCTGGGCAGCCGATCCCGGTGTCCGGCCGGACCCTGGGCAACAGCAGGCTGGAGCGGCAGGCTGGAGCGGCAGGGACGAGCACAAATCCTGGGTGGCAGGCGAGATGTATCCAAAGCGCGGAGCTGCGGTGGGAGCCCCCCGCAGGTCTGGGCAGGCAGGATGAGCAGGGCTACAAGGTAGCGAAGGCTCAAAGCAATGGTGGGGGCAGGGAAGGCGGGCTTTGGATCCCGGGGTTTCTCTGGCAGAAGGAAAAGCAGCCAAAGAAAGCAGCCTCCCTCTCTGTCCAAACGCCGGGCACCGACTGTCCACACACCCAGGCAAAACCAAAGAGTAGCCAGATGCACCCCACCCCCATCGCCAGCTCTTTTGTTTGATGAAATATGCAGCCATTTGTCCCCCTAGCAACACATATGGGGAAAATTCCTGGAACAGAAAAAAAACCCAGCAGAGCTCCTAAAACCCCAACACTCCCCCACAACCAAGAAGGGAGGAGGAGAGTTTTGGGGCTGTGGCGTGACCTCTGGTCAGAGGCACTGAACACCCATCCTCCCTCACACAAACTGGCTCAGCTGTAAAACCCCCCACCCTGGGAAGGCCACATCCATGAGAAATTCACATGACGGGCAGCTGAGCAGGTGTCATAATCCATCAAAGACCCCCAAAGCGCTCCCCAGACTCACTGCTGAGGCCTTGCAGCAGAGCATCACACGCGATGCAAAGGGATACAACAGATCCAGAGTCTGTTGCAAGAGACTGTGTCAAACTTGCCCCCCACCAGGGCAGGTACCTGGGCGTTCCCACCTGGCCCAAACGTACGTCAATCCCCCAAACTCCATGTTTCCAGGGAACCCTTACCGCCAAGAAGCCCTGATGGAGAGCATCAACAGAATGCCATTGGCATCCTCAGAGTGGTGATGTTTTTAAATCTGTCTCTGTCACTCTCTTTGTCTGCCCCCACCTCTTTTCTATTTCTTTCTCTTTCTCTCTCTTTCTCTCTCTCTCTCTCTCTCACTTACTGTTCAATAAAACCCATACTACTGACTTTGGCATATGGCCTCATTTGCACCTTAATTCAGGCCAAAGCATTTCTGACAAGTTTAATGACGGGATCATAACAAGGGTCTAGAAGCCCGCAAGCCTGGGGGCTGCTCCATGCCACTTCCAGTGGCTTCAGCTGTCAAAGGGGTGCCAGGTGTGGCCCTTTGTGACACAGGCGCCTTGTGTCAGGGCCCTGGATGATGTGGGACATTGTGGTGCCCAGAGGCCCTTGTGACACGGTAGAGCCCCGCCCTGCCCTGCCAGGGGGTATCCAAGGGGCACAGAGCCCTGGGGAGCCCAGTCCCGCCAGAGCCGCTCTCGCAGGAGGAAGCAGCTCCCGGGATTCCTGTGCGTCAGACAACGTCAGACGTGAAGGAGGACCACGTGAACCCCAACTCACAGCCCCCCAGCCCCTTGCCCGGCTGGCTGCCAGACCAGGCCCTCAGTGGGCAGTGGCTGGGGGCAGGCAGCAGCTCAGGCCTGCCCCTGTCGGACACTGAGGAGGAGGGGGCCTTTGTCAACATGGACGAAGAGTGGGAATACGACTCGGATCAAGAGCTTTCCCAGTGGGGAGGCCTTAGTGGCCAAGAACTTTGCCTCTGGGAAGAAGTGACAATCCAAGAGTTTTACCGAGGGCAAGAAGTGACGATCCAGGAAGTTTCCCCATGGGGAGTTGTGACACATCAAGAGTTGCATCAGAGGGAGGTAGGTATGAAAGTCCAGTGGGGGGATGGCACACAGCAAGAGCTGTACTACTGGGAGGAAAGTGTGACCGTCCAGGAGCTGTACCCATGGGAGGAAGAGGATGAGATATGCCAAGAATGGTCCCAGTGGGAAGAAGACCTGACATGCCAAGAGCTGTCCCAGTGGGAAGGGGAGGGACACCAGGAACTGTCTCCTTTGGAAGAAGATGTGCAAGGCCACCTGCACATGTACCAATGGGAAGGAGACAAGAGACAGCCAGAGTTGCCCCAGGTGGGAGACAACAGGGACAAGGAGCTATCACAAGGAAAAGACTACAATGTCCAGGAGCTAGGCCGGTGGGAAAAAGACAGGAGTGACCAAAAGCTGCCCCAATGGGAAGGAAGTGTCAGCAGCCAGGGGCTGCCCCAATGGGCAGAAGGTGTCAGTGACAAGATGTGGGACAAACCCTTGTACCCAGAGAAGGATGAGGATACCCAGGAGGGGCCCGCCTCTCCCAGCAGCGTGGGCACCCAGGTGGCAGGAGAGGCAGCCCATGAGCTGCCCAGCGCCTCTCCTGCCCCAGGGAGTCCCACAGAGGACGAGCTGGCAGCCGCTGCTGCTCCAGCTGGAGCTGCTGAGGAGGAGGAGGAGCCTCCCGAGCCTCTGCCTGCCGAGGTGGAAAAGGCACCAGCTTCTCCTGGCCTCACGGAGGAGGTGCCATCGGCAGCGCCAGAGAGCCCAGTCCCTGCTCCACGCAGCCCCCCAGGCTACAGCCAGGCTCTGCTGGACTTGGCGTGGCACATCAGCCATGAGGTGGTGCAAGAGGCTGTGCTTGAGGCCCAGGCATCTGGCCAGCAGCCAGAGGAACAGAGGGACCTGGAGCAAAGCACAGCTGCAGAACTAGAAGCAGCAGCTCCAGAAGAAAAGCAAGAGAGCCCCATCTCTGGCCTGCACAGCCCCTGCTGCACCCCCAGCGCCTCGCCCAGCCCACTGGGAGCCCAAGCCCTCAGTGAGCAGCAGGAGGAGGCAGACAGGGGCTCAGTCCTGGCAGAGAAAGAGACTGAGGAGAGGGACTCAGCTGGGGAGCTCGAGCTTTCTCAGTGCAAAGATGAGGAAAACACAGAGCTGTCCCAAGGAGAAACCAACAGACACCAGGAAGGGTCCCAAGGAGAAGCCTGCATTGAGCAGGAGCTGTCCCTGGAAGAAGCCAGGGACGACCAGGAAGGGTCCCAAGGGGAAGCCTGCATTGAGCAGGAACTATCCCTAGAAAAAGACAGCAATGACCAGGATGTGTTCCAAGGGGAAGCCTGCATTGAGCAGGAGCTGTCCCAAGAAGACAGCAATAACCAGGATGTATTGCAAGGGGAAGCCTGCATTGGGCAGGAGCTGTCCCTTGAAAAAGACAGCAATAACCAGGATGTATTGCAAGGGGAAGCCTGCACTGAGCAGGAGCTATCCCTAGAAAAAGACAGCAATGATCAGGATGGGTCCCAAGAGGAAGCCTGCATTGAGCAGGAGCTCTCCCCAGAAGAAGCCGGTAGCTACCACGAGCTCTCCGATTGGGATGAATCCATTGCGGAAGAGCTCTCCCTAGGAGAAGCCAGCAGCTACCTAGAAGTTTCTGACTGGGAAGAAGGCACGGAGAAAGGCCTTTCTCAAGGACAAGTCGGTAGCTCCCAAAATCTCTCTGACTGGGAGGAAGACAGCGAGCATGAGCTGTCCCATGGAGATGTCAGTAGCTACCAAGAAGTGTCTGACTGGGAAGAGTCCATTGGCCAGGAGGTTTCTGAAGAGGAAGACTCCGTTGGTCAGGAGGTTTCCAAAGGGAATGGCAAGAGGCCTTCAGCTCAGTCCAGCTGGGAAAATGACAGTGACCGAGACCTGATGCAGGACAGCTGGGAACAGAACATTGGGGACAAGCCCTTGCTGCAGGAGGAGGACGAGTGGGATGGAGTGAGCCTCCTCGAGCTCCGGGAAGAAGACAGAGAGCTGGGAGGTTTGGCAGGAGGCAGGCTCCCAGTGCCTGCCCCTCGCGAGGCCTGGGTTGAGCATGGGCCATCTGAGCCGTGCCCCCAAGCGCCGCTCTGTGCCTCGCCTCCCCAGCTGGGAGCCCAGGCCCTCAGGCAGCAGCTGAGTCCCCGCAAGAAACGTCCCTCCCGCCTCGGGCGGGCGCTGCGGATGCTGCGCGGCCTATTCCGCTGCTCCTGCCTGGCGCCACGGCCCGAGGATTAGGGCTGCGGCCGGCGCCAGCCCGGGCCCCCTGGACGGCAGCTGGCTGGCAGCCTGCCCCACATCCTGGGGGAGCCACACGGGCTGCCTTTGCCTGGACATGTCCCTGCAGCCTCAGCAATCCCTGGCTGCTTTGGAGCATCCCAAGCCACTCTCCCCAAGAGCAAATATTACCCATGTGGCCAGCCTCAGACCAGTATCCACACGGGACACTTGGTGCCAGGTGGCTCAGCGGTGAAGGCCAGACGCTCATCAGGGTGGGAAGAGACCTTGAAAGTCATCCAGTCCCACCGTCACCCTGGCATCACCATCATCACCCTGAAACCATGTCCCCACGTGCCACATCCAGACAAGACTTGAACACTTCCAGAGACAGTGACTCTACCACCTCCCTGAGCAACTTCTTGCAATCGATTCCTGACCACTCTGTCAGGGAAAAGTTGTTTGGAATATTTCATCTGTACCTCCCCTGGTGGAATCCAAGGCCATTTCCTCTCATCCTGAAAGGACTACGTGCTGATCCTTTGGGATTTTATCCATGAGGAATGGGCGCAGACAGGAGGTATTGCTCCCAGGACTCCACTGCATGGCTTCACCAAACAATTCTTCCAAAACACAGGGAAGTTGGCTTTAAGAAATAGTGGCAGTAGTGAAAAGCAAAACAAAACAAAACAAAACAAACAAACAAACAAAAAAAACCAAACCAAAACAAAACACAAAAAACCCCTAAAACCAACACAAAACACAAAAAAATCCACAAAAAGAAAAATAATAGGAATAGGACTAATAATAATACAAAGAAGATGAAGAAAATGAAGAAATAGTGGTAGTAAATAAGAAAAAGAAGTAAACTTAAGAATAAGAACAAGAAAAAAAAGAATAATAAGAAGAATGAGAATAAGAGTGAGAATAAGAGCAAGAATAAGAATAGGATTAAGAATAAGAATAAGAATAGGAAAAAGGAAAAGAAAAAATAATAAGAAAAAGAATAGGAAAAAGCATAAGAATAAGAATAAAAATAAGAATTAAAAAAATAAGAATGAGAATGAGAATGAGAATGAGAATGAGAAGAAGAAGAAGAGGAAGAATAAGAATAAGAATAAGAATAAGAATAAGAATAAGAATAAGAATAAGAATAAGAATAAGAATAAGAATAGAAACAAGACAAAGTAAAAAGAATAAATCTAAGACTAAGTTGATGTAGAAGAAGAAAGAGGAGTAAAAGTAAATACTAAGAAGAAGGAGAAGAAGCATGGGGATCAGAAGAAGAAGAAGAAGAGGCTAAAGAAGAAGATTAAATAGTAGGAGTAACAAATTATTATTATTAGAACAATAATATCAAGTTAAAATACACATCCACACATCCTCTAGCATCACAGAAAGGTTTAATTTGGGAAGGACCTCAAACCTTTCTATCTCTCTCCTTCACAATTCTTGTTAAATAAAATCCACATTCAATAAAATCTGTATGTTGTCATCATATGGTCTCATTTGAACCTTAATTTGGGCAGAGGCATCTCTCCCTAATCCAATCCTAACAGTTATTAAATGAGTATCACTCGGCTTCATCTCATTGTTTCACTTCAGGCAAACCTGACAAATGTATCTCTTCCAGGGAGGGGGCATCCACAAAGCCTCTGGGAAACCTATGCCAATGCCTCACCAGCCTCACAGAAGAGAATGTCTTCCTGCTATTTAATCCATATCTGTTTCAGTTAAAGGCCACTGCCCTTTCTTCTATCATCACTACATATGCCTGTGAAAAGTCTCTCTCCATCATTCTTGTAGGGGGCCCTCTTAGGTACTGGCAAGGGTTCTAAGGTTTCCCTGGGGTCTTCTCTTCCCTAGGCTGAACAACGCTAACACTCCCAACCTGTCTTCAAAGCAGAGGTTCTCCAACGCTCTTAGGAACCCTCAGTCGCTCTCCTCTGAACTCATTCTAACAGGCCCGCATCCCTTATCCTGGGGCCCCCAGACACAGAGGTAGTGGTGCGGGTGAGATTTCAAACAATGGACTAGAGGGCCACAATTACCTCCCTTGACCTGCAGCTCTTTGCTCCTTTCCATGCAGCTCAGCCCACGGGTGGCTTTTTGGGCTGGCAGCACAGATTGTTGGCTCACGCTGAGCTTCTCCTCCATCAGCACCCCCAAGTCCTTCTCCTCAGCCCCTGCCCCACTCAGCTTCCTGTGCCCTGCAAACCCTGTGCTGAGAGGGAGCTCCATGCACTCTCTGTGTCACTGGCGAAGCCATTCAAGAGCCCCAGGGCCAAGGCCAGAGCCCTGATGGACGCTCCTCGTCCCCAGCCTCCACCTGGGCATGGAGCCACTGACCACAGCTCCCCAGCTGCCTCCATCTGGCCAAGTCTTCATGCCCTGCATAGCCCACCCTCCAAAGGCAGGGCTGTGCAGTGTGGGGCTTGAGGTGTCGTGTGGCACTGTGTCCAAAGCCTCACAGGGGCTCTGGGCACATCAGGATTGTCAGAGACTGAAATGTTATGGGTAAGGACTTAAACATTGTTACAAAGGAGTTTTGCCCATTATGGCAAAACTGTATAAAGAGGCTGAGACTCCCCAAGCCCACCTCTCCTTCACCTGACTGCAGCTTTGGGCTGGGACTTAAGCTGCCTAACAGAACTTGAGATAGCATGACGGCGACATTAGTGCTCAGTTACCTCTGGTCTAGGAACAAGGAAACAAGACTAAGGGAGGAGAAGGTACCCACAAGAAAGCCAAACGCAGAAGCTGTCCTGAAAATCAGCTTGGGCTGGATTCAGCCTGGGGAGGCCATAGGCCACAGGCTCATCTGCTGAGGCCAGGTTTGCACACACTCCCTGTCTTGGTTTGAAAGACAGGTGTCTGCTAAGGAAGGCAGGAGCCTCCCTTGGAATGGCAGATGCAACCCCCCCTTCCCTCCGAGTTATTATAATTTTGAAATCAAGGGGCTTTTAGGCAAAGATGTGGGAAAATAGGAAGAACAGTTCTTTACTATGATAGATCTCTATGTGTATAACCAGTCAAGCAAACAGCAACAATTCTGGCAGTAGCAGCAAACAATCCCAAGCCCAGTGCCAGCCCTCTGGGCTGTCGGGCCCTTTCCCCTGGGGTGCAGTTCCGCTCGCAGCCGGCAGGGGCGCTGGCGGCTCCCGGTGAGCAGGGCAGGTGCGATGGTTCCCCCGCGGCTGCAGGGGGCGCTCCGGAGCGAGCTCGGGGAGCACGCGGCCCTGGTGGCCTGGGATGCCGGGAAGGGATGGGACAAAGGCTTGGCAAAGCCCTGGGCAGCCGATCCCGGTGTCCGGCCGGACCCTGGGCAACAGCAGGCTGGAGCGGCAGGCTGGAGCGGCAGGGACGAGCACAAATCCTGGGTGGCAGGCGAGATGTATCCAAAGCGCGGAGCTGCGGTGGGAGCCCCCCGGAGGTCTGGGCAGGCAGGATGAGCAGGGCTACAAGGTAGCGAAGGCTCAAAGCAATGGTGGGGGCAGGGAAGGCGGGCTTTGGATCCCGGGGTTTCTCTGGCAGAAGGAAAAGCAGCCAAAGAAAGCAGCCTCCCTCTCTGTCCAAACGCCGGGCACCGACTGTCCACACACCCAGGCAAAACCAAAGAGTAGCCAGATGCACCCCACCCCCATCGCCAGCTCTTTTGTTTGATGAAATATGCAGCCATTTGTCCCCCTAGCAACACATATGGGGAAAATTCCTGGAACAGAAAAAAAACCCAGCAGAGCTCCTAAAACCCCAACACTCCCCCACAACCAAGAAGGGAGGAGGAGAGTTTTGGGGCTGTGGCGTGACCTCTGGTCAGAGGCACTGAACACCCATCCTCCCTCACACAAACTGGCTCAGCTGTAAAACCCCCCACCCTGGGAAGGCCACATCCATGAGAAATTCACATGACGGGCAGCTGAGCAGGTGTCATAATCCATCAAAGACCCCCAAAGCGCTCCCCAGACTCACTGCTGAGGCCTTGCAGCAGAGCATCACACGCGATGCAAAGGGATACAACAGATCCAGAGTCTGTTGCAAGAGACTGTGTCAAACTTGCCCCCCACCAGGGCAGGTACCTGGGCGTTCCCACCTGGCCCAAACGTACGTCAATCCCCCAAACTCCATGTTTCCAGGGAACCCTTACCGCCAAGAAGCCCTGATGGAGAGCATCAACAGAATGCCATTGGCATCCTCAGAGTGGTGATGTTTTTAAATCTGTCTCTGTCACTCTCTTTGTCTGCCCCCACCTCTTTTCTATTTCTTTCTCTTTCTCTCTCTTTCTCTCTCTCTCTCTCTCTCACTTACTGTTCAATAAAACCCATACTACTGACTTTGGCATATGGCCTCATTTGCACCTTAATTCAGGCCAAAGCATTTCTGACAAGTTTAATGACGGGATCATAACAAGGGTCTAGAAGCCCGCAAGCCTGGGGGCTGCTCCATGCCACTTCCAGTGGCTTCAGCTGTCAAAGGGGTGCCAGGTGTGGCCCTTTGTGACACAGGCGCCTTGTGTCAGGGCCCTGGATGATGTGGGACATTGTGGTGCCCAGAGGCCCTTGTGACACGGTAGAGCCCCGCCCTGCCCTGCCAGGGGGTATCCAAGGGGCGCAGAGCCCTGGGGAGCCCAGTCCCGCCAGAGCCGCTCTCGCAGGAGGAAGCAGCTCCCGGGATTCCTGTGCGTCAGACAACGTCAGACGTGAAGGAGGACCACGTGAACCCCAACTCACAGCCCCCCAGCCCCTTGCCCGGCTGGCTGCCAGACCAGGCCCTCAGTGGGCAGTGGCTGGGGGCAGGCAGCAGCTCAGGCCTGCCCCTGTCGGACACTGAGGAGGAGGGGGCCTTTGTCAACATGGACGAAGAGTGGGAATACGACTCGGATCAAGAGCTTTCCCAGTGGGGAGGCCTTAGTGGCCAAGAACTTTGCCTCTGGGAAGAAGTGACAATCCAAGAGTTTTACCGAGGGCAAGAAGTGACGATCCAGGAAGTTTCCCCATGGGGAGTTGTGACACATCAAGAGTTGCATCAGAGGGAGGTAGGTATGAAAGTCCAGTGGGGGGATGGCACACAGCAAGAGCTGTACTACTGGGAGGAAAGTGTGACCGTCCAGGAGCTGTACCCATGGGAGGAAGAGGATGAGATATGCCAAGAATGGTCCCAGTGGGAAGAAGACCTGACATGCCAAGAGCTGTCCCAGTGGGAAGGGGAGGGAGACCAGGAACTGTCTCCTTTGGAAGAAGATGTGCAAGGCCACCTGCACATGTACCAATGGGAAGGAGACAAGAGACAGCCAGAGTTGCCCCAGGTGGGAGACAACAGGGACAAGGAGCTATCACAAGGAAAAGACTACAATGTCCAGGAGCTAGGCCGGTGGGAAAAAGACAGGAGTGACCAAAAGCTGCCCCAATGGGAAGGAAGTGTCAGCAGCCAGGGGCTGCCCCAATGGGCAGAAGGTGTCAGTGACAAGATCTGGGACAAACCCTTGTACCCAGAGAAGGATGAGGATACCCAGGAGGGGCCCGCCTCTCCCAGCAGCGTGGGCACCCAGGTGGCAGGAGAGGCAGCCCATGAGCTGCCCAGCGCCTCTCCTGCCCCAGGGAGTCCCACAGAGGACGAGCTGGCAGCCGCTGCTGCTCCAGCTGGAGCTGCTGAGGAGGAGGAGGAGCCTCCCGAGCCTCTGCCTGCCGAGGTGGAAAAGGCACCAGCTTCTCCTGGCCTCACGGAGGAGGTGCCATCGGCAGCGCCAGAGAGCCCAGTCCCTGCTCCACGCAGCCCCCCAGGCTACAGCCAGGCTCTGCTGGACTTGGCGTGGCACATCAGCCATGAGGTGGTGCGAGAGGCTGTGCTTGAGGCCCAGGCATCTGGCCAGCAGCCAGAGGAACAGAGGGACCTGGAGCAAAGCACAGCTGCAGAACTAGAAGCAGCAGCTCCAGAAGAAAAGCAAGAGAGCCCCATCTCTGGCCTGCACAGCCCCTGCTGCACCCCCAGCGCCTCGCCCAGCCCACTGGGAGCCCAAGCCCTCAGTGAGCAGCAGGAGGAGGCAGACAGGGGCTCAGTCCTGGCAGAGAAAGAGACTGAGGAGAGGGACTCAGCTGGGGAGCTCGAGCTTTCTCAGTGCAAAGATGAGGAAAACACAGAGCTGTCCCAAGGAGAAACCAACAGACACCAGGAAGGGTCCCAAGGAGAAGCCTGCATTGAGCAGGAGCTGTCCCTGGAAGAAGCCAGGGACGACCAGGAAGGGTCCCAAGGGGAAGCCTGCATTGAGCAGGAACTATCCCTAGAAAAAGACAGCAATGACCAGGATGTGTTCCAAGGGGAAGCCTGCATTGAGCAGGAGCTGTCCCAAGAAGACAGCAATAACCAGGATGTATTGCAAGGGGAAGCCTGCATTGGGCAGGAGCTGTCCCTTGAAAAAGACAGCAATAACCAGGATGTATTGCAAGGGGAAGCCTGCACTGAGCAGGAGCTATCCCTAGAAAAAGACAGCAATGATCAGGATGGGTCCCAAGAGGAAGCCAGCACTGAGCAGGAGCTGTCTGTAGATGGAGCCGGTAGGTTTCAGGATGTGTCCCAAGAGGAAGCCTGCATTGAGCAGGAGCTCTCCCCAGAAGAAGCCGGTAGCTACCACGAGCTCTCCGACTGGGATGAATCCATTGCGGAAGAGCTCTCCCTAGGAGAAGCCAGCAGCTACCTAGAAGTTTCTGACTGGGAAGAAGGCACGGAGAAAGGCCTTTCTCAAGGACAAGTCGGTAGCTCCCAAAATCTCTCTGACTGGGAGGAAGACAGCGAGCATGAGCTGTCCCATGGAGATGTCAGTAGCTACCAAGAAGTGTCTGACTGGGAAGAGTCCATTGGCCAGGAGGTTTCTGAAGAGGAAGACTCCGTTGGTCAGGAGGTTTCCAAAGGGAATGGCAAGAGGCCTTCAGCTCAGTCCAGCTGGGAAAATGACAGTGACCGAGACCTGATGCAGGACAGCTGGGAACAGAACATTGGGGACAAGCCCTTGCTGCAGGAGGAGGACGAGTGGGATGGAGTGAGCCTCCTCGAGCTCCGTGAAGAAGACAGAGAGCTGGGAGGTTTGGCAGGAGGCAGGCTCCCAGTGCCTGCCCCTCGCGAGGCCTGGGTTGAGCATGGGCCATCTGAGCCGTGCCCCCAAGCGCCGCTCTGTGCCTCGCCTCCCCAGCTGGGAGCCCAGGCCCTCAGGCAGCAGCTGAGTCCCCGCAAGAAACGTCCCTCCCGCCTCGGGCGGGCGCTGCGGATGCTGCGCGGCCTATTCCGCTGCTCCTGCCTGGCGCCACGGCCCGAGGATTAGGGCTGCGGCCGGCGCCAGCCCGGGCCCCCTGGACGGCAGCTGGCTGGCAGCCTGCCCCACATCCTGGGGGAGCCACACGGGCTGCCTTTGCCTGGACATGTCCCTGCAGCCTCAGCAATCCCTGGCTGCTTTGGAGCATCCCAAGCCACTCTCCCCAAGAGCAAATATTACCCATGTGGCCAGCCTCAGACCAGTATCCACACGGGACACTTGGTGCCAGGTGGCTCAGCGGTGAAGGCCAGAGGCTCATCAGGGTGGGAAGAGACCTTGAAAGTCATCCAGTCCCACCGTCACCCTGGCATCACCATCATCACCCTGAAACCATGTCCCCACGTGCCACATCCAGACAAGACTTGAACACTTCCAGAGACAGTGACTCTACCACCTCCCTGAGCAACTTCTTGCAATCGATTCCTGACCACTCTGTCAGGGAAAAGTTGTTTGGAATATTTCATCTGTACCTCCCCTGGTGGAATCCAAGGCCATTTCCTCTCATCCTGAAAGGACTACGTGCTGATCCTTTGGGATTTTATCCATGAGGAATGGGCGCAGACAGGAGGTATTGCTCCCAGGACTCCACTGCATGGCTTCACCAAACAATTCTTCCAAAACACAGGGAAGTTGGCTTTAAGAAATAGTGGCAGTAGTGAAAAGCAAAACAAAACAAAACAAAACAAACAAACAAACAAAAAAAACCAAACCAAAACAAAACACAAAAAACCCCTAAAACCAACACAAAACACAAAAAAATCCACAAAAAGAAAAATAATAGGAATAGGACTAATAATAATACAAAGAAGATGAAGAAAATGAAGAAATAGTGGTAGTAAATAAGAAAAAGAAGTAAACTTAAGAATAAGAACAAGAAAAAAAAGAATAATAATAAGAATGAGAATAAGAGTGAGAATAAGAGCAAGAATAAGAATAGGATTAAGAATAAGAATAAGAATAGGAAAAAGGAAAAGAAAAAATAATAAGAAAAAGAATAGGAAAAAGCATAAGAATAAGAATAAAAATAAGAATTAAAAAAATAAGAATGAGAATGAGAATGAGAATGAGAATGAGAAGAAGAAGAAGAGGAAGAATAAGAATAAGAATAAGAATAAGAATAAGAATAAGAATAAGAATAGAAACAAGACAAAGTAAAAAGAATAAATCTAAGACTAAGTTGATGTAGAAGAAAGAGGAGTAAAAGTAAATACTAAGAAGAAGGAGAAGAAGCATGGGGATCAGAAGAAGAAGAAGAAGAGGCTAAAGAAGAAGATTAAATAGTAGGAGTAACAAATTATTATTATTAGAACAATAATATCAAGTTAAAATACACATCCACACATCCTCTAGCATCACAGAAAGGTTTAATTTGGGAAGGACCTCAAACCTTTCTATCTCTCTCCTTCACAATTCTTGTTAAATAAAATCCACATTCAATAAAATCTGTATGTTGTCATCATATGGTCTCATTTGAACCTTAATTTGGGCAGAGGCATCTCTCCCTAATCCAATCCTAACAGTTATTAAATGAGTATCACTCGGCTTCATCTCATTGTTTCACTTCAGGCAAACCTGACAAATGTATCTCTTCCAGGGAGGGGGCATCCACAAAGCCTCTGGGAAACCTATGCCAATGCCTCACCAGCCTCACAGAAGAGAATGTCTTCCTGCTATTTAATCCATATCTGTTTCAGTTAAAGGCCACTGCCCTTTCTTCTATCATCACTACATATGCCTGTGAAAAGTCTCTCTCCATCATTCTTGTAGGGGGCCCTCTTAGGTACTGGCAAGGGTTCTAAGGTTTCCCTGGGGTCTTCTCTTCCCTAGGCTGAACAACGCTAACACTCCCAACCTGTCTTCAAAGCAGAGGTTCTCCAACGCTCTTAGGAACCCTCAGTCGCTCTCCTCTGAACTCATTCTAACAGGCCCGCATCCCTTATCCTGGGGCCCCCAGACACAGAGGTAGTGGTGCGGCTGAGATTTCAAACAATGGACTAGAGGGCCACAATTACCTCCCTTGACCTGCAGCTCTTTGCTCCTTTCCATGCAGCTCAGCCCACGGGTGGCTTTTTGGGCTGGCAGCACAGATTGTTGGCTCACGCTGAGCTTCTCCTCCATCAGCACCCCCAAGTCCTTCTCCTCAGCCCCTGCCCCACTCAGCTTCCTGTCCCCTGCAAACCCTGTGCTGAGAGGGAGCTCCATGCACTCTCTGTGTCACTGGCGAAGCCATTCAAGAGCCCCAGGGCCAAGGCCAGAGCCCTGATGGACGCTCCTCGTCCCCAGCCTCCACCTGGGCATGGAGCCACTGACCACAGCTCCCCAGCTGCCTCCATCTGGCCAATTCTTCATGCCCTGCATAGCCCACCCTCCAAAGGCAGGGCTGTGCAGTGTGGGGCTTGAGGTGTCGTGTGGCACTGTGTCCAAAGCCTCACAGGGGCTCTGGGCACATCAGGATTGTCAGAGACTGAAATGTTATGGGTAAGGACTTAAACATTGTTACAAAGGAGTTTTGCCCATTATGGCAAAACTGTATAAAGAGGCTGAGACTGCCCAAGCCCACCTCTCCTTCACCTGACTGCAGCTTTGGGCTGGGACTTAAGCTGCCTAACAGAACTTGAGATAGCATGACGGCGACATTAGTGCTCAGTTACCTCTGGTCTAGGAACAAGGAAACAAGACTAAGGGAGGAGAAGGTACCCACAAGAAAGCCAAACGCAGAAGCTGTCCTGAAAATCAGCTTGGGCTGGATTCAGCCTGGGGAGGCCATAGGCCACAGGCTCATCTGCTGAGGCCAGGTTTGCACACACTCCCTGTCTTGGTTTGAAAGACAGGTGTCTTCTAAGGAAGGCAGGAGCCTCCCTTGGAATGGCAGATGCAACCCCCCCTTCCCTCCGAGTTATTATAATTTTGAAATCAAGGGGCTTTTAGGCAAAGATGTGGGAAAATAGGAAGAACAGTTCTTTACTATGATAGATCTCTATGTGTATAACCAGTCAAGCAAACAGCAACAATTCTGGCAGTAGCAGCAAACAATCCCAAGCCCAGTGCCAGCCCTCTGGGCTGTCGGGCCCTTTCCCCTGGGGTGCAGTTCCGCTCGCAGCCGGCAGGGGCGCTGGCGGCTCCCGGTGAGCAGGGCAGGTGCGATGGTTCCCCCGCGGCTGCAGGGGGCGCTCCGGAGCGAGCTCGGGGAGCACGCGGCCCTGGTGGCCTGGGATGCCGGGAAGGGATGGGACAAAGGCTTGGCAAAGCCCTGGGCAGCCGATCCCGGTGTCCGGCCGGACCCTGGGCAACAGCAGGCTGGAGCGGCAGGCTGGAGCGGCAGGGACGAGCACAAATCCTGGGTGGCAGGCGAGATGTATCCAAAGCGCGGAGCTGCGGTGGGAGCCCCCCGGAGGTCTGGGCAGGCAGGATGAGCAGGGCTACAAGGTAGCGAAGGCTCAAAGCAATGGTGGGGGCAGGGAAGGCGGGCTTTGGATCCCGGGGTTTCTCTGGCAGAAGGAAAAGCAGCCAAAGAAAGCAGCCTCCCTCTCTGTCCAAACGCCGGGCACCGACTGTCCACACACCCAGGCAAAACAAAAGAGTAGCCAGATGCACCCCACCCCCATCGCCAGCTCTTTTGTTTGATGAAATATGCAGCCATTTGTCCCCCTAGCAACACATATGGGGAAAATTCCTGGAACAGAAAAAAAACCCAGCAGAGCTCCTAAAACCCCAACACTCCCCCACAACCAAGAAGGGAGGAGGAGAGTTTTGGGGCTGTGGCGTGACCTCTGGTCAGAGGCACTGAACACCCATCCTCCCTCACACAAACTGGCTCAGCTGTAAAACCCCCCACCCTGGGAAGGCCACATCCATGAGAAATTCACATGACGGGCAGCTGAGCAGGTGTCATAATCCATCAAAGACCCCCAAAGCGCTCCCCAGACTCATTGCTGAGGCCTTGCAGCAGAGCATCACACGCGATGCAAAGGGATACAACAGATCCAGAGTCTGTTGCAAGAGACTGTGTCAAACTTGCCCCCCACCAGGGCAGGTACCTGGGCGTTCCCACCTGGCCCAAACGTACGTCAATCCCCCAAACTCCATGTTTCCAGGGAACCCTTACCGCCAAGAAGCCCTGATGGAGAGCATCAACAGAATGCCATTGGCATCCTCAGAGTGGTGATGTTTTTAAATCTGTCTCTGTCACTCTCTTTGTCTGCCCCCACCTCTTTTCTATTTCTTTCTCTTTCTCTTTCTCTTTCTCTCTCTTTCTCTCTCTCTCTCTCTCTCACTTACTGTTCAATAAAACCCATACTACTGACTTTGGCATATGGCCTCATTTGCACCTTAATTCAGGCCAAAGCATTTCTGACAAGTTTAATGACGGGATCATAACAAGGGTCTAGAAGCCCGCAAGCCTGGGGGCTGCTCCATGCCACTTCCAGTGGCTTCAGCTGTCAAAGGGGTGCCAGGTGTGGCCCTTTGTGACACAGGCGCCTTGTGTCAGGGCCCTGGATGATGTGGGACATTGTGGTGCCCAGAGGCCCTTGTGACACGGTAGAGCCCCGCCCTGCCCTGCCAGGGGGTATCCAAGGGGCACAGAGCCCTGGGGAGCCCAGTCCCGCCAGAGCCGCTCTCGCAGGAGGAAGCAGCTCCCGGGATTCCTGTGCGTCAGACAACGTCAGACGTGAAGGAGGACCACGTGAACCCCAACTCACAGCCCCCCAGCCCCTTGCCCGGCTGGCTGCCAGACCAGGCCCTCAGTGGGCAGTGGCTGGGGGCAGGCAGCAGCTCAGGCCTGCCCCTGTCGGACACTGAGGAGGAGGGGGCCTTTGTCAACATGGACGAAGAGTGGGAATACGACTCGGATCAAGAGCTTTCCCAGTGGGGAGGCCTTAGTGGCCAAGAACTTTGCCTCTGGGAAGAAGTGACAATCCAAGAGTTTTACCGAGGGCAAGAAGTGACGATCCAGGAAGTTTCCCCATGGGGAGTTGTGACACATCAAGAGTTGCATCAGAGGGAGGTAGGTATGAAAGTCCAGTGGGGGGATGGCACACAGCAAGAGCTGTACTACTGGGAGGAAAGTGTGACCATCCAGGAGCTGTACCCATGGGAGGAAGAGGATGAGATATGCCAAGAATGGTCCCAGTGGGAAGAAGACCTGACATGCCAAGAGCTGTCCCAGTGGGAAGGGGAGGGAGACCAGGAACTGTCTCCTTTGGAAGAAGATGTGCAAGGCCACCTGCACATGTACCAATGGGAAGGAGACAAGAGACAGCCAGAGTTGCCCCAGGTGGGAGACAACAGGGACAAGGAGCTATCACAAGGAAAAGACTACAATGTCCAGGAGCTAGGCCGGTGGGAAAAAGACAGGAGTGACCAAAAGCTGCCCCAATGGGAAGGAAGTGTCAGCAGCCAGGGGCTGCCCCAATGGGCAGAAGGTGTCAGTGACAAGATGTGGGACAAACCCTTGTACCCAGAGAAGGATGAGGATACCCAGGAGGGGCCCGCCTCTCCCAGCAGCATGGGCACCCAGGTGGCAGGAGAGGCAGCCCATGAGCTGCCCAGCGCCTCTCCTGCCCCAGGGAGTCCCACAGAGGACGAGCTGGCAGCCGCTGCTGCTCCAGCTGGAGCTGCTGAGGAGGAGGAGGAGCCTCCCGAGCCTCTGCCTGCCGAGGTGGAAAAGGCACCAGCTTCTCCTGGCCTCACGGAGGAGGTGCCATCGGCAGCGCCAGAGAGCCCAGTCCCTGCTCCACGCAGCCCCCCAGGCTACAGCCAGGCTCTGCTGGACTTGGCGTGGCACATCAGCCATGAGGTGGTGCGAGAGGCTGTGCTTGAGGCCCAGGCATCTGGCCAGCAGCCAGAGGAACAGAGGGACCTGGAGCAAAGCACAGCTGCAGAACTAGAAGCAGCAGCTCCAGAAGAAAAGCAAGAGAGCCCCATCTCTGGCCTGCACAGCCCCTGCTGCACCCCCAGCGCCTCGCCCAGCCCACTGGGAGCCCAAGCCCTCAGTGAGCAGCAGGAGGAGGCAGACAGGGGCTCAGTCCTGGCAGAGAAAGAGACTGAGGAGAGGGACTCAGCTGGGGAGCTCGAGCTTTCTCAGTGCAAAGATGAGGAAAACACAGAGCTGTCCCAAGGAGAAACCAACAGACACCAGGAAGGGTCCCAAGGAGAAGCCTGCATTGAGCAGGAGCTGTCCCTGGAAGAAGCCAGGGACGACCAGGAAGGGTCCCAAGGGGAAGCCTGCATTGAGCAGGAACTATCCCTAGAAAAAGACAGCAATGACCAGGATGTGTTCCAAGGGGAAGCCTGCATTGAGCAGGAGCTGTCCCAAGAAGACAGCAATAACCAGGATGTATTGCAAGGGGAAGCCTGCATTGGGCAGGAGCTGTCCCTTGAAAAAGACAGCAATAACCAGGATGTATTGCAAGGGGAAGCCTGCACTGAGCAGGAGCTATCCCTAGAAAAAGACAGCAATGATCAGGATGGGTCCCAAGAGGAAGCCTGCATTGAGCAGGAGCTCTCCCCAGAAGAAGCCGGTAGCTACCACGAGCTCTCCGATTGGGATGAATCCATTGCGGAAGAGCTCTCCCTAGGAGAAGCCAGCAGCTACCTAGAAGTTTCTGACTGGGAAGAAGGCACGGAGAAAGGCCTTTCTCAAGGACAAGTTGGTAGCTCCCAAAATCTCTCTGACTGGGAGGAAGACAGCGAGCATGAGCTGTCCCATGGAGATGTCAGTAGCTACCAAGAAGTGTCTGACTGGGAAGAGTCCATTGGCCAGGAGGTTTCTGAAGAGGAAGACTCCGTTGGTCAGGAGGTTTCCAAAGGGAATGGCAAGAGGCCTTCAGCTCAGTCCAGCTGGGAAAATGACAGTGACCGAGACCTGATGCAGGACAGCTGGGAACAGAACATTGGGGACAAGCCCTTGCTGCAGGAGGAGGACGAGTGGGATGGAGTGAGCCTCCTCGAGCTCCGGGAAGAAGACAGAGAGCTGGGAGGTTTGGCAGGAGGCAGGCTCCCAGTGCCTGCCCCTCGCGAGGCCTGGGTTGAGCATGGGCCATCTGAGCCGTGCCCCCAAGCGCCGCTCTGTGCCTCGCCTCCCCAGCTGGGAGCCCAGGCCCTCAGGCAGCAGCTGAGTCCCCGCAAGAAACGTCCCTCCCGCCTCGGGCGGGCGCTGCGGATGCTGCGCGGCCTATTCCGCTGCTCCTGCCTGGCGCCACGGCCCGAGGATTAGGGCTGCGGCCGGCGCCAGCCCGGGCCCCCTGGACGGCAGCTGGCTGGCAGCCTGCCCCACATCCTGGGGGAGCCACACGGGCTGCCTTTGCCTGGACATGTCCCTGCAGCCTCAGCAATCCCTGGCTGCTTTGGAGCATCCCAAGCCACTCTCCCCAAGAGCAAATATTACCCATGTGGCCAGCCTCAGACCAGTATCCACACGGGACACTTGGTGCCAGGTGGCTCAGCGGTGAAGGCCAGAGGCTCATCAGGGTGGGAAGAGACCTTGAAAGTCATCCAGTCCCACCGTCACCCTGGCATCACCATCATCACCCTGAAACCATGTCCCCACGTGCCACATCCAGACAAGACTTGAACACTTCCAGAGACAGTGACTCTACCACCTCCCTGAGCAACTTCTTGCAATCGATTCCTGACCACTCTGTCAGGGAAAAGTTGTTTGGAATATTTCATCTGTACCTCCCCTGGTGGAATCCAAGGCCATTTCCTCTCATCCTGAAAGGACTACGTGCTGATCCTTTGGGATTTTATCCATGAGGAATGGGCGCAGACAGGAGGTATTGCTCCCAGGACTCCACTGCATGGCTTCACCAAACAATTCTTCCAAAACACAGGGAAGTTGGCTTTAAGAAATAGTGGCAGTAGTGAAAAGCAAAACAAAACAAAACAAAACAAACAAACAAACAAAAAAAACCAAACCAAAACAAAACACAAAAAACCCCTAAAACCAACACAAAACACAAAAAAATCCACAAAAAGAAAAATAATAGGAATAGGACTAATAATAATACAAAGAAGATGAAGAAAATGAAGAAATAGTGGTAGTAAATAAGAAAAAGAAGTAAACTTAAGAATAAGAACAAGAAAAAAAAGAATAATAATAAGAATGAGAATAAGAGTGAGAATAAGAGCAAGAATAAGAATAGGATTAAGAATAAGAATAAGAATAGGAAAAAGGAAAAGAAAAAATAATAAGAAAAAGAATAGGAAAAAGCATAAGAATAAGAATAAAAATAAGAATTAAAAAAATAAGAATGAGAATGAGAATGAGAATGAGAATGAGAATAAGAAGAAGAGGAAGAATAAGAATAAGAATAAGAATAAGAATAAGAATAAGAATAAGAATAAGAATAAGAATAAGAATAAGAATAGAAACAAGACAAAGTAAAAAGAATAAATCTAAGACTAAGTTGATGTAGAAGAAGAAAGAGGAGTAAAAGTAAATACTAAGAAGAAGGAGAAGAAGCATGGGGATCAGAAGAAGAAGAAGAAGAGGCTAAAGAAGAAGATTAAATAGTAGGAGTAACAAATTATTATTATTAGAACAATAATATCAAGTTAAAATACACATCCACACATCCTCTAGCATCACAGAAAGGTTTAATTTGGGAAGGACCTCAAACCTTTCTATCTCTCTCCTTCACAATTCTTGTTAAATAAAATCCACATTCAATAAAATCTGTATGTTGTCATCATATGGTCTCATTTGAACCTTAATTTGGGCAGAGGCATCTCTCCCTAATCCAATCCTAACAGTTATTAAATGAGTATCACTCGGCTTCATCTCATTGTTTCACTTCAGGCAAACCTGACAAATGTATCTCTTCCAGGGAGGGGGCATCCACAAAGCCTCTGGGAAACCTATGCCAATGCCTCACCAGCCTCACAGAAGAGAATGTCTTCCTGCTATTTAATCCATATCTGTTTCAGTTAAAGGCCACTGCCCTTTCTTCTATCATCACTACATATGCCTGTGAAAAGTCTCTCTCCATCATTCTTGTAGGGGGCCCTCTTAGGTACTGGCAAGGGTTCTAAGGTTTCCCTGGGGTCTTCTCTTCCCTAGGCTGAACAACGCTAACACTCCCAACCTGTCTTCAAAGCAGAGGTTCTCCAACGCTCTTAGGAACCCTCAGTCGCTCTCCTCTGAACTCATTCTAACAGGCCCGCATCCCTTATCCTGGGGCCCCCAGACACAGAGGTAGTGGTGCGGCTGAGATTTCAAACAATGGACTAGAGGGCCACAATTACCTCCCTTGACCTGCAGCTCTTTGCTCCTTTCCATGCAGCTCAGCCCACGGGTGGCTTTTTGGGCTGGCAGCACAGATTGTTGGCTCACGCTGAGCTTCTCCTCCATCAGCACCCCCAAGTCCTTCTCCTCAGCCCCTGCCCCACTCAGCTTCCTGTGCCCTGCAAACCCTGTGCTGAGAGGGAGCTCCATGCACTCTCTGTGTCACTGGCGAAGCCATTCAAGAGCCCCAGGGCCAAGGCCAGAGCCCTGATGGACGCTCCTCGTCCCCAGCCTCCACCTGGGCATGGAGCCACTGACCACAGCTCCCCAGCTGCCTCCATCTGGCCAATTCTTCATGCCCTGCATAGCCCACCCTCCAAAGGCAGGGCTGTGCAGTGTGGGGCTTGAGGTGTCGTGTGGCACTGTGTCCAAAGCCTCACAGGGGCTCTGGGCACATCAGGATTGTCAGAGACTGAAATGTTATGGGTAAGGACTTAAACATTGTTACAAAGGAGTTTTGCCCATTATGGCAAAACTGTATAAAGAGGCTGAGACTCCCCAAGCCCACCTCTCCTTCACCTGACTGCAGCTTTGGGCTGGGACTTAAGCTGCCTAACAGAACTTGAGATAGCATGACGGCGACATTAGTGCTCAGTTACCTCTGGTCTAGGAACAAGGAAACAAGACTAAGGGAGGAGAAGGTACCCACAAGAAAGCCAAACGCAGAAGCTGTCCTGAAAATCAGCTTGGGCTGGATTCAGCCTGGGGAGGCCATAGGCCACAGGCTCATCTGCTGAGGCCAGGTTTGCACACACTCCCTGTCTTGGTTTGAAAGACAGGTGTCTTCTAAGGAAGGCAGGAGCCTCCCTTGGAATGGCAGATGCAACCCCCCCTTCCCTCCGAGTTATTATAATTTTGAAATCAAGGGGCTTTTAGGCAAAGATGTGGGAAAATAGGAAGAACAGTTCTTTACTATGATAGATCTCTATGTGTATAACCAGTCAAGCAAACAGCAACAATTCTGGCAGTAGCAGCAAACAATCCCAAGCCCAGTGCCAGCCCTCTGGGCTGTCGGGCCCTTTCCCCTGGGGTGCAGTTCCGCTCGCAGCCGGCAGGGGCGCTGGCGGCTCCCGGTGAGCAGGGCAGGTGCGATGGTTCCCCCGCGGCTGCAGGGGGCGCTCCGGAGCGAGCTCGGGGAGCACGCGGCCCTGGTGGCCTGGGATGCCGGGAAGGGATGGGACAAAGGCTTCGCAAAGCCCTGGGCAGCCGATCCCGGTGTCCGGCCGGACCCTGGGCAACAGCAGGCTGGAGCGGCAGGCTGGAGCGGCAGGGACGAGCACAAATCCTGGGTGGCAGGCGAGATGTATCCAAAGCGCGGAGCTGCGGTGGGAGCCCCCCGGAGGTCTGGGCAGGCAGGATGAGCAGGGCTACAAGGTAGCGAAGGCTCAAAGCAATGGTGGGGGCAGGGAAGGCGGGCTTTGGATCCCGGGGTTTCTCTGGCAGAAGGAAAAGCAGCCAAAGAAAGCAGCCTCCCTCTCTGTCCAAACGCCGGGCACCGACTGTCCACACACCCAGGCAAAACAAAAGAGTAGCCAGATGCACCCCACCCCCATCGCCAGCTCTTTTGTTTGATGAAATATGCAGCCATTTGTCCCCCTAGCAACACATATGGGGAAAATTCCTGGAACAGAAAAAAAACCCAGCAGAGCTCCTAAAACCCCAACACTCCCCCACAACCAAGAAGGGAGGAGGAGAGTTTTGGGGCTGTGGCGTGACCTCTGGTCAGAGGCACTGAACACCCATCCTCCCTCACACAAACTGGCTCAGCTGTAAAACCCCCCACCCTGGGAAGGCCACATCCATGAGAAATTCACATGACGGGCAGCTGAGCAGGTGTCATAATCCATCAAAGACCCCCAAAGCGCTCCCCAGACTCATTGCTGAGGCCTTGCAGCAGAGCATCACACGCCATGCAAAGGGATACAACAGATCCAGAGTCTGTTGCAAGAGACTGTGTCAAACTTGCCCCCCACCAGGGCAGGTACCTGGGCGTTCCCACCTGGCCCAAACGTACGTCAATCCCCCAAACTCCATGTTTCCAGGGAACCCTTACCGCCAAGAAGCCCTGATGGAGAGCATCAACAGAATGCCATTGGCATCCTCAGAGTGGTGATGTTTTTAAATCTGTCTCTGTCACTCTCTTTGTCTGCCCCCACCTCTTTCCTATTTCTTTCTCTTTCTCTCTCTTTCTCTCTCTCTCTCTCTCTCACTTACTGTTCAATAAAACCCATACTACTGACTTTGGCATATGGCCTCATTTGCACCTTAATTCAGGCCAAAGCATTTCTGACAAGTTTAATGACGGGATCATAACAAGGGTCTAGAAGCCCGCAAGCCTGGGGGCTGCTCCATGCCACTTCCAGTGGCTTCAGCTGTCAAAGGGGTGCCAGGTGTGGCCCTTTGTGACACAGGCGCCTTGTGTCAGGGCCCTGGATGATGTGGGACATTGTGGTGCCCAGAGGCCCTTGTGACACGGTAGAGCCCCGCCCTGCCCTGCCAGGGGGTATCCAAGGGGCGCAGAGCCCTGGGGAGCCCAGTCCCGCCAGAGCCGCTCTCGCAGGAGGAAGCAGCTCCCGGGATTCCTGTGCGTCAGACAACGTCAGACGTGAAGGAGGACCACGTGAACCCCAACTCACAGCCCCCCAGCCCCTTGCCCGGCTGGCTGCCAGACCAGGCCCTCAGTGGGCAGTGGCTGGGGGCAGGCAGCAGCTCAGGCCTGCCCCTGTCGGACACTGAGGAGGAGGGGGCCTTTGTCAACATGGACGAAGAGTGGGAATACGACTCGGATCAAGAGCTTTCCCAGTGGGGAGGCCTTAGTGGCCAAGAACTTTGCCTCTGGGAAGAAGTGACAATCCAAGAGTTTTACCGAGGGCAAGAAGTGACGATCCAGGAAGTTTCCCCATGGGGAGTTGTGACACATCAAGAGTTGCATCAGAGGGAGGTAGGTATGAAAGTCCAGTGGGGGGATGGCACACAGCAAGAGCTGTACTACTGGGAGGAAAGTGTGACCATCCAGGAGCTGTACCCATGGGAGGAAGAGGATGAGATATGCCAAGAATGGTCCCAGTGGGAAGAAGACCTGACATGCCAAGAGCTGTCCCAGTGGGAAGGGGAGGGACACCAGGAACTGTCTCCTTTGGAAGAAGATGTGCAAGGCCACCTGCACATGTACCAATGGGAAGGAGACAAGAGACAGCCAGAGTTGCCCCAGGTGGGAGACAACAGGGACAAGGAGCTATCACAAGGAAAAGACTACAATGTCCAGGAGCTAGGCCGGTGGGAAAAAGACAGGAGTGACCAAAAGCTGCCCCAATGGGAAGGAAGTGTCAGCAGCCAGGGGCTGCCCCAATGGGCAGAAGGTGTCAGTGACAAGATGTGGGACAAACCCTTGTACCCAGAGAAGGATGAGGATACCCAGGAGGGGCCCGCCTCTCCCAGCAGCATGGGCACCCAGGTGGCAGGAGAGGCAGCCCATGAGCTGCCCAGCGCCTCTCCTGCCCCAGGGAGTCCCACAGAGGACGAGCTGGCAGCCGCTGCTGCTCCAGCTGGAGCTGCTGAGGAGGAGGAGGAGCCTCCCGAGCCTCTGCCTGCCGAGGTGGAAAAGGCACCAGCTTCTCCTGGCCTCACGGAGGAGGTGCCATCGGCAGCGCCAGAGAGCCCAGTCCCTGCTCCACGCAGCCCCCCAGGCTACAGCCAGGCTCTGCTGGACTTGGCGTGGCACATCAGCCATGAGGTGGTGCGAGAGGCTGTGCTTGAGGCCCAGGCATCTGGCCAGCAGCCAGAGGAACAGAGGGACCTGGAGCAAAGCACAGCTGCAGAACTAGAAGCAGCAGCTCCAGAAGAAAAGCAAGAGAGCCCCATCTCTGGCCTGCACAGCCCCTGCTGCACCCCCAGCGCCTCGCCCAGCCCACTGGGAGCCCAAGCCCTCAGTGAGCAGCAGGAGGAGGCAGACAGGGGCTCAGTCCTGGCAGAGAAAGAGACTGAGGAGAGGGACTCAGCTGGGGAGCTCGAGCTTTCTCAGTGCAAAGATGAGGAAAACACAGAGCTGTCCCAAGGAGAAACCAACAGACACCAGGAAGGGTCCCAAGGAGAAGCCTGCATTGAGCAGGAGCTGTCCCTGGAAGAAGCCAGGGACGACCAGGAAGGGTCCCAAGGGGAAGCCTGCATTGAGCAGGAACTATCCCTAGAAAAAGACAGCAATGACCAGGATGTGTTCCAAGGGGAAGCCTGCATTGAGCAGGAGCTGTCCCAAGAAGACAGCAATAACCAGGATGTATTGCAAGGGGAAGCCTGCATTGGGCAGGAGCTGTCCCTTGAAAAAGACAGCAATAACCAGGATGTATTGCAAGGGGAAGCCTGCACTGAGCAGGAGCTATCCCTAGAAAAAGACAGCAATGATCAGGATGGGTCCCAAGAGGAAGCCTGCATTGAGCAGGAGCTCTCCCCAGAAGAAGCCGGTAGCTACCACGAGCTCTCCGATTGGGATGAATCCATTGCGGAAGAGCTCTCCCTAGGAGAAGCCAGCAGCTACCTAGAAGTTTCTGACTGGGAAGAAGGCACGGAGAAAGGCCTTTCTCAAGGACAAGTTGGTAGCTCCCAAAATCTCTCTGACTGGGAGGAAGACAGCGAGCATGAGCTGTCCCATGGAGATGTCAGTAGCTACCAAGAAGTGTCTGACTGGGAAGAGTCCATTGGCCAGGAGGTTTCTGAAGAGGAAGACTCCGTTGGTCAGGAGGTTTCCAAAGGGAATGGCAAGAGGCCTTCAGCTCAGTCCAGCTGGGAAAATGACAGTGACCGAGACCTGATGCAGGACAGCTGGGAACAGAACATTGGGGACAAGCCCTTGCTGCAGGAGGAGGACGAGTGGGATGGAGTGAGCCTCCTCGAGCTCCGGGAAGAAGACAGAGAGCTGGGAGGTTTGGCAGGAGGCAGGCTCCCAGTGCCTGCCCCTCGCGAGGCCTGGGTTGAGCATGGGCCATCTGAGCCGTGCCCCCAAGCGCCGCTCTGTGCCTCGCCTCCCCAGCTGGGAGCCCAGGCCCTCAGGCAGCAGCTGAGTCCCCGCAAGAAACGTCCCTCCCGCCTCGGGCGGGCGCTGCGGATGCTGCGCGGCCTATTCCGCTGCTCCTGCCTGGCGCCACGGCCCGAGGATTAGGGCTGCGGCCGGCGCCAGCCCGGGCCCCCTGGACGGCAGCTGGCTGGCAGCCTGCCCCACATCCTGGGGGAGCCACACGGGCTGCCTTTGCCTGGACATGTCCCTGCAGCCTCAGCAATCCCTGGCTGCTTTGGAGCATCCCAAGCCACTCTCCCCAAGAGCAAATATTACCCATGTGGCCAGCCTCAGACCAGTATCCACACGGGACACTTGGTGCCAGGTGGCTCAGCGGTGAAGGCCAGAGGCTCATCAGGGTGGGAAGAGACCTTGAAAGTCATCCAGTCCCACCGTCACCCTGGCATCACCATCATCACCCTGAAACCATGTCCCCACGTGCCACATCCAGACAAGACTTGAACACTTCCAGAGACAGTGACTCTACCACCTCCCTGAGCAACTTCTTGCAATCGATTCCTGACCACTCTGTCAGGGAAAAGTTGTTTGGAATATTTCATCTGTACCTCCCCTGGTGGAATCCAAGGCCATTTCCTCTCATCCTGAAAGGACTACGTGCTGATCCTTTGGGATTTTATCCATGAGGAATGGGCGCAGACAGGAGGTATTGCTCCCAGGACTCCACTGCATGGCTTCACCAAACAATTCTTCCAAAACACAGGGAAGTTGGCTTTAAGAAATAGTGGCAGTAGTGAAAAGCAAAACAAAACAAAACAAAACAAACAAACAAACAAAAAAAACCAAACCAAAACAAAACACAAAAAACCCCTAAAACCAACACAAAACACAAAAAAATCCACAAAAAGAAAAATAATAGGAATAGGACTAATAATAATACAAAGAAGATGAAGAAAATGAAGAAATAGTGGTAGTAAATAAGAAAAAGAAGTAAACTTAAGAATAAGAACAAGAAAAAAAAGAATAATAATAAGAATGAGAATAAGAGTGAGAATAAGAGCAAGAATAAGAATAGGATTAAGAATAAGAATAAGAATAGGAAAAAGGAAAAGAAAAAATAATAAGAAAAAGAATAGGAAAAAGCATAAGAATAAGAATAAAAATAAGAATTAAAAAAATAAGAATGAGAATGAGAATGAGAATGAGAATGAGAATAAGAAGAAGAGGAAGAATAAGAATAAGAATAAGAATAAGAATAAGAATAAGAATAAGAATAAGAATAAGAATAAGAATAAGAATAGAAACAAGACAAAGTAAAAAGAATAAATCTAAGACTAAGTTGATGTAGAAGAAGAAAGAGGAGTAAAAGTAAATACTAAGAAGAAGGAGAAGAAGCATGGGGATCAGAAGAAGAAGAAGAAGAGGCTAAAGAAGAAGATTAAATAGTAGGAGTAACAAATTATTATTATTAGAACAATAATATCAAGTTAAAATACACATCCACACATCCTCTAGCATCACAGAAAGGTTTAATTTGGGAAGGACCTCAAACCTTTCTATCTCTCTCCTTCACAATTCTTGTTAAATAAAATCCACATTCAATAAAATCTGTATGTTGTCATCATATGGTCTCATTTGAACCTTAATTTGGGCAGAGGCATCTCTCCCTAATCCAATCCTAACAGTTATTAAATGAGTATCACTCGGCTTCATCTCATTGTTTCACTTCAGGCAAACCTGACAAATGTATCTCTTCCAGGGAGGGGGCATCCACAAAGCCTCTGGGAAACCTATGCCAATGCCTCACCAGCCTCACAGAAGAGAATGTCTTCCTGCTATTTAATCCATATCTGTTTCAGTTAAAGGCCACTGCCCTTTCTTCTATCATCACTACATATGCCTGTGAAAAGTCTCTCTCCATCATTCTTGTAGGGGGCCCTCTTAGGTACTGGCAAGGGTTCTAAGGTTTCCCTGGGGTCTTCTCTTCCCTAGGCTGAACAACGCTAACACTCCCAACCTGTCTTCAAAGCAGAGGTTCTCCAACGCTCTTAGGAACCCTCAGTGGCTCTCCTCTGAACTCATTCTAACAGGCCCGCATCCCTTATCCTGGGGCCCCCAGACACAGAGGTAGTGGTGCGGCTGAGATTTCAAACAATGGACTAGAGGGCCACAATTACCTCCCTTGACCTGCAGCTCTTTGCTCCTTTCCATGCAGCTCAGCCCACGGGTGGCTTTTTGGGCTGGCAGCACAGATTGTTGGCTCACGCTGAGCTTCTCCTCCATCAGCACCCCCAAGTCCTTCTCCTCAGCCCCTGCCCCACTCAGCTTCCTGTGCCCTGCAAACCCTGTGCTGAGAGGGAGCTCCATGCACTCTCTGTGTCACTGGCGAAGCCATTCAAGAGCCCCAGGGCCAAGGCCAGAGCCCTGATGGACGCTCCTCGTCCCCAGCCTCCACCTGGGCATGGAGCCACTGACCACAGCTCCCCAGCTGCCTCCATCTGGCCAAGTCTTCATGCCCTGCATAGCCCACCCTCCAAAGGCAGGGCTGTGCAGTGTGGGGCTTGAGGTGTCGTGTGGCACTGTGTCCAAAGCCTCACAGGGGCTCTGGGCACATCAGGATTGTCAGAGACTGAAATGTTATGGGTAAGGACTTAAACATTGTTACAAAGGAGTTTTGCCCATTATGGCAAAACTGTATAAAGAGGCTGAGACTCCCCAAGCCCACCTCTCCTTCACCTGACTGCAGCTTTGGGCTGGGACTTAAGCTGCCTAACAGAACTTGAGATAGCATGACGGCGACATTAGTGCTCAGTTACCTCTGGTCTAGGAACAAGGAAACAAGACTAAGGGAGGAGAAGGTACCCACAAGAAAGCCAAACGCAGAAGCTGTCCTGAAAATCAGCTTGGGCTGGATTCAGCCTGGGGAGGCCATAGGCCACAGGCTCATCTGCTGAGGCCAGGTTTGCACACACTCCCTGTCTTGGTTTGAAAGACAGGTGTCTTCTAAGGAAGGCAGGAACCTCCCTTGGAATGGCAGATGCAACCCCCCCTTCCCTCCGAGTTATTATAATTTTGAAATCAAGGGGCTTTTAGGCAAAGATGTGGGAAAATAGGAAGAACAGTTCTTTACTATGATAGATCTCTATGTGTATAACCAGTCAAGCAAACAGCAACAATTCTGGCAGTAGCAGCAAACAATCCCAAGCCCAGTGCCAGCCCTCTGGGCTGTCGGGCCCTTTCCCCTGGGGTGCAGTTCCGCTCGCAGCCGGCAGGGGCGCTGGCGGCTCCCGGTGAGCAGGGCAGGTGCGATGGTTCCCCCGCGGCTGCAGGGGGCGCTCCGGAGCGAGCTCGGGGAGCACGCGGCCCTGGTGGCCTGGGATGCCGGGAAGGGATGGGACAAAGGCTTGGCAAAGCCCTGGGCAGCCGATCCCGGTGTCCGGCCGGACCCTGGGCAACAGCAGGCTGGAGCGGCAGGCTGGAGCGGCAGGGACGAGCACAAATCCTGGGTGGCAGGCGAGATGTATCCAAAGCGCGGAGCTGCGGTGGGAGCCCCCCGCAGGTCTGGGCAGGCAGGATGAGCAGGGCTACAAGGTAGCGAAGGCTCAAAGCAATGGTGGGGGCAGGGAAGGCGGGCTTTGGATCCCGGGGTTTCTCTGGCAGAAGGAAAAGCAGCCAAAGAAAGCAGCCTCCCTCTCTGTCCAAACGCCGGGCACCGACTGTCCACACACCCAGGCAAAACCAAAGAGTAGCCAGATGCACCCCACCCCCATCGCCAGCTCTTTTGTTTGATGAAATATGCAGCCATTTGTCCCCCTAGCAACACATATGGGGAAAATTCCTGGAACAGAAAAAAAACCCAGCAGAGCTCCTAAAACCCCAACACTCCCCCACAACCAAGAAGGGAGGAGGAGAGTTTTGGGGCTGTGGCGTGACCTCTGGTCAGAGGCACTGAACACCCATCCTCCCTCACACAAACTGGCTCAGCTGTAAAACCCCCCACCCTGGGAAGGCCACATCCATGAGAAATTCACATGACGGGCAGCTGAGCAGGTGTCATAATCCATCAAAGACCCCCAAAGCGCTCCCCAGACTCATTGCTGAGGCCTTGCAGCAGAGCATCACACGCCATGCAAAGGGATACAACAGATCCAGAGTCTGTTGCAAGAGACTGTGTCAAACTTGCCCCCCACCAGGGCAGGTACCTGGGCGTTCCCACCTGGCCCAAACGTACGTCAATCCCCCAAACTCCATGTTTCCAGGGAACCCTTACCGCCAAGAAGCCCTGATGGAGAGCATCAACAGAATGCCATTGGCATCCTCAGAGTGGTGATGTTTTTAAATCTGTCTCTGTCACTCTCTTTGTCTGCCCCCACCTCTTTTCTATTTCTTTCTCTTTCTCTTTCTCTTTCTCTCTCTTTCTCTCTCTCTCTCTCTCTCACTTACTGTTCAATAAAACCCATACTACTGACTTTGGCATATGGCCTCATTTGCACCTTAATTCAGGCCAAAGCATTTCTGACAAGTTTAATGACGGGATCATAACAAGGGTCTAGAAGCCCGCAAGCCTGGGGGCTGCTCCATGCCACTTCCAGTGGCTTCAGCTGTCAAAGGGGTGCCAGGTGTGGCCCTTTGTGACACAGGCGCCTTGTGTCAGGGCCCTGGATGATGTGGGACATTGTGGTGCCCAGAGGCCCTTGTGACACGGTAGAGCCCCGCCCTGCCCTGCCAGGGGGTATCCAAGGGGCGCAGAGCCCTGGGGAGCCCAGTCCCGCCAGAGCCGCTCTCGCAGGAGGAAGCAGCTCCCGGGATTCCTGTGCGTCAGACAACGTCAGACGTGAAGGAGGACCACGTGAACCCCAACTCACAGCCCCCCAGCCCCTTGCCCGGCTGGCTGCCAGACCAGGCCCTCAGTGGGCAGTGGCTGGGGGCAGGCAGCAGCTCAGGCCTGCCCCTGTCGGACACTGAGGAGGAGGGGGCCTTTGTCAACATGGACGAAGAGTGGGAATACGACTCGGATCAAGAGCTTTCCCAGTGGGGAGGCCTTAGTGGCCAAGAACTTTGCCTCTGGGAAGAAGTGACAATCCAAGAGTTTTACCGAGGGCAAGAAGTGACGATCCAGGAAGTTTCCCCATGGGGAGTTGTGACACATCAAGAGTTGCATCAGAGGGAGGTAGGTATGAAAGTCCAGTGGGGGGATGGCACACAGCAAGAGCTGTACTACTGGGAGGAAAGTGTGACCATCCAGGAGCTGTACCCATGGGAGGAAGAGGATGAGATATGCCAAGAATGGTCCCAGTGGGAAGAAGACCTGACATGCCAAGAGCTGTCCCAGTGGGAAGGGGAGGGACACCAGGAACTGTCTCCTTTGGAAGAAGATGTGCAAGGCCACCTGCACATGTACCAATGGGAAGGAGACAAGAGACAGCCAGAGTTGCCCCAGGTGGGAGACAACAGGGACAAGGAGCTATCACAAGGAAAAGACTACAATGTCCAGGAGCTAGGCCGGTGGGAAAAAGACAGGAGTGACCAAAAGCTGCCCCAATGGGAAGGAAGTGTCAGCAGCCAGGGGCTGCCCCAATGGGCAGAAGGTGTCAGTGACAAGATGTGGGACAAACCCTTGTACCCAGAGAAGGATGAGGATACCCAGGAGGGGCCCGCCTCTCCCAGCAGCGTGGGCACCCAGGTGGCAGGAGAGGCAGCCCATGAGCTGCCCAGCGCCTCTCCTGCCCCAGGGAGTCCCACAGAGGACGAGCTGGCAGCCGCTGCTGCTCCAGCTGGAGCTGCTGAGGAGGAGGAGGAGCCTCCCGAGCCTCTGCCTGCCGAGGTGGAAAAGGCACCAGCTTCTCCTGGCCTCACGGAGGAGGTGCCATCGGCAGCGCCAGAGAGCCCAGTCCCTGCTCCACGCAGCCCCCCAGGCTACAGCCAGGCTCTGCTGGACTTGGCGTGGCACATCAGCCATGAGGTGGTGCGAGAGGCTGTGCTTGAGGCCCAGGCATCTGGCCAGCAGCCAGAGGAACAGAGGGACCTGGAGCAAAGCACAGCTGCAGAACTAGAAGCAGCAGCTCCAGAAGAAAAGCAAGAGAGCCCCATCTCTGGCCTGCACAGCCCCTGCTGCACCCCCAGCGCCTCGCCCAGCCCACTGGGAGCCCAAGCCCTCAGTGAGCAGCAGGAGGAGGCAGACAGGGGCTCAGTCCTGGCAGAGAAAGAGACTGAGGAGAGGGACTCAGCTGGGGAGCTCGAGCTTTCTCAGTGCAAAGATGAGGAAAACACAGAGCTGTCCCAAGGAGAAACCAACAGACACCAGGAAGGGTCCCAAGGAGAAGCCTGCATTGAGCAGGAGCTGTCCCTGGAAGAAGCCAGGGACGACCAGGAAGGGTCCCAAGGGGAAGCCTGCATTGAGCAGGAACTATCCCTCGAAAAAGACAGCAATGACCAGGATGTGTTCCAAGGGGAAGCCTGCATTGAGCAGGAGCTGTCCCAAGAAGACAGCAATAACCAGGATGTATTGCAAGGGGAAGCCTGCATTGGGCAGGAGCTGTCCCTTGAAAAAGACAGCAATAACCAGGATGTATTGCAAGGGGAAGCCTGCACTGAGCAGGAGCTATCCCTAGAAAAAGACAGCAATGATCAGGATGGGTCCCAAGAGGAAGCCTGCATTGAGCAGGAGCTCTCCCCAGAAGAAGCCGGTAGCTACCACGAGCTCTCCGATTGGGATGAATCCATTGCGGAAGAGCTCTCCCTAGGAGAAGCCAGCAGCTACCTAGAAGTTTCTGACTGGGAAGAAGGCACGGAGAAAGGCCTTTCTCAAGGACAAGTCGGTAGCTCCCAAAATCTCTCTGACTGGGAGGAAGACAGCGAGCATGAGCTGTCCCATGGAGATGTCAGTAGCTACCAAGAAGTGTCTGACTGGGAAGAGTCCATTGGCCAGGAGGTTTCTGAAGAGGAAGACTCCGTTGGTCAGGAGGTTTCCAAAGGGAATGGCAAGAGGCCTTCAGCTCAGTCCAGCTGGGAAAATGACAGTGACCGAGACCTGATGCAGGACAGCTGGGAACAGAACATTGGGGACAAGCCCTTGCTGCAGGAGGAGGACGAGTGGGATGGAGTGAGCCTCCTCGAGCTCCGTGAAGAAGACAGAGAGCTGGGAGGTTTGGCAGGAGGCAGGCTCCCAGTGCCTGCCCCTCGCGAGGCCTGGGTTGAGCATGGGCCATCTGAGCCGTGCCCCCAAGCGCCGCTCTGTGCCTCGCCTCCCCAGCTGGGAGCCCAGGCCCTCAGGCAGCAGCTGAGTCCCCGCAAGAAACGTCCCTCCCGCCTCGGGCGGGCGCTGCGGATGCTGCGCGGCCTATTCCGCTGCTCCTGCCTGGCGCCACGGCCCGAGGATTAGGGCTGCGGCCGGCGCCAGCCCGGGCCCCTTGGACGGCAGCTGGCTGGCAGCCTGCCCCACATCCTGGGGGAGCCACACGGGCTGCCTTTGCCTGGACATGTCCCTGCAGCCTCAGCAATCCCTGGCTGCTTTGGAGCATCCCAAGCCACTCTCCCCAAGAGCAAATATTACCCATGTGGCCAGCCTCAGACCAGTATCCACACGGGACACTTGGTGCCAGGTGGCTCAGCGGTGAAGGCCAGACACTCATCAGGGTGGGAAGAGACCTTGAAAGTCATCCAGTCCCACCGTCACCCTGGCATCACCATCATCACCCTGAAACCATGTCCCCACGTGCCACATCCAGACAAGACTTGAACACTTCCAGAGACAGTGACTCTACCACCTCCCTGAGCAACTTCTTGCAATCGATTCCTGACCACTCTGTCAGGGAAAAGTTGTTTGGAATATTTCATCTGTACCTCCCCTGGTGGAATCCAAGGCCATTTCCTCTCATCCTGAAAGGACTACGTGCTGATCCTTTGGGATTTTATCCATGAGGAATGGGCGCAGACAGGAGGTATTGCTCCCAGGACTCCACTGCATGGCTTCACCAAACAATTCTTCCAAAACACAGGGAAGTTGGCTTTAAGAAATAGTGGCAGTAGTGAAAAGCAAAACAAAACAAAACAAAACAAACAAACAAACAAAAAAAACCAAACCAAAACAAAACACAAAAAACCCCTAAAACCAACACAAAACACAAAAAAATCCACAAAAAGAAAAATAATAGGAATAGGACTAATAATAATACAAAGAAGATGAAGAAAATGAAGAAATAGTGGTAGTAAATAAGAAAAAGAAGTAAACTTAAGAATAAGAACAAGAAAAAAAAGAATAATAATAAGAATGAGAATAAGAGTGAGAAGAAGAGCAAGAATAAGAATAAGAATAAGAATAGGAAAAAGGAAAAGAAAAAATAATAAGAAAAGGAATAGGAAAAAGTATAAGAATAAGAATAAAAATAAGAATTAAAAAAATAAGAATGAGAATGAGAATGAGAATGAGAATGAGAATGAGAATGAGAAGAAGAAGAAGAGGAAGAATAAGAATAAGAATAAGAATAAGAATAAGAATAAGAATAAGAATAAGAATAAGAATAAGAATAAGAATAGAAACAAGACAAAGTAAAAAGAATAAATCTAAGACTAAGTTGATGTAGAAGAAGAAAGAGGAGTAAAAGTAAATACTAAGAAGAAGGAGAAGAAGCATGGGGATCAGAAGAAGAAGAAGAAGAGGCTAAAGAAGAAGATTAAATAGTAGGAGTAACAAATTATTATTATTAGAACAGTAATATCAAGTTAAAAAACACATCCACACATCCTCTAGCATCACAGAAAGGTTTAATTTGGGAAGGACCTCAAACCTTTCTATCTCTCTCCTTCACAATTCTTGTTAAATAAAATCCACATTCAATAAAATCTGTATGTTGTCATCATATGGTCTCATTTGAACCTTAATTTGGGCAGAGGCATCTCTCCCTAATCCAATCCTAACAGTTATTAAATGAGTATCACTCGGCTTCATCTCATTGTTTCACTTCAGGCAAACCTGACAAATGTATCTCTTCCAGGGAGGGGGCATCCACAAAGCCTCTGGGAAACCTATGCCAATGCCTCACCAGCCTCACAGAAGAGAATGTCTTCCTGCTATTTAATCCATATCTGTTTCAGTTAAAGGCCACTGCCCTTTCTTCTATCATCACTACATATGCCTGTGAAAAGTCTCTCTCCATCATTCTTGTAGGGGGCCCTCTTAGGTACTGGCAAGGGTTCTAAGGTTTCCCTGGGGTCTTCTCTTCCCTAGGCTGAACAACGCTAACACTCCCAACCTGTCTTCAAAGCAGAGGTTCTCCAACGCTCTTAGGAACCCTCAGTGGCTCTCCTCTGAACTCATTCTAACAGGCCCGCATCCCTTATCCTGGGGCCCCCAGACACAGAGGTAGTGGTGCGGGTGAGATTTCAAACAATGGACTAGAGGGCCACAATTACCTCCCTTGACCTGCAGCTCTTTGCTCCTTTCCATGCAGCTCAGCCCACGGGTGGCTTTTTGGGCTGGCAGCACAGATTGTTGGCTCACGCTGAGCTTCTCCTCCATCAGCACCCCCAAGTCCTTCTCCTCAGCCCCTGCCCCACTCAGCTTCCTGTCCCCTGCAAACCCTGTGCTGAGAGGGAGCTCCATGCACTCTCTGTGTCACTGGCGAAGCCATTCAAGAGCCCCAGGGCCAAGGCCAGAGCCCTGATGGACGCTCCTCGTCCCCAGCCTCCACCTGGGCATGGAGCCACTGACCACAGCTCCCCAGCTGCCTCCATCTGGCCAATTCTTCATGCCCTGCATAGCCCACCCTCCAAAGGCAGGGCTGTGCAGTGTGGGGCTTGAGGTGTCGTGTGGCACTGTGTCCAAAGCCTCACAGGGGCTCTGGGCACATCAGGATTGTCAGAGACTGAAATGTTATGGGTAAGGACTTAAACATTGTTACAAAGGAGTTTTGCCCATTATGGCAAAACTGTATAAAGAGGCTGAGACTCCCCAAGCCCACCTCTCCTTCACCTGACTGCAGCTTTGGGCTGGGACTTAAGCTGCCTAACAGAACTTGAGATAGCATGACGGCGACATTAGTGCTCAGTTACCTCTGGTCTAGGAACAAGGAAACAAGACTAAGGGAGGAGAAGGTACCCACAAGAAAGCCAAACGCAGAAGCTGTCCTGAAAATCAGCTTGGGCTGGATTCAGCCTGGGGAGGCCATAGGCCACAGGCTCATCTGCTGAGGCCAGGTTTGCACACACTCCCTGTCTTGGTTTGAAAGACAGGTGTCTGCTAAGGAAGGCAGGAGCCTCCCTTGGAATGGCAGATGCAACCCCCCCTTCCCTCCGAGTTATTATAATTTTGAAATCAAGGGGCTTTTAGGCAAAGATGTGGGAAAATAGGAAGAACAGTTCTTTACTATGATAGATCTCTATGTGTATAACCAGTCAAGCAAACAGCAACAATTCTGGCAGTAGCAGCAAACAATCCCAAGCCCAGTGCCAGCCCTCTGGGCTGTCGGGCCCTTTCCCCTGGGGTGCAGTTCCGCTCGCAGCCGGCAGGGGCGCTGGCGGCTCCCGGTGAGCAGGGCAGGTGCGATGGTTCCCCCGCGGCTGCAGGGGGCGCTCCGGAGCGAGCTCGGGGAGCACGCGGCCCTGGTGGCCTGGGATGCCGGGAAGGGATGGGACAAAGGCTTGGCAAAGCCCTGGGCAGCCGATCCCGGTGTCCGGCCGGACCCTGGGCAACAGCAGGCTGGAGCGGCAGGCTGGAGCGGCAGGGACGAGCACAAATCCTGGGTGGCAGGCGAGATGTATCCAAAGCGCGGAGCTGCGGTGGGAGCCCCCCGGAGGTCTGGGCAGGCAGGATGAGCAGGGCTACAAGGTAGCGAAGGCTCAAAGCAATGGTGGGGGCAGGGAAGGCGGGCTTTGGATCCCGGGGTTTCTCTGGCAGAAGGAAAAGCAGCCAAAGAAAGCAGCCTCCCTCTCTGTCCAAACGCCGGGCACCGACTGTCCACACACCCAGGCAAAACAAAAGAGTAGCCAGATGCACCCCACCCCCATCGCCAGCTCTTTTGTTTGATGAAATATGCAGCCATTTGTCCCCCTAGCAACACATATGGGGAAAATTCCTGGAACAGAAAAAAAACCCAGCAGAGCTCCTAAAACCCCAACACTCCCCCACAACCAAGAAGGGAGGAGGAGAGTTTTGGGGCTGTGGCGTGACCTCTGGTCAGAGGCACTGAACACCCATCCTCCCTCACACAAACTGGCTCAGCTGTAAAACCCCCCACCCTGGGAAGGCCACATCCATGAGAAATTCACATGACGGGCAGCTGAGCAGGTGTCATAATCCATCAAAGACCCCCAAAGCGCTCCCCAGACTCATTGCTGAGGCCTTGCAGCAGAGCATCACACGCCATGCAAAGGGATACAACAGATCCAGAGTCTGTTGCAAGAGACTGTGTCAAACTTGCCCCCCACCAGGGCAGGTACCTGGGCGTTCCCACCTGGCCCAAACGTACGTCAATCCCCCAAACTCCATGTTTCCAGGGAACCCTTACCGCCAAGAAGCCCTGATGGAGAGCATCAACAGAATGCCATTGGCATCCTCAGAGTGGTGATGTTTTTAAATCTGTCTCTGTCACTCTCTTTGTCTGCCCCCACCTCTTTTCTATTTCTTTCTCTTTCTCTTTCTCTCTCTTTCTCTCTCTCTCTCTCTCTCACTTACTGTTCAATAAAACCCATACTACTGACTTTGGCATATGGCCTCATTTGCACCTTAATTCAGGCCAAAGCATTTCTGACAAGTTTAATGACGGGATCATAACAAGGGTCTAGAAGCCCGCAAGCCTGGGGGCTGCTCCATGCCACTTCCAGTGGCTTCAGCTGTCAAAGGGGTGCCAGGTGTGGCCCTTTGTGACACAGGCGCCTTGTGTCAGGGCCCTGGATGATGTGGGACATTGTGGTGCCCAGAGGCCCTTGTGACACGGTAGAGCCCCGCCCTGCCCTGCCAGGGGGTATCCAAGGGGCGCAGAGCCCTGGGGAGCCCAGTCCCGCCAGAGCCGCTCTCGCAGGAGGAAGCAGCTCCCGGGATTCCTGTGCGTCAGACAGCGTCAGACGTGAAGGAGGACCACGTGAACCCCAACTCACAGCCCCCCAGCCCCTTGCCCGGCTGGCTGCCAGACCAGGCCCTCAGTGGGCAGTGGCTGGGGGCAGGCAGCAGCTCAGGCCTGCCCCTGTCGGACACTGAGGAGGAGGGGGCCTTTGTCAACATGGACGAAGAGTGGGAATACGACTCGGATCAAGAGCTTTCCCAGTGGGGAGGCCTTAGTGGCCAAGAACTTTGCCTCTGGGAAGAAGTGACAATCCAAGAGTTTTACCGAGGGCAAGAAGTGACGATCCAGGAAGTTTCCCCATGGGGAGTTGTGACACATCAAGAGTTGCATCAGAGGGAGGTAGGTATGAAAGTCCAGTGGGGGGATGGCACACAGCAAGAGCTGTACTACTGGGAGGAAAGTGTGACCATCCAGGAGCTGTACCCATGGGAGGAAGAGGATGAGATATGCCAAGAATGGTCCCAGTGGGAAGAAGACCTGACATGCCAAGAGCTGTCCCAGTGGGAAGGGGAGGGACACCAGGAACTGTCTCCTTTGGAAGAAGATGTGCAAGGCCACCTGCACATGTACCAATGGGAAGGAGACAAGAGACAGCCAGAGTTGCCCCAGGTGGGAGACAACAGGGACAAGGAGCTATCACAAGGAAAAGACTACAATGTCCAGGAGCTAGGCCGGTGGGAAAAAGACAGGAGTGACCAAAAGCTGCCCCAATGGGAAGGAAGTGTCAGCAGCCAGGGGCTGCCCCAATGGGCAGAAGGTGTCAGTGACAAGATGTGGGACAAACCCTTGTACCCAGAGAAGGATGAGGATACCCAGGAGGGGCCCGCCTCTCCCAGCAGCATGGGCACCCAGGTGGCAGGAGAGGCAGCCCATGAGCTGCCCAGCGCCTCTCCTGCCCCAGGGAGTCCCACAGAGGACGAGCTGGCAGCCGCTGCTGCTCCAGCTGGAGCTGCTGAGGAGGAGGAGGAGCCTCCCGAGCCTCTGCCTGCCGAGGTGGAAAAGGCACCAGCTTCTCCTGGCCTCACGGAGGAGGTGCCATCGGCAGCGCCAGAGAGCCCAGTCCCTGCTCCACGCAGCCCCCCAGGCTACAGCCAGGCTCTGCTGGACTTGGCGTGGCACATCAGCCATGAGGTGGTGCGAGAGGCTGTGCTTGAGGCCCAGGCATCTGGCCAGCAGCCAGAGGAACAGAGGGACCTGGAGCAAAGCACAGCTGCAGAACTAGAAGCAGCAGCTCCAGAAGAAAAGCAAGAGAGCCCCATCTCTGGCCTGCACAGCCCCTGCTGCACCCCCAGCGCCTCGCCCAGCCCACTGGGAGCCCAAGCCCTCAGTGAGCAGCAGGAGGAGGCAGACAGGGGCTCAGTCCTGGCAGAGAAAGAGACTGAGGAGAGGGACTCAGCTGGGGAGCTCGAGCTTTCTCAGTGCAAAGATGAGGAAAACACAGAGCTGTCCCAAGGAGAAACCAACAGACACCAGGAAGGGTCCCAAGGAGAAGCCTGCATTGAGCAGGAGCTGTCCCTGGAAGAAGCCAGGGACGACCAGGAAGGGTCCCAAGGGGAAGCCTGCATTGAGCAGGAACTATCCCTCGAAAAAGACAGCAATGACCAGGATGTGTTCCAAGGGGAAGCCTGCATTGAGCAGGAGCTGTCCCAAGAAGACAGCAATAACCAGGATGTATTGCAAGGGGAAGCCTGCATTGGGCAGGAGCTGTCCCTTGAAAAAGACAGCAATAACCAGGATGTATTGCAAGGGGAAGCCTGCACTGAGCAGGAGCTATCCCTAGAAAAAGACAGCAATGATCAGGATGGGTCCCAAGAGGAAGCCTGCATTGAGCAGGAGCTCTCCCCAGAAGAAGCCGGTAGCTACCACGAGCTCTCCGATTGGGATGAATCCATTGCGGAAGAGCTCTCCCTAGGAGAAGCCAGCAGCTACCTAGAAGTTTCTGACTGGGAAGAAGGCACGGAGAAAGGCCTTTCTCAAGGACAAGTCGGTAGCTCCCAAAATCTCTCTGACTGGGAGGAAGACAGCGAGCATGAGCTGTCCCATGGAGATGTCAGTAGCTACCAAGAAGTGTCTGACTGGGAAGAGTCCATTGGCCAGGAGGTTTCTGAAGAGGAAGACTCCGTTGGTCAGGAGGTTTCCAAAGGGAATGGCAAGAGGCCTTCAGCTCAGTCCAGCTGGGAAAATGACAGTGACCGAGACCTGATGCAGGACAGCTGGGAACAGAACATTGGGGACAAGCCCTTGCTGCAGGAGGAGGACGAGTGGGATGGAGTGAGCCTCCTCGAGCTCCGGGAAGAAGACAGAGAGCTGGGAGGTTTGGCAGGAGGCAGGCTCCCAGTGCCTGCCCCTCGCGAGGCCTGGGTTGAGCATGGGCCATCTGAGCCGTGCCCCCAAGCGCCGCTCTGTGCCTCGCCTCCCCAGCTGGGAGCCCAGGCCCTCAGGCAGCAGCTGAGTCCCCGCAAGAAACGTCCCTCCCGCCTCGGGCGGGCGCTGCGGATGCTGCGCGGCCTATTCCGCTGCTCCTGCCTGGCGCCACGGCCCGAGGATTAGGGCTGCGGCCGGCGCCAGCCCGGGCCCCCTGGACGGCAGCTGGCTGGCAGCCTGCCCCACATCCTGGGGGAGCCACACGGGCTGCCTTTGCCTGGACATGTCCCTGCAGCCTCAGCAATCCCTGGCTGCTTTGGAGCATCCCAAGCCACTCTCCCCAAGAGCAAATATTACCCATGTGGCCAGCCTCAGACCAGTATCCACACGGGACACTTGGTGCCAGGTGGCTCAGCGGTGAAGGCCAGAGGCTCATCAGGGTGGGAAGAGACCTTGAAAGTCATCCAGTCCCACCGTCACCCTGGCATCACCATCATCACCCTGAAACCATGTCCCCACGTGCCACATCCAGACAAGACTTGAACACTTCCAGAGACAGTGACTCTACCACCTCCCTGAGCAACTTCTTGCAATCGATTCCTGACCACTCTGTCAGGGAAAAGTTGTTTGGAATATTTCATCTGTACCTCCCCTGGTGGAATCCAAGGCCATTTCCTCTCATCCTGAAAGGACTACGTGCTGATCCTTTGGGATTTTATCCATGAGGAATGGGCGCAGACAGGAGGTATTGCTCCCAGGACTCCACTGCATGGCTTCACCAAACAATTCTTCCAAAACACAGGGAAGTTGGCTTTAAGAAATAGTGGCAGTAGTGAAAAGCAAAACAAAACAAAACAAAACAAACAAACAAACAAAAAAAACCAAACCAAAACAAAACACAAAAAACCCCTAAAACCAACACAAAACACAAAAAAATCCACAAAAAGAAAAATAATAGGAATAGGACTAATAATAATACAAAGAAGATGAAGAAAATGAAGAAATAGTGGTAGTAAATAAGAAAAAGAAGTAAACTTAAGAATAAGAACAAGAAAAAAAAGAATAATAATAAGAATGAGAATAAGAGTGAGAATAAGAGCAAGAATAAGAATAGGATTAAGAATAAGAATAAGAATAGGAAAAAGGAAAAGAAAAAATAATAAGAAAAAGAATAGGAAAAAGCATAAGAATAAGAATAAAAATAAGAATTAAAAAAATAAGAATGAGAATGAGAATGAGAATGAGAATGAGAATAAGAAGAAGAGGAAGAATAAGAATAAGAATAAGAATAAGAATAAGAATAAGAATAGAAACAAGACAAAGTAAAAAGAATAAATCTAAGACTAAGTTGATGTAGAAGAAGAAAGAGGAGTAAAAGTAAATACTAAGAAGAAGGAGAAGAAGCATGGGGATCAGAAGAAGAAGAAGAAGAGGCTAAAGAAGAAGATTAAATAGTAGGAGTAACAAATTATTATTATTAGAACAATAATATCAAGTTAAAATACACATCCACACATCCTCTAGCATCACAGAAAGGTTTAATTTGGGAAGGACCTCAAACCTTTCTATCTCTCTCCTTCACAATTCTTGTTAAATAAAATCCACATTCAATAAAATCTGTATGTTGTCATCATATGGTCTCATTTGAACCTTAATTTGGGCAGAGGCATCTCTCCCTAATCCAATCCTAACAGTTATTAAATGAGTATCACTTGGCTTCATCTCATTGTTTCACTTCAGGCAAACCTGACAAATGTATCTCTTCCAGGGAGGGGGCATCCACAAAGCCTCTGGGAAACCTATGCCAATGCCTCACCAGCCTCACAGAAGAGAATGTCTTCCTGCTATTTAATCCATATCTGTTTCAGTTAAAGGCCACTGCCCTTTCTTCTATCATCACTACATATGCCTGTGAAAAGTCTCTCTCCATCATTCTTGTAGGGGGCCCTCTTAGGTACTGGCAAGGGTTCTAAGGTTTCCCTGGGGTCTTCTCTTCCCTAGGCTGAACAACGCTAACACTCCCAACCTGTCTTCAAAGCAGAGGTTCTCCAACGCTCTTAGGAACCCTCAGTCGCTCTCCTCTGAACTCATTCTAACAGGCCCGCATCCCTTATCCTGGGGCCCCCAGACACAGAGGTAGTGGTGCGGCTGAGATTTCAAACAATGGACTAGAGGGCCACAATTACCTCCCTTGACCTGCAGCTCTTTGCTCCTTTCCATGCAGCTCAGCCCACGGGTGGCTTTTTGGGCTGGCAGCACAGATTGTTGGCTCACGCTGAGCTTCTCCTCCATCAGCACCCCCAAGTCCTTCTCCTCAGCCCCTGCCCCACTCAGCTTCCTGTCCCCTGCAAACCCTGTGCTGAGAGGGAGCTCCATGCACTCTCTGTGTCACTGGCGAAGCCATTCAAGAGCCCCAGGGCCAAGGCCAGAGCCCTGATGGACGCTCCTCGTCCCCAGCCTCCACCTGGGCATGGAGCCACTGACCACAGCTCCCCAGCTGCCTCCATCTGGCCAAGTCTTCATGCCCTGCATAGCCCACCCTCCAAAGGCAGGGCTGTGCAGTGTGGGGCTTGAGGTGTCGTGTGGCACTGTGTCCAAAGCCTCACAGGGGCTCTGGGCACATCAGGATTGTCAGAGACTGAAATGTTATGGGTAAGGACTTAAACATTGTTACAAAGGAGTTTTGCCCATTATGGCAAAACTGTATAAAGAGGCTGAGACTGCCCAAGCCCACCTCTCCTTCACCTGACTGCAGCTTTGGGCTGGGACTTAAGCTGCCTAACAGAACTTGAGATAGCATGACGGCGACATTAGTGCTCAGTTACCTCTGGTCTAGGAACAAGGAAACAAGACTAAGGGAGGAGAAGGTACCCACAAGAAAGCCAAACGCAGAAGCTGTCCTGAAAATCAGCTTGGGCTGGATTCAGCCTGGGGAGGCCATAGGCCACAGGCTCATCTGCTGAGGCCAGGTTTGCACACACTCCCTGTCTTGGTTTGAAAGACAGGTGTCTGCTAAGGAAGGCAGGAGCCTCCCTTGGAATGGCAGATGCAACCCCCCCTTCCCTCCGAGTTATTATAATTTTGAAATCAAGGGGCTTTTAGGCAAAGATGTGGGAAAATAGGAAGAACAGTTCTTTACTATGATAGATCTCTATGTGTATAATCAGTCAAGCAAACAGCAACAATTCTGGCAGTAGCAGCAAACAATCCCAAGCCCAGTGCCAGCCCTCTGGGCTGTCGGGCCCTTTCCCCTGGGGTGCAGTTCCGCTCGCAGCCGGCAGGGGCGCTGGCGGCTCCCGGTGAGCAGGGCAGGTGCGATGGTTCCCCCGCGGCTGCAGGGGGCGCTCCGGAGCGAGCTCGGGGAGCACGCGGCCCTGGTGGCCTGGGATGCCGGGAAGGGATGGGACAAAGGCTTGGCAAAGCCCTGGGCAGCCGATCCCGGTGTCCGGCCGGACCCTGGGCAACAGCAGGCTGGAGCGGCAGGCTGGAGCGGCAGGGACGAGCACAAATCCTGGGTGGCAGGCGAGATGTATCCAAAGCGCGGAGCTGCGGTGGGAGCCCCCCGGAGGTCTGGGCAGGCAGGATGAGCAGGGCTACAAGGTAGCGAAGGCTCAAAGCAATGGTGGGGGCAGGGAAGGCGGGCTTTGGATCCCGGGGTTTCTCTGGCAGAAGGAAAAGCAGCCAAAGAAAGCAGCCTCCCTCTCTGTCCAAACGCCGGGCACCGACTGTCCACACACCCAGGCAAAACCAAAGAGTAGCCAGATGCACCCCACCCCCATCGCCAGCTCTTTTGTTTGATGAAATATGCAGCCATTTGTCCCCCTAGCAACACATATGGGGAAAATTCCTGGAACAGAAAAAAAACCCAGCAGAGCTCCTAAAACCCCAACACTCCCCCACAACCAAGAAGGGAGGAGGAGAGTTTTGGGGCTGTGGCGTGACCTCTGGTCAGAGGCACTGAACACCCATCCTCCCTCACACAAACTGGCTCAGCTGTAAAACCCCCCACCCTGGGAAGGCCACATCCATGAGAAATTCACATGACGGGCAGCTGAGCAGGTGTCATAATCCATCAAAGACCCCCAAAGCGCTCCCCAGACTCATTGCTGAGGCCTTGCAGCAGAGCATCACACGCCATGCAAAGGGATACAACAGATCCAGAGTCTGTTGCAAGAGACTGTGTCAAACTTGCCCCCCACCAGGGCAGGTACCTGGGCGTTCCCACCTGGCCCAAACGTACGTCAATCCCCCAAACTCCATGTTTCCAGGGAACCCTTACCGCCAAGAAGCCCTGATGGAGAGCATCAACAGAATGCCATTGGCATCCTCAGAGTGGTGATGTTTTTAAATCTGTCTCTGTCACTCTCTTTGTCTGCCCCCACCTCTTTTCTATTTCTTTCTCTTTCTCTTTCTCTCTCTTTCTCTCTCTCTCTCTCTCTCACTTACTGTTCAATAAAACCCATACTACTGACTTTGGCATATGGCCTCATTTGCACCTTAATTCAGGCCAAAGCATTTCTGACAAGTTTAATGACGGGATCATAACAAGGGTCTAGAAGCCCGCAAGCCTGGGGGCTGCTCCATGCCACTTCCAGTGGCTTCAGCTGTCAAAGGGGTGCCAGGTGTGGCCCTTTGTGACACAGGCGCCTTGTGTCAGGGCCCTGGATGATGTGGGACATTGTGGTGCCCAGAGGCCCTTGTGACACGGTAGAGCCCCGCCCTGCCCTGCCAGGGGGTATCCAAGGGGCGCAGAGCCCTGGGGAGCCCAGTCCCGCCAGAGCCGCTCTCGCAGGAGGAAGCAGCTCCCGGGATTCCTGTGCGTCAGACAGCGTCAGACGTGAAGGAGGACCACGTGAACCCCAACTCACAGCCCCCCAGCCCCTTGCCCGGCTGGCTGCCAGACCAGGCCCTCAGTGGGCAGTGGCTGGGGGCAGGCAGCAGCTCAGGCCTGCCCCTGTCGGACACTGAGGAGGAGGGGGCCTTTGTCAACATGGACGAAGAGTGGGAATACGACTCGGATCAAGAGCTTTCCCAGTGGGGAGGCCTTAGTGGCCAAGAACTTTGCCTCTGGGAAGAAGTGACAATCCAAGAGTTTTACCGAGGGCAAGAAGTGACGATCCAGGAAGTTTCCCCATGGGGAGTTGTGACACATCAAGAGTTGCATCAGAGGGAGGTAGGTATGAAAGTCCAGTGGGGGGATGGCACACAGCAAGAGCTGTACTACTGGGAGGAAAGTGTGACCATCCAGGAGCTGTACCCATGGGAGGAAGAGGATGAGATATGCCAAGAATGGTCCCAGTGGGAAGAAGACCTGACATGCCAAGAGCTGTCCCAGTGGGAAGGGGAGGGACACCAGGAACTGTCTCCTTTGGAAGAAGATGTGCAAGGCCACCTGCACATGTACCAATGGGAAGGAGACAAGAGACAGCCAGAGTTGCCCCAGGTGGGAGACAACAGGGACAAGGAGCTATCACAAGGAAAAGACTACAATGTCCAGGAGCTAGGCCGGTGGGAAAAAGACAGGAGTGACCAAAAGCTGCCCCAATGGGAAGGAAGTGTCAGCAGCCAGGGGCTGCCCCAATGGGCAGAAGGTGTCAGTGACAAGATGTGGGACAAACCCTTGTACCCAGAGAAGGATGAGGATACCCAGGAGGGGCCCGCCTCTCCCAGCAGCATGGGCACCCAGGTGGCAGGAGAGGCAGCCCATGAGCTGCCCAGCGCCTCTCCTGCCCCAGGGAGTCCCACAGAGGACGAGCTGGCAGCCGCTGCTGCTCCAGCTGGAGCTGCTGAGGAGGAGGAGGAGCCTCCCGAGCCTCTGCCTGCCGAGGTGGAAAAGGCACCAGCTTCTCCTGGCCTCACGGAGGAGGTGCCATCGGCAGCGCCAGAGAGCCCAGTCCCTGCTCCACGCAGCCCCCCAGGCTACAGCCAGGCTCTGCTGGACTTGGCGTGGCACATCAGCCATGAGGTGGTGCGAGAGGCTGTGCTTGAGGCCCAGGCATCTGGCCAGCAGCCAGAGGAACAGAGGGACCTGGAGCAAAGCACAGCTGCAGAACTAGAAGCAGCAGCTCCAGAAGAAAAGCAAGAGAGCCCCATCTCTGGCCTGCACAGCCCCTGCTGCACCCCCAGCGCCTCGCCCAGCCCACTGGGAGCCCAAGCCCTCAGTGAGCAGCAGGAGGAGGCAGACAGGGGCTCAGTCCTGGCAGAGAAAGAGACTGAGGAGAGGGACTCAGCTGGGGAGCTCGAGCTTTCTCAGTGCAAAGATGAGGAAAACACAGAGCTGTCCCAAGGAGAAACCAACAGACACCAGGAAGGGTCCCAAGGAGAAGCCTGCATTGAGCAGGAGCTGTCCCTGGAAGAAGCCAGGGACGACCAGGAAGGGTCCCAAGGGGAAGCCTGCATTGAGCAGGAACTATCCCTCGAAAAAGACAGCAATGACCAGGATGTGTTCCAAGGGGAAGCCTGCATTGAGCAGGAGCTGTCCCAAGAAGACAGCAATAACCAGGATGTATTGCAAGGGGAAGCCTGCATTGGGCAGGAGCTGTCCCTTGAAAAAGACAGCAATAACCAGGATGTATTGCAAGGGGAAGCCTGCACTGAGCAGGAGCTATCCCTAGAAAAAGACAGCAATGATCAGGATGGGTCCCAAGAGGAAGCCTGCATTGAGCAGGAGCTCTCCCCAGAAGAAGCCGGTAGCTACCACGAGCTCTCCGATTGGGATGAATCCATTGCGGAAGAGCTCTCCCTAGGAGAAGCCAGCAGCTACCTAGAAGTTTCTGACTGGGAAGAAGGCACGGAGAAAGGCCTTTCTCAAGGACAAGTCGGTAGCTCCCAAAATCTCTCTGACTGGGAGGAAGACAGCGAGCATGAGCTGTCCCATGGAGATGTCAGTAGCTACCAAGAAGTGTCTGACTGGGAAGAGTCCATTGGCCAGGAGGTTTCTGAAGAGGAAGACTCCGTTGGTCAGGAGGTTTCCAAAGGGAATGGCAAGAGGCCTTCAGCTCAGTCCAGCTGGGAAAATGACAGTGACCGAGACCTGATGCAGGACAGCTGGGAACAGAACATTGGGGACAAGCCCTTGCTGCAGGAGGAGGACGAGTGGGATGGAGTGAGCCTCCTCGAGCTCCGGGAAGAAGACAGAGAGCTGGGAGGTTTGGCAGGAGGCAGGCTCCCAGTGCCTGCCCCTCGCGAGGCCTGGGTTGAGCATGGGCCATCTGAGCCGTGCCCCCAAGCGCCGCTCTGTGCCTCGCCTCCCCAGCTGGGAGCCCAGGCCCTCAGGCAGCAGCTGAGTCCCCGCAAGAAACGTCCCTCCCGCCTCGGGCGGGCGCTGCGGATGCTGCGCGGCCTATTCCGCTGCTCCTGCCTGGCGCCACGGCCCGAGGATTAGGGCTGCGGCCGGCGCCAGCCCGGGCCCCTTGGACGGCAGCTGGCTGGCAGCCTGCCCCACATCCTGGGGGAGCCACACGGGCTGCCTTTGCCTGGACATGTCCCTGCAGCCTCAGCAATCCCTGGCTGCTTTGGAGCATCCCAAGCCACTCTCCCCAAGAGCAAATATTACCCATGTGGCCAGCCTCAGACCAGTATCCACACGGGACACTTGGTGCCAGGTGGCTCAGCGGTGAAGGCCAGAGGCTCATCAGGGTGGGAAGAGACCTTGAAAGTCATCCAGTCCCACCGTCACCCTGGCATCACCATCATCACCCTGAAACCATGTCCCCACGTGCCACATCCAGACAAGACTTGAACACTTCCAGAGACAGTGACTCTACCACCTCCCTGAGCAACTTCTTGCAATCGATTCCTGACCACTCTGTCAGGGAAAAGTTGTTTGGAATATTTCATCTGTACCTCCCCTGGTGGAATCCAAGGCCATTTCCTCTCATCCTGAAAGGACTACGTGCTGATCCTTTGGGATTTTATCCATGAGGAATGGGCGCAGACAGGAGGTATTGCTCCCAGGACTCCACTGCATGGCTTCACCAAACAATTCTTCCAAAACACAGGGAAGTTGGCTTTAAGAAATAGTGGCAGTAGTGAAAAGCAAAACAAAACAAAACAAAACAAACAAACAAACAAAAAAAACCAAACCAAAACAAAACACAAAAAACCCCTAAAACCAACACAAAACACAAAAAAATCCACAAAAAGAAAAATAATAGGAATAGGACTAATAATAATACAAAGAAGATGAAGAAAATGAAGAAATAGTGGTAGTAAATAAGAAAAAGAAGTAAACTTAAGAATAAGAACAAGAAAAAAAAGAATAATAATAAGAATGAGAATAAGAGTGAGAATAAGAGCAAGAATAAGAATAGGATTAAGAATAAGAATAAGAATAGGAAAAAGGAAAAGAAAAAATAATAAGAAAAAGAATAGGAAAAAGCATAAGAATAAGAATAAAAATAAGAATTAAAAAAATAAGAATGAGAATGAGAATGAGAATGAGAATGAGAAGAAGAAGAAGAGGAAGAATAAGAATAAGAATAAGAATAAGAATAAGAATAAGAATAAGAATAAGAATAAGAATAAGAATAAGAATAAGAATAGAAACAAGACAAAGTAAAAAGAATAAATCTAAGACTAAGTTGATGTAGAAGAAGAAAGAGGAGTAAAAGTAAATACTAAGAAGAAGGAGAAGAAGCATGGGGATCAGAAGAAGAAGAAGAAGAGGCTAAAGAAGAAGATTAAATAGTAGGAGTAACAAATTATTATTATTAGAACAATAATATCAAGTTAAAATACACATCCACACATCCTCTAGCATCACAGAAAGGTTTAATTTGGGAAGGACCTCAAACCTTTCTATCTCTCTCCTTCACAATTCTTGTTAAATAAAATCCACATTCAATAAAATCTGTATGTTGTCATCATATGGTCTCATTTGAACCTTAATTTGGGCAGAGGCATCTCTCCCTAATCCAATCCTAACAGTTATTAAATGAGTATCACTCGGCTTCATCTCATTGTTTCACTTCAGGCAAACCTGACAAATGTATCTCTTCCAGGGAGGGGGCATCCACAAAGCCTCTGGGAAACCTATGCCAATGCCTCACCAGCCTCACAGAAGAGAATGTCTTCCTGCTATTTAATCCATATCTGTTTCAGTTAAAGGCCACTGCCCTTTCTTCTATCATCACTACATATGCCTGTGAAAAGTCTCTCTCCATCATTCTTGTAGGGGGCCCTCTTAGGTACTGGCAAGGGTTCTAAGGTTTCCCTGGGGTCTTCTCTTCCCTAGGCTGAACAACGCTAACACTCCCAACCTGTCTTCAAAGCAGAGGTTCTCCAACGCTCTTAGGAACCCTCAGTGGCTCTCCTCTGAACTCATTCTAACAGGCCCGCATCCCTTATCCTGGGGCCCCCAGACACAGAGGTAGTGGTGCGGCTGAGATTTCAAACAATGGACTAGAGGGCCACAATTACCTCCCTTGACCTGCAGCTCTTTGCTCCTTTCCATGCAGCTCAGCCCACGGGTGGCTTTTTGGGCTGGCAGCACAGATTGTTGGCTCACGCTGAGCTTCTCCTCCATCAGCACCCCCAAGTCCTTCTCCTCAGCCCCTGCCCCACTCAGCTTCCTGTCCCCTGCAAACCCTGTGCTGAGAGGGAGCTCCATGCACTCTCTGTGTCACTGGCGAAGCCATTCAAGAGCCCCAGGGCCAAGGCCAGAGCCCTGATGGACGCTCCTCGTCCCCAGCCTCCACCTGGGCATGGAGCCACTGACCACAGCTCCCCAGCTGCCTCCATCTGGCCAAGTCTTCATGCCCTGCATAGCCCACCCTCCAAAGGCAGGGCTGTGCAGTGTGGGGCTTGAGGTGTCGTGTGGCACTGTGTCCAAAGCCTCACAGGGGCTCTGGGCACATCAGGATTGTCAGAGACTGAAATGTTATGGGTAAGGACTTAAACATTGTTACAAAGGAGTTTTGCCCATTATGGCAAAACTGTATAAAGAGGCTGAGACTCCCCAAGCCCACCTCTCCTTCACCTGACTGCAGCTTTGGGCTGGGACTTAAGCTGCCTAACAGAACTTGAGATAGCATGACGGCGACATTAGTGCTCAGTTACCTCTGGTCTAGGAACAAGGAAACAAGACTAAGGGAGGAGAAGGTACCCACAAGAAAGCCAAACGCAGAAGCTGTCCTGAAAATCAGCTTGGGCTGGATTCAGCCTGGGGAGGCCATAGGCCACAGGCTCATCTGCTGAGGCCAGGTTTGCACACACTCCCTGTCTTGGTTTGAAAGACAGGTGTCTGCTAAGGAAGGCAGGAGCCTCCCTTGGAATGGCAGATGCAACCCCCCCTTCCCTCCGAGTTATTATAATTTTGAAATCAAGGGGCTTTTAGGCAAAGATGTGGGAAAATAGGAAGAACAGTTCTTTACTATGATAGATCTCTATGTGTATAACCAGTCAAGCAAACAGCAACAATTCTGGCAGTAGCAGCAAACAATCCCAAGCCCAGTGCCAGCCCTCTGGGCTGTCGGGCCCTTTCCCCTGGGGTGCAGTTCCGCTCGCAGCCGGCAGGGGCGCTGGCGGCTCCCGGTGAGCAGGGCAGGTGCGATGGTTCCCCCGCGGCTGCAGGGGGCGCTCCGGAGCGAGCTCGGGGAGCACGCGGCCCTGGTGGCCTGGGATGCCGGGAAGGGATGGGACAAAGGCTTGGCAAAGCCCTGGGCAGCCGATCCCGGTGTCCGGCCGGACCCTGGGCAACAGCAGGCTGGAGCGGCAGGCTGGAGCGGCAGGGACGAGCACAAATCCTGGGTGGCAGGCGAGATGTATCCAAAGCGCGGAGCTGCGGTGGGAGCCCCCCGGAGGTCTGGGCAGGCAGGATGAGCAGGGCTACAAGGTAGCGAAGGCTCAAAGCAATGGTGGGGGCAGGGAAGGCGGGCTTTGGATCCCGGGGTTTCTCTGGCAGAAGGAAAAGCAGCCAAAGAAAGCAGCCTCCCTCTCTGTCCAAACGCCGGGCACCGACTGTCCACACACCCAGGCAAAACAAAAGAGTAGCCAGATGCACCCCACCCCCATCGCCAGCTCTTTTGTTTGATGAAATATGCAGCCATTTGTCCCCCTAGCAACACATATGGGGAAAATTCCTGGAACAGAAAAAAAACCCAGCAGAGCTCCTAAAACCCCAACACTCCCCCACAACCAAGAAGGGAGGAGGAGAGTTTTGGGGCTGTGGCGTGACCTCTGGTCAGAGGCACTGAACACCCATCCTCCCTCACACAAACTGGCTCAGCTGTAAAACCCCCCACCCTGGGAAGGCCACATCCATGAGAAATTCACATGACGGGCAGCTGAGCAGGTGTCATAATCCATCAAAGACCCCCAAAGCGCTCCCCAGACTCATTGCTGAGGCCTTGCAGCAGAGCATCACACGCCATGCAAAGGGATACAACAGATCCAGAGTCTGTTGCAAGAGACTGTGTCAAACTTGCCCCCCACCAGGGCAGGTACCTGGGCGTTCCCACCTGGCCCAAACGTACGTCAATCCCCCAAACTCCATGTTTCCAGGGAACCCTTACCGCCAAGAAGCCCTGATGGAGAGCATCAACAGAATGCCATTGGCATCCTCAGAGTGGTGATGTTTTTAAATCTGTCTCTGTCACTCTCTTTGTCTGCCCCCACCTCTTTTCTATTTCTTTCTCTTTCTCTTTCTCTCTCTTTCTCTCTCTCTCTCTCTCTCACTTACTGTTCAATAAAACCCATACTACTGACTTTGGCATATGGCCTCATTTGCACCTTAATTCAGGCCAAAGCATTTCTGACAAGTTTAATGACGGGATCATAACAAGGGTCTAGAAGCCCGCAAGCCTGGGGGCTGCTCCATGCCACTTCCAGTGGCTTCAGCTGTCAAAGGGGTGCCAGGTGTGGCCCTTTGTGACACAGGCGCCTTGTGTCAGGGCCCTGGATGATGTGGGACATTGTGGTGCCCAGAGGCCCTTGTGACACGGTAGAGCCCCGCCCTGCCCTGCCAGGGGGTATCCAAGGGGCGCAGAGCCCTGGGGAGCCCAGTCCCGCCAGAGCCGCTCTCGCAGGAGGAAGCAGCTCCCGGGATTCCTGTGCGTCAGACAGCGTCAGACGTGAAGGAGGACCACGTGAACCCCAACTCACAGCCCCCCAGCCCCTTGCCCGGCTGGCTGCCAGACCAGGCCCTCAGTGGGCAGTGGCTGGGGGCAGGCAGCAGCTCAGGCCTGCCCCTGTCGGACACTGAGGAGGAGGGGGCCTTTGTCAACATGGACGAAGAGTGGGAATACGACTCGGATCAAGAGCTTTCCCAGTGGGGAGGCCTTAGTGGCCAAGAACTTTGCCTCTGGGAAGAAGTGACAATCCAAGAGTTTTACCGAGGGCAAGAAGTGACGATCCAGGAAGTTTCCCCATGGGGAGTTGTGACACATCAAGAGTTGCATCAGAGGGAGGTAGGTATGAAAGTCCAGTGGGGGGATGGCACACAGCAAGAGCTGTACTACTGGGAGGAAAGTGTGACCATCCAGGAGCTGTACCCATGGGAGGAAGAGGATGAGATATGCCAAGAATGGTCCCAGTGGGAAGAAGACCTGACATGCCAAGAGCTGTCCCAGTGGGAAGGGGAGGGACACCAGGAACTGTCTCCTTTGGAAGAAGATGTGCAAGGCCACCTGCACATGTACCAATGGGAAGGAGACAAGAGACAGCCAGAGTTGCCCCAGGTGGGAGACAACAGGGACAAGGAGCTATCACAAGGAAAAGACTACAATGTCCAGGAGCTAGGCCGGTGGGAAAAAGACAGGAGTGACCAAAAGCTGCCCCAATGGGAAGGAAGTGTCAGCAGCCAGGGGCTGCCCCAATGGGCAGAAGGTGTCAGTGACAAGATGTGGGACAAACCCTTGTACCCAGAGAAGGATGAGGATACCCAGGAGGGGCCCGCCTCTCCCAGCAGCATGGGCACCCAGGTGGCAGGAGAGGCAGCCCATGAGCTGCCCAGCGCCTCTCCTGCCCCAGGGAGTCCCACAGAGGACGAGCTGGCAGCCGCTGCTGCTCCAGCTGGAGCTGCTGAGGAGGAGGAGGAGCCTCCCGAGCCTCTGCCTGCCGAGGTGGAAAAGGCACCAGCTTCTCCTGGCCTCACGGAGGAGGTGCCATCGGCAGCGCCAGAGAGCCCAGTCCCTGCTCCACGCAGCCCCCCAGGCTACAGCCAGGCTCTGCTGGACTTGGCGTGGCACATCAGCCATGAGGTGGTGCGAGAGGCTGTGCTTGAGGCCCAGGCATCTGGCCAGCAGCCAGAGGAACAGAGGGACCTGGAGCAAAGCACAGCTGCAGAACTAGAAGCAGCAGCTCCAGAAGAAAAGCAAGAGAGCCCCATCTCTGGCCTGCACAGCCCCTGCTGCACCCCCAGCGCCTCGCCCAGCCCACTGGGAGCCCAAGCCCTCAGTGAGCAGCAGGAGGAGGCAGACAGGGGCTCAGTCCTGGCAGAGAAAGAGACTGAGGAGAGGGACTCAGCTGGGGAGCTCGAGCTTTCTCAGTGCAAAGATGAGGAAAACACAGAGCTGTCCCAAGGAGAAACCAACAGACACCAGGAAGGGTCCCAAGGAGAAGCCTGCATTGAGCAGGAGCTGTCCCTGGAAGAAGCCAGGGACGACCAGGAAGGGTCCCAAGGGGAAGCCTGCATTGAGCAGGAACTATCCCTCGAAAAAGACAGCAATGACCAGGATGTGTTCCAAGGGGAAGCCTGCATTGAGCAGGAGCTGTCCCAAGAAGACAGCAATAACCAGGATGTATTGCAAGGGGAAGCCTGCATTGGGCAGGAGCTGTCCCTTGAAAAAGACAGCAATAACCAGGATGTATTGCAAGGGGAAGCCTGCACTGAGCAGGAGCTATCCCTAGAAAAAGACAGCAATGATCAGGATGGGTCCCAAGAGGAAGCCTGCATTGAGCAGGAGCTCTCCCCAGAAGAAGCCGGTAGCTACCACGAGCTCTCCGATTGGGATGAATCCATTGCGGAAGAGCTCTCCCTAGGAGAAGCCAGCAGCTACCTAGAAGTTTCTGACTGGGAAGAAGGCACGGAGAAAGGCCTTTCTCAAGGACAAGTCGGTAGCTCCCAAAATCTCTCTGACTGGGAGGAAGACAGCGAGCATGAGCTGTCCCATGGAGATGTCAGTAGCTACCAAGAAGTGTCTGACTGGGAAGAGTCCATTGGCCAGGAGGTTTCTGAAGAGGAAGACTCCGTTGGTCAGGAGGTTTCCAAAGGGAATGGCAAGAGGCCTTCAGCTCAGTCCAGCTGGGAAAATGACAGTGACCGAGACCTGATGCAGGACAGCTGGGAACAGAACATTGGGGACAAGCCCTTGCTGCAGGAGGAGGACGAGTGGGATGGAGTGAGCCTCCTCGAGCTCCGGGAAGAAGACAGAGAGCTGGGAGGTTTGGCAGGAGGCAGGCTCCCAGTGCCTGCCCCTCGCGAGGCCTGGGTTGAGCATGGGCCATCTGAGCCGTGCCCCCAAGCGCCGCTCTGTGCCTCGCCTCCCCAGCTGGGAGCCCAGGCCCTCAGGCAGCAGCTGAGTCCCCGCAAGAAACGTCCCTCCCGCCTCGGGCGGGCGCTGCGGATGCTGCGCGGCCTATTCCGCTGCTCCTGCCTGGCGCCACGGCCCGAGGATTAGGGCTGCGGCCGGCGCCAGCCCGGGCCCCCTGGACGGCAGCTGGCTGGCAGCCTGCCCCACATCCTGGGGGAGCCACACGGGCTGCCTTTGCCTGGACATGTCCCTGCAGCCTCAGCAATCCCTGGCTGCTTTGGAGCATCCCAAGCCACTCTCCCCAAGAGCAAATATTACCCATGTGGCCAGCCTCAGACCAGTATCCACACGGGACACTTGGTGCCAGGTGGCTCAGCGGTGAAGGCCAGAGGCTCATCAGGGTGGGAAGAGACCTTGAAAGTCATCCAGTCCCACCGTCACCCTGGCATCACCATCATCACCCTGAAACCATGTCCCCACGTGCCACATCCAGACAAGACTTGAACACTTCCAGAGACAGTGACTCTACCACCTCCCTGAGCAACTTCTTGCAATCGATTCCTGACCACTCTGTCAGGGAAAAGTTGTTTGGAATATTTCATCTGTACCTCCCCTGGTGGAATCCAAGGCCATTTCCTCTCATCCTGAAAGGACTACGTGCTGATCCTTTGGGATTTTATCCATGAGGAATGGGCGCAGACAGGAGGTATTGCTCCCAGGACTCCACTGCATGGCTTCACCAAACAATTCTTCCAAAACACAGGGAAGTTGGCTTTAAGAAATAGTGGCAGTAGTGAAAAGCAAAACAAAACAAAACAAAACAAACAAACAAACAAAAAAAACCAAACCAAAACAAAACACAAAAAACCCCTAAAACCAACACAAAACACAAAAAAATCCACAAAAAGAAAAATAATAGGAATAGGACTAATAATAATACAAAGAAGATGAAGAAAATGAAGAAATAGTGGTAGTAAATAAGAAAAAGAAGTAAACTTAAGAATAAGAACAAGAAAAAAAAGAATAATAATAAGAATGAGAATAAGAGTGAGAATAAGAGCAAGAATAAGAATAGGATTAAGAATAAGAATAAGAATAGGAAAAAGGAAAAGAAAAAATAATAAGAAAAAGAATAGGAAAAAGCATAAGAATAAGAATAAAAATAAGAATTAAAAAAATAAGAATGAGAATGAGAATGAGAATGAGAATGAGAAGAAGAAGAAGAGGAAGAATAAGAATAAGAATAAGAATAAGAATAAGAATAAGAATAAGAATAAGAATAAGAATAAGAATAGAAACAAGACAAAGTAAAAAGAATAAATCTAAGACTAAGTTGATGTAGAAGAAGAAAGAGGAGTAAAAGTAAATACTAAGAAGAAGAAGAAGCATGGGGATCAGAAGAAGAAGAAGAAGAGGCTAAAGAAGAAGATTAAATAGTAGGAGTAACAAATTATTATTATTAGAACAGTAATATCAAGTTAAAATACACATCCACACATCCTCTAGCATCACAGAAAGGTTTAATTTGGGAAGGACCTCAAACCTTTCTATCTCTCTCCTTCACAATTCTTGTTAAATAAAATCCACATTCAATAAAATCTGTATGTTGTCATCATATGGTCTCATTTGAACCTTAATTTGGGCAGAGGCATCTCTCCCTAATCCAATCCTAACAGTTATTAAATGAGTATCACTCGGCTTCATCTCATTGTTTCACTTCAGGCAAACCTGACAAATGTATCTCTTCCAGGGAGGGGGCATCCACAAAGCCTCTGGGAAACCTATGCCAATGCCTCACCAGCCTCACAGAAGAGAATGTCTTCCTGCTATTTAATCCATATCTGTTTCAGTTAAAGGCCACTGCCCTTTCTTCTATCATCACTACATATGCCTGTGAAAAGTCTCTCTCCATCATTCTTGTAGGGGGCCCTCTTAGGTACTGGCAAGGGTTCTAAGGTTTCCCTGGGGTCTTCTCTTCCCTAGGCTGAACAACGCTAACACTCCCAACCTGTCTTCAAAGCAGAGGTTCTCCAACGCTCTTAGGAACCCTCAGTCGCTCTCCTCTGAACTCATTCTAACAGGCCCGCATCCCTTATCCTGGGGCCCCCAGACACAGAGGTAGTGGTGCGGCTGAGATTTCAAACAATGGACTAGAGGGCCACAATTACCTCCCTTGACCTGCAGCTCTTTGCTCCTTTCCATGCAGCTCAGCCCACGGGTGGCTTTTTGGGCTGGCAGCACAGATTGTTGGCTCACGCTGAGCTTCTCCTCCATCAGCACCCCCAAGTCCTTCTCCTCAGCCCCTGCCCCACTCAGCTTCCTGTCCCCTGCAAACCCTGTGCTGAGAGGGAGCTCCATGCACTCTCTGTGTCACTGGCGAAGCCATTCAAGAGCCCCAGGGCCAAGGCCAGAGCCCTGATGGACGCTCCTCGTCCCCAGCCTCCACCTGGGCATGGAGCCACTGACCACAGCTCCCCAGCTGCCTCCATCTGGCCAAGTCTTCATGCCCTGCATAGCCCACCCTCCAAAGGCAGGGCTGTGCAGTGTGGGGCTTGAGGTGTCGTGTGGCACTGTGTCCAAAGCCTCACAGGGGCTCTGGGCACATCAGGATTGTCAGAGACTGAAATGTTATGGGTAAGGACTTAAACATTGTTACAAAGGAGTTTTGCCCATTATGGCAAAACTGTATAAAGAGGCTGAGACTGCCCAAGCCCACCTCTCCTTCACCTGACTGCAGCTTTGGGCTGGGACTTAAGCTGCCTAACAGAACTTGAGATAGCATGACGGCGACATTAGTGCTCAGTTACCTCTGGTCTAGGAACAAGGAAACAAGACTAAGGGAGGAGAAGGTACCCACAAGAAAGCCAAACGCAGAAGCTGTCCTGAAAATCAGCTTGGGCTGGATTCAGCCTGGGGAGGCCATAGGCCACAGGCTCATCTGCTGAGGCCAGGTTTGCACACACTCCCTGTCTTGGTTTGAAAGACAGGTGTCTGCTAAGGAAGGCAGGAGCCTCCCTTGGAATGGCAGATGCAACCCCCCCTTCCCTCCGAGTTATTATAATTTTGAAATCAAGGGGCTTTTAGGCAAAGATGTGGGAAAATAGGAAGAACAGTTCTTTACTATGATAGATCTCTATGTGTATAATCAGTCAAGCAAACAGCAACAATTCTGGCAGTAGCAGCAAACAATCCCAAGCCCAGTGCCAGCCCTCTGGGCTGTCGGGCCCTTTCCCCTGGGGTGCAGTTCCGCTCGCAGCCGGCAGGGGCGCTGGCGGCTCCCGGTGAGCAGGGCAGGTGCGATGGTTCCCCCGCGGCTGCAGGGGGCGCTCCGGAGCGAGCTCGGGGAGCACGCGGCCCTGGTGGCCTGGGATGCCGGGAAGGGATGGGACAAAGGCTTCGCAAAGCCCTGGGCAGCCGATCCCGGTGTCCGGCCGGACCCTGGGCAACAGCAGGCTGGAGCGGCAGGCTGGAGTGGCAGGGACGAGCACAAATCCTGGGTGGCAGGCGAGATGTATCCAAAGCGCGGAGCTGCGGTGGGAGCCCCCCGGAGGTCTGGGCAGGCAGGATGAGCAGGGCTACAAGGTAGCGAAGGCTCAAAGCAATGGTGGGGGCAGGGAAGGCGGGCTTTGGATCCCGGGGTTTCTCTGGCAGAAGGAAAAGCAGCCAAAGAAAGCAGCCTCCCTCTCTGTCCAAACGCCGGGCACCGACTGTCCACACACCCAGGCAAAACAAAAGAGTAGCCAGATGCACCCCACCCCCATCGCCAGCTCTTTTGTTTGATGAAATATGCAGCCATTTGTCCCCCTAGCAACACATATGGGGAAAATTCCTGGAACAGAAAAAAAACCCAGCAGAGCTCCTAAAACCCCAACACTCCCCCACAACCAAGAAGGGAGGAGGAGAGTTTTGGGGCTGTGGCGTGACCTCTGGTCAGAGGCACTGAACACCCATCCTCCCTCACACAAACTGGCTCAGCTGTAAAACCCCCCACCCTGGGAAGGCCACATCCATGAGAAATTCACATGACGGGCAGCTGAGCAGGTGTCATAATCCATCAAAGACCCCCAAAGCGCTCCCCAGACTCATTGCTGAGGCCTTGCAGCAGAGCATCACACGCCATGCAAAGGGATACAACAGATCCAGAGTCTGTTGCAAGAGACTGTGTCAAACTTGCCCCCCACCAGGGCAGGTACCTGGGCGTTCCCACCTGGCCCAAACGTACGTCAATCCCCCAAACTCCATGTTTCCAGGGAACCCTTACCGCCAAGAAGCCCTGATGGAGAGCATCAACAGAATGCCATTGGCATCCTCAGAGTGGTGATGTTTTTAAATCTGTCTCTGTCACTCTCTTTGTCTGCCCCCACCTCTTTTCTATTTCTTTCTCTTTCTCTTTCTCTCTCTTTCTCTCTCTCTCTCTCTCTCACTTACTGTTCAATAAAACCCATACTACTGACTTTGGCATATGGCCTCATTTGCACCTTAATTCAGGCCAAAGCATTTCTGACAAGTTTAATGACGGGATCATAACAAGGGTCTAGAAGCCCGCAAGCCTGGGGGCTGCTCCATGCCACTTCCAGTGGCTTCAGCTGTCAAAGGGGTGCCAGGTGTGGCCCTTTGTGACACAGGCGCCTTGTGTCAGGGCCCTGGATGATGTGGGACATTGTGGTGCCCAGAGGCCCTTGTGACACGGTAGAGCCCCGCCCTGCCCTGCCAGGGGGTATCCAAGGGGCGCAGAGCCCTGGGGAGCCCAGTCCCACCAGAGCCGCTCTCGCAGGAGGAAGCAGCTCCCGGGATTCCTGTGCGTCAGACAGCGTCAGACGTGAAGGAGGACCACGTGAACCCCAACTCACAGCCCCCCAGCCCCTTGCCCGGCTGGCTGCCAGACCAGGCCCTCAGTGGGCAGTGGCTGGGGGCAGGCAGCAGCTCAGGCCTGCCCCTGTCGGACACTGAGGAGGAGGGGGCCTTTGTCAACATGGACGAAGAGTGGGAATACGACTCGGATCAAGAGCTTTCCCAGTGGGGAGGCCTTAGTGGCCAAGAACTTTGCCTCTGGGAAGAAGTGACAATCCAAGAGTTTTACCGAGGGCAAGAAGTGACGATCCAGGAAGTTTCCCCATGGGGAGTTGTGACACATCAAGAGTTGCATCAGAGGGAGGTAGGTATGAAAGTCCAGTGGGGGGATGGCACACAGCAAGAGCTGTACTACTGGGAGGAAAGTGTGACCATCCAGGAGCTGTACCCATGGGAGGAAGAGGATGAGATATGCCAAGAATGGTCCCAGTGGGAAGAAGACCTGACATGCCAAGAGCTGTCCCAGTGGGAAGGGGAGGGACACCAGGAACTGTCTCCTTTGGAAGAAGATGTGCAAGGCCACCTGCACATGTACCAATGGGAAGGAGACAAGAGACAGCCAGAGTTGCCCCAGGTGGGAGACAACAGGGACAAGGAGCTATCACAAGGAAAAGACTACAATGTCCAGGAGCTAGGCCGGTGGGAAAAAGACAGGAGTGACCAAAAGCTGCCCCAATGGGAAGGAAGTGTCAGCAGCCAGGGGCTGCCCCAATGGGCAGAAGGTGTCAGTGACAAGATGTGGGACAAACCCTTGTACCCAGAGAAGGATGAGGATACCCAGGAGGGGCCCGCCTCTCCCAGCAGCATGGGCACCCAGGTGGCAGGAGAGGCAGCCCATGAGCTGCCCAGCGCCTCTCCTGCCCCAGGGAGTCCCACAGAGGACGAGCTGGCAGCCGCTGCTGCTCCAGCTGGAGCTGCTGAGGAGGAGGAGGAGCCTCCCGAGCCTCTGCCTGCCGAGGTGGAAAAGGCACCAGCTTCTCCTGGCCTCACGGAGGAGGTGCCATCGGCAGCGCCAGAGAGCCCAGTCCCTGCTCCACGCAGCCCCCCAGGCTACAGCCAGGCTCTGCTGGACTTGGCGTGGCACATCAGCCATGAGGTGGTGCGAGAGGCTGTGCTTGAGGCCCAGGCATCTGGCCAGCAGCCAGAGGAACAGAGGGACCTGGAGCAAAGCACAGCTGCAGAACTAGAAGCAGCAGCTCCAGAAGAAAAGCAAGAGAGCCCCATCTCTGGCCTGCACAGCCCCTGCTGCACCCCCAGCGCCTCGCCCAGCCCACTGGGAGCCCAAGCCCTCAGTGAGCAGCAGGAGGAGGCAGACAGGGGCTCAGTCCTGGCAGAGAAAGAGACTGAGGAGAGGGACTCAGCTGGGGAGCTCGAGCTTTCTCAGTGCAAAGATGAGGAAAACACAGAGCTGTCCCAAGGAGAAACCAACAGACACCAGGAAGGGTCCCAAGGAGAAGCCTGCATTGAGCAGGAGCTGTCCCTGGAAGAAGCCAGGGACGACCAGGAAGGGTCCCAAGGGGAAGCCTGCATTGAGCAGGAACTATCCCTCGAAAAAGACAGCAATGACCAGGATGTGTTCCAAGGGGAAGCCTGCATTGAGCAGGAGCTGTCCCAAGAAGACAGCAATAACCAGGATGTATTGCAAGGGGAAGCCTGCATTGGGCAGGAGCTGTCCCTTGAAAAAGACAGCAATAACCAGGATGTATTGCAAGGGGAAGCCTGCACTGAGCAGGAGCTATCCCTAGAAAAAGACAGCAATGATCAGGATGGGTCCCAAGAGGAAGCCTGCATTGAGCAGGAGCTCTCCCCAGAAGAAGCCGGTAGCTACCACGAGCTCTCCGATTGGGATGAATCCATTGCGGAAGAGCTCTCCCTAGGAGAAGCCAGCAGCTACCTAGAAGTTTCTGACTGGGAAGAAGGCACGGAGAAAGGCCTTTCTCAAGGACAAGTCGGTAGCTCCCAAAATCTCTCTGACTGGGAGGAAGACAGCGAGCATGAGCTGTCCCATGGAGATGTCAGTAGCTACCAAGAAGTGTCTGACTGGGAAGAGTCCATTGGCCAGGAGGTTTCTGAAGAGGAAGACTCCGTTGGTCAGGAGGTTTCCAAAGGGAATGGCAAGAGGCCTTCAGCTCAGTCCAGCTGGGAAAATGACAGTGACCGAGACCTGATGCAGGACAGCTGGGAACAGAACATTGGGGACAAGCCCTTGCTGCAGGAGGAGGACGAGTGGGATGGAGTGAGCCTCCTCGAGCTCCGGGAAGAAGACAGAGAGCTGGGAGGTTTGGCAGGAGGCAGGCTCCCAGTGCCTGCCCCTCGCGAGGCCTGGGTTGAGCATGGGCCATCTGAGCCGTGCCCCCAAGCGCCGCTCTGTGCCTCGCCTCCCCAGCTGGGAGCCCAGGCCCTCAGGCAGCAGCTGAGTCCCCGCAAGAAACGTCCCTCCCGCCTCGGGCGGGCGCTGCGGATGCTGCGCGGCCTATTCCGCTGCTCCTGCCTGGCGCCACGGCCCGAGGATTAGGGCTGCGGCCGGCGCCAGCCCGGGCCCCTTGGACGGCAGCTGGCTGGCAGCCTGCCCCACATCCTGGGGGAGCCACACGGGCTGCCTTTGCCTGGACATGTCCCTGCAGCCTCAGCAATCCCTGGCTGCTTTGGAGCATCCCAAGCCACTCTCCCCAAGAGCAAATATTACCCATGTGGCCAGCCTCAGACCAGTATCCACACGGGACACTTGGTGCCAGGTGGCTCAGCGGTGAAGGCCAGAGGCTCATCAGGGTGGGAAGAGACCTTGAAAGTCATCCAGTCCCACCGTCACCCTGGCATCACCATCATCACCCTGAAACCATGTCCCCACGTGCCACATCCAGACAAGACTTGAACACTTCCAGAGACAGTGACTCTACCACCTCCCTGAGCAACTTCTTGCAATCGATTCCTGACCACTCTGTCAGGGAAAAGTTGTTTGGAATATTTCATCTGTACCTCCCCTGGTGGAATCCAAGGCCATTTCCTCTCATCCTGAAAGGACTACGTGCTGATCCTTTGGGATTTTATCCATGAGGAATGGGCGCAGACAGGAGGTATTGCTCCCAGGACTCCACTGCATGGCTTCACCAAACAATTCTTCCAAAACACAGGGAAGTTGGCTTTAAGAAATAGTGGCAGTAGTGAAAAGCAAAACAAAACAAAACAAAACAAACAAACAAACAAAAAAAACCAAACCAAAACAAAACACAAAAAACCCCTAAAACCAACACAAAACACAAAAAAATCCACAAAAAGAAAAATAATAGGAATAGGACTAATAATAATACAAAGAAGATGAAGAAAATGAAGAAATAGTGGTAGTAAATAAGAAAAAGAAGTAAACTTAAGAATAAGAACAAGAAAAAAAAGAATAATAAGAAGAATGAGAATAAGAGTGAGAATAAGAGCAAGAATAAGAATAGGATTAAGAATAAGAATAAGAATAGGAAAAAGGAAAAGAAAAAATAATAAGAAAAAGAATAGGAAAAAGCATAAGAATAAGAATAAAAATAAGAATTAAAAAAATAAGAATGAGAATGAGAATGAGAATGAGAATGAGAATAAGAAGAAGAGGAAGAATAAGAATAAGAATAAGAATAAGAATAAGAATAAGAATAAGAATAAGAATAAGAATAAGAATAGAAACAAGACAAAGTAAAAAGAATAAATCTAAGACTAAGTTGATGTAGAAGAAGAAAGAGGAGTAAAAGTAAATACTAAGAAGAAGGAGAAGAAGCATGGGGATCAGAAGAAGAAGAAGAAGAGGCTAAAGAAGAAGATTAAATAGTAGGAGTAACAAATTATTATTATTAGAACAATAATATCAAGTTAAAATACACATCCACACATCCTCTAGCATCACAGAAAGGTTTAATTTGGGAAGGACCTCAAACCTTTCTATCTCTCTCCTTCACAATTCTTGTTAAATAAAATCCACATTCAATAAAATCTGTATGTTGTCATCATATGGTCTCATTTGAACCTTAATTTGGGCAGAGGCATCTCTCCCTAATCCAATCCTAACAGTTATTAAATGAGTATCACTTGGCTTCATCTCATTGTTTCACTTCAGGCAAACCTGACAAATGTATCTCTTCCAGGGAGGGGGCATCCACAAAGCCTCTGGGAAACCTATGCCAATGCCTCACCAGCCTCACAGAAGAGAATGTCTTCCTGCTATTTAATCCATATCTGTTTCAGTTAAAGGCCACTGCCCTTTCTTCTATCATCACTACATATGCCTGTGAAAAGTCTCTCTCCATCATTCTTGTAGGGGGCCCTCTTAGGTACTGGCAAGGGTTCTAAGGTTTCCCTGGGGTCTTCTCTTCCCTAGGCTGAACAACGCTAACACTCCCAACCTGTCTTCAAAGCAGAGGTTCTCCAACGCTCTTAGGAACCCTCAGTCGCTCTCCTCTGAACTCATTCTAACAGGCCCGCATCCCTTATCCTGGGGCCCCCAGACACAGAGGTAGTGGTGCGGCTGAGATTTCAAACAATGGACTAGAGGGCCACAATTACCTCCCTTGACCTGCAGCTCTTTGCTCCTTTCCATGCAGCTCAGCCCACGGGTGGCTTTTTGGGCTGGCAGCACAGATTGTTGGCTCACGCTGAGCTTCTCCTCCATCAGCACCCCCAAGTCCTTCTCCTCAGCCCCTGCCCCACTCAGCTTCCTGTCCCCTGCAAACCCTGTGCTGAGAGGGAGCTCCATGCACTCTCTGTGTCACTGGCGAAGCCATTCAAGAGCCCCAGGGCCAAGGCCAGAGCCCTGATGGACGCTCCTCGTCCCCAGCCTCCACCTGGGCATGGAGCCACTGACCACAGCTCCCCAGCTGCCTCCATCTGGCCAAGTCTTCATGCCCTGCATAGCCCACCCTCCAAAGGCAGGGCTGTGCAGTGTGGGGCTTGAGGTGTCGTGTGGCACTGTGTCCAAAGCCTCACAGGGGCTCTGGGCACATCAGGATTGTCAGAGACTGAAATGTTATGGGTAAGGACTTAAACATTGTTACAAAGGAGTTTTGCCCATTATGGCAAAACTGTATAAAGAGGCTGAGACTGCCCAAGCCCACCTCTCCTTCACCTGACTGCAGCTTTGGGCTGGGACTTAAGCTGCCTAACAGAACTTGAGATAGCATGACGGCGACATTAGTGCTCAGTTACCTCTGGTCTAGGAACAAGGAAACAAGACTAAGGGAGGAGAAGGTACCCACAAGAAAGCCAAACGCAGAAGCTGTCCTGAAAATCAGCTTGGGCTGGATTCAGCCTGGGGAGGCCATAGGCCACAGGCTCATCTGCTGAGGCCAGGTTTGCACACACTCCCTGTCTTGGTTTGAAAGACAGGTGTCTGCTAAGGAAGGCAGGAGCCTCCCTTGGAATGGCAGATGCAACCCCCCCTTCCCTCCGAGTTATTATAATTTTGAAATCAAGGGGCTTTTAGGCAAAGATGTGGGAAAATAGGAAGAACAGTTCTTTACTATGATAGATCTCTATGTGTATAATCAGTCAAGCAAACAGCAACAATTCTGGCAGTAGCAGCAAACAATCCCAAGCCCAGTGCCAGCCCTCTGGGCTGTCGGGCCCTTTCCCCTGGGGTGCAGTTCCGCTCGCAGCCGGCAGGGGCGCTGGCGGCTCCCGGTGAGCAGGGCAGGTGCGATGGTTCCCCCGCGGCTGCAGGGGGCGCTCCGGAGCGAGCTCGGGGAGCACGCGGCCCTGGTGGCCTGGGATGCCGGGAAGGGATGGGACAAAGGCTTCGCAAAGCCCTGGGCAGCCGATCCCGGTGTCCGGCCGGACCCTGGGCAACAGCAGGCTGGAGCGGCAGGCTGGAGTGGCAGGGACGAGCACAAATCCTGGGTGGCAGGCGAGATGTATCCAAAGCGCGGAGCTGCGGTGGGAGCCCCCCGGAGGTCTGGGCAGGCAGGATGAGCAGGGCTACAAGGTAGCGAAGGCTCAAAGCAATGGTGGGGGCAGGGAAGGCGGGCTTTGGATCCCGGGGTTTCTCTGGCAGAAGGAAAAGCAGCCAAAGAAAGCAGCCTCCCTCTCTGTCCAAACGCCGGGCACCGACTGTCCACACACCCAGGCAAAACCAAAGAGTAGCCAGATGCACCCCACCCCCATCGCCAGCTCTTTTGTTTGATGAAATATGCAGCCATTTGTCCCCCTAGCAACACATATGGGGAAAATTCCTGGAACAGAAAAAAAACCCAGCAGAGCTCCTAAAACCCCAACACTCCCCCACAACCAAGAAGGGAGGAGGAGAGTTTTGGGGCTGTGGCGTGACCTCTGGTCAGAGGCACTGAACACCCATCCTCCCTCACACAAACTGGCTCAGCTGTAAAACCCCCCACCCTGGGAAGGCCACATCCATGAGAAATTCACATGACGGGCAGCTGAGCAGGTGTCATAATCCATCAAAGACCCCCAAAGCGCTCCCCAGACTCATTGCTGAGGCCTTGCAGCAGAGCATCACACGCCATGCAAAGGGATACAACAGATCCAGAGTCTGTTGCAAGAGACTGTGTCAAACTTGCCCCCCACCAGGGCAGGTACCTGGGCGTTCCCACCTGGCCCAAACGTACGTCAATCCCCCAAACTCCATGTTTCCAGGGAACCCTTACCGCCAAGAAGCCCTGATGGAGAGCATCAACAGAATGCCATTGGCATCCTCAGAGTGGTGATGTTTTTAAATCTGTCTCTGTCACTCTCTTTGTCTGCCCCCACCTCTTTTCTATTTCTTTCTCTTTCTCTTTCTCTCTCTTTCTCTCTCTCTCTCTCTCTCACTTACTGTTCAATAAAACCCATACTACTGACTTTGGCATATGGCCTCATTTGCACCTTAATTCAGGCCAAAGCATTTCTGACAAGTTTAATGACGGGATCATAACAAGGGTCTAGAAGCCCGCAAGCCTGGGGGCTGCTCCATGCCACTTCCAGTGGCTTCAGCTGTCAAAGGGGTGCCAGGTGTGGCCCTTTGTGACACAGGCGCCTTGTGTCAGGGCCCTGGATGATGTGGGACATTGTGGTGCCCAGAGGCCCTTGTGACACGGTAGAGCCCCGCCCTGCCCTGCCAGGGGGTATCCAAGGGGCGCAGAGCCCTGGGGAGCCCAGTCCCACCAGAGCCGCTCTCGCAGGAGGAAGCAGCTCCCGGGATTCCTGTGCGTCAGACAGCGTCAGACGTGAAGGAGGACCACGTGAACCCCAACTCACAGCCCCCCAGCCCCTTGCCCGGCTGGCTGCCAGACCAGGCCCTCAGTGGGCAGTGGCTGGGGGCAGGCAGCAGCTCAGGCCTGCCCCTGTCGGACACTGAGGAGGAGGGGGCCTTTGTCAACATGGACGAAGAGTGGGAATACGACTCGGATCAAGAGCTTTCCCAGTGGGGAGGCCTTAGTGGCCAAGAACTTTGCCTCTGGGAAGAAGTGACAATCCAAGAGTTTTACCGAGGGCAAGAAGTGACGATCCAGGAAGTTTCCCCATGGGGAGTTGTGACACATCAAGAGTTGCATCAGAGGGAGGTAGGTATGAAAGTCCAGTGGGGGGATGGCACACAGCAAGAGCTGTACTACTGGGAGGAAAGTGTGACCATCCAGGAGCTGTACCCATGGGAGGAAGAGGATGAGATATGCCAAGAATGGTCCCAGTGGGAAGAAGACCTGACATGCCAAGAGCTGTCCCAGTGGGAAGGGGAGGGACACCAGGAACTGTCTCCTTTGGAAGAAGATGTGCAAGGCCACCTGCACATGTACCAATGGGAAGGAGACAAGAGACAGCCAGAGTTGCCCCAGGTGGGAGACAACAGGGACAAGGAGCTATCACAAGGAAAAGACTACAATGTCCAGGAGCTAGGCCGGTGGGAAAAAGACAGGAGTGACCAAAAGCTGCCCCAATGGGAAGGAAGTGTCAGCAGCCAGGGGCTGCCCCAATGGGCAGAAGGTGTCAGTGACAAGATGTGGGACAAACCCTTGTACCCAGAGAAGGATGAGGATACCCAGGAGGGGCCCGCCTCTCCCAGCAGCATGGGCACCCAGGTGGCAGGAGAGGCAGCCCATGAGCTGCCCAGCGCCTCTCCTGCCCCAGGGAGTCCCACAGAGGACGAGCTGGCAGCCGCTGCTGCTCCAGCTGGAGCTGCTGAGGAGGAGGAGGAGCCTCCCGAGCCTCTGCCTGCCGAGGTGGAAAAGGCACCAGCTTCTCCTGGCCTCACGGAGGAGGTGCCATCGGCAGCGCCAGAGAGCCCAGTCCCTGCTCCACGCAGCCCCCCAGGCTACAGCCAGGCTCTGCTGGACTTGGCGTGGCACATCAGCCATGAGGTGGTGCGAGAGGCTGTGCTTGAGGCCCAGGCATCTGGCCAGCAGCCAGAGGAACAGAGGGACCTGGAGCAAAGCACAGCTGCAGAACTAGAAGCAGCAGCTCCAGAAGAAAAGCAAGAGAGCCCCATCTCTGGCCTGCACAGCCCCTGCTGCACCCCCAGCGCCTCGCCCAGCCCACTGGGAGCCCAAGCCCTCAGTGAGCAGCAGGAGGAGGCAGACAGGGGCTCAGTCCTGGCAGAGAAAGAGACTGAGGAGAGGGACTCAGCTGGGGAGCTCGAGCTTTCTCAGTGCAAAGATGAGGAAAACACAGAGCTGTCCCAAGGAGAAACCAACAGACACCAGGAAGGGTCCCAAGGAGAAGCCTGCATTGAGCAGGAGCTGTCCCTGGAAGAAGCCAGGGACGACCAGGAAGGGTCCCAAGGGGAAGCCTGCATTGAGCAGGAACTATCCCTCGAAAAAGACAGCAATGACCAGGATGTGTTCCAAGGGGAAGCCTGCATTGAGCAGGAGCTGTCCCAAGAAGACAGCAATAACCAGGATGTATTGCAAGGGGAAGCCTGCATTGGGCAGGAGCTGTCCCTTGAAAAAGACAGCAATAACCAGGATGTATTGCAAGGGGAAGCCTGCACTGAGCAGGAGCTATCCCTAGAAAAAGACAGCAATGATCAGGATGGGTCCCAAGAGGAAGCCTGCATTGAGCAGGAGCTCTCCCCAGAAGAAGCCGGTAGCTACCACGAGCTCTCCGACTGGGATGAATCCATTGCGGAAGAGCTCTCCCTAGGAGAAGCCAGCAGCTACCTAGAAGTTTCTGACTGGGAAGAAGGCACGGAGAAAGGCCTTTCTCAAGGACAAGTCGGTAGCTCCCAAAATCTCTCTGACTGGGAGGAAGACAGCGAGCATGAGCTGTCCCATGGAGATGTCAGTAGCTACCAAGAAGTGTCTGACTGGGAAGAGTCCATTGGCCAGGAGGTTTCTGAAGAGGAAGACTCCGTTGGTCAGGAGGTTTCCAAAGGGAATGGCAAGAGGCCTTCAGCTCAGTCCAGCTGGGAAAATGACAGTGACCGAGACCTGATGCAGGACAGCTGGGAACAGAACATTGGGGACAAGCCCTTGCTGCAGGAGGAGGACGAGTGGGATGGAGTGAGCCTCCTCGAGCTCCGGGAAGAAGACAGAGAGCTGGGAGGTTTGGCAGGAGGCAGGCTCCCAGTGCCTGCCCCTCGCGAGGCCTGGGTTGAGCATGGGCCATCTGAGCCGTGCCCCCAAGCGCCGCTCTGTGCCTCGCCTCCCCAGCTGGGAGCCCAGGCCCTCAGGCAGCAGCTGAGTCCCCGCAAGAAACGTCCCTCCCGCCTCGGGCGGGCGCTGCGGATGCTGCGCGGCCTATTCCGCTGCTCCTGCCTGGCGCCACGGCCCGAGGATTAGGGCTGCGGCCGGCGCCAGCCCGGGCCCCCTGGACGGCAGCTGGCTGGCAGCCTGCCCCACATCCTGGGGGAGCCACACGGGCTGCCTTTGCCTGGACATGTCCCTGCAGCCTCAGCAATCCCTGGCTGCTTTGGAGCATCCCAAGCCACTCTCCCCAAGAGCAAATATTACCCATGTGGCCAGCCTCAGACCAGTATCCACACGGGACACTTGGTGCCAGGTGGCTCAGCGGTGAAGGCCAGAGGCTCATCAGGGTGGGAAGAGACCTTGAAAGTCATCCAGTCCCACCGTCACCCTGGCATCACCATCATCACCCTGAAACCATGTCCCCACGTGCCACATCCAGACAAGACTTGAACACTTCCAGAGACAGTGACTCTACCACCTCCCTGAGCAACTTCTTGCAATCGATTCCTGACCACTCTGTCAGGGAAAAGTTGTTTGGAATATTTCATCTGTACCTCCCCTGGTGGAATCCAAGGCCATTTCCTCTCATCCTGAAAGGACTACGTGCTGATCCTTTGGGATTTTATCCATGAGGAATGGGCGCAGACAGGAGGTATTGCTCCCAGGACTCCACTGCATGGCTTCACCAAACAATTCTTCCAAAACACAGGGAAGTTGGCTTTAAGAAATAGTGGCAGTAGTGAAAAGCAAAACAAAACAAAACAAAACAAACAAACAAACAAAAAAAACCAAACCAAAACAAAACACAAAAAACCCCTAAAACCAACACAAAACACAAAAAAATCCACAAAAAGAAAAATAATAGGAATAGGACTAATAATAATACAAAGAAGATGAAGAAAATGAAGAAATAGTGGTAGTAAATAAGAAAAAGAAGTAAACTTAAGAATAAGAACAAGAAAAAAAAGAATAATAAGAAGAATGAGAATAAGAGTGAGAATAAGAGCAAGAATAAGAATAGGATTAAGAATAAGAATAAGAATAGGAAAAAGGAAAAGAAAAAATAATAAGAAAAAGAATAGGAAAAAGCATAAGAATAAGAATAAAAATAAGAATTAAAAAAATAAGAATGAGAATGAGAATGAGAATGAGAATGAGAATAAGAAGAAGAGGAAGAATAAGAATAAGAATAAGAATAAGAATAAGAATAAGAATAAGAATAAGAATAGAAACAAGACAAAGTAAAAAGAATAAATCTAAGACTAAGTTGATGTAGAAGAAGAAAGAGGAGTAAAAGTAAATACTAAGAAGAAGGAGAAGAAGCATGGGGATCAGAAGAAGAAGAAGAAGAGGCTAAAGAAGAAGATTAAATAGTAGGAGTAACAAATTATTATTATTAGAACAATAATATCAAGTTAAAATACACATCCACACATCCTCTAGCATCACAGAAAGGTTTAATTTGGGAAGGACCTCAAACCTTTCTATCTCTCTCCTTCACAATTCTTGTTAAATAAAATCCACATTCAATAAAATCTGTATGTTGTCATCATATGGTCTCATTTGAACCTTAATTTGGGCAGAGGCATCTCTCCCTAATCCAATCCTAACAGTTATTAAATGAGTATCACTTGGCTTCATCTCATTGTTTCACTTCAGGCAAACCTGACAAATGTATCTCTTCCAGGGAGGGGGCATCCACAAAGCCTCTGGGAAACCTATGCCAATGCCTCACCAGCCTCACAGAAGAGAATGTCTTCCTGCTATTTAATCCATATCTGTTTCAGTTAAAGGCCACTGCCCTTTCTTCTATCATCACTACATATGCCTGTGAAAAGTCTCTCTCCATCATTCTTGTAGGGGGCCCTCTTAGGTACTGGCAAGGGTTCTAAGGTTTCCCTGGGGTCTTCTCTTCCCTAGGCTGAACAACGCTAACACTCCCAACCTGTCTTCAAAGCAGAGGTTCTCCAACGCTCTTAGGAACCCTCAGTCGCTCTCCTCTGAACTCATTCTAACAGGCCCGCATCCCTTATCCTGGGGCCCCCAGACACAGAGGTAGTGGTGCGGCTGAGATTTCAAACAATGGACTAGAGGGCCACAATTACCTCCCTTGACCTGCAGCTCTTTGCTCCTTTCCATGCAGCTCAGCCCACGGGTGGCTTTTTGGGCTGGCAGCACAGATTGTTGGCTCACGCTGAGCTTCTCCTCCATCAGCACCCCCAAGTCCTTCTCCTCAGCCCCTGCCCCACTCAGCTTCCTGTCCCCTGCAAACCCTGTGCTGAGAGGGAGCTCCATGCACTCTCTGTGTCACTGGCGAAGCCATTCAAGAGCCCCAGGGCCAAGGCCAGAGCCCTGATGGACGCTCCTCGTCCCCAGCCTCCACCTGGGCATGGAGCCACTGACCACAGCTCCCCAGCTGCCTCCATCTGGCCAAGTCTTCATGCCCTGCATAGCCCACCCTCCAAAGGCAGGGCTGTGCAGTGTGGGGCTTGAGGTGTCGTGTGGCACTGTGTCCAAAGCCTCACAGGGGCTCTGGGCACATCAGGATTGTCAGAGACTGAAATGTTATGGGTAAGGACTTAAACATTGTTACAAAGGAGTTTTGCCCATTATGGCAAAACTGTATAAAGAGGCTGAGACTGCCCAAGCCCACCTCTCCTTCACCTGACTGCAGCTTTGGGCTGGGACTTAAGCTGCCTAACAGAACTTGAGATAGCATGACGGCGACATTAGTGCTCAGTTACCTCTGGTCTAGGAACAAGGAAACAAGACTAAGGGAGGAGAAGGTACCCACAAGAAAGCCAAACGCAGAAGCTGTCCTGAAAATCAGCTTGGGCTGGATTCAGCCTGGGGAGGCCATAGGCCACAGGCTCATCTGCTGAGGCCAGGTTTGCACACACTCCCTGTCTTGGTTTGAAAGACAGGTGTCTGCTAAGGAAGGCAGGAGCCTCCCTTGGAATGGCAGATGCAACCCCCCCTTCCCTCCGAGTTATTATAATTTTGAAATCAAGGGGCTTTTAGGCAAAGATGTGGGAAAATAGGAAGAACAGTTCTTTACTATGATAGATCTCTATGTGTATAATCAGTCAAGCAAACAGCAACAATTCTGGCAGTAGCAGCAAACAATCCCAAGCCCAGTGCCAGCCCTCTGGGCTGTCGGGCCCTTTCCCCTGGGGTGCAGTTCCGCTCGCAGCCGGCAGGGGCGCTGGCGGCTCCCGGTGAGCAGGGCAGGTGCGATGGTTCCCCCGCGGCTGCAGGGGGCGCTCCGGAGCGAGCTCGGGGAGCACGCGGCCCTGGTGGCCTGGGATGCCGGGAAGGGATGGGACAAAGGCTTCGCAAAGCCCTGGGCAGCCGATCCCGGTGTCCGGCCGGACCCTGGGCAACAGCAGGCTGGAGCGGCAGGCTGGAGTGGCAGGGACGAGCACAAATCCTGGGTGGCAGGCGAGATGTATCCAAAGCGCGGAGCTGCGGTGGGAGCCCCCCGGAGGTCTGGGCAGGCAGGATGAGCAGGGCTACAAGGTAGCGAAGGCTCAAAGCAATGGTGGGGGCAGGGAAGGCGGGCTTTGGATCCCGGGGTTTCTCTGGCAGAAGGAAAAGCAGCCAAAGAAAGCAGCCTCCCTCTCTGTCCAAACGCCGGGCACCGACTGTCCACACACCCAGGCAAAACCAAAGAGTAGCCAGATGCACCCCACCCCCATCGCCAGCTCTTTTGTTTGATGAAATATGCAGCCATTTGTCCCCCTAGCAACACATATGGGGAAAATTCCTGGAACAGAAAAAAAACCCAGCAGAGCTCCTAAAACCCCAACACTCCCCCACAACCAAGAAGGGAGGAGGAGAGTTTTGGGGCTGTGGCGTGACCTCTGGTCAGAGGCACTGAACACCCATCCTCCCTCACACAAACTGGCTCAGCTGTAAAACCCCCCACCCTGGGAAGGCCACATCCATGAGAAATTCACATGACGGGCAGCTGAGCAGGTGTCATAATCCATCAAAGACCCCCAAAGCGCTCCCCAGACTCATTGCTGAGGCCTTGCAGCAGAGCATCACACGCCATGCAAAGGGATACAACAGATCCAGAGTCTGTTGCAAGAGACTGTGTCAAACTTGCCCCCCACCAGGGCAGGTACCTGGGCGTTCCCACCTGGCCCAAACGTACGTCAATCCCCCAAACTCCATGTTTCCAGGGAACCCTTACCGCCAAGAAGCCCTGATGGAGAGCATCAACAGAATGCCATTGGCATCCTCAGAGTGGTGATGTTTTTAAATCTGTCTCTGTCACTCTCTTTGTCTGCCCCCACCTCTTTTCTATTTCTTTCTCTTTCTCTTTCTCTCTCTTTCTCTCTCTCTCTCTCTCTCACTTACTGTTCAATAAAACCCATACTACTGACTTTGGCATATGGCCTCATTTGCACCTTAATTCAGGCCAAAGCATTTCTGACAAGTTTAATGACGGGATCATAACAAGGGTCTAGAAGCCCGCAAGCCTGGGGGCTGCTCCATGCCACTTCCAGTGGCTTCAGCTGTCAAAGGGGTGCCAGGTGTGGCCCTTTGTGACACAGGCGCCTTGTGTCAGGGCCCTGGATGATGTGGGACATTGTGGTGCCCAGAGGCCCTTGTGACACGGTAGAGCCCCGCCCTGCCCTGCCAGGGGGTATCCAAGGGGCGCAGAGCCCTGGGGAGCCCAGTCCCGCCAGAGCCGCTCTCGCAGGAGGAAGCAGCTCCCGGGATTCCTGTGCGTCAGACAGCGTCAGACGTGAAGGAGGACCACGTGAACCCCAACTCACAGCCCCCCAGCCCCTTGCCCGGCTGGCTGCCAGACCAGGCCCTCAGTGGGCAGTGGCTGGGGGCAGGCAGCAGCTCAGGCCTGCCCCTGTCGGACACTGAGGAGGAGGGGGCCTTTGTCAACATGGACGAAGAGTGGGAATACGACTCGGATCAAGAGCTTTCCCAGTGGGGAGGCCTTAGTGGCCAAGAACTTTGCCTCTGGGAAGAAGTGACAATCCAAGAGTTTTACCGAGGGCAAGAAGTGACGATCCAGGAAGTTTCCCCATGGGGAGTTGTGACACATCAAGAGTTGCATCAGAGGGAGGTAGGTATGAAAGTCCAGTGGGGGGATGGCACACAGCAAGAGCTGTACTACTGGGAGGAAAGTGTGACCATCCAGGAGCTGTACCCATGGGAGGAAGAGGATGAGATATGCCAAGAATGGTCCCAGTGGGAAGAAGACCTGACATGCCAAGAGCTGTCCCAGTGGGAAGGGGAGGGACACCAGGAACTGTCTCCTTTGGAAGAAGATGTGCAAGGCCACCTGCACATGTACCAATGGGAAGGAGACAAGAGACAGCCAGAGTTGCCCCAGGTGGGAGACAACAGGGACAAGGAGCTATCACAAGGAAAAGACTACAATGTCCAGGAGCTAGGCCGGTGGGAAAAAGACAGGAGTGACCAAAAGCTGCCCCAATGGGAAGGAAGTGTCAGCAGCCAGGGGCTGCCCCAATGGGCAGAAGGTGTCAGTGACAAGATGTGGGACAAACCCTTGTACCCAGAGAAGGATGAGGATACCCAGGAGGGGCCCGCCTCTCCCAGCAGCATGGGCACCCAGGTGGCAGGAGAGGCAGCCCATGAGCTGCCCAGCGCCTCTCCTGCCCCAGGGAGTCCCACAGAGGACGAGCTGGCAGCCGCTGCTGCTCCAGCTGGAGCTGCTGAGGAGGAGGAGGAGCCTCCCGAGCCTCTGCCTGCCGAGGTGGAAAAGGCACCAGCTTCTCCTGGCCTCACGGAGGAGGTGCCATCGGCAGCGCCAGAGAGCCCAGTCCCTGCTCCACGCAGCCCCCCAGGCTACAGCCAGGCTCTGCTGGACTTGGCGTGGCACATCAGCCATGAGGTGGTGCGAGAGGCTGTGCTTGAGGCCCAGGCATCTGGCCAGCAGCCAGAGGAACAGAGGGACCTGGAGCAAAGCACAGCTGCAGAACTAGAAGCAGCAGCTCCAGAAGAAAAGCAAGAGAGCCCCATCTCTGGCCTGCACAGCCCCTGCTGCACCCCCAGCGCCTCGCCCAGCCCACTGGGAGCCCAAGCCCTCAGTGAGCAGCAGGAGGAGGCAGACAGGGGCTCAGTCCTGGCAGAGAAAGAGACTGAGGAGAGGGACTCAGCTGGGGAGCTCGAGCTTTCTCAGTGCAAAGATGAGGAAAACACAGAGCTGTCCCAAGGAGAAACCAACAGACACCAGGAAGGGTCCCAAGGAGAAGCCTGCATTGAGCAGGAGCTGTCCCTGGAAGAAGCCAGGGACGACCAGGAAGGGTCCCAAGGGGAAGCCTGCATTGAGCAGGAACTATCCCTCGAAAAAGACAGCAATGACCAGGATGTGTTCCAAGGGGAAGCCTGCATTGAGCAGGAGCTGTCCCAAGAAGACAGCAATAACCAGGATGTATTGCAAGGGGAAGCCTGCATTGGGCAGGAGCTGTCCCTTGAAAAAGACAGCAATAACCAGGATGTATTGCAAGGGGAAGCCTGCACTGAGCAGGAGCTATCCCTAGAAAAAGACAGCAATGATCAGGATGGGTCCCAAGAGGAAGCCTGCATTGAGCAGGAGCTCTCCCCAGAAGAAGCCGGTAGCTACCACGAGCTCTCCGATTGGGATGAATCCATTGCGGAAGAGCTCTCCCTAGGAGAAGCCAGCAGCTACCTAGAAGTTTCTGACTGGGAAGAAGGCACGGAGAAAGGCCTTTCTCAAGGACAAGTCGGTAGCTCCCAAAATCTCTCTGACTGGGAGGAAGACAGCGAGCATGAGCTGTCCCATGGAGATGTCAGTAGCTACCAAGAAGTGTCTGACTGGGAAGAGTCCATTGGCCAGGAGGTTTCTGAAGAGGAAGACTCCGTTGGTCAGGAGGTTTCCAAAGGGAATGGCAAGAGGCCTTCAGCTCAGTCCAGCTGGGAAAATGACAGTGACCGAGACCTGATGCAGGACAGCTGGGAACAGAACATTGGGGACAAGCCCTTGCTGCAGGAGGAGGACGAGTGGGATGGAGTGAGCCTCCTCGAGCTCCGGGAAGAAGACAGAGAGCTGGGAGGTTTGGCAGGAGGCAGGCTCCCAGTGCCTGCCCCTCGCGAGGCCTGGGTTGAGCATGGGCCATCTGAGCCGTGCCCCCAAGCGCCGCTCTGTGCCTCGCCTCCCCAGCTGGGAGCCCAGGCCCTCAGGCAGCAGCTGAGTCCCCGCAAGAAACGTCCCTCCCGCCTCGGGCGGGCGCTGCGGATGCTGCGCGGCCTATTCCGCTGCTCCTGCCTGGCGCCACGGCCCGAGGATTAGGGCTGCGGCCGGCGCCAGCCCGGGCCCCTTGGACGGCAGCTGGCTGGCAGCCTGCCCCACATCCTGGGGGAGCCACACGGGCTGCCTTTGCCTGGACATGTCCCTGCAGCCTCAGCAATCCCTGGCTGCTTTGGAGCATCCCAAGCCACTCTCCCCAAGAGCAAATATTACCCATGTGGCCAGCCTCAGACCAGTATCCACACGGGACACTTGGTGCCAGGTGGCTCAGCGGTGAAGGCCAGAGGCTCATCAGGGTGGGAAGAGACCTTGAAAGTCATCCAGTCCCACCGTCACCCTGGCATCACCATCATCACCCTGAAACCATGTCCCCACGTGCCACATCCAGACAAGACTTGAACACTTCCAGAGACAGTGACTCTACCACCTCCCTGAGCAACTTCTTGCAATCGATTCCTGACCACTCTGTCAGGGAAAAGTTGTTTGGAATATTTCATCTGTACCTCCCCTGGTGGAATCCAAGGCCATTTCCTCTCATCCTGAAAGGACTACGTGCTGATCCTTTGGGATTTTATCCATGAGGAATGGGCGCAGACAGGAGGTATTGCTCCCAGGACTCCACTGCATGGCTTCACCAAACAATTCTTCCAAAACAGAGGGAAGTTGGCTTTAAGAAATAGTGGCAGTAGTGAAAAGCAAAACAAAACAAAACAAAACAAACAAACAAACAAAAAAAACCAAACCAAAACAAAACACAAAAAACCCCTAAAACCAACACAAAACACAAAAAAATCCACAAAAAGAAAAATAATAGGAATAGGACTAATAATAATACAAAGAAGATGAAGAAAATGAAGAAATAGTGGTAGTAAATAAGAAAAAGAAGTAAACTTAAGAATAAGAACAAGAAAAAAAAGAATAATAATAAGAATGAGAATAAGAGTGAGAATAAGAGCAAGAATAAGAATAGGATTAAGAATAAGAATAAGAATAGGAAAAAGGAAAAGAAAAAATAATAAGAAAAAGAATAGGAAAAAGCATAAGAATAAGAATAAAAATAAGAATTAAAAAAATAAGAATGAGAATGAGAATGAGAATGAGAATGAGAATGAGAATAAGAAGAAGAGGAAGAATAAGAATAAGAATAAGAATAAGAATAAGAATAAGAATAAGAATAAGAATAAGAATAAGAATAAGAATAGAAACAAGACAAAGTAAAAAGAATAAATCTAAGACTAAGTTGATGTAGAAGAAGAAAGAGGAGTAAAAGTAAATACTAAGAAGAAGGAGAAGAAGCATGGGGATCAGAAGAAGAAGAAGAAGAGGCTAAAGAAGAAGATTAAATAGTAGGAGTAACAAATTATTATTATTAGAACAATAATATCAAGTTAAAATACACATCCACACATCCTCTAGCATCACAGAAAGGTTTAATTTGGGAAGGACCTCAAACCTTTCTATCTCTCTCCTTCACAATTCTTGTTAAATAAAATCCACATTCAATAAAATCTGTATGTTGTCATCATATGGTCTCATTTGAACCTTAATTTGGGCAGAGGCATCTCTCCCTAATCCAATCCTAACAGTTATTAAATGAGTATCACTTGGCTTCATCTCATTGTTTCACTTCAGGCAAACCTGACAAATGTATCTCTTCCAGGGAGGGGGCATCCACAAAGCCTCTGGGAAACCTATGCCAATGCCTCACCAGCCTCACAGAAGAGAATGTCTTCCTGCTATTTAATCCATATCTGTTTCAGTTAAAGGCCACTGCCCTTTCTTCTATCATCACTACATATGCCTGTGAAAAGTCTCTCTCCATCATTCTTGTAGGGGGCCCTCTTAGGTACTGGCAAGGGTTCTAAGGTTTCCCTGGGGTCTTCTCTTCCCTAGGCTGAACAACGCTAACACTCCCAACCTGTCTTCAAAGCAGAGGTTCTCCAACACTCTTAGGAACCCTCAGTGGCTCTCCTCTGAACTCATTCTAACAGGCCCGCATCCCTTATCCTGGGGCCCCCAGACACAGAGGTAGTGGTGCGGCTGAGATTTCAAACAATGGACTAGAGGGCCACAATTACCTCCCTTGACCTGCAGCTCTTTGCTCCTTTCCATGCAGCTCAGCCCACGGGTGGCTTTTTGGGCTGGCAGCACAGATTGTTGGCTCACGCTGAGCTTCTCCTCCATCAGCACCCCCAAGTCCTTCTCCTCAGCCCCTGCCCCACTCAGCTTCCTGTCCCCTGCAAACCCTGTGCTGAGAGGGAGCTCCATGCACTCTCTGTGTCACTGGCGAAGCCATTCAAGAGCCCCAGGGCCAAGGCCAGAGCCCTGATGGACGCTCCTCGTCCCCAGCCTCCACCTGGGCATGGAGCCACTGACCACAGCTCCCCAGCTGCCTCCATCTGGCCAAGTCTTCATGCCCTGCATAGCCCACCCTCCAAAGGCAGGGCTGTGCAGTGTGGGGCTTGAGGTGTCGTGTGGCACTGTGTCCAAAGCCTCACAGGGGCTCTGGGCACATCAGGATTGTCAGAGACTGAAATGTTATGGGTAAGGACTTAAACATTGTTACAAAGGAGTTTTGCCCATTATGGCAAAACTGTATAAAGAGGCTGAGACTGCCCAAGCCCACCTCTCCTTCACCTGACTGCAGCTTTGGGCTGGGACTTAAGCTGCCTAACAGAACTTGAGATAGCATGACGGCGACATTAGTGCTCAGTTACCTCTGGTCTAGGAACAAGGAAACAAGACTAAGGGAGGAGAAGGTACCCACAAGAAAGCCAAACGCAGAAGCTGTCCTGAAAATCAGCTTGGGCTGGATTCAGCCTGGGGAGGCCATAGGCCACAGGCTCATCTGCTGAGGCCAGGTTTGCACACACTCCCTGTCTTGGTTTGAAAGACAGGTGTCTGCTAAGGAAGGCAGGAGCCTCCCTTGGAATGGCAGATGCAACCCCCCCTTCCCTCCGAGTTATTATAATTTTGAAATCAAGGGGCTTTTAGGCAAAGATGTGGGAAAATAGGAAGAACAGTTCTTTACTATGATAGATCTCTATGTGTATAATCAGTCAAGCAAACAGCAACAATTCTGGCAGTAGCAGCAAACAATCCCAAGCCCAGTGCCAGCCCTCTGGGCTGTCGGGCCCTTTCCCCTGGGGTGCAGTTCCGCTCGCAGCCGGCAGGGGCGCTGGCGGCTCCCGGTGAGCAGGGCAGGTGCGATGGTTCCCCCGCGGCTGCAGGGGGCGCTCCGGAGCGAGCTCGGGGAGCACGCGGCCCTGGTGGCCTGGGATGCCGGGAAGGGATGGGACAAAGGCTTGGCAAAGCCCTGGGCAGCCGATCCCGGTGTCCGGCCGGACCCTGGGCAACAGCAGGCTGGAGCGGCAGGCTGGAGCGGCAGGGACGAGCACAAATCCTGGGTGGCAGGCGAGATGTATCCAAAGCGCGGAGCTGCGGTGGGAGCCCCCCGCAGGTCTGGGCAGGCAGGATGAGCAGGGCTACAAGGTAGCGAAGGCTCAAAGCAATGGTGGGGGCAGGGAAGGCGGGCTTTGGATCCCGGGGTTTCTCTGGCAGAAGGAAAAGCAGCCAAAGAAAGCAGCCTCCCTCTCTGTCCAAACGCCGGGCACCGACTGTCCACACACCCAGGCAAAACAAAAGAGTAGCCAGATGCACCCCACCCCCATCGCCAGCTCTTTTGTTTGATGAAATATGCAGCCATTTGTCCCCCTAGCAACACATATGGGGAAAATTCCTGGAACAGAAAAAAAACCCAGCAGAGCTCCTAAAACCCCAACACTCCCCCACAACCAAGAAGGGAGGAGGAGAGTTTTGGGGCTGTGGCGTGACCTCTGGTCAGAGGCACTGAACACCCATCCTCCCTCACACAAACTGGCTCAGCTGTAAAACCCCCCACCCTGGGAAGGCCACATCCATGAGAAATTCACATGACGGGCAGCTGAGCAGGTGTCATAATCCATCAAAGACCCCCAAAGCGCTCCCCAGACTCATTGCTGAGGCCTTGCAGCAGAGCATCACACGCCATGCAAAGGGATACAACAGATCCAGAGTCTGTTGCAAGAGACTGTGTCAAACTTGCCCCCCACCAGGGCAGGTACCTGGGCGTTCCCACCTGGCCCAAACGTACGTCAATCCCCCAAACTCCATGTTTCCAGGGAACCCTTACCGCCAAGAAGCCCTGATGGAGAGCATCAACAGAATGCCATTGGCATCCTCAGAGTGGTGATGTTTTTAAATCTGTCTCTGTCACTCTCTTTGTCTGCCCCCACCTCTTTTCTATTTCTTTCTCTTTCTCTTTCTCTCTCTTTCTCTCTCTCTCTCTCTCTCACTTACTGTTCAATAAAACCCATACTACTGACTTTGGCATATGGCCTCATTTGCACCTTAATTCAGGCCAAAGCATTTCTGACAAGTTTAATGACGGGATCATAACAAGGGTCTAGAAGCCCGCAAGCCTGGGGGCTGCTCCATGCCACTTCCAGTGGCTTCAGCTGTCAAAGGGGTGCCAGGTGTGGCCCTTTGTGACACAGGCGCCTTGTGTCAGGGCCCTGGATGATGTGGGACATTGTGGTGCCCAGAGGCCCTTGTGACACGGTAGAGCCCCGCCCTGCCCTGCCAGGGGGTATCCAAGGGGCGCAGAGCCCTGGGGAGCCCAGTCCCGCCAGAGCCGCTCTCGCAGGAGGAAGCAGCTCCCGGGATTCCTGTGCGTCAGACAGCGTCAGACGTGAAGGAGGACCACGTGAACCCCAACTCACAGCCCCCCAGCCCCTTGCCCGGCTGGCTGCCAGACCAGGCCCTCAGTGGGCAGTGGCTGGGGGCAGGCAGCAGCTCAGGCCTGCCCCTGTCGGACACTGAGGAGGAGGGGGCCTTTGTCAACATGGACGAAGAGTGGGAATACGACTCGGATCAAGAGCTTTCCCAGTGGGGAGGCCTTAGTGGCCAAGAACTTTGCCTCTGGGAAGAAGTGACAATCCAAGAGTTTTACCGAGGGCAAGAAGTGACGATCCAGGAAGTTTCCCCATGGGGAGTTGTGACACATCAAGAGTTGCATCAGAGGGAGGTAGGTATGAAAGTCCAGTGGGGGGATGGCACACAGCAAGAGCTGTACTACTGGGAGGAAAGTGTGACCATCCAGGAGCTGTACCCATGGGAGGAAGAGGATGAGATATGCCAAGAATGGTCCCAGTGGGAAGAAGACCTGACATGCCAAGAGCTGTCCCAGTGGGAAGGGGAGGGACACCAGGAACTGTCTCCTTTGGAAGAAGATGTGCAAGGCCACCTGCACATGTACCAATGGGAAGGAGACAAGAGACAGCCAGAGTTGCCCCAGGTGGGAGACAACAGGGACAAGGAGCTATCACAAGGAAAAGACTACAATGTCCAGGAGCTAGGCCGGTGGGAAAAAGACAGGAGTGACCAAAAGCTGCCCCAATGGGAAGGAAGTGTCAGCAGCCAGGGGCTGCCCCAATGGGCAGAAGGTGTCAGTGACAAGATGTGGGACAAACCCTTGTACCCAGAGAAGGATGAGGATACCCAGGAGGGGCCCGCCTCTCCCAGCAGCATGGGCACCCAGGTGGCAGGAGAGGCAGCCCATGAGCTGCCCAGCGCCTCTCCTGCCCCAGGGAGTCCCACAGAGGACGAGCTGGCAGCCGCTGCTGCTCCAGCTGGAGCTGCTGAGGAGGAGGAGGAGCCTCCCGAGCCTCTGCCTGCCGAGGTGGAAAAGGCACCAGCTTCTCCTGGCCTCACGGAGGAGGTGCCATCGGCAGCGCCAGAGAGCCCAGTCCCTGCTCCACGCAGCCCCCCAGGCTACAGCCAGGCTCTGCTGGACTTGGCGTGGCACATCAGCCATGAGGTGGTGCGAGAGGCTGTGCTTGAGGCCCAGGCATCTGGCCAGCAGCCAGAGGAACAGAGGGACCTGGAGCAAAGCACAGCTGCAGAACTAGAAGCAGCAGCTCCAGAAGAAAAGCAAGAGAGCCCCATCTCTGGCCTGCACAGCCCCTGCTGCACCCCCAGCGCCTCGCCCAGCCCACTGGGAGCCCAAGCCCTCAGTGAGCAGCAGGAGGAGGCAGACAGGGGCTCAGTCCTGGCAGAGAAAGAGACTGAGGAGAGGGACTCAGCTGGGGAGCTCGAGCTTTCTCAGTGCAAAGATGAGGAAAACACAGAGCTGTCCCAAGGAGAAACCAACAGACACCAGGAAGGGTCCCAAGGAGAAGCCTGCATTGAGCAGGAGCTGTCCCTGGAAGAAGCCAGGGACGACCAGGAAGGGTCCCAAGGGGAAGCCTGCATTGAGCAGGAACTATCCCTCGAAAAAGACAGCAATGACCAGGATGTGTTCCAAGGGGAAGCCTGCATTGAGCAGGAGCTGTCCCAAGAAGACAGCAATAACCAGGATGTATTGCAAGGGGAAGCCTGCATTGGGCAGGAGCTGTCCCTTGAAAAAGACAGCAATAACCAGGATGTATTGCAAGGGGAAGCCTGCACTGAGCAGGAGCTATCCCTAGAAAAAGACAGCAATGATCAGGATGGGTCCCAAGAGGAAGCCTGCATTGAGCAGGAGCTCTCCCCAGAAGAAGCCGGTAGCTACCACGAGCTCTCCGATTGGGATGAATCCATTGCGGAAGAGCTCTCCCTAGGAGAAGCCAGCAGCTACCTAGAAGTTTCTGACTGGGAAGAAGGCACGGAGAAAGGCCTTTCTCAAGGACAAGTCGGTAGCTCCCAAAATCTCTCTGACTGGGAGGAAGACAGCGAGCATGAGCTGTCCCATGGAGATGTCAGTAGCTACCAAGAAGTGTCTGACTGGGAAGAGTCCATTGGCCAGGAGGTTTCTGAAGAGGAAGACTCCGTTGGTCAGGAGGTTTCCAAAGGGAATGGCAAGAGGCCTTCAGCTCAGTCCAGCTGGGAAAATGACAGTGACCGAGACCTGATGCAGGACAGCTGGGAACAGAACATTGGGGACAAGCCCTTGCTGCAGGAGGAGGACGAGTGGGATGGAGTGAGCCTCCTCGAGCTCCGGGAAGAAGACAGAGAGCTGGGAGGTTTGGCAGGAGGCAGGCTCCCAGTGCCTGCCCCTCGCGAGGCCTGGGTTGAGCATGGGCCATCTGAGCCGTGCCCCCAAGCGCCGCTCTGTGCCTCGCCTCCCCAGCTGGGAGCCCAGGCCCTCAGGCAGCAGCTGAGTCCCCGCAAGAAACGTCCCTCCCGCCTCGGGCGGGCGCTGCGGATGCTGCGCGGCCTATTCCGCTGCTCCTGCCTGGCGCCACGGCCCGAGGATTAGGGCTGCGGCCGGCGCCAGCCCGGGCCCCCTGGACGGCAGCTGGCTGGCAGCCTGCCCCACATCCTGGGGGAGCCACACGGGCTGCCTTTGCCTGGACATGTCCCTGCAGCCTCAGCAATCCCTGGCTGCTTTGGAGCATCCCAAGCCACTCTCCCCAAGAGCAAATATTACCCATGTGGCCAGCCTCAGACCAGTATCCACACGGGACACTTGGTGCCAGGTGGCTCAGCGGTGAAGGCCAGAGGCTCATCAGGGTGGGAAGAGACCTTGAAAGTCATCCAGTCCCACCGTCACCCTGGCATCACCATCATCACCCTGAAACCATGTCCCCACGTGCCACATCCAGACAAGACTTGAACACTTCCAGAGACAGTGACTCTACCACCTCCCTGAGCAACTTCTTGCAATCGATTCCTGACCACTCTGTCAGGGAAAAGTTGTTTGGAATATTTCATCTGTACCTCCCCTGGTGGAATCCAAGGCCATTTCCTCTCATCCTGAAAGGACTACGTGCTGATCCTTTGGGATTTTATCCATGAGGAATGGGCGCAGACAGGAGGTATTGCTCCCAGGACTCCACTGCATGGCTTCACCAAACAATTCTTCCAAAACACAGGGAAGTTGGCTTTAAGAAATAGTGGCAGTAGTGAAAAGCAAAACAAAACAAAACAAAACAAACAAACAAACAAAAAAAACCAAACCAAAACAAAACACAAAAAACCCCTAAAACCAACACAAAACACAAAAAAATCCACAAAAAGAAAAATAATAGGAATAGGACTAATAATAATACAAAGAAGATGAAGAAAATGAAGAAATAGTGGTAGTAAATAAGAAAAAGAAGTAAACTTAAGAATAAGAACAAGAAAAAAAAGAATAATAATAAGAATGAGAATAAGAGTGAGAATAAGAGCAAGAATAAGAATAGGATTAAGAATAAGAATAAGAATAGGAAAAAGGAAAAGAAAAAATAATAAGAAAAAGAATAGGAAAAAGCATAAGAATAAGAATAAAAATAAGAATTAAAAAAATAAGAATGAGAATGAGAATGAGAATGAGAATGAGAAGAAGAAGAAGAGGAAGAATAAGAATAAGAATAAGAATAAGAATAAGAATAAGAATAAGAATAAGAATAGAAACAAGACAAAGTAAAAAGAATAAATCTAAGACTAAGTTGATGTAGAAGAAGAAAGAGGAGTAAAAGTAAATACTAAGAAGAAGAAGAAGCATGGGGATCAGAAGAAGAAGAAGAAGAGGCTAAAGAAGAAGATTAAATAGTAGGAGTAACAAATTATTATTATTAGAACAGTAATATCAAGTTAAAATACACATCCACACATCCTCTAGCATCACAGAAAGGTTTAATTTGGGAAGGACCTCAAACCTTTCTATCTCTCTCCTTCACAATTCTTGTTAAATAAAATCCACATTCAATAAAATCTGTATGTTGTCATCATATGGTCTCATTTGAACCTTAATTTGGGCAGAGGCATCTCTCCCTAATCCAATCCTAACAGTTATTAAATGAGTATCACTCGGCTTCATCTCATTGTTTCACTTCAGGCAAACCTGACAAATGTATCTCTTCCAGGGAGGGGGCATCCACAAAGCCTCTGGGAAACCTATGCCAATGCCTCACCAGCCTCACAGAAGAGAATGTCTTCCTGCTATTTAATCCATATCTGTTTCAGTTAAAGGCCACTGCCCTTTCTTCTATCATCACTACATATGCCTGTGAAAAGTCTCTCTCCATCATTCTTGTAGGGGGCCCTCTTAGGTACTGGCAAGGGTTCTAAGGTTTCCCTGGGGTCTTCTCTTCCCTAGGCTGAACAACGCTAACACTCCCAACCTGTCTTCAAAGCAGAGGTTCTCCAACGCTCTTAGGAACCCTCAGTCGCTCTCCTCTGAACTCATTCTAACAGGCCCGCATCCCTTATCCTGGGGCCCCCAGACACAGAGGTAGTGGTGCGGCTGAGATTTCAAACAATGGACTAGAGGGCCACAATTACCTCCCTTGACCTGCAGCTCTTTGCTCCTTTCCATGCAGCTCAGCCCACGGGTGGCTTTTTGGGCTGGCAGCACAGATTGTTGGCTCACGCTGAGCTTCTCCTCCATCAGCACCCCCAAGTCCTTCTCCTCAGCCCCTGCCCCACTCAGCTTCCTGTCCCCTGCAAACCCTGTGCTGAGAGGGAGCTCCATGCACTCTCTGTGTCACTGGCGAAGCCATTCAAGAGCCCCAGGGCCAAGGCCAGAGCCCTGATGGACGCTCCTCGTCCCCAGCCTCCACCTGGGCATGGAGCCACTGACCACAGCTCCCCAGCTGCCTCCATCTGGCCAAGTCTTCATGCCCTGCATAGCCCACCCTCCAAAGGCAGGGCTGTGCAGTGTGGGGCTTGAGGTGTCGTGTGGCACTGTGTCCAAAGCCTCACAGGGGCTCTGGGCACATCAGGATTGTCAGAGACTGAAATGTTATGGGTAAGGACTTAAACATTGTTACAAAGGAGTTTTGCCCATTATGGCAAAACTGTATAAAGAGGCTGAGACTGCCCAAGCCCACCTCTCCTTCACCTGACTGCAGCTTTGGGCTGGGACTTAAGCTGCCTAACAGAACTTGAGATAGCATGACGGCGACATTAGTGCTCAGTTACCTCTGGTCTAGGAACAAGGAAACAAGACTAAGGGAGGAGAAGGTACCCACAAGAAAGCCAAACGCAGAAGCTGTCCTGAAAATCAGCTTGGGCTGGATTCAGCCTGGGGAGGCCATAGGCCACAGGCTCATCTGCTGAGGCCAGGTTTGCACACACTCCCTGTCTTGGTTTGAAAGACAGGTGTCTGCTAAGGAAGGCAGGAGCCTCCCTTGGAATGGCAGATGCAACCCCCCCTTCCCTCCGAGTTATTATAATTTTGAAATCAAGGGGCTTTTAGGCAAAGATGTGGGAAAATAGGAAGAACAGTTCTTTACTATGATAGATCTCTATGTGTATAATCAGTCAAGCAAACAGCAACAATTCTGGCAGTAGCAGCAAACAATCCCAAGCCCAGTGCCAGCCCTCTGGGCTGTCGGGCCCTTTCCCCTGGGGTGCAGTTCCGCTCGCAGCCGGCAGGGGCGCTGGCGGCTCCCGGTGAGCAGGGCAGGTGCGATGGTTCCCCCGCGGCTGCAGGGGGCGCTCCGGAGCGAGCTCGGGGAGCACGCGGCCCTGGTGGCCTGGGATGCCGGGAAGGGATGGGACAAAGGCTTCGCAAAGCCCTGGGCAGCCGATCCCGGTGTCCGGCCGGACCCTGGGCAACAGCAGGCTGGAGCGGCAGGCTGGAGTGGCAGGGACGAGCACAAATCCTGGGTGGCAGGCGAGATGTATCCAAAGCGCGGAGCTGCGGTGGGAGCCCCCCGGAGGTCTGGGCAGGCAGGATGAGCAGGGCTACAAGGTAGCGAAGGCTCAAAGCAATGGTGGGGGCAGGGAAGGCGGGCTTTGGATCCCGGGGTTTCTCTGGCAGAAGGAAAAGCAGCCAAAGAAAGCAGCCTCCCTCTCTGTCCAAACGCCGGGCACCGACTGTCCACACACCCAGGCAAAACCAAAGAGTAGCCAGATGCACCCCACCCCCATCGCCAGCTCTTTTGTTTGATGAAATATGCAGCCATTTGTCCCCCTAGCAACACATATGGGGAAAATTCCTGGAACAGAAAAAAAACCCAGCAGAGCTCCTAAAACCCCAACACTCCCCCACAACCAAGAAGGGAGGAGGAGAGTTTTGGGGCTGTGGCGTGACCTCTGGTCAGAGGCACTGAACACCCATCCTCCCTCACACAAACTGGCTCAGCTGTAAAACCCCCCACCCTGGGAAGGCCACATCCATGAGAAATTCACATGACGGGCAGCTGAGCAGGTGTCATAATCCATCAAAGACCCCCAAAGCGCTCCCCAGACTCATTGCTGAGGCCTTGCAGCAGAGCATCACACGCCATGCAAAGGGATACAACAGATCCAGAGTCTGTTGCAAGAGACTGTGTCAAACTTGCCCCCCACCAGGGCAGGTACCTGGGCGTTCCCACCTGGCCCAAACGTACGTCAATCCCCCAAACTCCATGTTTCCAGGGAACCCTTACCGCCAAGAAGCCCTGATGGAGAGCATCAACAGAATGCCATTGGCATCCTCAGAGTGGTGATGTTTTTAAATCTGTCTCTGTCACTCTCTTTGTCTGCCCCCACCTCTTTTCTATTTCTTTCTCTTTCTCTTTCTCTCTCTTTCTCTCTCTCTCTCTCTCTCACTTACTGTTCAATAAAACCCATACTACTGACTTTGGCATATGGCCTCATTTGCACCTTAATTCAGGCCAAAGCATTTCTGACAAGTTTAATGACGGGATCATAACAAGGGTCTAGAAGCCCGCAAGCCTGGGGGCTGCTCCATGCCACTTCCAGTGGCTTCAGCTGTCAAAGGGGTGCCAGGTGTGGCCCTTTGTGACACAGGCGCCTTGTGTCAGGGCCCTGGATGATGTGGGACATTGTGGTGCCCAGAGGCCCTTGTGACACGGTAGAGCCCCGCCCTGCCCTGCCAGGGGGTATCCAAGGGGCGCAGAGCCCTGGGGAGCCCAGTCCCACCAGAGCCGCTCTCGCAGGAGGAAGCAGCTCCCGGGATTCCTGTGCGTCAGACAGCGTCAGACGTGAAGGAGGACCACGTGAACCCCAACTCACAGCCCCCCAGCCCCTTGCCCGGCTGGCTGCCAGACCAGGCCCTCAGTGGGCAGTGGCTGGGGGCAGGCAGCAGCTCAGGCCTGCCCCTGTCGGACACTGAGGAGGAGGGGGCCTTTGTCAACATGGACGAAGAGTGGGAATACGACTCGGATCAAGAGCTTTCCCAGTGGGGAGGCCTTAGTGGCCAAGAACTTTGCCTCTGGGAAGAAGTGACAATCCAAGAGTTTTACCGAGGGCAAGAAGTGACGATCCAGGAAGTTTCCCCATGGGGAGTTGTGACACATCAAGAGTTGCATCAGAGGGAGGTAGGTATGAAAGTCCAGTGGGGGGATGGCACACAGCAAGAGCTGTACTACTGGGAGGAAAGTGTGACCATCCAGGAGCTGTACCCATGGGAGGAAGAGGATGAGATATGCCAAGAATGGTCCCAGTGGGAAGAAGACCTGACATGCCAAGAGCTGTCCCAGTGGGAAGGGGAGGGACACCAGGAACTGTCTCCTTTGGAAGAAGATGTGCAAGGCCACCTGCACATGTACCAATGGGAAGGAGACAAGAGACAGCCAGAGTTGCCCCAGGTGGGAGACAACAGGGACAAGGAGCTATCACAAGGAAAAGACTACAATGTCCAGGAGCTAGCCCGGTGGGAAAAAGACAGGAGTGACCAAAAGCTGCCCCAATGGGAAGGAAGTGTCAGCAGCCAGGGGCTGCCCCAATGGGCAGAAGGTGTCAGTGACAAGATGTGGGACAAACCCTTGTACCCAGAGAAGGATGAGGATACCCAGGAGGGGCCCGCCTCTCCCAGCAGCATGGGCACCCAGGTGGCAGGAGAGGCAGCCCATGAGCTGCCCAGCGCCTCTCCTGCCCCAGGGAGTCCCACAGAGGACGAGCTGGCAGCCGCTGCTGCTCCAGCTGGAGCTGCTGAGGAGGAGGAGGAGCCTCCCGAGCCTCTGCCTGCCGAGGTGGAAAAGGCACCAGCTTCTCCTGGCCTCACGGAGGAGGTGCCATCGGCAGCGCCAGAGAGCCCAGTCCCTGCTCCACGCAGCCCCCCAGGCTACAGCCAGGCTCTGCTGGACTTGGCGTGGCACATCAGCCATGAGGTGGTGCGAGAGGCTGTGCTTGAGGCCCAGGCATCTGGCCAGCAGCCAGAGGAACAGAGGGACCTGGAGCAAAGCACAGCTGCAGAACTAGAAGCAGCAGCTCCAGAAGAAAAGCAAGAGAGCCCCATCTCTGGCCTGCACAGCCCCTGCTGCACCCCCAGCGCCTCGCCCAGCCCACTGGGAGCCCAAGCCCTCAGTGAGCAGCAGGAGGAGGCAGACAGGGGCTCAGTCCTGGCAGAGAAAGAGACTGAGGAGAGGGACTCAGCTGGGGAGCTCGAGCTTTCTCAGTGCAAAGATGAGGAAAACACAGAGCTGTCCCAAGGAGAAACCAACAGACACCAGGAAGGGTCCCAAGGAGAAGCCTGCATTGAGCAGGAGCTGTCCCTGGAAGAAGCCAGGGACGACCAGGAAGGGTCCCAAGGGGAAGCCTGCATTGAGCAGGAACTATCCCTCGAAAAAGACAGCAATGACCAGGATGTGTTCCAAGGGGAAGCCTGCATTGAGCAGGAGCTGTCCCAAGAAGACAGCAATAACCAGGATGTATTGCAAGGGGAAGCCTGCATTGGGCAGGAGCTGTCCCTTGAAAAAGACAGCAATAACCAGGATGTATTGCAAGGGGAAGCCTGCACTGAGCAGGAGCTATCCCTAGAAAAAGACAGCAATGATCAGGATGGGTCCCAAGAGGAAGCCTGCATTGAGCAGGAGCTCTCCCCAGAAGAAGCCGGTAGCTACCACGAGCTCTCCGATTGGGATGAATCCATTGCGGAAGAGCTCTCCCTAGGAGAAGCCAGCAGCTACCTAGAAGTTTCTGACTGGGAAGAAGGCACGGAGAAAGGCCTTTCTCAAGGACAAGTCGGTAGCTCCCAAAATCTCTCTGACTGGGAGGAAGACAGCGAGCATGAGCTGTCCCATGGAGATGTCAGTAGCTACCAAGAAGTGTCTGACTGGGAAGAGTCCATTGGCCAGGAGGTTTCTGAAGAGGAAGACTCCGTTGGTCAGGAGGTTTCCAAAGGGAATGGCAAGAGGCCTTCAGCTCAGTCCAGCTGGGAAAATGACAGTGACCGAGACCTGATGCAGGACAGCTGGGAACAGAACATTGGGGACAAGCCCTTGCTGCAGGAGGAGGACGAGTGGGATGGAGTGAGCCTCCTCGAGCTCCGGGAAGAAGACAGAGAGCTGGGAGGTTTGGCAGGAGGCAGGCTCCCAGTGCCTGCCCCTCGCGAGGCCTGGGTTGAGCATGGGCCATCTGAGCCGTGCCCCCAAGCGCCGCTCTGTGCCTCGCCTCCCCAGCTGGGAGCCCAGGCCCTCAGGCAGCAGCTGAGTCCCCGCAAGAAACGTCCCTCCCGCCTCGGGCGGGCGCTGCGGATGCTGCGCGGCCTATTCCGCTGCTCCTGCCTGGCGCCACGGCCCGAGGATTAGGGCTGCGGCCGGCGCCAGCCCGGGCCCCTTGGACGGCAGCTGGCTGGCAGCCTGCCCCACATCCTGGGGGAGCCACACGGGCTGCCTTTGCCTGGACATGTCCCTGCAGCCTCAGCAATCCCTGGCTGCTTTGGAGCATCCCAAGCCACTCTCCCCAAGAGCAAATATTACCCATGTGGCCAGCCTCAGACCAGTATCCACACGGGACACTTGGTGCCAGGTGGCTCAGCGGTGAAGGCCAGAGGCTCATCAGGGTGGGAAGAGACCTTGAAAGTCATCCAGTCCCACCGTCACCCTGGCATCACCATCATCACCCTGAAACCATGTCCCCACGTGCCACATCCAGACAAGACTTGAACACTTCCAGAGACAGTGACTCTACCACCTCCCTGAGCAACTTCTTGCAATCGATTCCTGACCACTCTGTCAGGGAAAAGTTGTTTGGAATATTTCATCTGTACCTCCCCTGGTGGAATCCAAGGCCATTTCCTCTCATCCTGAAAGGACTACGTGCTGATCCTTTGGGATTTTATCCATGAGGAATGGGCGCAGACAGGAGGTATTGCTCCCAGGACTCCACTGCATGGCTTCACCAAACAATTCTTCCAAAACACAGGGAAGTTGGCTTTAAGAAATAGTGGCAGTAGTGAAAAGCAAAACAAAACAAAACAAAACAAACAAACAAACAAAAAAAACCAAACCAAAACAAAACACAAAAAACCCCTAAAACCAACACAAAACACAAAAAAATCCACAAAAAGAAAAATAATAGGAATAGGACTAATAATAATACAAAGAAGATGAAGAAAATGAAGAAATAGTGGTAGTAAATAAGAAAAAGAAGTAAACTTAAGAATAAGAACAAGAAAAAAAAGAATAATAAGAAGAATGAGAATAAGAGTGAGAATAAGAGCAAGAATAAGAATAGGATTAAGAATAAGAATAAGAATAGGAAAAAGGAAAAGAAAAAATAATAAGAAAAAGAATAGGAAAAAGCATAAGAATAAGAATAAAAATAAGAATTAAAAAAATAAGAATGAGAATGAGAATGAGAATGAGAATGAGAATGAGAATAAGAAGAAGAGGAAGAATAAGAATAAGAATAAGAATAAGAATAAGAATAAGAATAAGAATAAGAATAAGAATAAGAATAAGAATAGAAACAAGACAAAGTAAAAAGAATAAATCTAAGACTAAGTTGATGTAGAAGAAGAAAGAGGAGTAAAAGTAAATACTAAGAAGAAGGAGAAGAAGCATGGGGATCAGAAGAAGAAGAAGAAGAGGCTAAAGAAGAAGATTAAATAGTAGGAGTAACAAATTATTATTATTAGAACAATAATATCAAGTTAAAATACACATCCACACATCCTCTAGCATCACAGAAAGGTTTAATTTGGGAAGGACCTCAAACCTTTCTATCTCTCTCCTTCACAATTCTTGTTAAATAAAATCCACATTCAATAAAATCTGTATGTTGTCATCATATGGTCTCATTTGAACCTTAATTTGGGCAGAGGCATCTCTCCCTAATCCAATCCTAACAGTTATTAAATGAGTATCACTTGGCTTCATCTCATTGTTTCACTTCAGGCAAACCTGACAAATGTATCTCTTCCAGGGAGGGGGCATCCACAAAGCCTCTGGGAAACCTATGCCAATGCCTCACCAGCCTCACAGAAGAGAATGTCTTCCTGCTATTTAATCCATATCTGTTTCAGTTAAAGGCCACTGCCCTTTCTTCTATCATCACTACATATGCCTGTGAAAAGTCTCTCTCCATCATTCTTGTAGGGGGCCCTCTTAGGTACTGGCAAGGGTTCTAAGGTTTCCCTGGGGTCTTCTCTTCCCTAGGCTGAACAACGCTAACACTCCCAACCTGTCTTCAAAGCAGAGGTTCTCCAACGCTCTTAGGAACCCTCAGTCGCTCTCCTCTGAACTCATTCTAACAGGCCCGCATCCCTTATCCTGGGGCCCCCAGACACAGAGGTAGTGGTGCGGCTGAGATTTCAAACAATGGACTAGAGGGCCACAATTACCTCCCTTGACCTGCAGCTCTTTGCTCCTTTCCATGCAGCTCAGCCCACGGGTGGCTTTTTGGGCTGGCAGCACAGATTGTTGGCTCACGCTGAGCTTCTCCTCCATCAGCACCCCCAAGTCCTTCTCCTCAGCCCCTGCCCCACTCAGCTTCCTGTCCCCTGCAAACCCTGTGCTGAGAGGGAGCTCCATGCACTCTCTGTGTCACTGGCGAAGCCATTCAAGAGCCCCAGGGCCAAGGCCAGAGCCCTGATGGACGCTCCTCGTCCCCAGCCTCCACCTGGGCATGGAGCCACTGACCACAGCTCCCCAGCTGCCTCCATCTGGCCAAGTCTTCATGCCCTGCATAGCCCACCCTCCAAAGGCAGGGCTGTGCAGTGTGGGGCTTGAGGTGTCGTGTGGCACTGTGTCCAAAGCCTCACAGGGGCTCTGGGCACATCAGGATTGTCAGAGACTGAAATGTTATGGGTAAGGACTTAAACATTGTTACAAAGGAGTTTTGCCCATTATGGCAAAACTGTATAAAGAGGCTGAGACTGCCCAAGCCCACCTCTCCTTCACCTGACTGCAGCTTTGGGCTGGGACTTAAGCTGCCTAACAGAACTTGAGATAGCATGACGGCGACATTAGTGCTCAGTTACCTCTGGTCTAGGAACAAGGAAACAAGACTAAGGGAGGAGAAGGTACCCACAAGAAAGCCAAACGCAGAAGCTGTCCTGAAAATCAGCTTGGGCTGGATTCAGCCTGGGGAGGCCATAGGCCACAGGCTCATCTGCTGAGGCCAGGTTTGCACACACTCCCTGTCTTGGTTTGAAAGACAGGTGTCTGCTAAGGAAGGCAGGAGCCTCCCTTGGAATGGCAGATGCAACCCCCCCTTCCCTCCGAGTTATTATAATTTTGAAATCAAGGGGCTTTTAGGCAAAGATGTGGGAAAATAGGAAGAACAGTTCTTTACTATGATAGATCTCTATGTGTATAATCAGTCAAGCAAACAGCAACAATTCTGGCAGTAGCAGCAAACAATCCCAAGCCCAGTGCCAGCCCTCTGGGCTGTCGGGCCCTTTCCCCTGGGGTGCAGTTCCGCTCGCAGCCGGCAGGGGCGCTGGCGGCTCCCGGTGAGCAGGGCAGGTGCGATGGTTCCCCCGCGGCTGCAGGGGGCGCTCCGGAGCGAGCTCGGGGAGCACGCGGCCCTGGTGGCCTGGGATGCCGGGAAGGGATGGGACAAAGGCTTCGCAAAGCCCTGGGCAGCCGATCCCGGTGTCCGGCCGGACCCTGGGCAACAGCAGGCTGGAGCGGCAGGCTGGAGTGGCAGGGACGAGCACAAATCCTGGGTGGCAGGCGAGATGTATCCAAAGCGCGGAGCTGCGGTGGGAGCCCCCCGGAGGTCTGGGCAGGCAGGATGAGCAGGGCTACAAGGTAGCGAAGGCTCAAAGCAATGGTGGGGGCAGGGAAGGCGGGCTTTGGATCCCGGGGTTTCTCTGGCAGAAGGAAAAGCAGCCAAAGAAAGCAGCCTCCCTCTCTGTCCAAACGCCGGGCACCGACTGTCCACACACCCAGGCAAAACCAAAGAGTAGCCAGATGCACCCCACCCCCATCGCCAGCTCTTTTGTTTGATGAAATATGCAGCCATTTGTCCCCCTAGCAACACATATGGGGAAAATTCCTGGAACAGAAAAAAAACCCAGCAGAGCTCCTAAAACCCCAACACTCCCCCACAACCAAGAAGGGAGGAGGAGAGTTTTGGGGCTGTGGCGTGACCTCTGGTCAGAGGCACTGAACACCCATCCTCCCTCACACAAACTGGCTCAGCTGTAAAACCCCCCACCCTGGGAAGGCCACATCCATGAGAAATTCACATGACGGGCAGCTGAGCAGGTGTCATAATCCATCAAAGACCCCCAAAGCGCTCCCCAGACTCATTGCTGAGGCCTTGCAGCAGAGCATCACACGCCATGCAAAGGGATACAACAGATCCAGAGTCTGTTGCAAGAGACTGTGTCAAACTTGCCCCCCACCAGGGCAGGTACCTGGGCGTTCCCACCTGGCCCAAACGTACGTCAATCCCCCAAACTCCATGTTTCCAGGGAACCCTTACCGCCAAGAAGCCCTGATGGAGAGCATCAACAGAATGCCATTGGCATCCTCAGAGTGGTGATGTTTTTAAATCTGTCTCTGTCACTCTCTTTGTCTGCCCCCACCTCTTTTCTATTTCTTTCTCTTTCTCTTTCTCTCTCTTTCTCTCTCTCTCTCTCTCTCACTTACTGTTCAATAAAACCCATACTACTGACTTTGGCATATGGCCTCATTTGCACCTTAATTCAGGCCAAAGCATTTCTGACAAGTTTAATGACGGGATCATAACAAGGGTCTAGAAGCCCGCAAGCCTGGGGGCTGCTCCATGCCACTTCCAGTGGCTTCAGCTGTCAAAGGGGTGCCAGGTGTGGCCCTTTGTGACACAGGCGCCTTGTGTCAGGGCCCTGGATGATGTGGGACATTGTGGTGCCCAGAGGCCCTTGTGACACGGTAGAGCCCCGCCCTGCCCTGCCAGGGGGTATCCAAGGGGCGCAGAGCCCTGGGGAGCCCAGTCCCGCCAGAGCCGCTCTCGCAGGAGGAAGCAGCTCCCGGGATTCCTGTGCGTCAGACAGCGTCAGACGTGAAGGAGGACCACGTGAACCCCAACTCACAGCCCCCCAGCCCCTTGCCCGGCTGGCTGCCAGACCAGGCCCTCAGTGGGCAGTGGCTGGGGGCAGGCAGCAGCTCAGGCCTGCCCCTGTCGGACACTGAGGAGGAGGGGGCCTTTGTCAACATGGACGAAGAGTGGGAATACGACTCGGATCAAGAGCTTTCCCAGTGGGGAGGCCTTAGTGGCCAAGAACTTTGCCTCTGGGAAGAAGTGACAATCCAAGAGTTTTACCGAGGGCAAGAAGTGACGATCCAGGAAGTTTCCCCATGGGGAGTTGTGACACATCAAGAGTTGCATCAGAGGGAGGTAGGTATGAAAGTCCAGTGGGGGGATGGCACACAGCAAGAGCTGTACTACTGGGAGGAAAGTGTGACCATCCAGGAGCTGTACCCATGGGAGGAAGAGGATGAGATATGCCAAGAATGGTCCCAGTGGGAAGAAGACCTGACATGCCAAGAGCTGTCCCAGTGGGAAGGGGAGGGACACCAGGAACTGTCTCCTTTGGAAGAAGATGTGCAAGGCCACCTGCACATGTACCAATGGGAAGGAGACAAGAGACAGCCAGAGTTGCCCCAGGTGGGAGACAACAGGGACAAGGAGCTATCACAAGGAAAAGACTACAATGTCCAGGAGCTAGGCCGGTGGGAAAAAGACAGGAGTGACCAAAAGCTGCCCCAATGGGAAGGAAGTGTCAGCAGCCAGGGGCTGCCCCAATGGGCAGAAGGTGTCAGTGACAAGATGTGGGACAAACCCTTGTACCCAGAGAAGGATGAGGATACCCAGGAGGGGCCCGCCTCTCCCAGCAGCATGGGCACCCAGGTGGCAGGAGAGGCAGCCCATGAGCTGCCCAGCGCCTCTCCTGCCCCAGGGAGTCCCACAGAGGACGAGCTGGCAGCCGCTGCTGCTCCAGCTGGAGCTGCTGAGGAGGAGGAGGAGCCTCCCGAGCCTCTGCCTGCCGAGGTGGAAAAGGCACCAGCTTCTCCTGGCCTCACGGAGGAGGTGCCATCGGCAGCGCCAGAGAGCCCAGTCCCTGCTCCACGCAGCCCCCCAGGCTACAGCCAGGCTCTGCTGGACTTGGCGTGGCACATCAGCCATGAGGTGGTGCGAGAGGCTGTGCTTGAGGCCCAGGCATCTGGCCAGCAGCCAGAGGAACAGAGGGACCTGGAGCAAAGCACAGCTGCAGAACTAGAAGCAGCAGCTCCAGAAGAAAAGCAAGAGAGCCCCATCTCTGGCCTGCACAGCCCCTGCTGCACCCCCAGCGCCTCGCCCAGCCCACTGGGAGCCCAAGCCCTCAGTGAGCAGCAGGAGGAGGCAGACAGGGGCTCAGTCCTGGCAGAGAAAGAGACTGAGGAGAGGGACTCAGCTGGGGAGCTCGAGCTTTCTCAGTGCAAAGATGAGGAAAACACAGAGCTGTCCCAAGGAGAAACCAACAGACACCAGGAAGGGTCCCAAGGAGAAGCCTGCATTGAGCAGGAGCTGTCCCTGGAAGAAGCCAGGGACGACCAGGAAGGGTCCCAAGGGGAAGCCTGCATTGAGCAGGAACTATCCCTCGAAAAAGACAGCAATGACCAGGATGTGTTCCAAGGGGAAGCCTGCATTGAGCAGGAGCTGTCCCAAGAAGACAGCAATAACCAGGATGTATTGCAAGGGGAAGCCTGCATTGGGCAGGAGCTGTCCCTTGAAAAAGACAGCAATAACCAGGATGTATTGCAAGGGGAAGCCTGCACTGAGCAGGAGCTATCCCTAGAAAAAGACAGCAATGATCAGGATGGGTCCCAAGAGGAAGCCTGCATTGAGCAGGAGCTCTCCCCAGAAGAAGCCGGTAGCTACCACGAGCTCTCCGATTGGGATGAATCCATTGCGGAAGAGCTCTCCCTAGGAGAAGCCAGCAGCTACCTAGAAGTTTCTGACTGGGAAGAAGGCACGGAGAAAGGCCTTTCTCAAGGACAAGTCGGTAGCTCCCAAAATCTCTCTGACTGGGAGGAAGACAGCGAGCATGAGCTGTCCCATGGAGATGTCAGTAGCTACCAAGAAGTGTCTGACTGGGAAGAGTCCATTGGCCAGGAGGTTTCTGAAGAGGAAGACTCCGTTGGTCAGGAGGTTTCCAAAGGGAATGGCAAGAGGCCTTCAGCTCAGTCCAGCTGGGAAAATGACAGTGACCGAGACCTGATGCAGGACAGCTGGGAACAGAACATTGGGGACAAGCCCTTGCTGCAGGAGGAGGACGAGTGGGATGGAGTGAGCCTCCTCGAGCTCCGGGAAGAAGACAGAGAGCTGGGAGGTTTGGCAGGAGGCAGGCTCCCAGTGCCTGCCCCTCGCGAGGCCTGGGTTGAGCATGGGCCATCTGAGCCGTGCCCCCAAGCGCCGCTCTGTGCCTCGCCTCCCCAGCTGGGAGCCCAGGCCCTCAGGCAGCAGCTGAGTCCCCGCAAGAAACGTCCCTCCCGCCTCGGGCGGGCGCTGCGGATGCTGCGCGGCCTATTCCGCTGCTCCTGCCTGGCGCCACGGCCCGAGGATTAGGGCTGCGGCCGGCGCCAGCCCGGGCCCCTTGGACGGCAGCTGGCTGGCAGCCTGCCCCACATCCTGGGGGAGCCACACGGGCTGCCTTTGCCTGGACATGTCCCTGCAGCCTCAGCAATCCCTGGCTGCTTTGGAGCATCCCAAGCCACTCTCCCCAAGAGCAAATATTACCCATGTGGCCAGCCTCAGACCAGTATCCACACGGGACACTTGGTGCCAGGTGGCTCAGCGGTGAAGGCCAGAGGCTCATCAGGGTGGGAAGAGACCTTGAAAGTCATCCAGTCCCACCGTCACCCTGGCATCACCATCATCACCCTGAAACCATGTCCCCACGTGCCACATCCAGACAAGACTTGAACACTTCCAGAGACAGTGACTCTACCACCTCCCTGAGCAACTTCTTGCAATCGATTCCTGACCACTCTGTCAGGGAAAAGTTGTTTGGAATATTTCATCTGTACCTCCCCTGGTGGAATCCAAGGCCATTTCCTCTCATCCTGAAAGGACTACGTGCTGATCCTTTGGGATTTTATCCATGAGGAATGGGCGCAGACAGGAGGTATTGCTCCCAGGACTCCACTGCATGGCTTCACCAAACAATTCTTCCAAAACAGAGGGAAGTTGGCTTTAAGAAATAGTGGCAGTAGTGAAAAGCAAAACAAAACAAAACAAAACAAACAAACAAACAAAAAAAACCAAACCAAAACAAAACACAAAAAACCCCTAAAACCAACACAAAACACAAAAAAATCCACAAAAAGAAAAATAATAGGAATAGGACTAATAATAATACAAAGAAGATGAAGAAAATGAAGAAATAGTGGTAGTAAATAAGAAAAAGAAGTAAACTTAAGAATAAGAACAAGAAAAAAAAGAATAATAATAAGAATGAGAATAAGAGTGAGAATAAGAGCAAGAATAAGAATAGGATTAAGAATAAGAATAAGAATAGGAAAAAGGAAAAGAAAAAATAATAAGAAAAAGAATAGGAAAAAGCATAAGAATAAGAATAAAAATAAGAATTAAAAAAATAAGAATGAGAATGAGAATGAGAATGAGAATGAGAATGAGAATAAGAAGAAGAGGAAGAATAAGAATAAGAATAAGAATAAGAATAAGAATAAGAATAAGAATAAGAATAAGAATAAGAATAGAAACAAGACAAAGTAAAAAGAATAAATCTAAGACTAAGTTGATGTAGAAGAAGAAAGAGGAGTAAAAGTAAATACTAAGAAGAAGGAGAAGAAGCATGGGGATCAGAAGAAGAAGAAGAAGAGGCTAAAGAAGAAGATTAAATAGTAGGAGTAACAAATTATTATTATTAGAACAATAATATCAAGTTAAAATACACATCCACACATCCTCTAGCATCACAGAAAGGTTTAATTTGGGAAGGACCTCAAACCTTTCTATCTCTCTCCTTCACAATTCTTGTTAAATAAAATCCACATTCAATAAAATCTGTATGTTGTCATCATATGGTCTCATTTGAACCTTAATTTGGGCAGAGGCATCTCTCCCTAATCCAATCCTAACAGTTATTAAATGAGTATCACTTGGCTTCATCTCATTGTTTCACTTCAGGCAAACCTGACAAATGTATCTCTTCCAGGGAGGGGGCATCCACAAAGCCTCTGGGAAACCTATGCCAATGCCTCACCAGCCTCACAGAAGAGAATGTCTTCCTGCTATTTAATCCATATCTGTTTCAGTTAAAGGCCACTGCCCTTTCTTCTATCATCACTACATATGCCTGTGAAAAGTCTCTCTCCATCATTCTTGTAGGGGGCCCTCTTAGGTACTGGCAAGGGTTCTAAGGTTTCCCTGGGGTCTTCTCTTCCCTAGGCTGAACAACGCTAACACTCCCAACCTGTCTTCAAAGCAGAGGTTCTCCAACACTCTTAGGAACCCTCAGTGGCTCTCCTCTGAACTCATTCTAACAGGCCCGCATCCCTTATCCTGGGGCCCCCAGACACAGAGGTAGTGGTGCGGCTGAGATTTCAAACAATGGACTAGAGGGCCACAATTACCTCCCTTGACCTGCAGCTCTTTGCTCCTTTCCATGCAGCTCAGCCCACGGGTGGCTTTTTGGGCTGGCAGCACAGATTGTTGGCTCACGCTGAGCTTCTCCTCCATCAGCACCCCCAAGTCCTTCTCCTCAGCCCCTGCCCCACTCAGCTTCCTGTCCCCTGCAAACCCTGTGCTGAGAGGGAGCTCCATGCACTCTCTGTGTCACTGGCGAAGCCATTCAAGAGCCCCAGGGCCAAGGCCAGAGCCCTGATGGACGCTCCTCGTCCCCAGCCTCCACCTGGGCATGGAGCCACTGACCACAGCTCCCCAGCTGCCTCCATCTGGCCAAGTCTTCATGCCCTGCATAGCCCACCCTCCAAAGGCAGGGCTGTGCAGTGTGGGGCTTGAGGTGTCGTGTGGCACTGTGTCCAAAGCCTCACAGGGGCTCTGGGCACATCAGGATTGTCAGAGACTGAAATGTTATGGGTAAGGACTTAAACATTGTTACAAAGGAGTTTTGCCCATTATGGCAAAACTGTATAAAGAGGCTGAGACTGCCCAAGCCCACCTCTCCTTCACCTGACTGCAGCTTTGGGCTGGGACTTAAGCTGCCTAACAGAACTTGAGATAGCATGACGGCGACATTAGTGCTCAGTTACCTCTGGTCTAGGAACAAGGAAACAAGACTAAGGGAGGAGAAGGTACCCACAAGAAAGCCAAACGCAGAAGCTGTCCTGAAAATCAGCTTGGGCTGGATTCAGCCTGGGGAGGCCATAGGCCACAGGCTCATCTGCTGAGGCCAGGTTTGCACACACTCCCTGTCTTGGTTTGAAAGACAGGTGTCTGCTAAGGAAGGCAGGAGCCTCCCTTGGAATGGCAGATGCAACCCCCCCTTCCCTCCGAGTTATTATAATTTTGAAATCAAGGGGCTTTTAGGCAAAGATGTGGGAAAATAGGAAGAACAGTTCTTTACTATGATAGATCTCTATGTGTATAATCAGTCAAGCAAACAGCAACAATTCTGGCAGTAGCAGCAAACAATCCCAAGCCCAGTGCCAGCCCTCTGGGCTGTCGGGCCCTTTCCCCTGGGGTGCAGTTCCGCTCGCAGCCGGCAGGGGCGCTGGCGGCTCCCGGTGAGCAGGGCAGGTGCGATGGTTCCCCCGCGGCTGCAGGGGGCGCTCCGGAGCGAGCTCGGGGAGCACGCGGCCCTGGTGGCCTGGGATGCCGGGAAGGGATGGGACAAAGGCTTGGCAAAGCCCTGGGCAGCCGATCCCGGTGTCCGGCCGGACCCTGGGCAACAGCAGGCTGGAGCGGCAGGCTGGAGCGGCAGGGACGAGCACAAATCCTGGGTGGCAGGCGAGATGTATCCAAAGCGCGGAGCTGCGGTGGGAGCCCCCCGCAGGTCTGGGCAGGCAGGATGAGCAGGGCTACAAGGTAGCGAAGGCTCAAAGCAATGGTGGGGGCAGGGAAGGCGGGCTTTGGATCCCGGGGTTTCTCTGGCAGAAGGAAAAGCAGCCAAAGAAAGCAGCCTCCCTCTCTGTCCAAACGCCGGGCACCGACTGTCCACACACCCAGGCAAAACAAAAGAGTAGCCAGATGCACCCCACCCCCATCGCCAGCTCTTTTGTTTGATGAAATATGCAGCCATTTGTCCCCCTAGCAACACATATGGGGAAAATTCCTGGAACAGAAAAAAAACCCAGCAGAGCTCCTAAAACCCCAACACTCCCCCACAACCAAGAAGGGAGGAGGAGAGTTTTGGGGCTGTGGCGTGACCTCTGGTCAGAGGCACTGAACACCCATCCTCCCTCACACAAACTGGCTCAGCTGTAAAACCCCCCACCCTGGGAAGGCCACATCCATGAGAAATTCACATGACGGGCAGCTGAGCAGGTGTCATAATCCATCAAAGACCCCCAAAGCGCTCCCCAGACTCATTGCTGAGGCCTTGCAGCAGAGCATCACACGCCATGCAAAGGGATACAACAGATCCAGAGTCTGTTGCAAGAGACTGTGTCAAACTTGCCCCCCACCAGGGCAGGTACCTGGGCGTTCCCACCTGGCCCAAACGTACGTCAATCCCCCAAACTCCATGTTTCCAGGGAACCCTTACCGCCAAGAAGCCCTGATGGAGAGCATCAACAGAATGCCATTGGCATCCTCAGAGTGGTGATGTTTTTAAATCTGTCTCTGTCACTCTCTTTGTCTGCCCCCACCTCTTTTCTATTTCTTTCTCTTTCTCTTTCTCTCTCTCTCTCTCTCTCTCTCTCTCTCTCACTTACTGTTCAATAAAACCCATACTACTGACTTTGGCATATGGCCTCATTTGCACCTTAATTCAGGCCAAAGCATTTCTGACAAGTTTAATGACGGGATCATAACAAGGGTCTAGAAGCCCGCAAGCCTGGGGGCTGCTCCATGCCACTTCCAGTGGCTTCAGCTGTCAAAGGGGTGCCAGGTGTGGCCCTTTGTGACACAGGCGCCTTGTGTCAGGGCCCTGGATGATGTGGGACATTGTGGTGCCCAGAGGCCCTTGTGACACGGTAGAGCCCCGCCCTGCCCTGCCAGGGGGTATCCAAGGGGCGCAGAGCCCTGGGGAGCCCAGTCCCGCCAGAGCCGCTCTCGCAGGAGGAAGCAGCTCCCGGGATTCCTGTGCGTCAGACAGCGTCAGACGTGAAGGAGGACCACGTGAACCCCAACTCACAGCCCCCCAGCCCCTTGCCCGGCTGGCTGCCAGACCAGGCCCTCAGTGGGCAGTGGCTGGGGGCAGGCAGCAGCTCAGGCCTGCCCCTGTCAGACACTGAGGAGGAGGGGGCCTTTGTCAACATGGACGAAGAGTGGGAATACGACTCGGATCAAGAGCTTTCCCAGTGGGGAGGCCTTAGTGGCCAAGAACTTTGCCTCTGGGAAGAAGTGACAATCCAAGAGTTTTACCGAGGGCAAGAAGTGACGATCCAGGAAGTTTCCCCATGGGGAGTTGTGACACATCAAGAGTTGCATCAGAGGGAGGTAGGTATGAAAGTCCAGTGGGGGGATGGCACACAGCAAGAGCTGTACTACTGGGAGGAAAGTGTGACCATCCAGGAGCTGTACCCATGGGAGGAAGAGGATGAGATATGCCAAGAATGGTCCCAGTGGGAAGAAGACCTGACATGCCAAGAGCTGTCCCAGTGGGAAGGGGAGGGACACCAGGAACTGTCTCCTTTGGAAGAAGATGTGCAAGGCCACCTGCACATGTACCAATGGGAAGGAGACAAGAGACAGCCAGAGTTGCCCCAGGTGGGAGACAACAGGGACAAGGAGCTATCACAAGGAAAAGACTACAATGTCCAGGAGCTAGGCCGGTGGGAAAAAGACAGGAGTGACCAAAAGCTGCCCCAATGGGAAGGAAGTGTCAGCAGCCAGGGGCTGCCCCAATGGGCAGAAGGTGTCAGTGACAAGATGTGGGACAAACCCTTGTACCCAGAGAAGGATGAGGATACCCAGGAGGGGCCCGCCTCTCCCAGCAGCGTGGGCACCCAGGTGGCAGGAGAGGCAGCCCATGAGCTGCCCAGCGCCTCTCCTGCCCCAGGGAGTCCCACAGAGGACGAGCTGGCAGCCGCTGCTGCTCCAGCTGGAGCTGCTGAGGAGGAGGAGGAGCCTCCCGAGCCTCTGCCTGCCGAGGTGGAAAAGGCACCAGCTTCTCCTGGCCTCACGGAGGAGGTGCCATCGGCAGCGCCAGAGAGCCCAGTCCCTGCTCCACGCAGCCCCCCAGGCTACAGCCAGGCTCTGCTGGACTTGGCGTGGCACATCAGCCATGAGGTGGTGCGAGAGGCTGTGCTTGAGGCCCAGGCATCTGGCCAGCAGCCAGAGGAACAGAGGGACCTGGAGCAAAGCACAGCTGCAGAACTAGAAGCAGCAGCTCCAGAAGAAAAGCAAGAGAGCCCCATCTCTGGCCTGCACAGCCCCTGCTGCACCCCCAGCGCCTCGCCCAGCCCACTGGGAGCCCAAGCCCTCAGTGAGCAGCAGGAGGAGGCAGACAGGGGCTCAGTCCTGGCAGAGAAAGAGACTGAGGAGAGGGACTCAGCTGGGGAGCTCGAGCTTTCTCAGTGCAAAGATGAGGAAAACACAGAGCTGTCCCAAGGAGAAACCAACAGACACCAGGAAGGGTCCCAAGGAGAAGCCTGCATTGAGCAGGAGCTGTCCCTGGAAGAAGCCAGGGACGACCAGGAAGGGTCCCAAGGGGAAGCCTGCATTGAGCAGGAACTATCCCTCGAAAAAGACAGCAATGACCAGGATGTGTTCCAAGGGGAAGCCTGCATTGAGCAGGAGCTGTCCCAAGAAGACAGCAATAACCAGGATGTATTGCAAGGGGAAGCCTGCATTGGGCAGGAGCTGTCCCTTGAAAAAGACAGCAATAACCAGGATGTATTGCAAGGGGAAGCCTGCACTGAGCAGGAGCTATCCCTAGAAAAAGACAGCAATGATCAGGATGGGTCCCAAGAGGAAGCCTGCATTGAGCAGGAGCTCTCCCCAGAAGAAGCCGGTAGCTACCACGAGCTCTCCGATTGGGATGAATCCATTGCGGAAGAGCTCTCCCTAGGAGAAGCCAGCAGCTACCTAGAAGTTTCTGACTGGGAAGAAGGCACGGAGAAAGGCCTTTCTCAAGGACAAGTCGGTAGCTCCCAAAATCTCTCTGACTGGGAGGAAGACAGCGAGCATGAGCTGTCCCATGGAGATGTCAGTAGCTACCAAGAAGTGTCTGACTGGGAAGAGTCCATTGGCCAGGAGGTTTCTGAAGAGGAAGACTCCGTTGGTCAGGAGGTTTCCAAAGGGAATGGCAAGAGGCCTTCAGCTCAGTCCAGCTGGGAAAATGACAGTGACCGAGACCTGATGCAGGACAGCTGGGAACAGAACATTGGGGACAAGCCCTTGCTGCAGGAGGAGGACGAGTGGGATGGAGTGAGCCTCCTCGAGCTCCGTGAAGAAGACAGAGAGCTGGGAGGTTTGGCAGGAGGCAGGCTCCCAGTGCCTGCCCCTCGCGAGGCCTGGGTTGAGCATGGGCCATCTGAGCCGTGCCCCCAAGCGCCGCTCTGTGCCTCGCCTCCCCAGCTGGGAGCCCAGGCCCTCAGGCAGCAGCTGAGTCCCCGCAAGAAACGTCCCTCCCGCCTCGGGCGGGCGCTGCGGATGCTGCGCGGCCTATTCCGCTGCTCCTGCCTGGCGCCACGGCCCGAGGATTAGGGCTGCGGCCGGCGCCAGCCCGGGCCCCCTGGACGGCAGCTGGCTGGCAGCCTGCCCCACATCCTGGGGGAGCCACACGGGCTGCCTTTGCCTGGACATGTCCCTGCAGCCTCAGCAATCCCTGGCTGCTTTGGAGCATCCCAAGCCACTCTCCCCAAGAGCAAATATTACCCATGTGGCCAGCCTCAGACCAGTATCCACACGGGACACTTGGTGCCAGGTGGCTCAGCGGTGAAGGCCAGAGGCTCATCAGGGTGGGAAGAGACCTTGAAAGTCATCCAGTCCCACCGTCACCCTGGCATCACCATCATCACCCTGAAACCATGTCCCCACGTGCCACATCCAGACAAGACTTGAACACTTCCAGAGACAGTGACTCTACCACCTCCCTGAGCAACTTCTTGCAATCGATTCCTGACCACTCTGTCAGGGAAAAGTTGTTTGGAATATTTCATCTGTACCTCCCCTGGTGGAATCCAAGGCCATTTCCTCTCATCCTGAAAGGACTACGTGCTGATCCTTTGGGATTTTATCCATGAGGAATGGGCGCAGACAGGAGGTATTGCTCCCAGGACTCCACTGCATGGCTTCACCAAACAATTCTTCCAAAACACAGGGAAGTTGGCTTTAAGAAATAGTGGCAGTAGTGAAAAGCAAAACAAAACAAAACAAAACAAACAAAAAAAAAAAAAAAAAACCAAACCAAAACAAAACACAAAAAACCCCTAAAACCAACACAAAACACAAAAAAATCCACAAAAAGAAAAATAATAGGAATAGGACTAATAATAATACAAAGAAGATGAAGAAAATGAAGAAATAGTGGTAGTAAATAAGAAAAAGAAGTAAACTTAAGAATAAGAACAAGAAAAAAAAGAATAATAATAAGAATGAGAATAAGAGTGAGAAGAAGAGCAAGAATAAGAATAAGAATAAGAATAGGAAAAAGGAAAAGAAAAAATAATAAGAAAAGGAATAGGAAAAAGTATAAGAATAAGAATAAAAATAAGAATTAAAAAAATAAGAATGAGAATGAGAATGAGAATGAGAATGAGAATGAGAAGAAGAAGAAGAGGAAGAATAAGAATAAGAATAAGAATAAGAATAAGAATAAGAATAAGAATAAGAATAAGAATAAGAATAAGAATAAGAATAAGAATAAGAATAGAAACAAGACAAAGTAAAAAGAATAAATCTAAGACTAAGTTGATGTAGAAGAAGAAAGAGGAGTAAAAGTAAATACTAAGAAGAAGGAGAAGAAGCATGGGGATCAGAAGAAGAAGAAGAAGAGGCTAAAGAAGAAGATTAAATAGTAGGAGTAACAAATTATTATTATTAGAACAGTAATATCAAGTTAAAATACACATCCACACATCCTCTAGCATCACAGAAAGGTTTAATTTGGGAAGGACCTCAAACCTTTCTATCTCTCTCCTTCACAATTCTTGTTAAATAAAATCCACATTCAATAAAATCTGTATGTTGTCATCATATGGTCTCATTTGAACCTTAATTTGGGCAGAGGCATCTCTCCCTAATCCAATCCTAACAGTTATTAAATGAGTATCACTCGGCTTCATCTCATTGTTTCACTTCAGGCAAACCTGACAAATGTATCTCTTCCAGGGAGGGGGCATCCACAAAGCCTCTGGGAAACCTATGCCAATGCCTCACCAGCCTCACAGAAGAGAATGTCTTCCTGCTATTTAATCCATATCTGTTTCAGTTAAAGGCCACTGCCCTTTCTTCTATCATCACTACATATGCCTGTGAAAAGTCTCTCTCCATCATTCTTGTAGGGGGCCCTCTTAGGTACTGGCAAGGGTTCTAAGGTTTCCCTGGGGTCTTCTCTTCCCTAGGCTGAACAACGCTAACACTCCCAACCTGTCTTCAAAGCAGAGGTTCTCCAACGCTCTTAGGAACCCTCAGTCGCTCTCCTCTGAACTCATTCTAACAGGCCCGCATCCCTTATCCTGGGGCCCCCAGACACAGAGGTAGTGGTGCGGCTGAGATTTCAAACAATGGACTAGAGGGCCACAATTACCTCCCTTGACCTGCAGCTCTTTGCTCCTTTCCATGCAGCTCAGCCCACGGGTGGCTTTTTGGGCTGGCAGCACAGATTGTTGGCTCACGCTGAGCTTCTCCTCCATCAGCACCCCCAAGTCCTTCTCCTCAGCCCCTGCCCCACTCAGCTTCCTGTCCCCTGCAAACCCTGTGCTGAGAGGGAGCTCCATGCACTCTCTGTGTCACTGGCGAAGCCATTCAAGAGCCCCAGGGCCAAGGCCAGAGCCCTGATGGACGCTCCTCGTCCCCAGCCTCCACCTGGGCATGGAGCCACTGACCACAGCTCCCCAGCTGCCTCCATCTGGCCAAGTCTTCATGCCCTGCATAGCCCACCCTCCAAAGGCAGGGCTGTGCAGTGTGGGGCTTGAGGTGTCGTGTGGCACTGTGTCCAAAGCCTCACAGGGGCTCTGGGCACATCAGGATTGTCAGAGACTGAAATGTTATGGGTAAGGACTTAAACATTGTTACAAAGGAGTTTTGCCCATTATGGCAAAACTGTATAAAGAGGCTGAGACTGCCCAAGCCCACCTCTCCTTCACCTGACTGCAGCTTTGGGCTGGGACTTAAGCTGCCTAACAGAACTTGAGATAGCATGACGGCGACATTAGTGCTCAGTTACCTCTGGTCTAGGAACAAGGAAACAAGACTAAGGGAGGAGAAGGTACCCACAAGAAAGCCAAACGCAGAAGCTGTCCTGAAAATCAGCTTGGGCTGGATTCAGCCTGGGGAGGCCATAGGCCACAGGCTCATCTGCTGAGGCCAGGTTTGCACACACTCCCTGTCTTGGTTTGAAAGACAGGTGTCTGCTAAGGAAGGCAGGAGCCTCCCTTGGAATGGCAGATGCAACCCCCCCTTCCCTCCGAGTTATTATAATTTTGAAATCAAGGGGCTTTTAGGCAAAGATGTGGGAAAATAGGAAGAACAGTTCTTTACTATGATAGATCTCTATGTGTATAACCAGTCAAGCAAACAGCAACAATTCTGGCAGTAGCAGCAAACAATCCCAAGCCCAGTGCCAGCCCTCTGGGCTGTCGGGCCCTTTCCCCTGGGGTGCAGTTCCGCTCGCAGCCGGCAGGGGCGCTGGCGGCTCCCGGTGAGCAGGGCAGGTGCGATGGTTCCCCCGCGGCTGCAGGGGGCGCTCCGGAGCGAGCTCGGGGAGCACGCGGCCCTGGTGGCCTGGGATGCCGGGAAGGGATGGGACAAAGGCTTGGCAAAGCCCTGGGCAGCCGATCCCGGTGTCCGGCCGGACCCTGGGCAACAGCAGGCTGGAGCGGCAGGCTGGAGCGGCAGGGACGAGCACAAATCCTGGGTGGCAGGCGAGATGTATCCAAAGCGCGGAGCTGCGGTGGGAGCCCCCCGGAGGTCTGGGCAGGCAGGATGAGCAGGGCTACAAGGTAGCGAAGGCTCAAAGCAATGGTGGGGGCAGGGAAGGCGGGCTTTGGATCCCGGGGTTTCTCTGGCAGAAGGAAAAGCAGCCAAAGAAAGCAGCCTCCCTCTCTGTCCAAACGCCGGGCACCGACTGTCCACACACCCAGGCAAAACAAAAGAGTAGCCAGATGCACCCCACCCCCATCGCCAGCTCTTTTGTTTGATGAAATATGCAGCCATTTGTCCCCCTAGCAACACATATGGGGAAAATTCCTGGAACAGAAAAAAAACCCAGCAGAGCTCCTAAAACCCCAACACTCCCCCACAACCAAGAAGGGAGGAGGAGAGTTTTGGGGCTGTGGCGTGACCTCTGGTCAGAGGCACTGAACACCCATCCTCCCTCACACAAACTGGCTCAGCTGTAAAACCCCCCACCCTGGGAAGGCCACATCCATGAGAAATTCACATGACGGGCAGCTGAGCAGGTGTCATAATCCATCAAAGACCCCCAAAGCGCTCCCCAGACTCATTGCTGAGGCCTTGCAGCAGAGCATCACACGCCATGCAAAGGGATACAACAGATCCAGAGTCTGTTGCAAGAGACTGTGTCAAACTTGCCCCCCACCAGGGCAGGTACCTGGGCGTTCCCACCTGGCCCAAACGTACGTCAATCCCCCAAACTCCATGTTTCCAGGGAACCCTTACCGCCAAGAAGCCCTGATGGAGAGCATCAACAGAATGCCATTGGCATCCTCAGAGTGGTGATGTTTTTAAATCTGTCTCTGTCACTCTCTTTGTCTGCCCCCACCTCTTTTCTATTTCTTTCTCTTTCTCTTTCTCTTTCTCTCTCTTTCTCTCTCTCTCTCTCTCTCACTTACTGTTCAATAAAACCCATACTACTGACTTTGGCATATGGCCTCATTTGCACCTTAATTCAGGCCAAAGCATTTCTGACAAGTTTAATGACGGGATCATAACAAGGGTCTAGAAGCCCGCAAGCCTGGGGGCTGCTCCATGCCACTTCCAGTGGCTTCAGCTGTCAAAGGGGTGCCAGGTGTGGCCCTTTGTGACACAGGCGCCTTGTGTCAGGGCCCTGGATGATGTGGGACATTGTGGTGCCCAGAGGCCCTTGTGACACGGTAGAGCCCCGCCCTGCCCTGCCAGGGGGTATCCAAGGGGCACAGAGCCCTGGGGAGCCCAGTCCCGCCAGAGCCGCTCTCGCAGGAGGAAGCAGCTCCCGGGATTCCTGTGCGTCAGACAACGTCAGACGTGAAGGAGGACCACGTGAACCCCAACTCACAGCCCCCCAGCCCCTTGCCCGGCTGGCTGCCAGACCAGGCCCTCAGTGGGCAGTGGCTGGGGGCAGGCAGCAGCTCAGGCCTGCCCCTGTCGGACACTGAGGAGGAGGGGGCCTTTGTCAACATGGACGAAGAGTGGGAATACGACTCGGATCAAGAGCTTTCCCAGTGGGGAGGCCTTAGTGGCCAAGAACTTTGCCTCTGGGAAGAAGTGACAATCCAAGAGTTTTACCGAGGGCAAGAAGTGACGATCCAGGAAGTTTCCCCATGGGGAGTTGTGACACATCAAGAGTTGCATCAGAGGGAGGTAGGTATGAAAGTCCAGTGGGGGGATGGCACACAGCAAGAGCTGTACTACTGGGAGGAAAGTGTGACCATCCAGGAGCTGTACCCATGGGAGGAAGAGGATGAGATATGCCAAGAATGGTCCCAGTGGGAAGAAGACCTGACATGCCAAGAGCTGTCCCAGTGGGAAGGGGAGGGACACCAGGAACTGTCTCCTTTGGAAGAAGATGTGCAAGGCCACCTGCACATGTACCAATGGGAAGGAGACAAGAGACAGCCAGAGTTGCCCCAGGTGGGAGACAACAGGGACAAGGAGCTATCACAAGGAAAAGACTACAATGTCCAGGAGCTAGGCCGGTGGGAAAAAGACAGGAGTGACCAAAAGCTGCCCCAATGGGAAGGAAGTGTCAGCAGCCAGGGGCTGCCCCAATGGGCAGAAGGTGTCAGTGACAAGATGTGGGACAAACCCTTGTACCCAGAGAAGGATGAGGATACCCAGGAGGGGCCCGCCTCTCCCAGCAGCGTGGGCACCCAGGTGGCAGGAGAGGCAGCCCATGAGCTGCCCAGCGCCTCTCCTGCCCCAGGGAGTCCCACAGAGGACGAGCTGGCAGCCGCTGCTGCTCCAGCTGGAGCTGCTGAGGAGGAGGAGGAGCCTCCCGAGCCTCTGCCTGCCGAGGTGGAAAAGGCACCAGCTACTCCTGGCCTCACGGAGGAGGTGCCATCGGCAGCGCCAGAGAGCCCAGTCCCTGCTCCACGCAGCCCCCCAGGCTACAGCCAGGCTCTGCTGGACTTGGCGTGGCACATCAGCCATGAGGTGGTGCGAGAGGCTGTGCTTGAGGCCCAGGCATCTGGCCAGCAGCCAGAGGAACAGAGGGACCTGGAGCAAAGCACAGCTGCAGAACTAGAAGCAGCAGCTCCAGAAGAAAAGCAAGAGAGCCCCATCTCTGGCCTGCACAGCCCCTGCTGCACCCCCAGCGCCTCGCCCAGCCCACTGGGAGCCCAAGCCCTCAGTGAGCAGCAGGAGGAGGCAGACAGGGGCTCAGTCCTGGCAGAGAAAGAGACTGAGGAGAGGGACTCAGCTGGGGAGCTCGAGCTTTCTCAGTGCAAAGATGAGGAAAACACAGAGCTGTCCCAAGGAGAAACCAACAGACACCAGGAAGGGTCCCAAGGAGAAGCCTGCATTGAGCAGGAGCTGTCCCTGGAAGAAGCCAGGGATGACCAGGAAGGGTCCCAAGGGGAAGCCTGCATTGAGCAGGAACTATCCCTCGAAAAAGACAGCAATGACCAGGATGTGTTCCAAGGGGAAGCCTGCATTGAGCAGGAGCTGTCCCAAGAAGACAGCAATAACCAGGATGTATTGCAAGGGGAAGCCTGCATTGGGCAGGAGCTGTCCCTTGAAAAAGACAGCAATAACCAGGATGTATTGCAAGGGGAAGCCTGCACTGAGCAGGAGCTATCCCTAGAAAAAGACAGCAATGATCAGGATGGGTCCCAAGAGGAAGCCTGCATTGAGCAGGAGCTCTCCCCAGAAGAAGCCGGTAGCTACCACGAGCTCTCCGATTGGGATGAATCCATTGCGGAAGAGCTCTCCCTAGGAGAAGCCAGCAGCTACCTAGAAGTTTCTGACTGGGAAGAAGGCACGGAGAAAGGCCTTTCTCAAGGACAAGTCGGTAGCTCCCAAAATCTCTCTGACTGGGAGGAAGACAGCGAGCATGAGCTGTCCCATGGAGATGTCAGTAGCTACCAAGAAGTGTCTGACTGGGAAGAGTCCATTGGCCAGGAGGTTTCTGAAGAGGAAGACTCCGTTGGTCAGGAGGTTTCCAAAGGGAATGGCAAGAGGCCTTCAGCTCAGTCCAGCTGGGAAAATGACAGTGACCGAGACCTGATGCAGGACAGCTGGGAACAGAACATTGGGGACAAGCCCTTGCTGCAGGAGGAGGACGAGTGGGATGGAGTGAGCCTCCTCGAGCTCCGTGAAGAAGACAGAGAGCTGGGAGGTTTGGCAGGAGGCAGGCTCCCAGTGCCTGCCCCTCGCGAGGCCTGGGTTGAGCATGGGCCATCTGAGCCGTGCCCCCAAGCGCCGCTCTGTGCCTCGCCTCCCCAGCTGGGAGCCCAGGCCCTCAGGCAGCAGCTGAGTCCCCGCAAGAAACGTCCCTCCCGCCTCGGGCGGGCGCTGCGGATGCTGCGCAGCCTATTCCGCTGCTCCTGCCTGGCGCCACGGCCCGAGGATTAGGGCTGCGGCCGGCGCCAGCCCGGGCCCCCTGGACGGCAGCTGGCTGGCAGCCTGCCCCACATCCTGGGGGAGCCACACGGGCTGCCTTTGCCTGGACATGTCCCTGCAGCCTCAGCAATCCCTGGCTGCTTTGGAGCATCCCAAGCCACTCTCCCCAAGAGCAAATATTACCCATGTGGCCAGCCTCAGACCAGTATCCACACGGGACACTTGGTGCCAGGTGGCTCAGCGGTGAAGGCCAGACACTCATCAGGGTGGGAAGAGACCTTGAAAGTCATCCAGTCCCACCGTCACCCTGGCATCACCATCATCACCCTGAAACCATGTCCCCACGTGCCACATCCAGACAAGACTTGAACACTTCCAGAGACAGTGACTCTACCACCTCCCTGAGCAACTTCTTGCAATCGATTCCTGACCACTCTGTCAGGGAAAAGTTGTTTGGAATATTTCATCTGTACCTCCCCTGGTGGAATCCAAGGCCATTTCCTCTCATCCTGAAAGGACTACGTGCTGATCCTTTGGGATTTTATCCATGAGGAATGGGCGCAGACAGGAGGTATTGCTCCCAGGACTCCACTGCATGGCTTCACCAAACAATTCTTCCAAAACACAGGGAAGTTGGCTTTAAGAAATAGTGGCAGTAGTGAAAAGCAAAACAAAACAAAACAAAACAAACAAAAAAAAAAAAAAAACCAAACCAAAACAAAACACAAAAAACCCCTAAAACCAACACAAAACACAAAAAAATCCACAAAAAGAAAAATAATAGGAATAGGACTAATAATAATACAAAGAAGATGAAGAAAATGAAGAAATAGTGGTAGTAAATAAGAAAAAGAAGTAAACTTAAGAATAAGAACAAGAAAAAAAAGAATAATAATAAGAATGAGAATAAGAGTGAGAAGAAGAGCAAGAATAAGAATAAGAATAAGAATAGGAAAAAGGAAAAGAAAAAATAATAAGAAAAGGAATAGGAAAAAGTATAAGAATAAGAATAAAAATAAGAATTAAAAAAATAAGAATGAGAATGAGAATGAGAATGAGAATGAGAATGAGAATGAGAAGAAGAAGAAGAGGAAGAATAAGAATAAGAATAAGAATAAGAATAAGAATAAGAATAAGAATAAGAATAGAAACAAGACAAAGTAAAAAGAATAAATCTAAGACTAAGTTGATGTAGAAGAAGAAAGAGGAGTAAAAGTAAATACTAAGAAGAAGGAGAAGAAGCATGGGGATCAGAAGAAGAAGAAGAAGAGGCTAAAGAAGAAGATTAAATAGTAGGAGTAACAAATTATTATTATTAGAACAGTAATATCAAGTTAAAATACACATCCACACATCCTCTAGCATCACAGAAAGGTTTAATTTGGGAAGGACCTCAAACCTTTCTATCTCTCTCCTTCACAATTCTTGTTAAATAAAATCCACATTCAATAAAATCTGTATGTTGTCATCATATGGTCTCATTTGAACCTTAATTTGGGCAGAGGCATCTCTCCCTAATCCAATCCTAACAGTTATTAAATGAGTATCACTCGGCTTCATCTCATTGTTTCACTTCAGGCAAACCTGACAAATGTATCTCTTCCAGGGAGGGGGCATCCACAAAGCCTCTGGGAAACCTATGCCAATGCCTCACCAGCCTCACAGAAGAGAATGTCTTCCTGCTATTTAATCCATATCTGTTTCAGTTAAAGGCCACTGCCCTTTCTTCTATCATCACTACATATGCCTGTGAAAAGTCTCTCTCCATCATTCTTGTAGGGGGCCCTCTTAGGTACTGGCAAGGGTTCTAAGGTTTCCCTGGGGTCTTCTCTTCCCTAGGCTGAACAACGCTAACACTCCCAACCTGTCTTCAAAGCAGAGGTTCTCCAACGCTCTTAGGAACCCTCAGTCGCTCTCCTCTGAACTCATTCTAACAGGCCCGCATCCCTTATCCTGGGGCCCCCAGACACAGAGGTAGTGGTGCGGCTGAGATTTCAAACAATGGACTAGAGGGCCACAATTACCTCCCTTGACCTGCAGCTCTTTGCTCCTTTCCATGCAGCTCAGCCCACGGGTGGCTTTTTGGGCTGGCAGCACAGATTGTTGGCTCACGCTGAGCTTCTCCTCCATCAGCACCCCCAAGTCCTTCTCCTCAGCCCCTGCCCCACTCAGCTTCCTGTCCCCTGCAAACCCTGTGCTGAGAGGGAGCTCCATGCACTCTCTGTGTCACTGGCGAAGCCATTCAAGAGCCCCAGGGCCAAGGCCAGAGCCCTGATGGACGCTCCTCGTCCCCAGCCTCCACCTGGGCATGGAGCCACTGACCACAGCTCCCCAGCTGCCTCCATCTGGCCAATTCTTCATGCCCTGCATAGCCCACCCTCCAAAGGCAGGGCTGTGCAGTGTGGGGCTTGAGGTGTCGTGTGGCACTGTGTCCAAAGCCTCACAGGGGCTCTGGGCACATCAGGATTGTCAGAGACTGAAATGTTATGGGTAAGGACTTAAACATTGTTACAAAGGAGTTTTGCCCATTATGGCAAAACTGTATAAAGAGGCTGAGACTGCCCAAGCCCACCTCTCCTTCACCTGACTGCAGCTTTGGGCTGGGACTTAAGCTGCCTAACAGAACTTGAGATAGCATGACGGCGACATTAGTGCTCAGTTACCTCTGGTCTAGGAACAAGGAAACAAGACTAAGGGAGGAGAAGGTACCCACAAGAAAGCCAAACGCAGAAGCTGTCCTGAAAATCAGCTTGGGCTGGATTCAGCCTGGGGAGGCCATAGGCCACAGGCTCATCTGCTGAGGCCAGGTTTGCACACACTCCCTGTCTTGGTTTGAAAGACAGGTGTCTGCTAAGGAAGGCAGGAGCCTCCCTTGGAATGGCAGATGCAACCCCCCCTTCCCTCCGAGTTATTATAATTTTGAAATCAAGGGGCTTTTAGGCAAAGATGTGGGAAAATAGGAAGAACAGTTCTTTACTATGATAGATCTCTATGTGTATAATCAGTCAAGCAAACAGCAACAATTCTGGCAGTAGCAGCAAACAATCCCAAGCCCAGTGCCAGCCCTCTGGGCTGTCGGGCCCTTTCCCCTGGGGTGCAGTTCCGCTCGCAGCCGGCAGGGGCGCTGGCGGCTCCCGGTGAGCAGGGCAGGTGCGATGGTTCCCCCGCGGCTGCAGGGGGCGCTCCGGAGCGAGCTCGGGGAGCACGCGGCCCTGGTGGCCTGGGATGCCGGGAAGGGATGGGACAAAGGCTTGGCAAAGCCCTGGGCAGCCGATCCCGGTGTCCGGCCGGACCCTGGGCAACAGCAGGCTGGAGCGGCAGGCTGGAGCGGCAGGGACGAGCACAAATCCTGGGTGGCAGGCGAGATGTATCCAAAGCGCGGAGCTGCGGTGGGAGCCCCCCGGAGGTCTGGGCAGGCAGGATGAGCAGGGCTACAAGGTAGCGAAGGCTCAAAGCAATGGTGGGGGCAGGGAAGGCGGGCTTTGGATCCCGGGGTTTCTCTGGCAGAAGGAAAAGCAGCCAAAGAAAGCAGCCTCCCTCTCTGTCCAAACGCCGGGCACCGACTGTCCACACACCCAGGCAAAACAAAAGAGTAGCCAGATGCACCCCACCCCCATCGCCAGCTCTTTTGTTTGATGAAATATGCAGCCATTTGTCCCCCTAGCAACACATATGGGGAAAATTCCTGGAACAGAAAAAAAACCCAGCAGAGCTCCTAAAACCCCAACACTCCCCCACAACCAAGAAGGGAGGAGGAGAGTTTTGGGGCTGTGGCGTGACCTCTGGTCAGAGGCACTGAACACCCATCCTCCCTCACACAAACTGGCTCAGCTGTAAAACCCCCCACCCTGGGAAGGCCACATCCATGAGAAATTCACATGACGGGCAGCTGAGCAGGTGTCATAATCCATCAAAGACCCCCAAAGCGCTCCCCAGACTCATTGCTGAGGCCTTGCAGCAGAGCATCACACGCCATGCAAAGGGATACAACAGATCCAGAGTCTGTTGCAAGAGACTGTGTCAAACTTGCCCCCCACCAGGGCAGGTACCTGGGCGTTCCCACCTGGCCCAAACGTACGTCAATCCCCCAAACTCCATGTTTCCAGGGAACCCTTACCGCCAAGAAGCCCTGATGGAGAGCATCAACAGAATGCCATTGGCATCCTCAGAGTGGTGATGTTTTTAAATCTGTCTCTGTCACTCTCTTTGTCTGCCCCCACCTCTTTTCTATTTCTTTCTCTTTCTCTTTCTCTTTCTCTCTCTTTCTCTCTCTCTCTCTCTCTCACTTACTGTTCAATAAAACCCATACTACTGACTTTGGCATATGGCCTCATTTGCACCTTAATTCAGGCCAAAGCATTTCTGACAAGTTTAATGACGGGATCATAACAAGGGTCTAGAAGCCCGCAAGCCTGGGGGCTGCTCCATGCCACTTCCAGTGGCTTCAGCTGTCAAAGGGGTGCCAGGTGTGGCCCTTTGTGACACAGGCGCCTTGTGTCAGGGCCCTGGATGATGTGGGACATTGTGGTGCCCAGAGGCCCTTGTGACACGGTAGAGCCCCGCCCTGCCCTGCCAGGGGGTATCCAAGGGGCGCAGAGCCCTGGGGAGCCCAGTCCCGCCAGAGCCGCTCTCGCAGGAGGAAGCAGCTCCCGGGATTCCTGTGCGTCAGACAACGTCAGACGTGAAGGAGGACCACGTGAACCCCAACTCACAGCCCCCCAGCCCCTTGCCCGGCTGGCTGCCAGACCAGGCCCTCAGTGGGCAGTGGCTGGGGGCAGGCAGCAGCTCAGGCCTGCCCCTGTCGGACACTGAGGAGGAGGGGGCCTTTGTCAACATGGACGAAGAGTGGGAATACGACTCGGATCAAGAGCTTTCCCAGTGGGGAGGCCTTAGTGGCCAAGAACTTTGCCTCTGGGAAGAAGTGACAATCCAAGAGTTTTACCGAGGGCAAGAAGTGACGATCCAGGAAGTTTCCCCATGGGGAGTTGTGACACATCAAGAGTTGCATCAGAGGGAGGTAGGTATGAAAGTCCAGTGGGGGGATGGCACACAGCAAGAGCTGTACTACTGGGAGGAAAGTGTGACCATCCAGGAGCTGTACCCATGGGAGGAAGAGGATGAGATATGCCAAGAATGGTCCCAGTGGGAAGAAGACCTGACATGCCAAGAGCTGTCCCAGTGGGAAGGGGAGGGACACCAGGAACTGTCTCCTTTGGAAGAAGATGTGCAAGGCCACCTGCACATGTACCAATGGGAAGGAGACAAGAGACAGCCAGAGTTGCCCCAGGTGGGAGACAACAGGGACAAGGAGCTATCACAAGGAAAAGACTACAATGTCCAGGAGCTAGCCCGGTGGGAAAAAGACAGGAGTGACCAAAAGCTGCCCCAATGGGAAGGAAGTGTCAGCAGCCAGGGGCTGCCCCAATGGGCAGAAGGTGTCAGTGACAAGATGTGGGACAAACCCTTGTACCCAGAGAAGGATGAGGATACCCAGGAGGGGCCCGCCTCTCCCAGCAGCGTGGGCACCCAGGTGGCAGGAGAGGCAGCCCATGAGCTGCCCAGCGCCTCTCCTGCCCCAGGGAGTCCCACAGAGGACGAGCTGGCAGCCGCTGCTGCTCCAGCTGGAGCTGCTGAGGAGGAGGAGGAGCCTCCCGAGCCTCTGCCTGCCGAGGTGGAAAAGGCACCAGCTTCTCCTGGCCTCACGGAGGAGGTGCCATCGGCAGCGCCAGAGAGCCCAGTCCCTGCTCCACGCAGCCCCCCAGGCTACAGCCAGGCTCTGCTGGACTTGGCGTGGCACATCAGCCATGAGGTGGTGCGAGAGGCTGTGCTTGAGGCCCAGGCATCTGGCCAGCAGCCAGAGGAACAGAGGGACCTGGAGCAAAGCACAGCTGCAGAACTAGAAGCAGCAGCTCCAGAAGAAAAGCAAGAGAGCCCCATCTCTGGCCTGTACAGCCCCTGCTGCACCCCCAGCGCCTCGCCCAGCCCACTGGGAGCCCAAGCCCTCAGTGAGCAGCAGGAGGAGGCAGACAGGGGCTCAGTCCTGGCAGAGAAAGAGACTGAGGAGAGGGACTCAGCTGGGGAGCTCGAGCTTTCTCAGTGCAAAGATGAGGAAAACACAAAGCTGTCCCAAGGAGAAACCAACAGACACCAGGAAGGGTCCCAAGGAGAAGCCTGCATTGAGCAGGAGCTGTCCCTGGAAGAAGCCAGGGACGACCAGGAAGGGTCCCAAGGGGAAGCCTGCATTGAGCAGGAACTATCCCTCGAAAAAGACAGCAATGACCAGGATGTGTTCCAAGGGGAAGCCTGCATTGAGCAGGAGCTGTCCCAAGAAGACAGCAATAACCAGGATGTATTGCAAGGGGAAGCCTGCATTGGGCAGGAGCTGTCCCTTGAAAAAGACAGCAATAACCAGGATGTATTGCAAGGGGAAGCCTGCACTGAGCAGGAGCTATCCCTAGAAAAAGACAGCAATGATCAGGATGGGTCCCAAGAGGAAGCCTGCATTGAGCAGGAGCTCTCCCCAGAAGAAGCCGGTAGCTACCACGAGCTCTCCGATTGGGATGAATCCATTGCGGAAGAGCTCTCCCTAGGAGAAGCCAGCAGCTACCTAGAAGTTTCTGACTGGGAAGAAGGCACGGAGAAAGGCCTTTCTCAAGGACAAGTCGGTAGCTCCCAAAATCTCTCTGACTGGGAGGAAGACAGCGAGCATGAGCTGTCCCATGGAGATGTCAGTAGCTACCAAGAAGTGTCTGACTGGGAAGAGTCCATTGGCCAGGAGGTTTCTGAAGAGGAAGACTCCGTTGGTCAGGAGGTTTCCAAAGGGAATGGCAAGAGGCCTTCAGCTCAGTCCAGCTGGGAAAATGACAGTGACCGAGACCTGATGCAGGACAGCTGGGAACAGAACATTGGGGACAAGCCCTTGCTGCAGGAGGAGGACGAGTGGGATGGAGTGAGCCTCCTCGAGCTCCGTGAAGAAGACAGAGAGCTGGGAGGTTTGGCAGGAGGCAGGCTCCCAGTGCCTGCCCCTCGCGAGGCCTGGGTTGAGCATGGGCCATCTGAGCCGTGCCCCCAAGCGCCGCTCTGTGCCTCGCCTCCCCAGCTGGGAGCCCAGGCCCTCAGGCAGCAGCTGAGTCCCCGCAAGAAACGTCCCTCCCGCCTCGGGCGGGCGCTGCGGATGCTGCGCAGCCTATTCCGCTGCTCCTGCCTGGCGCCACGGCCCGAGGATTAGGGCTGCGGCCGGCGCCAGCCCGGGCCCCCTGGACGGCAGCTGGCTGGCAGCCTGCCCCACATCCTGGGGGAGCCACACGGGCTGCCTTTGCCTGGACATGTCCCTGCAGCCTCAGCAATCCCTGGCTGCTTTGGAGCATCCCAAGCCACTCTCCCCAAGAGCAAATATTACCCATGTGGCCAGCCTCAGACCAGTATCCACACGGGACACTTGGTGCCAGGTGGCTCAGCGGTGAAGGCCAGAGGCTCATCAGGGTGGGAAGAGACCTTGAAAGTCATCCAGTCCCACCGTCACCCTGGCATCACCATCATCACCCTGAAACCATGTCCCCACGTGCCACATCCAGACAAGACTTGAACACTTCCAGAGACAGTGACTCTACCACCTCCCTGAGCAACTTCTTGCAATCGATTCCTGACCACTCTGTCAGGGAAAAGTTGTTTGGAATATTTCATCTGTACCTCCCCTGGTGGAATCCAAGGCCATTTCCTCTCATCCTGAAAGGACTACGTGCTGATCCTTTGGGATTTTATCCATGAGGAATGGGCGCAGACAGGAGGTATTGCTCCCAGGACTCCACTGCATGGCTTCACCAAACAATTCTTCCAAAACACAGGGAAGTTGGCTTTAAGAAATAGTGGCAGTAGTGAAAAGCAAAACAAAACAAAACAAAACAAACAAACAAAAAAAAAAAACCAAACCAAAACAAAACACAAAAAACCCCTAAAACCAACACAAAACACAAAAAAATCCACAAAAAGAAAAATAATAGGAATAGGACTAATAATAATACAAAGAAGATGAAGAAAATGAAGAAATAGTGGTAGTAAATAAGAAAAAGAAGTAAACTTAAGAATAAGAACAAGAAAAAAAAGAATAATAATAAGAATGAGAATAAGAGTGAGAAGAAGAGCAAGAATAAGAATAAGAATAAGAATAGGAAAAAGGAAAAGAAAAAATAATAAGAAAAGGAATAGGAAAAAGTATAAGAATAAGAATAAAAATAAGAACTAAAAAAATAAGAATGAGAATGAGAATGAGAATGAGAATGAGAATGAGAAGAAGAAGAAGAGGAAGAATAAGAATAAGAATAAGAATAAGAATAAGAATAAGAATAAGAATAAGAATAAGAATAAGAATAGAAACAAGACAAAGTAAAAAGAATAAATCTAAGACTAAGTTGATGTAGAAGAAGAAAGAGGAGTAAAAGTAAATACTAAGAAGAAGGAGAAGAAGCATGGGGATCAGAAGAAGAAGAAGAAGAGGCTAAAGAAGAAGATTAAATAGTAGGAGTAACAAATTATTATTATTAGAACAATAATATCAAGTTAAAATACACATCCACACATCCTCTAGCATCACAGAAAGGTTTAATTTGGGAAGGACCTCAAACCTTTCTATCTCTCTCCTTCACAATTCTTGTTAAATAAAATCCACATTCAATAAAATCTGTATGTTGTCATCATATGGTCTCATTTGAACCTTAATTTGGGCAGAGGCATCTCTCCCTAATCCAATCCTAACAGTTATTAAATGAGTATCACTCGGCTTCATCTCATTGTTTCACTTCAGGCAAACCTGACAAATGTATCTCTTCCAGGGAGGGGGCATCCACAAAGCCTCTGGGAAACCTATGCCAATGCCTCACCAGCCTCACAGAAGAGAATGTCTTCCTGCTATTTAATCCATATCTGTTTCAGTTAAAGGCCACTGCCCTTTCTTCTATCATCACTACATATGCCTGTGAAAAGTCTCTCTCCATCATTCTTGTAGGGGGCCCTCTTAGGTACTGGCAAGGGTTCTAAGGTTTCCCTGGGGTCTTCTCTTCCCTAGGCTGAACAACGCTAACACTCCCAACCTGTCTTCAAAGCAGAGGTTCTCCAACGCTCTTAGGAACCCTCAGTCGCTCTCCTCTGAACTCATTCTAACAGGCCCGCATCCCTTATCCTGGGGCCCCCAGACACAGAGGTAGTGGTGCGGCTGAGATTTCAAACAATGGACTAGAGGGCCACAATTACCTCCCTTGACCTGCAGCTCTTTGCTCCTTTCCATGCAGCTCAGCCCACGGGTGGCTTTTTGGGCTGGCAGCACAGATTGTTGGCTCACGCTGAGCTTCTCCTCCATCAGCACCCCCCAAGTCCTTCTCCTCAGCCCCTGCCCCACTCAGCTTCCTGTCCCCTGCAAACCCTGTGCTGAGAGGGAGCTCCATGCACTCTCTGTGTCACTGGCGAAGCCATTCAAGAGCCCCAGGGCCAAGGCCAGAGCCCTGATGGACGCTCCTCGTCCCCAGCCTCCACCTGGGCATGGAGCCACTGACCACAGCTCCCCAGCTGCCTCCATCTGGCCAAGTCTTCATGCCCTGCATAGCCCACCCTCCAAAGGCAGGGCTGTGCAGTGTGGGGCTTGAGGTGTCGTGTGGCACTGTGTCCAAAGCCTCACAGGGGCTCTGGGCACATCAGGATTGTCAGAGACTGAAATGTTATGGGTAAGGACTTAAACATTGTTACAAAGGAGTTTTGCCCATTATGGCAAAACTGTATAAAGAGGCTGAGACTGCCCAAGCCCACCTCTCCTTCACCTGACTGCAGCTTTGGGCTGGGACTTAAGCTGCCTAACAGAACTTGAGATAGCATGACGGCGACATTAGTGCTCAGTTACCTCTGGTCTAGGAACAAGGAAACAAGACTAAGGGAGGAGAAGGTACCCACAAGAAAGCCAAACGCAGAAGCTGTCCTGAAAATCAGCTTGGGCTGGATTCAGCCTGGGGAGGCCATAGGCCACAGGCTCATCTGCTGAGGCCAGGTTTGCACACACTCCCTGTCTTGGTTTGAAAGACAGGTGTCTGCTAAGGAAGGCAGGAGCCTCCCTTGGAATGGCAGATGCAACCCCCCCTTCCCTCCGAGTTATTATAATTTTGAAATCAAGGGGCTTTTAGGCAAAGATGTGGGAAAATAGGAAGAACAGTTCTTTACTATGATAGATCTCTATGTGTATAACCAGTCAAGCAAACAGCAACAATTCTGGCAGTAGCAGCAAACAATCCCAAGCCCAGTGCCAGCCCTCTGGGCTGTCGGGCCCTTTCCCCTGGGGTGCAGTTCCGCTCGCAGCCGGCAGGGGCGCTGGCGGCTCCCGGTGAGCAGGGCAGGTGCGATGGTTCCCCCGCGGCTGCAGGGGGCGCTCCGGAGCGAGCTCGGGGAGCACGCGGCCCTGGTGGCCTGGGATGCCGGGAAGGGATGGGACAAAGGCTTGGCAAAGCCCTGGGCAGCCGATCCCGGTGTCCGGCCGGACCCTGGGCAACAGCAGGCTGGAGCGGCAGGCTGGAGCGGCAGGGACGAGCACAAATCCTGGGTGGCAGGCGAGATGTATCCAAAGCGCGGAGCTGCGGTGGGAGCCCCCCGGAGGTCTGGGCAGGCAGGATGAGCAGGGCTACAAGGTAGCGAAGGCTCAAAGCAATGGTGGGGGCAGGGAAGGCGGGCTTTGGATCCCGGGGTTTCTCTGGCAGAAGGAAAAGCAGCCAAAGAAAGCAGCCTCCCTCTCTGTCCAAACGCCGGGCACCGACTGTCCACACACCCAGGCAAAACAAAAGAGTAGCCAGATGCACCCCACCCCCATCGCCAGCTCTTTTGTTTGATGAAATATGCAGCCATTTGTCCCCCTAGCAACACATATGGGGAAAATTCCTGGAACAGAAAAAAAACCCAGCAGAGCTCCTAAAACCCCAACACTCCCCCACAACCAAGAAGGGAGGAGGAGAGTTTTGGGGCTGTGGCGTGACCTCTGGTCAGAGGCACTGAACACCCATCCTCCCTCACACAAACTGGCTCAGCTGTAAAACCCCCCACCCTGGGAAGGCCACATCCATGAGAAATTCACATGACGGGCAGCTGAGCAGGTGTCATAATCCATCAAAGACCTCCAAAGCGCTCCCCAGACTCATTGCTGAGGCCTTGCAGCAGAGCATCACACGCCATGCAAAGGGATACAACAGATCCAGAGTCTGTTGCAAGAGACTGTGTCAAACTTGCCCCCCACCAGGGCAGGTACCTGGGCGTTCCCACCTGGCCCAAAGGTACGTCAATCCCCCAAACTCCATGTTTCCAGGGAACCCTTACCGCCAAGAAGCCCTGATGGAGAGCATCAACAGAATGCCATTGGCATCCTCAGAGTGGTGATGTTTTTAAATCTGTCTCTGTCACTCTCTTTGTCTGCCCCCACCTCTTTTCTATTTCTTTCTCTTTCTCTTTCTCTTTCTCTCTCTTTCTCTCTCTCTCTCTCTCTCACTTACTGTTCAATAAAACCCATACTACTGACTTTGGCATATGGCCTCATTTGCACCTTAATTCAGGCCAAAGCATTTCTGACAAGTTTAATGACGGGATCATAACAAGGGTCTAGAAGCCCGCAAGCCTGGGGGCTGCTCCATGCCACTTCCAGTGGCTTCAGCTGTCAAAGGGGTGCCAGGTGTGGCCCTTTGTGACACAGGCGCCTTGTGTCAGGGCCCTGGATGATGTGGGACATTGTGGTGCCCAGAGGCCCTTGTGACACGGTAGAGCCCCGCCCTGCCCTGCCAGGGGGTATCCAAGGGGCGCAGAGCCCTGGGGAGCCCAGTCCCGCCAGAGCCGCTCTCGCAGGAGGAAGCAGCTCCCGGGATTCCTGTGCGTCAGACAACGTCAGACGTGAAGGAGGACCACGTGAACCCCAACTCACAGCCCCCCAGCCCCTTGCCCGGCTGGCTGCCAGACCAGGCCCTCAGTGGGCAGTGGCTGGGGGCAGGCAGCAGCTCAGGCCTGCCCCTGTCGGACACTGAGGAGGAGGGGGCCTTTGTCAACATGGACGAAGAGTGGGAATACGACTCGGATCAAGAGCTTTCCCAGTGGGGAGGCCTTAGTGGCCAAGAACTTTGCCTCTGGGAAGAAGTGACAATCCAAGAGTTTTACCGAGGGCAAGAAGTGATGATCCAGGAAGTTTCCCCATGGGGAGTTGTGACACATCAAGAGTTGCATCAGAGGGAGGTAGGTATGAAAGTCCAGTGGGGGGATGGCACACAGCAAGAGCTGTACTACTGGGAGGAAAGTGTGACCATCCAGGAGCTGTACCCATGGGAGGAAGAGGATGAGATATGCCAAGAATGGTCCCAGTGGGAAGAAGACCTGACATGCCAAGAGCTGTCCCAGTGGGAAGGGGAGGGACACCAGGAACTGTCTCCTTTGGAAGAAGATGTGCAAGGCCACCTGCACATGTACCAATGGGAAGGAGACAAGAGACAGCCAGAGTTGCCCCAAGTGGGAGACAACAGGGACAAGGAGCTATCACAAGGAAAAGACTACAATGTCCAGGAGCTAGCCCGGTGGGAAAAAGACAGGAGTGACCAAAAGCTGCCCCAATGGGAAGGAAGTGTCAGCAGCCAGGGGCTGCCCCAATGGGCAGAAGGTGTCAGTGACAAGATGTGGGACAAACCCTTGTACCCAGAGAAGGATGAGGATACCCAGGAGGGGCCCGCCTCTCCCAGCAGCGTGGGCACCCAGGTGGCAGGAGAGGCAGCCCATGAGCTGCCCAGCGCCTCTCCTGCCCCAGGGAGTCCCACAGAGGACGAGCTGGCAGCCGCTGCTGCTCCAGCTGGAGCTGCTGAGGAGGAGGAGGAGCCTCCCGAGCCTCTGCCTGCCGAGGTGGAAAAGGCACCAGCTTCTCCTGGCCTCACGGAGGAGGTGCCATCGGCAGCGCCAGAGAGCCCAGTCCCTGCTCCACGCAGCCCCCCAGGCTACAGCCAGGCTCTGCTGGACTTGGCGTGGCACATCAGCCATGAGGTGGTGCGAGAGGCTGTGCTTGAGGCCCAGGCATCTGGCCAGCAGCCAGAGGAACAGAGGGACCTGGAGCAAAGCACAGCTGCAGAACTAGAAGCAGCAGCTCCAGAAGAAAAGCAAGAGAGCCCCATCTCTGGCCTGCACAGCCCCTGCTGCACCCCCAGCGCCTCGCCCAGCCCACTGGGAGCCCAAGCCCTCAGTGAGCAGCAGGAGGAGGCAGACAGGGGCTCAGTCCTGGCAGAGAAAGAGACTGAGGAGAGGGACTCAGCTGGGGAGCTCGAGCTTTCTCAGTGCAAAGATGAGGAAAACACAGAGCTGTCCCAAGGAGAAACCAACAGACACCAGGAAGGGTCCCAAGGAGAAGCCTGCATTGAGCAGGAGCTGTCCCTGGAAGAAGCCAGGGACGACCAGGAAGGGTCCCAAGGGGAAGCCTGCATTGAGCAGGAACTATCCCTCGAAAAAGACAGCAATGACCAGGATGTGTTCCAAGGGGAAGCCTGCATTGAGCAGGAGCTGTCCCAAGAAGACAGCAATAACCAGGATGTATTGCAAGGGGAAGCCTGCATTGGGCAGGAGCTGTCCCTTGAAAAAGACAGCAATAACCAGGATGTATTGCAAGGGGAAGCCTGCACTGAGCAGGAGCTATCCCTAGAAAAAGACAGCAATGATCAGGATGGGTCCCAAGAGGAAGCCTGCATTGAGCAGGAGCTCTCCCCAGAAGAAGCCGGTAGCTACCACGAGCTCTCCGATTGGGATGAATCCATTGCGGAAGAGCTCTCCCTAGGAGAAGCCAGCAGCTACCTAGAAGTTTCTGACTGGGAAGAAGGCACGGAGAAAGGCCTTTCTCAAGGACAAGTCGGTAGCTCCCAAAATCTCTCTGACTGGGAGGAAGACAGCGAGCATGAGCTGTCCCATGGAGATGTCAGTAGCTACCAAGAAGTGTCTGACTGGGAAGAGTCCATTGGCCAGGAGGTTTCTGAAGAGGAAGACTCCGTTGGTCAGGAGGTTTCCAAAGGGAATGGCAAGAGGCCTTCAGCTCAGTCCAGCTGGGAAAATGACAGTGACCGAGACCTGATGCAGGACAGCTGGGAACAGAACATTGGGGACAAGCCCTTGCTGCAGGAGGAGGACGAGTGGGATGGAGTGAGCCTCCTCGAGCTCCGTGAAGAAGACAGAGAGCTGGGAGGTTTGGCAGGAGGCAGGCTCCCAGTGCCTGCCCCTCGCGAGGCCTGGGTTGAGCATGGGCCATCTGAGCCGTGCCCCCAAGCGCCGCTCTGTGCCTCGCCTCCCCAGCTGGGAGCCCAGGCCCTCAGGCAGCAGCTGAGTCCCCGCAAGAAACGTCCCTCCCGCCTCGGGCGGGCGCTGCGGATGCTGCGCGGCCTATTCCGCTGCTCCTGCCTGGCGCCACGGCCCGAGGATTAGGGCTGCGGCCGGCGCCAGCCCGGGCCCCCTGGACGGCAGCTGGCTGGCAGCCTGCCCCACATCCTGGGGGAGCCACACGGGCTGCCTTTGCCTGGACATGTCCCTGCAGCCTCAGCAATCCCTGGCTGCTTTGGAGCATCCCAAGCCACTCTCCCCAAGAGCAAATATTACCCATGTGGCCAGCCTCAGACCAGTATCCACACGGGACACTTGGTGCCAGGTGGCTCAGCGGTGAAGGCCAGAGGCTCATCAGGGTGGGAAGAGACCTTGAAAGTCATCCAGTCCCACCGTCACCCTGGCATCACCATCATCACCCTGAAACCATGTCCCCACGTGCCACATCCAGACAAGACTTGAACACTTCCAGAGACAGTGACTCTACCACCTCCCTGAGCAACTTCTTGCAATCGATTCCTGACCACTCTGTCAGGGAAAAGTTGTTTGGAATATTTCATCTGTACCTCCCCTGGTGGAATCCAAGGCCATTTCCTCTCATCCTGAAAGGACTACGTGCTGATCCTTTGGGATTTTATCCATGAGGAATGGGCGCAGACAGGAGGTATTGCTCCCAGGACTCCACTGCATGGCTTCACCAAACAATTCTTCCAAAACACAGGGAAGTTGGCTTTAAGAAATAGTGGCAGTAGTGAAAAGCAAAACAAAACAAAACAAAACAAACAAACAAAAAAAAAAAAACCAAACCAAAACAAAACACAAAAAACCCCTAAAACCAACACAAAACACAAAAAAATCCACAAAAAGAAAAATAATAGGAATAGGACTAATAATAATACAAAGAAGATGAAGAAAATGAAGAAATAGTGGTAGTAAATAAGAAAAAGAAGTAAACTTAAGAATAAGAACAAGAAAAAAAAGAATAATAAGAAGAATGAGAATAAGAGCAAGAATAAGAATAGGATTAAGAATAAGAATAAGAATAGGAAAAAGGAAAAGAAAAAATAATAAGAAAAAGAATAGGAAAAAGTATAAGAATAAGAATAAAAATAAGAATTAAAAAAATAAGAATGAGAATGAGAATGAGAATGAGAATGAGAATGAGAATGAGAAGAAGAAGAAGAGGAAGAATAAGAATAAGAATAAGAATAAGAATAAGAATAAGAATAAGAATAGAAACAAGACAAAGTAAAAAGAATAAATCTAAGACTAAGTTGATGTAGAAGAAGAAAGAGGAGTAAAAGTAAATACTAAGAAGAAGGAGAAGAAGCATGGGGATCAGAAGAAGAAGAAGAGGCTAAAGAAGAAGATTAAATAGTAGGAGTAACAAATTATTATTATTAGAACAATAATATCAAGTTAAAATACACATCCACACATCCTCTAGCATCACAGAAAGGTTTAATTTGGGAAGGACCTCAAACCTTTCTATCTCTCTCCTTCACAATTCTTGTTAAATAAAATCCACATTCAATAAAATCTGTATGTTGTCATCATATGGTCTCATTTGAACCTTAATTTGGGCAGAGGCATCTCTCCCTAATCCAATCCTAACAGTTATTAAATGAGTATCACTCGGCTTCATCTCATTGTTTCACTTCAGGCAAACCTGACAAATGTATCTCTTCCAGGGAGGGGGCATCCACAAAGCCTCTGGGAAACCTATGCCAATGCCTCACCAGCCTCACAGAAGAGAATGTCTTCCTGCTATTTAATCCATATCTGTTTCAGTTAAAGGCCACTGCCCTTTCTTCTATCATCACTACATATGCCTGTGAAAAGTCTCTCTCCATCATTCTTGTAGGGGGCCCTCTTAGGTACTGGCAAGGGTTCTAAGGTTTCCCTGGGGTCTTCTCTTCCCTAGGCTGAACAACGCTAACACTCCCAACCTGTCTTCAAAGCAGAGGTTCTCCAACGCTCTTAGGAACCCTCAGTCGCTCTCCTCTGAACTCATTCTAACAGGCCCGCATCCCTTATCCTGGGGCCCCCAGACACAGAGGTAGTGGTGCGGGTGAGATTTCAAGCAATGGACTAGAGGGCCACAATTACCTCCCTTGACCTGCAGCTCTTTGCTCCTTTCCATGCAGCTCAGCCCACGGGTGGCTTTTTGGGCTGGCAGCACAGATTGTTGGCTCACGCTGAGCTTCTCCTCCATCAGCACCCCCCAAGTCCTTCTCCTCAGCCCCTGCCCCACTCAGCTTCCTGTCCCCTGCAAACCCTGTGCTGAGAGGGAGCTCCATGCACTCTCTGTGTCACTGGCGAAGCCATTCAAGAGCCCCAGGGCCAAGGCCAGAGCCCTGATGGATGCTCCTCGTCCCCAGCCTCCACCTGGGCATGGAGCCACTGACCACAGCTCCCCAGCTGCCTCCATCTGGCCAAGTCTTCATGCCCTGCATAGCCCACCCTCCAAAGCCAGGGCTGTGCAGTGTGGGGCTTGAGGTGTCGTGTGGCACTGTGTCCAAAGCCTCACAGGGGCTCTGGGCACATCAGGATTGTCAGAGACTGAAATGTTATGGGTAAGGACTTAAACATTGTTACAAAGGAGTTTTGCCCATTATGGCAAAACTGTATAAAGAGGCTGAGACTCCCCAAGCCCACCTCTCCTTCACCTGACTGCAGCTTTGGGCTGGGACTTAAGCTGCCTAACAGAACTTGAGATAGCATGACGGCGACATTAGTGCTCAGTTACCTCTGGTCTAGGAACAAGGAAACAAGACTAAGGGAGGAGAAGGTACCCACAAGAAAGCCAAACGCAGAAGCTGTCCTGAAAATCAGCTTGGGCTGGATTCAGCCTGGGGAGGCCATAAGCCCACAGGCTCATCTGCTGAGGCCAGGTTTGCACACACTCCCTGTCTTGGTTTGAAAGACAGGTGTCTGCTAAGGAAGGCAGGAGCCTCCCTTGGAATGGCAGATGCAACCCCCCCTTCCCTCCGAGTTATTATAATTTTGAAATCAAGGGGCTTTTAGGCAAAGATGTGGGAAAATAGGAAGAACAGTTCTTTACTATGATAGATCTCTATGTGTATAACCAGTCAAGCAAACAGCAACAATTCTGGCAGTAGCAGCAAACAATCCCAAGCCCAGTGCCAGCCCTCTGGGCTGTCGGGCCCTTTCCCCTGGGGTGCAGTTCCGCTCGCAGCCGGCAGGGGCGCTGGCGGCTCCCGGTGAGCAGGGCAGGTGCGATGGTTCCCCCGCGGCTGCAGGGGGCGCTCCGGAGCGAGCTCGGGGAGCACGCGGCCCTGGTGGCCTGGGATGCCGGGAAGGGATGGGACAAAGGCTTGGCAAAGCCCTGGGCAGCCGATCCCGGTGTCCGGCCGGACCCTGGGCAACAGCAGGCTGGAGCGGCAGGCTGGAGCGGCAGGGACGAGCACAAATCCTGGGTGGCAGGCGAGATGTATCCAAAGCGCGGAGCTGCGGTGGGAGCCCCCCGGAGGTCTGGGCAGGCAGGATGAGCAGGGCTACAAGGTAGCGAAGGCTCAAAGCAATGGTGGGGGCAGGGAAGGCGGGCTTTGGATCCCGGGGTTTCTCTGGCAGAAGGAAAAGCAGCCAAAGAAAGCAGCCTCCCTCTCTGTCCAAACGCCGGGCACCGACTGTCCACACACCCAGGCAAAACAAAAGAGTAGCCAGATGCACCCCACCCCCATCGCCAGCTCTTTTGTTTGATGAAATATGCAGCCATTTGTCCCCCTAGCAACACATATGGGGAAAATTCCTGGAACAGAAAAAAAACCCAGCAGAGCTCCTAAAACCCCAACACTCCCCCACAACCAAGAAGGGAGGAGGAGAGTTTTGGGGCTGTGGCGTGACCTCTGGTCAGAGGCACTGAACACCCATCCTCCCTCACACAAACTGGCTCAGCTGTAAAACCCCCCACCCTGGGAAGGCCACATCCATGAGAAATTCACATGACGGGCAGCTGAGCAGGTGTCATAATCCATCAAAGACCCCCAAAGCGCTCCCCAGACTCATTGCTGAGGCCTTGCAGCAGAGCATCACACGCCATGCAAAGGGATACAACAGATCCAGAGTCTGTTGCAAGAGACTGTGTCAAACTTGCCCCCCACCAGGGCAGGTACCTGGGCGTTCCCACCTGGCCCAAACGTACGTCAATCCCCCAAACTCCATGTTTCCAGGGAACCCTTACCGCCAAGAAGCCCTGATGGAGAGCATCAACAGAATGCCATTGGCATCCTCAGAGTGGTGATGTTTTTAAATCTGTCTCTGTCACTCTCTTTGTCTGCCCCCACCTCTTTTCTATTTCTTTCTCTTTCTCTTTCTCTTTCTCTCTCTTTCTCTCTCTCTCTCTCTCTCACTTACTGTTCAATAAAACCCATACTACTGACTTTGGCATATGGCCTCATTTGCACCTTAATTCAGGCCAAAGCATTTCTGACAAGTTTAATGACGGGATCATAACAAGGGTCTAGAAGCCCGCAAGCCTGGGGGCTGCTCCATGCCACTTCCAGTGGCTTCAGCTGTCAAAGGGGTGCCAGGTGTGGCCCTTTGTGACACAGGCGCCTTGTGTCAGGGCCCTGGATGATGTGGGACATTGTGGTGCCCAGAGGCCCTTGTGACACGGTAGAGCCCCGCCCTGCCCTGCCAGGGGGTATCCAAGGGGCACAGAGCCCTGGGGAGCCCAGTCCCGCCAGAGCCGCTCTCGCAGGAGGAAGCAGCTCCCGGGATTCCTGTGCGTCAGACAACGTCAGACGTGAAGGAGGACCACGTGAACCCCAACTCACAGCCCCCCAGCCCCTTGCCCGGCTGGCTGCCAGACCAGGCCCTCAGTGGGCAGTGGCTGGGGGCAGGCAGCAGCTCAGGCCTGCCCCTGTCGGACACTGAGGAGGAGGGGGCCTTTGTCAACATGGACGAAGAGTGGGAATACGACTCGGATCAAGAGCTTTCCCAGTGGGGAGGCCTTAGTGGCCAAGAACTTTGCCTCTGGGAAGAAGTGACAATCCAAGAGTTTTACCGAGGGCAAGAAGTGACGATCCAGGAAGTTTCCCCATGGGGAGTTGTGACACATCAAGAGTTGCATCAGAGGGAGGTAGGTATGAAAGTCCAGTGGGGGGATGGCACACAGCAAGAGCTGTACTACTGGGAGGAAAGTGTGACCATCCAGGAGCTGTACCCATGGGAGGAAGAGGATGAGATATGCCAAGAATGGTCCCAGTGGGAAGAAGACCTGACATGCCAAGAGCTGTCCCAGTGGGAAGGGGAGGGACACCAGGAACTGTCTCCTTTGGAAGAAGATGTGCAAGGCCACCTGCACATGTACCAATGGGAAGGAGACAAGAGACAGCCAGAGTTGCCCCAGGTGGGAGACAACAGGGACAAGGAGCTATCACAAGGAAAAGACTACAATGTCCAGGAGCTAGGCCGGTGGGAAAAAGACAGGAGTGACCAAAAGCTGCCCCAATGGGAAGGAAGTGTCAGCAGCCAGGGGCTGCCCCAATGGGCAGAAGGTGTCAGTGACAAGATGTGGGACAAACCCTTGTACCCAGAGAAGGATGAGGATACCCAGGAGGGGCCCGCCTCTCCCAGCAGCGTGGGCACCCAGGTGGCAGGAGAGGCAGCCCATGAGCTGCCCAGCGCCTCTCCTGCCCCAGGGAGTCCCACAGAGGACGAGCTGGCAGCCGCTGCTGCTCCAGCTGGAGCTGCTGAGGAGGAGGAGGAGCCTCCCGAGCCTCTGCCTGCCGAGGTGGAAAAGGCACCAGCTACTCCTGGCCTCACGGAGGAGGTGCCATCGGCAGCGCCAGAGAGCCCAGTCCCTGCTCCACGCAGCCCCCCAGGCTACAGCCAGGCTCTGCTGGACTTGGCGTGGCACATCAGCCATGAGGTGGTGCGAGAGGCTGTGCTTGAGGCCCAGGCATCTGGCCAGCAGCCAGAGGAACAGAGGGACCTGGAGCAAAGCACAGCTGCAGAACTAGAAGCAGCAGCTCCAGAAGAAAAGCAAGAGAGCCCCATCTCTGGCCTGCACAGCCCCTGCTGCACCCCCAGCGCCTCGCCCAGCCCACTGGGAGCCCAAGCCCTCAGTGAGCAGCAGGAGGAGGCAGACAGGGGCTCAGTCCTGGCAGAGAAAGAGACTGAGGAGAGGGACTCAGCTGGGGAGCTCGAGCTTTCTCAGTGCAAAGATGAGGAAAACACAGAGCTGTCCCAAGGAGAAACCAACAGACACCAGGAAGGGTCCCAAGGAGAAGCCTGCATTGAGCAGGAGCTGTCCCTGGAAGAAGCCAGGGACGACCAGGAAGGGTCCCAAGGGGAAGCCTGCATTGAGCAGGAACTATCCCTCGAAAAAGACAGCAATGACCAGGATGTGTTCCAAGGGGAAGCCTGCATTGAGCAGGAGCTGTCCCAAGAAGACAGCAATAACCAGGATGTATTGCAAGGGGAAGCCTGCATTGGGCAGGAGCTGTCCCTTGAAAAAGACAGCAATAACCAGGATGTATTGCAAGGGGAAGCCTGCACTGAGCAGGAGCTATCCCTAGAAAAAGACAGCAATGATCAGGATGGGTCCCAAGAGGAAGCCTGCATTGAGCAGGAGCTCTCCCCAGAAGAAGCCGGTAGCTACCACGAGCTCTCCGATTGGGATGAATCCATTGCGGAAGAGCTCTCCCTAGGAGAAGCCAGCAGCTACCTAGAAGTTTCTGACTGGGAAGAAGGCACGGAGAAAGGCCTTTCTCAAGGACAAGTCGGTAGCTCCCAAAATCTCTCTGACTGGGAGGAAGACAGCGAGCATGAGCTGTCCCATGGAGATGTCAGTAGCTACCAAGAAGTGTCTGACTGGGAAGAGTCCATTGGCCAGGAGGTTTCTGAAGAGGAAGACTCCGTTGGTCAGGAGGTTTCCAAAGGGAATGGCAAGAGGCCTTCAGCTCAGTCCAGCTGGGAAAATGACAGTGACCGAGACCTGATGCAGGACAGCTGGGAACAGAACATTGGGGACAAGCCCTTGCTGCAGGAGGAGGACGAGTGGGATGGAGTGAGCCTCCTCGAGCTCCGGGAAGAAGACAGAGAGCTGGGAGGTTTGGCAGGAGGCAGGCTCCCAGTGCCTGCCCCTCGCGAGGCCTGGGTTGAGCATGGGCCATCTGAGCCGTGCCCCCAAGCGCCGCTCTGTGCCTCGCCTCCCCAGCTGGGAGCCCAGGCCCTCAGGCAGCAGCTGAGTCCCCGCAAGAAACGTCCCTCCCGCCTCGGGCGGGCGCTGCGGATGCTGCGCGGCCTATTCCGCTGCTCCTGCCTGGCGCCACGGCCCGAGGATTAGGGCTGCGGCCGGCGCCAGCCCGGGCCCCCTGGACGGCAGCTGGCTGGCAGCCTGCCCCACATCCTGGGGGAGCCACACGGGCTGCCTTTGCCTGGACATGTCCCTGCAGCCTCAGCAATCCCTGGCTGCTTTGGAGCATCCCAAGCCACTCTCCCCAAGAGCAAATATTACCCATGTGGCCAGCCTCAGACCAGTATCCACACGGGACACTTGGTGCCAGGTGGCTCAGCGGTGAAGGCCAGACACTCATCAGGGTGGGAAGAGACCTTGAAAGTCATCCAGTCCCACCGTCACCCTGGCATCACCATCATCACCCTGAAACCATGTCCCCACGTGCCACATCCAGACAAGACTTGAACACTTCCAGAGACAGTGACTCTACCACCTCCCTGAGCAACTTCTTGCAATCGATTCCTGACCACTCTGTCAGGGAAAAGTTGTTTGGAATATTTCATCTGTACCTCCCCTGGTGGAATCCAAGGCCATTTCCTCTCATCCTGAAAGGACTACGTGCTGATCCTTTGGGATTTTATCCATGAGGAATGGGCGCAGACAGGAGGTATTGCTCCCAGGACTCCACTGCATGGCTTCACCAAACAATTCTTCCAAAACACAGGGAAGTTGGCTTTAAGAAATAGTGGCAGTAGTGAAAAGCAAAACAAAACAAAACAAAACAAACAAAAAAAAAAAAAAACCAAACCAAAACAAAACACAAAAAACCCCTAAAACCAACACAAAACACAAAAAAATCCACAAAAAGAAAAATAATAGGAATAGGACTAATAATAATACAAAGAAGATGAAGAAAATGAAGAAATAGTGGTAGTAAATAAGAAAAAGAAGTAAACTTAAGAATAAGAACAAGAAAAAAAAGAATAATAATAAGAATGAGAATAAGAGTGAGAAGAAGAGCAAGAATAAGAATAAGAATAAGAATAGGAAAAAGGAAAAGAAAAAATAATAAGAAAAGGAATAGGAAAAAGTATAAGAATAAGAATAAAAATAAGAATTAAAAAAATAAGAATGAGAATGAGAATGAGAATGAGAATGAGAATGAGAATGAGAAGAAGAAGAAGAGGAAGAATAAGAATAAGAATAAGAATAAGAATAAGAATAAGAATAAGAATAAGAATAAGAATAAGAATAGAAACAAGACAAAGTAAAAAGAATAAATCTAAGACTAAGTTGATGTAGAAGAAGAAAGAGGAGTAAAAGTAAATACTAAGAAGAAGGAGAAGAAGCATGGGGATCAGAAGAAGAAGAAGAAGAGGCTAAAGAAGAAGATTAAATAGTAGGAGTAACAAATTATTATTATTAGAACAGTAATATCAAGTTAAAATACACATCCACACATCCTCTAGCATCACAGAAAGGTTTAATTTGGGAAGGACCTCAAACCTTTCTATCTCTCTCCTTCACAATTCTTGTTAAATAAAATCCACATTCAATAAAATCTGTATGTTGTCATCATATGGTCTCATTTGAACCTTAATTTGGGCAGAGGCATCTCTCCCTAATCCAATCCTAACAGTTATTAAATGAGTATCACTCGGCTTCATCTCATTGTTTCACTTCAGGCAAACCTGACAAATGTATCTCTTCCAGGGAGGGGGCATCCACAAAGCCTCTGGGAAACCTATGCCAATGCCTCACCAGCCTCACAGAAGAGAATGTCTTCCTGCTATTTAATCCATATCTGTTTCAGTTAAAGGCCACTGCCCTTTCTTCTATCATCACTACATATGCCTGTGAAAAGTCTCTCTCCATCATTCTTGTAGGGGGCCCTCTTAGGTACTGGCAAGGGTTCTAAGGTTTCCCTGGGGTCTTCTCTTCCCTAGGCTGAACAACGCTAACACTCCCAACCTGTCTTCAAAGCAGAGGTTCTCCAACGCTCTTAGGAACCCTCAGTCGCTCTCCTCTGAACTCATTCTAACAGGCCCGCATCCCTTATCCTGGGGCCCCCAGACACAGAGGTAGTGGTGCGGGTGAGATTTCAAACAATGGACTAGAGGGCCACAATTACCTCCCTTGACCTGCAGCTCTTTGCTCCTTTCCATGCAGCTCAGCCCACGGGTGGCTTTTTGGGCTGGCAGCACAGATTGTTGGCTCACGCTGAGCTTCTCCTCCATCAGCACCCCCAAGTCCTTCTCCTCAGCCCCTGCCCCACTCAGCTTCCTGTCCCCTGCAAACCCTGTGCTGAGAGGGAGCTCCATGCACTCTCTGTGTCACTGGCGAAGCCATTCAAGAGCCCCAGGGCCAAGGCCAGAGCCCTGATGGACGCTCCTCGTCCCCAGCCTCCACCTGGGCATGGAGCCACTGACCACAGCTCCCCAGCTGCCTCCATCTGGCCAATTCTTCATGCCCTGCATAGCCCACCCTCCAAAGCCAGGGCTGTGCAGTGTGGGGCTTGAGGTGTCGTGTGGCACTGTGTCCAAAGCCTCACAGGGGCTCTGGGCACATCAGGATTGTCAGAGACTGAAATGTTATGGGTAAGGACTTAAACATTGTTACAAAGGAGTTTTGCCCATTATGGCAAAACTGTATAAAGAGGCTGAGACTGCCCAAGCCCACCTCTCCTTCACCTGACTGCAGCTTTGGGCTGGGACTTAAGCTGCCTAACAGAACTTGAGATAGCATGACGGCGACATTAGTGCTCAGTTACCTCTGGTCTAGGAACAAGGAAACAAGACTAAGGGAGGAGAAGGTACCCACAAGAAAGCCAAACGCAGAAGCTGTCCTGAAAATCAGCTTGGGCTGGATTCAGCCTGGGGAGGCCATAGGCCACAGGCTCATCTGCTGAGGCCAGGTTTGCACACACTCCCTGTCTTGGTTTGAAAGACAGGTGTCTGCTAAGGAAGGCAGGAGCCTCCCTTGGAATGGCAGATGCAACCCCCCCTTCCCTCCAAGTTATTATAATTTTGAAATCAAGGGGCTTTTAGGCAAAGATGTGGGAAAATAGGAAGAACAGTTCTTTACTATGATAGATCTCTATGTGTATAATCAGTCAAGCAAACAGCAACAATTCTGGCAGTAGCAGCAAACAATCCCAAGCCCAGTGCCAGCCCTCTGGGCTGTCGGGCCCTTTCCCCTGGGGTGCAGTTCCGCTCGCAGCCGGCAGGGGCGCTGGCGGCTCCCGGTGAGCAGGGCAGGTGCGATGGTTCCCCCGCGGCTGCAGGGGGCGCTCCGGAGCGAGCTCGGGGAGCACGCGGCCCTGGTGGCCTGGGATGCCGGGAAGGGATGGGACAAAGGCTTGGCAAAGCCCTGGGCAGCCGATCCCGGTGTCCGGCCGGACCCTGGGCAACAGCAGGCTGGAGCGGCAGGCTGGAGCGGCAGGGACGAGCACAAATCCTGGGTGGCAGGCGAGATGTATCCAAAGCGCGGAGCTGCGGTGGGAGCCCCCCGGAGGTCTGGGCAGGCAGGATGAGCAGGGCTACAAGGTAGCGAAGGCTCAAAGCAATGGTGGGGGCAGGGAAGGCGGGCTTTGGATCCCGGGGTTTCTCTGGCAGAAGGAAAAGCAGCCAAAGAAAGCAGCCTCCCTCTCTGTCCAAACGCCGGGCACCGACTGTCCACACACCCAGGCAAAACAAAAGAGTAGCCAGATGCACCCCACCCCCATCGCCAGCTCTTTTGTTTGATGAAATATGCAGCCATTTGTCCCCCTAGCAACACATATGGGGAAAATTCCTGGAACAGAAAAAAAACCCAGCAGAGCTCCTAAAACCCCAACACTCCCCCACAACCAAGAAGGGAGGAGGAGAGTTTTGGGGCTGTGGCGTGACCTCTGGTCAGAGGCACTGAACACCCATCCTCCCTCACACAAACTGGCTCAGCTGTAAAACCCCCCACCCTGGGAAGGCCACATCCATGAGAAATTCACATGACGGGCAGCTGAGCAGGTGTCATAATCCATCAAAGACCCCCAAAGCGCTCCCCAGACTCATTGCTGAGGCCTTGCAGCAGAGCATCACACGCGATGCAAAGGGATACAACAGATCCAGAGTCTGTTGCAAGAGACTGTGTCAAACTTGCCCCCCACCAGGGCAGGTACCTGGGCGTTCCCACCTGGCCCAAACGTACGTCAATCCCCCAAACTCCATGTTTCCAGGGAACCCTTACCGCCAAGAAGCCCTGATGGAGAGCATCAACAGAATGCCATTGGCATCCTCAGAGTGGTGATGTTTTTAAATCTGTCTCTGTCACTCTCTTTGTCTGCCCCCACCTCTTTTCTATTTCTTTCTCTTTCTCTTTCTCTTTCTCTCTCTTTCTCTCTCTCTCTCTCTCTCACTTACTGTTCAATAAAACCCATACTACTGACTTTGGCATATGGCCTCATTTGCACCTTAATTCAGGCCAAAGCATTTCTGACAAGTTTAATGACGGGATCATAACAAGGGTCTAGAAGCCCGCAAGCCTGGGGGCTGCTCCATGCCACTTCCAGTGGCTTCAGCTGTCAAAGGGGTGCCAGGTGTGGCCCTTTGTGACACAGGCGCCTTGTGTCAGGGCCCTGGATGATGTGGGACATTGTGGTGCCCAGAGGCCCTTGTGACACGGTAGAGCCCCGCCCTGCCCTGCCAGGGGGTATCCAAGGGGCGCAGAGCCCTGGGGAGCCCAGTCCCGCCAGAGCCGCTCTCGCAGGAGGAAGCAGCTCCCGGGATTCCTGTGCGTCAGACAACGTCAGACGTGAAGGAGGACCACGTGAACCCCAACTCACAGCCCCCCAGCCCCTTGCCCGGCTGGCTGCCAGACCAGGCCCTCAGTGGGCAGTGGCTGGGGGCAGGCAGCAGCTCAGGCCTGCCCCTGTCGGACACTGAGGAGGAGGGGGCCTTTGTCAACATGGACGAAGAGTGGGAATACGACTCGGATCAAGAGCTTTCCCAGTGGGGAGGCCTTAGTGGCCAAGAACTTTGCCTCTGGGAAGAAGTGACAATCCAAGAGTTTTACCGAGGGCAAGAAGTGACGATCCAGGAAGTTTCCCCATGGGGAGTTGTGACACATCAAGAGTTGCATCAGAGGGAGGTAGGTATGAAAGTCCAGTGGGGGGATGGCACACAGCAAGAGCTGTACTACTGGGAGGAAAGTGTGACCATCCAGGAGCTGTACCCATGGGAGGAAGAGGATGAGATATGCCAAGAATGGTCCCAGTGGGAAGAAGACCTGACATGCCAAGAGCTGTCCCAGTGGGAAGGGGAGGGACACCAGGAACTGTCTCCTTTGGAAGAAGATGTGCAAGGCCACCTGCACATGTACCAATGGGAAGGAGACAAGAGACAGCCAGAGTTGCCCCAGGTGGGAGACAACAGGGACAAGGAGCTATCACAAGGAAAAGACTACAATGTCCAGGAGCTAGCCCGGTGGGAAAAAGACAGGAGTGACCAAAAGCTGCCCCAATGGGAAGGAAGTGTCAGCAGCCAGGGGCTGCCCCAATGGGCAGAAGGTGTCAGTGACAAGATGTGGGACAAACCCTTGTACCCAGAGAAGGATGAGGATACCCAGGAGGGGCCCGCCTCTCCCAGCAGCGTGGGCACCCAGGTGGCAGGAGAGGCAGCCCATGAGCTGCCCAGCGCCTCTCCTGCCCCAGGGAGTCCCACAGAGGACGAGCTGGCAGCCGCTGCTGCTCCAGCTGGAGCTGCTGAGGAGGAGGAGGAGCCTCCCGAGCCTCTGCCTGCCGAGGTGGAAAAGGCACCAGCTTCTCCTGGCCTCACGGAGGAGGTGCCATCGGCAGCGCCAGAGAGCCCAGTCCCTGCTCCACGCAGCCCCCCAGGCTACAGCCAGGCTCTGCTGGACTTGGCGTGGCACATCAGCCATGAGGTGGTGCGAGAGGCTGTGCTTGAGGCCCAGGCATCTGGCCAGCAGCCAGAGGAACAGAGGGACCTGGAGCAAAGCACAGCTGCAGAACTAGAAGCAGCAGCTCCAGAAGAAAAGCAAGAGAGCCCCATCTCTGGCCTGTACAGCCCCTGCTGCACCCCCAGCGCCTCGCCCAGCCCACTGGGAGCCCAAGCCCTCAGTGAGCAGCAGGAGGAGGCAGACAGGGGCTCAGTCCTGGCAGAGAAAGAGACTGAGGAGAGGGACTCAGCTGGGGAGCTCGAGCTTTCTCAGTGCAAAGATGAGGAAAACACAAAGCTGTCCCAAGGAGAAACCAACAGACACCAGGAAGGGTCCCAAGGAGAAGCCTGCATTGAGCAGGAGCTGTCCCTGGAAGAAGCCAGGGACGACCAGGAAGGGTCCCAAGGGGAAGCCTGCATTGAGCAGGAACTATCCCTCGAAAAAGACAGCAATGACCAGGATGTGTTCCAAGGGGAAGCCTGCATTGAGCAGGAGCTGTCCCAAGAAGACAGCAATAACCAGGATGTATTGCAAGGGGAAGCCTGCATTGGGCAGGAGCTGTCCCTTGAAAAAGACAGCAATAACCAGGATGTATTGCAAGGGGAAGCCTGCACTGAGCAGGAGCTATCCCTAGAAAAAGACAGCAATGATCAGGATGGGTCCCAAGAGGAAGCCTGCATTGAGCAGGAGCTCTCCCCAGAAGAAGCCGGTAGCTACCACGAGCTCTCCGATTGGGATGAATCCATTGCGGAAGAGCTCTCCCTAGGAGAAGCCAGCAGCTACCTAGAAGTTTCTGACTGGGAAGAAGGCACGGAGAAAGGCCTTTCTCAAGGACAAGTCGGTAGCTCCCAAAATCTCTCTGACTGGGAGGAAGACAGCGAGCATGAGCTGTCCCATGGAGATGTCAGTAGCTACCAAGAAGTGTCTGACTGGGAAGAGTCCATTGGCCAGGAGGTTTCTGAAGAGGAAGACTCCGTTGGTCAGGAGGTTTCCAAAGGGAATGGCAAGAGGCCTTCAGCTCAGTCCAGCTGGGAAAATGACAGTGACCGAGACCTGATGCAGGACAGCTGGGAACAGAACATTGGGGACAAGCCCTTGCTGCAGGAGGAGGACGAGTGGGATGGAGTGAGCCTCCTCGAGCTCCGTGAAGAAGACAGAGAGCTGGGAGGTTTGGCAGGAGGCAGGCTCCCAGTGCCTGCCCCTCGCGAGGCCTGGGTTGAGCATGGGCCATCTGAGCCGTGCCCCCAAGCGCCGCTCTGTGCCTCGCCTCCCCAGCTGGGAGCCCAGGCCCTCAGGCAGCAGCTGAGTCCCCGCAAGAAACGTCCCTCCCGCCTCGGGCGGGCGCTGCGGATGCTGCGCGGCCTATTCCGCTGCTCCTGCCTGGCGCCACGGCCCGAGGATTAGGGCTGCGGCCGGCGCCAGCCCGGGCCCCCTGGACGGCAGCTGGCTGGCAGCCTGCCCCACATCCTGGGGGAGCCACACGGGCTGCCTTTGCCTGGACATGTCCCTGCAGCCTCAGCAATCCCTGGCTGCTTTGGAGCATCCCAAGCCACTCTCCCCAAGAGCAAATATTACCCATGTGGCCAGCCTCAGACCAGTATCCACACGGGACACTTGGTGCCAGGTGGCTCAGCGGTGAAGGCCAGACACTCATCAGGGTGGGAAGAGACCTTGAAAGTCATCCAGTCCCACCGTCACCCTGGCATCACCATCATCACCCTGAAACCATGTCCCCACGTGCCACATCCAGACAAGACTTGAACACTTCCAGAGACAGTGACTCTACCACCTCCCTGAGCAACTTCTTGCAATCGATTCCTGACCACTCTGTCAGGGAAAAGTTGTTTGGAATATTTCATCTGTACCTCCCCTGGTGGAATCCAAGGCCATTTCCTCTCATCCTGAAAGGACTACGTGCTGATCCTTTGGGATTTTATCCATGAGGAATGGGCGCAGACAGGAGGTATTGCTCCCAGGACTCCACTGCATGGCTTCACCAAACAATTCTTCCAAAACACAGGGAAGTTGGCTTTAAGAAATAGTGGCAGTAGTGAAAAGCAAAACAAAACAAAACAAAACAAACAAACAAAAAAAAAAAACCAAACCAAAACAAAACACAAAAAACCCCTAAAACCAACACAAAACACAAAAAAATCCACAAAAAGAAAAATAATAGGAATAGGACTAATAATAATACAAAGAAGATGAAGAAAATGAAGAAATAGTGGTAGTAAATAAGAAAAAGAAGTAAACTTAAGAATAAGAACAAGAAAAAAAAGAATAATAATAAGAATGAGAATAAGAGTGAGAAGAAGAGCAAGAATAAGAATAAGAATAAGAATAGGAAAAAGGAAAAGAAAAAATAATAAGAAAAGGAATAGGAAAAAGTATAAGAATAAGAATAAAAATAAGAACTAAAAAAATAAGAATGAGAATGAGAATGAGAATGAGAATGAGAATGAGAAGAAGAAGAAGAGGAAGAATAAGAATAAGAATAAGAATAAGAATAAGAATAAGAATAAGAATAAGAATAAGAATAAGAATAAGAATAAGAATAAGAATAGAAACAAGACAAAGTAAAAAGAATAAATCTAAGACTAAGTTGATGTAGAAGAAGAAAGAGGAGTAAAAGTAAATACTAAGAAGAAGGAGAAGAAGCATGGGGATCAGAAGAAGAAGAAGAAGAGGCTAAAGAAGAAGATTAAATAGTAGGAGTAACAAATTATTATTATTAGAACAATAATATCAAGTTAAAATACACATCCACACATCCTCTAGCATCACAGAAAGGTTTAATTTGGGAAGGACCTCAAACCTTTCTATCTCTCTCCTTCACAATTCTTGTTAAATAAAATCCACATTCAATAAAATCTGTATGTTGTCATCATATGGTCTCATTTGAACCTTAATTTGGGCAGAGGCATCTCTCCCTAATCCAATCCTAACAGTTATTAAATGAGTATCACTCGGCTTCATCTCATTGTTTCACTTCAGGCAAACCTGACAAATGTATCTCTTCCAGGGAGGGGGCATCCACAAAGCCTCTGGGAAACCTATGCCAATGCCTCACCAGCCTCACAGAAGAGAATGTCTTCCTGCTATTTAATCCATATCTGTTTCAGTTAAAGGCCACTGCCCTTTCTTCTATCATCACTACATATGCCTGTGAAAAGTCTCTCTCCATCATTCTTGTAGGGGGCCCTCTTAGGTACTGGCAAGGGTTCTAAGGTTTCCCTGGGGTCTTCTCTTCCCTAGGCTGAACAACGCTAACACTCCCAACCTGTCTTCAAAGCAGAGGTTCTCCAACGCTCTTAGGAACCCTCAGTCGCTCTCCTCTGAACTCATTCTAACAGGCCCGCATCCCTTATCCTGGGGCCCCCAGACACAGAGGTAGTGGTGCGGCTGAGATTTCAAACAATGGACTAGAGGGCCACAATTACCTCCCTTGACCTGCAGCTCTTTGCTCCTTTCCATGCAGCTCAGCCCACGGGTGGCTTTTTGGGCTGGCAGCACAGATTGTTGGCTCACGCTGAGCTTCTCCTCCATCAGCACCCCCCAAGTCCTTCTCCTCAGCCCCTGCCCCACTCAGCTTCCTGTCCCCTGCAAACCCTGTGCTGAGAGGGAGCTCCATGCACTCTCTGTGTCACTGGCGAAGCCATTCAAGAGCCCCAGGGCCAAGGCCAGAGCCCTGATGGACGCTCCTCGTCCCCAGCCTCCACCTGGGCATGGAGCCACTGACCACAGCTCCCCAGCTGCCTCCATCTGGCCAAGTCTTCATGCCCTGCATAGCCCACCCTCCAAAGGCAGGGCTGTGCAGTGTGGGGCTTGAGGTGTCGTGTGGCACTGTGTCCAAAGCCTCACAGGGGCTCTGGGCACATCAGGATTGTCAGAGACTGAAATGTTATGGGTAAGGACTTAAACATTGTTACAAAGGAGTTTTGCCCATTATGGCAAAACTGTATAAAGAGGCTGAGACTGCCCAAGCCCACCTCTCCTTCACCTGACTGCAGCTTTGGGCTGGGACTTAAGCTGCCTAACAGAACTTGAGATAGCATGACGGCGACATTAGTGCTCAGTTACCTCTGGTCTAGGAACAAGGAAACAAGACTAAGGGAGGAGAAGGTACCCACAAGAAAGCCAAACGCAGAAGCTGTCCTGAAAATCAGCTTGGGCTGGATTCAGCCTGGGGAGGCCATAGGCCACAGGCTCATCTGCTGAGGCCAGGTTTGCACACACTCCCTGTCTTGGTTTGAAAGACAGGTGTCTGCTAAGGAAGGCAGGAGCCTCCCTTGGAATGGCAGATGCAACCCCCCCTTCCCTCCGAGTTATTATAATTTTGAAATCAAGGGGCTTTTAGGCAAAGATGTGGGAAAATAGGAAGAACAGTTCTTTACTATGATAGATCTCTATGTGTATAACCAGTCAAGCAAACAGCAACAATTCTGGCAGTAGCAGCAAACAATCCCAAGCCCAGTGCCAGCCCTCTGGGCTGTCGGGCCCTTTCCCCTGGGGTGCAGTTCCGCTCGCAGCCGGCAGGGGCGCTGGCGGCTCCCGGTGAGCAGGGCAGGTGCGATGGTTCCCCCGCGGCTGCAGGGGGCGCTCCGGAGCGAGCTCGGGGAGCACGCGGCCCTGGTGGCCTGGGATGCCGGGAAGGGATGGGACAAAGGCTTGGCAAAGCCCTGGGCAGCCGATCCCGGTGTCCGGCCGGACCCTGGGCAACAGCAGGCTGGAGCGGCAGGCTGGAGCGGCAGGGACGAGCACAAATCCTGGGTGGCAGGCGAGATGTATCCAAAGCGCGGAGCTGCGGTGGGAGCCCCCCGGAGGTCTGGGCAGGCAGGATGAGCAGGGCTACAAGGTAGCGAAGGCTCAAAGCAATGGTGGGGGCAGGGAAGGCGGGCTTTGGATCCCGGGGTTTCTCTGGCAGAAGGAAAAGCAGCCAAAGAAAGCAGCCTCCCTCTCTGTCCAAACGCCAGGCACCGACTGTCCACACACCCAGGCAAAACAAAAGAGTAGCCAGATGCACCCCACCCCCATCGCCAGCTCTTTTGTTTGATGAAATATGCAGCCATTTGTCCCCCTAGCAACACATATGGGGAAAATTCCTGGAACAGAAAAAAAACCCAGCAGAGCTCCTAAAACCCCAACACTCCCCCACAACCAAGAAGGGAGGAGGAGAGTTTTGGGGCTGTGGCGTGACCTCTGGTCAGAGGCACTGAACACCCATCCTCCCTCACACAAACTGGCTCAGCTGTAAAACCCCCCACCCTGGGAAGGCCACATCCATGAGAAATTCACATGACGGGCAGCTGAGCAGGTGTCATAATCCATCAAAGACCTCCAAAGCGCTCCCCAGACTCATTGCTGAGGCCTTGCAGCAGAGCATCACACGCCATGCAAAGGGATACAACAGATCCAGAGTCTGTTGCAAGAGACTGTGTCAAACTTGCCCCCCACCAGGGCAGGTACCTGGGCGTTCCCACCTGGCCCAAAGGTACGTCAATCCCCCAAACTCCATGTTTCCAGGGAACCCTTACCGCCAAGAAGCCCTGATGGAGAGCATCAACAGAATGCCATTGGCATCCTCAGAGTGGTGATGTTTTTAAATCTGTCTCTGTCACTCTCTTTGTCTGCCCCCACCTCTTTTCTATTTCTTTCTCTTTCTCTTTCTCTTTCTCTCTCTTTCTCTCTCTCTCTCTCTCTCACTTACTGTTCAATAAAACCCATACTACTGACTTTGGCATATGGCCTCATTTGCACCTTAATTCAGGCCAAAGCATTTCTGACAAGTTTAATGACGGGATCATAACAAGGGTCTAGAAGCCCGCAAGCCTGGGGGCTGCTCCATGCCACTTCCAGTGGCTTCAGCTGTCAAAGGGGTGCCAGGTGTGGCCCTTTGTGACACAGGCGCCTTGTGTCAGGGCCCTGGATGATGTGGGACATTGTGGTGCCCAGAGGCCCTTGTGACACGGTAGAGCCCCGCCCTGCCCTGCCAGGGGGTATCCAAGGGGCGCAGAGCCCTGGGGAGCCCAGTCCCACCAGAGCCGCTCTCGCAGGAGGAAGCAGCTCCCGGGATTCCTGTGCGTCAGACAACGTCAGACGTGAAGGAGGACCACGTGAACCCCAACTCACAGCCCCCCAGCCCCTTGCCCGGCTGGCTGCCAGACCAGGCCCTCAGTGGGCAGTGGCTGGGGGCAGGCAGCAGCTCAGGCCTGCCCCTGTCGGACACTGAGGAGGAGGGGGCCTTTGTCAACATGGACGAAGAGTGGGAATACGACTCGGATCAAGAGCTTTCCCAGTGGGGAGGCCTTAGTGGCCAAGAACTTTGCCTCTGGGAAGAAGTGACAATCCAAGAGTTTTACCGAGGGCAAGAAGTGATGATCCAGGAAGTTTCCCCATGGGGAGTTGTGACACATCAAGAGTTGCATCAGAGGGAGGTAGGTATGAAAGTCCAGTGGGGGGATGGCACACAGCAAGAGCTGTACTACTGGGAGGAAAGTGTGACCATCCAGGAGCTGTACCCATGGGAGGAAGAGGATGAGATATGCCAAGAATGGTCCCAGTGGGAAGAAGACCTGACATGCCAAGAGCTGTCCCAGTGGGAAGGGGAGGGACACCAGGAACTGTCTCCTTTGGAAGAAGATGTGCAAGGCCACCTGCACATGTACCAATGGGAAGGAGACAAGAGACAGCCAGAGTTGCCCCAAGTGGGAGACAACAGGGACAAGGAGCTATCACAAGGAAAAGACTACAATGTCCAGGAGCTAGCCCGGTGGGAAAAAGACAGGAGTGACCAAAAGCTGCCCCAATGGGAAGGAAGTGTCAGCAGCCAGGGGCTGCCCCAATGGGCAGAAGGTGTCAGTGACAAGATGTGGGACAAACCCTTGTACCCAGAGAAGGATGAGGATACCCAGGAGGGGCCCGCCTCTCCCAGCAGCGTGGGCACCCAGGTGGCAGGAGAGGCAGCCCATGAGCTGCCCAGCGCCTCTCCTGCCCCAGGGAGTCCCACAGAGGACGAGCTGGCAGCCGCTGCTGCTCCAGCTGGAGCTGCTGAGGAGGAGGAGGAGCCTCCCGAGCCTCTGCCTGCCGAGGTGGAAAAGGCACCAGCTTCTCCTGGCCTCACGGAGGAGGTGCCATCGGCAGCGCCAGAGAGCCCAGTCCCTGCTCCACGCAGCCCCCCAGGCTACAGCCAGGCTCTGCTGGACTTGGCGTGGCACATCAGCCATGAGGTGGTGCGAGAGGCTGTGCTTGAGGCCCAGGCATCTGGCCAGCAGCCAGAGGAACAGAGGGACCTGGAGCAAAGCACAGCTGCAGAACTAGAAGCAGCAGCTCCAGAAGAAAAGCAAGAGAGCCCCATCTCTGGCCTGCACAGCCCCTGCTGCACCCCCAGCGCCTCGCCCAGCCCACTGGGAGCCCAAGCCCTCAGTGAGCAGCAGGAGGAGGCAGACAGGGGCTCAGTCCTGGCAGAGAAAGAGACTGAGGAGAGGGACTCAGCTGGGGAGCTCGAGCTTTCTCAGTGCAAAGATGAGGAAAACACAGAGCTGTCCCAAGGAGAAACCAACAGACACCAGGAAGGGTCCCAAGGAGAAGCCTGCATTGAGCAGGAGCTGTCCCTGGAAGAAGCCAGGGACGACCAGGAAGGGTCCCAAGGGGAAGCCTGCATTGAGCAGGAGCTATCCCTCGAAAAAGACAGCAATGACCAGGATGTGTTCCAAGGGGAAGCCTGCATTGAGCAGGAGCTGTCCCAAGAAGACAGCAATAACCAGGATGTATTGCAAGGGGAAGCCTGCATTGGGCAGGAGCTGTCCCTTGAAAAAGACAGCAATAACCAGGATGTATTGCAAGGGGAAGCCTGCACTGAGCAGGAGCTATCCCTAGAAAAAGACAGCAATGATCAGGATGGGTCCCAAGAGGAAGCCTGCATTGAGCAGGAGCTCTCCCCAGAAGAAGCCGGTAGCTACCACGAGCTCTCCGATTGGGATGAATCCATTGCGGAAGAGCTCTCCCTAGGAGAAGCCAGCAGCTACCTAGAAGTTTCTGACTGGGAAGAAGGCACGGAGAAAGGCCTTTCTCAAGGACAAGTCGGTAGCTCCCAAAATCTCTCTGACTGGGAGGAAGACAGCGAGCATGAGCTGTCCCATGGAGATGTCAGTAGCTACCAAGAAGTGTCTGACTGGGAAGAGTCCATTGGCCAGGAGGTTTCTGAAGAGGAAGACTCCGTTGGTCAGGAGGTTTCCAAAGGGAATGGCAAGAGGCCTTCAGCTCAGTCCAGCTGGGAAAATGACAGTGACCGAGACCTGATGCAGGACAGCTGGGAACAGAACATTGGGGACAAGCCCTTGCTGCAGGAGGAGGACGAGTGGGATGGAGTGAGCCTCCTCGAGCTCCGTGAAGAAGACAGAGAGCTGGGAGGTTTGGCAGGAGGCAGGCTCCCAGTGCCTGCCCCTCGCGAGGCCTGGGTTGAGCATGGGCCATCTGAGCCGTGCCCCCAAGCGCCGCTCTGTGCCTCGCCTCCCCAGCTGGGAGCCCAGGCCCTCAGGCAGCAGCTGAGTCCCCGCAAGAAACGTCCCTCCCGCCTCGGGCGGGCGCTGCGGATGCTGCGCAGCCTATTCCGCTGCTCCTGCCTGGCGCCACGGCCCGAGGATTAGGGCTGCGGCCGGCGCCAGCCCGGGCCCCCTGGACGGCAGCTGGCTGGCAGCCTGCCCCACATCCTGGGGGAGCCACACGGGCTGCCTTTGCCTGGACATGTCCCTGCAGCCTCAGCAATCCCTGGCTGCTTTGGAGCATCCCAAGCCACTCTCCCCAAGAGCAAATATTACCCATGTGGCCAGCCTCAGACCAGTATCCACACGGGACACTTGGTGCCAGGTGGCTCAGCGGTGAAGGCCAGAGGCTCATCAGGGTGGGAAGAGACCTTGAAAGTCATCCAGTCCCACCGTCACCCTGGCATCACCATCATCACCCTGAAACCATGTCCCCACGTGCCACATCCAGACAAGACTTGAACACTTCCAGAGACAGTGACTCTACCACCTCCCTGAGCAACTTCTTGCAATCGATTCCTGACCACTCTGTCAGGGAAAAGTTGTTTGGAATATTTCATCTGTACCTCCCCTGGTGGAATCCAAGGCCATTTCCTCTCATCCTGAAAGGACTACGTGCTGATCCTTTGGGATTTTATCCATGAGGAATGGGCGCAGACAGGAGGTATTGCTCCCAGGACTCCACTGCATGGCTTCACCAAACAATTCTTCCAAAACACAGGGAAGTTGGCTTTAAGAAATAGTGGCAGTAGTGAAAAGCAAAACAAAACAAAACAAAACAAACAAACAAAAAAAAAAAAACCAAACCAAAACAAAACACAAAAAACCCCTAAAACCAACACAAAACACAAAAAAATCCACAAAAAGAAAAATAATAGGAATAGGACTAATAATAATACAAAGAAGATGAAGAAAATGAAGAAATAGTGGTAGTAAATAAGAAAAAGAAGTAAACTTAAGAATAAGAACAAGAAAAAAAAGAATAATAAGAAGAATGAGAATAAGAGCAAGAATAAGAATAGGATTAAGAATAAGAATAAGAATAGGAAAAAGGAAAAGAAAAAATAATAAGAAAAAGAATAGGAAAAAGTATAAGAATAAGAATAAAAATAAGAATTAAAAAAATAAGAATGAGAATGAGAATGAGAATGAGAATGAGAATGAGAAGAAGAAGAAGAGGAAGAATAAGAATAAGAATAAGAATAAGAATAAGAATAAGAATAAGAATAAGAATAGAAACAAGACAAAGTAAAAAGAATAAATCTAAGACTAAGTTGATGTAGAAGAAGAAAGAGGAGTAAAAGTAAATACTAAGAAGAAGGAGAAGAAGCATGGGGATCAGAAGAAGAAGAAGAAGAGGCTAAAGAAGAAGATTAAATAGTAGGAGTAACAAATTATTATTATTAGAACAGTAATATCAAGTTAAAATACACATCCACACATCCTCTAGCATCACAGAAAGGTTTAATTTGGGAAGGACCTCAAACCTTTCTATCTCTCTCCTTCACAATTCTTGTTAAATAAAATCCACATTCAATAAAATCTGTATGTTGTCATCATATGGTCTCATTTGAACCTTAATTTGGGCAGAGGCATCTCTCCCTAATCCAATCCTAACAGTTATTAAATGAGTATCACTCGGCTTCATCTCATTGTTTCACTTCAGGCAAACCTGACAAATGTATCTCTTCCAGGGAGGGGGCATCCACAAAGCCTCTGGGAAACCTATGCCAATGCCTCACCAGCCTCACAGAAGAGAATGTCTTCCTGCTATTTAATCCATATCTGTTTCAGTTAAAGGCCACTGCCCTTTCTTCTATCATCACTACATATGCCTGTGAAAAGTCTCTCTCCATCATTCTTGTAGGGGGCCCTCTTAGGTACTGGCAAGGGTTCTAAGGTTTCCCTGGGGTCTTCTCTTCCCTAGGCTGAACAACGCTAACACTCCCAACCTGTCTTCAAAGCAGAGGTTCTCCAACGCTCTTAGGAACCCTCAGTCGCTCTCCTCTGAACTCATTCTAACAGGCCCGCATCCCTTATCCTGGGGCCCCCAGACACAGAGGTAGTGGTGCGGGTGAGATTTCAAGCAATGGACTAGAGGGCCACAATTACCTCCCTTGACCTGCAGCTCTTTGCTCCTTTCCATGCAGCTCAGCCCACGGGTGGCTTTTTGGGCTGGCAGCACAGATTGTTGGCTCACGCTGAGCTTCTCCTCCATCAGCACCCCCCAAGTCCTTCTCCTCAGCCCCTGCCCCACTCAGCTTCCTGTCCCCTGCAAACCCTGTGCTGAGAGGGAGCTCCATGCACTCTCTGTGTCACTGGCGAAGCCATTCAAGAGCCCCAGGGCCAAGGCCAGAGCCCTGATGGATGCTCCTCGTCCCCAGCCTCCACCTGGGCATGGAGCCACTGACCACAGCTCCCCAGCTGCCTCCATCTGGCCAAGTCTTCATGCCCTGCATAGCCCACCCTCCAAAGCCAGGGCTGTGCAGTGTGGGGCTTGAGGTGTCGTGTGGCACTGTGTCCAAAGCCTCACAGGGGCTCTGGGCACATCAGGATTGTCAGAGACTGAAATGTTATGGGTAAGGACTTAAACATTGTTACAAAGGAGTTTTGCCCATTATGGCAAAACTGTATAAAGAGGCTGAGACTCCCCAAGCCCACCTCTCCTTCACCTGACTGCAGCTTTGGGCTGGGACTTAAGCTGCCTAACAGAACTTGAGATAGCATGACGGCGACATTAGTGCTCAGTTACCTCTGGTCTAGGAACAAGGAAACAAGACTAAGGGAGGAGAAGGTACCCACAAGAAAGCCAAACGCAGAAGCTGTCCTGAAAATCAGCTTGGGCTGGATTCAGCCTGGGGAGGCCATAGCCCACAGGCTCCTCTGCTGAGGCCAGGTTTGCACACACTCCCTGTCTTGGTTTGAAAGACAGGTGTCTGCTAAGGAAGGCAGGAGCCTCCCTTGGAATGGCAGATGCAACCCCCCCTTCCCTCCGAGTTATTATAATTTTGAAATCAAGGGGCTTTTAGGCAAAGATGTGGGAAAATAGGAAGAACAGTTCTTTACTATGATAGATCTCTATGTGTATAATCAGTCAAGCAAACAGCAACAATTCTGGCAGTAGCAGCAAACAATCCCAAGCCCAGTGCCAGCCCTCTGGGCTGTCGGGCCCTTTCCCCTGGGGTGCAGTTCCGCTCGCAGCCGGCAGGGGCGCTGGCGGCTCCCGGTGAGCAGGGCAGGTGCGATGGTTCCCCCGCGGCTGCAGGGGGCGCTCCGGAGCGAGCTCGGGGAGCACGCGGCCCTGGTGGCCTGGGATGCCGGGAAGGGATGGGACAAAGGCTTGGCAAAGCCCTGGGCAGCCGATCCCGGTGTCCGGCCGGACCCTGGGCAACAGCAGGCTGGAGCGGCAGGCTGGAGCGGCAGGGACGAGCACAAATCCTGGGTGGCAGGCGAGATGTATCCAAAGCGCGGAGCTGCGGTGGGAGCCCCCCGGAGGTCTGGGCAGGCAGGATGAGCAGGGCTACAAGGTAGCGAAGGCTCAAAGCAATGGTGGGGGCAGGGAAGGCGGGCTTTGGATCCCGGGGTTTCTCTGGCAGAAGGAAAAGCAGCCAAAGAAAGCAGCCTCCCTCTCTGTCCAAACGCCGGGCACCGACTGTCCACACACCCAGGCAAAACAAAAGAGTAGCCAGATGCACCCCACCCCCATCGCCAGCTCTTTTGTTTGATGAAATATGCAGCCATTTGTCCCCCCAGCAACACATATGGGGAAAATTCCTGGAACAGAAAAAAAACCCAGCAGAGCTCCTAAAACCCCAACACTCCCCCACAACCAAGAAGGGAGGAGGAGAGTTTTGGGGCTGTGGCGTGACCTCTGGTCAGAGGCACTGAACACCCATCCTCCCTCACACAAACTGGCTCAGCTGTAAAACCCCCCACCCTGGGAAGGCCACATCCATGAGAAATTCACATGACGGGCAGCTGAGCAGGTGTCATAATCCATCAAAGACCCCCAAAGCGCTCCCCAGACTCATTGCTGAGGCCTTGCAGCAGAGCATTACACGCGATGCAAAGGGATACAACAGATCCAGAGTCTGTTGCAAGAGACTGTGTCAAACTTGCCCCCCACCAGGGCAGGTACCTGGGCGTTCCCACCTGGCCCAAACGTACGTCAATCCCCCAAACTCCATGTTTCCAGGGAACCCTTACCGCCAAGAAGCCCTGATGGAGAGCATCAACAGAATGCCATTGGCATCCTCAGAGTGGTGATGTTTTTAAATCTGTCTCTGTCACTCTCTTTGTCTGCCCCCACCTCTTTTCTATTTCTTTCTCTTTCTCTTTCTCTTTCTCTCTCTTTCTCTCTCTCTCTCTCTCTCACTTACTGTTCAATAAAACCCATACTACTGACTTTGGCATATGGCCTCATTTGCACCTTAATTCAGGCCAAAGCATTTCTGACAAGTTTAATGACGGGATCATAACAAGGGTCTAGAAGCCCGCAAGCCTGGGGGCTGCTCCATGCCACTTCCAGTGGCTTCAGCTGTCAAAGGGGTGCCAGGTGTGGCCCTTTGTGACACAGGCGCCTTGTGTCAGGGCCCTGGATGATGTGGGACATTGTGGTGCCCAGAGGCCCTTGTGACACGGTAGAGCCCCGCCCTGCCCTGCCAGGGGGTATCCAAGGGGCACAGAGCCCTGGGGAGCCCAGTCCCGCCAGAGCCGCTCTCGCAGGAGGAAGCAGCTCCCGGGATTCCTGTGCGTCAGACAACGTCAGACGTGAAGGAGGACCACGTGAACCCCAACTCACAGCCCCCCAGCCCCTTGCCCGGCTGGCTGCCAGACCAGGCCCTCAGTGGGCAGTGGCTGGGGGCAGGCAGCAGCTCAGGCCTGCCCCTGTCGGACACTGAGGAGGAGGGGGCCTTTGTCAACATGGACGAAGAGTGGGAATACGACTCGGATCAAGAGCTTTCCCAGTGGGGAGGCCTTAGTGGCCAAGAACTTTGCCTCTGGGAAGAAGTGACAATCCAAGAGTTTTACCGAGGGCAAGAAGTGACGATCCAGGAAGTTTCCCCATGGGGAGTTGTGACACATCAAGAGTTGCATCAGAGGGAGGTAGGTATGAAAGTCCAGTGGGGGGATGGCACACAGCAAGAGCTGTACTACTGGGAGGAAAGTGTGACCATCCAGGAGCTGTACCCATGGGAGGAAGAGGATGAGATATGCCAAGAATGGTCCCAGTGGGAAGAAGACCTGACATGCCAAGAGCTGTCCCAGTGGGAAGGGGAGGGACACCAGGAACTGTCTCCTTTGGAAGAAGATGTGCAAGGCCACCTGCACATGTACCAATGGGAAGGAGACAAGAGACAGCCAGAGTTGCCCCAGGTGGGAGACAACAGGGACAAGGAGCTATCACAAGGAAAAGACTACAATGTCCAGGAGCTAGCCCGGTGGGAAAAAGACAGGAGTGACCAAAAGCTGCCCCAATGGGAAGGAAGTGTCAGCAGCCAGGGGCTGCCCCAATGGGCAGAAGGTGTCAGTGACAAGATGTGGGACAAACCCTTGTACCCAGAGAAGGATGAGGATACCCAGGAGGGGCCCGCCTCTCCCAGCAGCGTGGGCACCCAGGTGGCAGGAGAGGCAGCCCATGAGCTGCCCAGCGCCTCTCCTGCCCCAGGGAGTCCCACAGAGGACGAGCTGGCAGCCGCTGCTGCTCCAGCTGGAGCTGCTGAGGAGGAGGAGGAGCCTCCCGAGCCTCTGCCTGCCGAGGTGGAAAAGGCACCAGCTTCTCCTGGCCTCACGGAGGAGGTGCCATCGGCAGCGCCAGAGAGCCCAGTCCCTGCTCCACGCAGCCCCCCAGGCTACAGCCAGGCTCTGCTGGACTTGGCGTGGCACATCAGCCATGAGGTGGTGCGAGAGGCTGTGCTTGAGGCCCAGGCATCTGGCCAGCAGCCAGAGGAACAGAGGGACCTGGAGCAAAGCACAGCTGCAGAACTAGAAGCAGCAGCTCCAGAAGAAAAGCAAGAGAGCCCCATCTCTGGCCTGCACAGCCCCTGCTGCACCCCCAGCGCCTCGCCCAGCCCACTGGGAGCCCAAGCCCTCAGTGAGCAGCAGGAGGAGGCAGACAGGGGCTCAGTCCTGGCAGAGAAAGAGACTGAGGAGAGGGACTCAGCTGGGGAGCTCGAGCTTTCTCAGTGCAAAGATGAGGAAAACACAGAGCTGTCCCAAGGAGAAACCAACAGACACCAGGAAGGGTCCCAAGGAGAAGCCTGCATTGAGCAGGAGCTGTCCCTGGAAGAAGCCAGGGACGACCAGGAAGGGTCCCAAGGGGAAGCCTGCATTGAGCAGGAACTATCCCTCGAAAAAGACAGCAATGACCAGGATGTGTTCCAAGGGGAAGCCTGCATTGAGCAGGAGCTGTCCCAAGAAGACAGCAATAACCAGGATGTATTGCAAGGGGAAGCCTGCATTGGGCAGGAGCTGTCCCTTGAAAAAGACAGCAATAACCAGGATGTATTGCAAGGGGAAGCCTGCACTGAGCAGGAGCTATCCCTAGAAAAAGACAGCAATGATCAGGATGGGTCCCAAGAGGAAGCCTGCATTGAGCAGGAGCTCTCCCCAGAAGAAGCCGGTAGCTACCACGAGCTCTCCGATTGGGATGAATCCATTGCGGAAGAGCTCTCCCTAGGAGAAGCCAGCAGCTACCTAGAAGTTTCTGACTGGGAAGAAGGCACGGAGAAAGGCCTTTCTCAAGGACAAGTCGGTAGCTCCCAAAATCTCTCTGACTGGGAGGAAGACAGCGAGCATGAGCTGTCCCATGGAGATGTCAGTAGCTACCAAGAAGTGTCTGACTGGGAAGAGTCCATTGGCCAGGAGGTTTCTGAAGAGGAAGACTCCGTTGGTCAGGAGGTTTCCAAAGGGAATGGCAAGAGGCCTTCAGCTCAGTCCAGCTGGGAAAATGACAGTGACCGAGACCTGATGCAGGACAGCTGGGAACAGAACATTGGGGACAAGCCCTTGCTGCAGGAGGAGGACGAGTGGGATGGAGTGAGCCTCCTCGAGCTCCGTGAAGAAGACAGAGAGCTGGGAGGTTTGGCAGGAGGCAGGCTCCCAGTGCCTGCCCCTCGCGAGGCCTGGGTTGAGCATGGGCCATCTGAGCCGTGCCCCCAAGCGCCGCTCTGTGCCTCGCCTCCCCAGCTGGGAGCCCAGGCCCTCAGGCAGCAGCTGAGTCCCCGCAAGAAACGTCCCTCCCGCCTCGGGCGGGCGCTGCGGATGCTGCGCAGCCTATTCCGCTGCTCCTGCCTGGCGCCACGGCCCGAGGATTAGGGCTGCGGCCGGCGCCAGCCCGGGCCCCCTGGACGGCAGCTGGCTGGCAGCCTGCCCCACATCCTGGGGGAGCCACACGGGCTGCCTTTGCCTGGACATGTCCCTGCAGCCTCAGCAATCCCTGGCTGCTTTGGAGCATCCCAAGCCACTCTCCCCAAGAGCAAATATTACCCATGTGGCCAGCCTCAGACCAGTATCCACACGGGACACTTGGTGCCAGGTGGCTCAGCGGTGAAGGCCAGACACTCATCAGGGTGGGAAGAGACCTTGAAAGTCATCCAGTCCCACCGTCACCCTGGCATCACCATCATCACCCTGAAACCATGTCCCCACATGCCACATCCAGACAAGACTTGAACACTTCCAGAGACAGTGACTCTACCACCTCCCTGAGCAACTTCTTGCAATCGATTCCTGACCACTCTGTCAGGGAAAAGTTGTTTGGAATATTTCATCTGTACCTCCCCTGGTGGAATCCAAGGCCATTTCCTCTCATCCTGAAAGGACTACGTGCTGATCCTTTGGGATTTTATCCATGAGGAATGGGCGCAGACAGGAGGTATTGCTCCCAGGACTCCACTGCATGGCTTCACCAAACAATTCTTCCAAAACACAGGGAAGTTGGCTTTAAGAAATAGTGGCAGTAGTGAAAAGCAAAACAAAACAAAACAAAACAAACAAACAAAAAAAAAAAAAAACCAAAACAAAACAAAACACAAAAAACCCCTAAAACCAACACAAAACACAAAAAAATCCACAAAAAGAAAAATAATAGGAATAGGACTAATAATAATACAAAGAAGATGAAGAAAATGAAGAAATAGTGGTAGTAAATAAGAAAAAGAAGTAAACTTAAGAATAAGAACAAGAAAAAAAAGAATAATAATAAGAATGAGAATAAGAGTGAGAAGAAGAGCAAGAATAAGAATAAGAATAAGAATAGGAAAAAGGAAAAGAAAAAATAATAAGAAAAGGAATAGGAAAAAGTATAAGAATAAGAATAAAAATAAGAATTAAAAAAATAAGAATGAGAATGAGAATGAGAATGAGAATGAGAATGAGAAGAAGAAGAAGAGGAAGAATAAGAATAAGAATAAGAATAAGAATAAGAATAAGAATAAGAATAAGAATAAGAATAGAAACAAGACAAAGTAAAAAGAATAAATCTAAGACTAAGTTGATGTAGAAGAAGAAAGAGGAGTAAAAGTAAATACTAAGAAGAAGGAGAAGAAGCATGGGGATCAGAAGAAGAAGAAGAAGAGGCTAAAGAAGAAGATTAAATAGTAGGAGTAACAAATTATTATTATTAGAACAGTAATATCAAGTTAAAATACACATCCACACATCCTCTAGCATCACAGAAAGGTTTAATTTGGGAAGGACCTCAAACCTTTCTATCTCTCTCCTTCACAATTCTTGTTAAATAAAATCCACATTCAATAAAATCTGTATGTTGTCATCATATGGTCTCATTTGAACCTTAATTTGGGCAGAGGCATCTCTCCCTAATCCAATCCTAACAGTTATTAAATGAGTATCACTCGGCTTCATCTCATTGTTTCACTTCAGGCAAACCTGACAAATGTATCTCTTCCAGGGAGGGGGCATCCACAAAGCCTCTGGGAAACCTATGCCAATGCCTCACCAGCCTCACAGAAGAGAATGTCTTCCTGCTATTTAATCCATATCTGTTTCAGTTAAAGGCCACTGCCCTTTCTTCTATCATCACTACATATGCCTGTGAAAAGTCTCTCTCCATCATTCTTGTAGGGGGCCCTCTTAGGTACTGGCAAGGGTTCTAAGGTTTCCCTGGGGTCTTCTCTTCCCTAGGCTGAACAACGCTAACACTCCCAACCTGTCTTCAAAGCAGAGGTTCTCCAACGCTCTTAGGAACCCTCAGTCGCTCTCCTCTGAACTCATTCTAACAGGCCCGCATCCCTTATCCTGGGGCCCCCAGACACAGAGGTAGTGGTGCGGCTGAGATTTCAAACAATGGACTAGAGGGCCACAATTACCTCCCTTGACCTGCAGCTCTTTGCTCCTTTCCATGCAGCTCAGCCCACGGGTGGCTTTTTGGGCTGGCAGCACAGATTGTTGGCTCACGCTGAGCTTCTCCTCCATCAGCACCCCCAAGTCCTTCTCCTCAGCCCCTGCCCCACTCAGCTTCCTGTCCCCTGCAAACCCTGTGCTGAGAGGGAGCTCCATGCACTCTCTGTGTCACTGGCGAAGCCATTCAAGAGCCCCAGGGCCAAGGCCAGAGCCCTGATGGACGCTCCTCGTCCCCAGCCTCCACCTGGGCATGGAGCCACTGACCACAGCTCCCCAGCTGCCTCCATCTGGCCAAGTCTTCATGCCCTGCATAGCCCACCCTCCAAAGGCAGGGCTGTGCAGTGTGGGGCTTGAGGTGTCGTGTGGCACTGTGTCCAAAGCCTCACAGGGGCTCTGGGCACATCAGGATTGTCAGAGACTGAAATGTTATGGGTAAGGACTTAAACATTGTTACAAAGGAGTTTTGCCCATTATGGCAAAACTGTATAAAGAGGCTGAGACTGCCCAAGCCCACCTCTCCTTCACCTGACTGCAGCTTTGGGCTGGGACTTAAGCTGCCTAACAGAACTTGAGATAGCATGACGGCGACATTAGTGCTCAGTTACCTCTGGTCTAGGAACAAGGAAACAAGACTAAGGGAGGAGAAGGTACCCACAAGAAAGCCAAACGCAGAAGCTGTCCTGAAAATCAGCTTGGGCTGGATTCAGCCTGGGGAGGCCATAGGCCACAGGCTCATCTGCTGAGGCCAGGTTTGCACACACTCCCTGTCTTGGTTTGAAAGACAGGTGTCTGCTAAGGAAGGCAGGAGCCTCCCTTGGAATGGCAGATGCAACCCCCCCTTCCCTCCGAGTTATTATAATTTTGAAATCAAGGGGCTTTTAGGCAAAGATGTGGGAAAATAGGAAGAACAGTTCTTTACTATGATAGATCTCTATGTGTATAACCAGTCAAGCAAACAGCAACAATTCTGGCAGTAGCAGCAAACAATCCCAAGCCCAGTGCCAGCCCTCTGGGCTGTCGGGCCCTTTCCCCTGGGGTGCAGTTCCGCTCGCAGCCGGCAGGGGCGCTGGCGGCTCCCGGTGAGCAGGGCAGGTGCGATGGTTCCCCCGCGGCTGCAGGGGGCGCTCCGGAGCGAGCTCGGGGAGCACGCGGCCCTGGTGGCCTGGGATGCCGGGAAGGGATGGGACAAAGGCTTGGCAAAGCCCTGGGCAGCCGATCCCGGTGTCCGGCCGGACCCTGGGCAACAGCAGGCTGGAGCGGCAGGCTGGAGCGGCAGGGACGAGCACAAATCCTGGGTGGCAGGCGAGATGTATCCAAAGCGCGGAGCTGCGGTGGGAGCCCCCCGGAGGTCTGGGCAGGCAGGATGAGCAGGGCTACAAGGTAGCGAAGGCTCAAAGCAATGGTGGGGGCAGGGAAGGCGGGCTTTGGATCCCGGGGTTTCTCTGGCAGAAGGAAAAGCAGCCAAAGAAAGCAGCCTCCCTCTCTGTCCAAACGCCAGGCACCGACTGTCCACACACCCAGGCAAAACAAAAGAGTAGCCAGATGCACCCCACCCCCATCGCCAGCTCTTTTGTTTGATGAAATATGCAGCCATTTGTCCCCCTAGCAACACATATGGGGAAAATTCCTGGAACAGAAAAAAAACCCAGCAGAGCTCCTAAAACCCCAACACTCCCCCACAACCAAGAAGGGAGGAGGAGAGTTTTGGGGCTGTGGCGTGACCTCTGGTCAGAGGCACTGAACACCCATCCTCCCTCACACAAACTGGCTCAGCTGTAAAACCCCCCACCCTGGGAAGGCCACATCCATGAGAAATTCACATGACGGGCAGCTGAGCAGGTGTCATAATCCATCAAAGACCTCCAAAGCGCTCCCCAGACTCATTGCTGAGGCCTTGCAGCAGAGCATCACACGCCATGCAAAGGGATACAACAGATCCAGAGTCTGTTGCAAGAGACTGTGTCAAACTTGCCCCCCACCAGGGCAGGTACCTGGGCGTTCCCACCTGGCCCAAAGGTACGTCAATCCCCCAAACTCCATGTTTCCAGGGAACCCTTACCGCCAAGAAGCCCTGATGGAGAGCATCAACAGAATGCCATTGGCATCCTCAGAGTGGTGATGTTTTTAAATCTGTCTCTGTCACTCTCTTTGTCTGCCCCCACCTCTTTTCTATTTCTTTCTCTTTCTCTTTCTCTTTCTCTCTCTTTCTCTCTCTCTCTCTCTCTCACTTACTGTTCAATAAAACCCATACTACTGACTTTGGCATATGGCCTCATTTGCACCTTAATTCAGGCCAAAGCATTTCTGACAAGTTTAATGACGGGATCATAACAAGGGTCTAGAAGCCCGCAAGCCTGGGGGCTGCTCCATGCCACTTCCAGTGGCTTCAGCTGTCAAAGGGGTGCCAGGTGTGGCCCTTTGTGACACAGGCGCCTTGTGTCAGGGCCCTGGATGATGTGGGACATTGTGGTGCCCAGAGGCCCTTGTGACACGGTAGAGCCCCGCCCTGCCCTGCCAGGGGGTATCCAAGGGGCGCAGAGCCCTGGGGAGCCCAGTCCCGCCAGAGCCGCTCTCGCAGGAGGAAGCAGCTCCCGGGATTCCTGTGCGTCAGACAACGTCAGACGTGAAGGAGGACCACGTGAACCCCAACTCACAGCCCCCCAGCCCCTTGCCCGGCTGGCTGCCAGACCAGGCCCTCAGTGGGCAGTGGCTGGGGGCAGGCAGCAGCTCAGGCCTGCCCCTGTCGGACACTGAGGAGGAGGGGGCCTTTGTCAACATGGACGAAGAGTGGGAATACGACTCGGATCAAGAGCTTTCCCAGTGGGGAGGCCTTAGTGGCCAAGAACTTTGCCTCTGGGAAGAAGTGACAATCCAAGAGTTTTACCGAGGGCAAGAAGTGATGATCCAGGAAGTTTCCCCATGGGGAGTTGTGACACATCAAGAGTTGCATCAGAGGGAGGTAGGTATGAAAGTCCAGTGGGGGGATGGCACACAGCAAGAGCTGTACTACTGGGAGGAAAGTGTGACCATCCAGGAGCTGTACCCATGGGAGGAAGAGGATGAGATATGCCAAGAATGGTCCCAGTGGGAAGAAGACCTGACATGCCAAGAGCTGTCCCAGTGGGAAGGGGAGGGACACCAGGAACTGTCTCCTTTGGAAGAAGATGTGCAAGGCCACCTGCACATGTACCAATGGGAAGGAGACAAGAGACAGCCAGAGTTGCCCCAAGTGGGAGACAACAGGGACAAGGAGCTATCACAAGGAAAAGACTACAATGTCCAGGAGCTAGCCCGGTGGGAAAAAGACAGGAGTGACCAAAAGCTGCCCCAATGGGAAGGAAGTGTCAGCAGCCAGGGGCTGCCCCAATGGGCAGAAGGTGTCAGTGACAAGATGTGGGACAAACCCTTGTACCCAGAGAAGGATGAGGATACCCAGGAGGGGCCCGCCTCTCCCAGCAGCGTGGGCACCCAGGTGGCAGGAGAGGCAGCCCATGAGCTGCCCAGCGCCTCTCCTGCCCCAGGGAGTCCCACAGAGGACGAGCTGGCAGCCGCTGCTGCTCCAGCTGGAGCTGCTGAGGAGGAGGAGGAGCCTCCCGAGCCTCTGCCTGCCGAGGTGGAAAAGGCACCAGCTTCTCCTGGCCTCACGGAGGAGGTGCCATCGGCAGCGCCAGAGAGCCCAGTCCCTGCTCCACGCAGCCCCCCAGGCTACAGCCAGGCTCTGCTGGACTTGGCGTGGCACATCAGCCATGAGGTGGTGCGAGAGGCTGTGCTTGAGGCCCAGGCATCTGGCCAGCAGCCAGAGGAACAGAGGGACCTGGAGCAAAGCACAGCTGCAGAACTAGAAGCAGCAGCTCCAGAAGAAAAGCAAGAGAGCCCCATCTCTGGCCTGCACAGCCCCTGCTGCACCCCCAGCGCCTCGCCCAGCCCACTGGGAGCCCAAGCCCTCAGTGAGCAGCAGGAGGAGGCAGACAGGGGCTCAGTCCTGGCAGAGAAAGAGACTGAGGAGAGGGACTCAGCTGGGGAGCTCGAGCTTTCTCAGTGCAAAGATGAGGAAAACACAGAGCTGTCCCAAGGAGAAACCAACAGACACCAGGAAGGGTCCCAAGGAGAAGCCTGCATTGAGCAGGAGCTGTCCCTGGAAGAAGCCAGGGACGACCAGGAAGGGTCCCAAGGGGAAGCCTGCATTGAGCAGGAGCTATCCCTCGAAAAAGACAGCAATGACCAGGATGTGTTCCAAGGGGAAGCCTGCATTGAGCAGGAGCTGTCCCAAGAAGACAGCAATAACCAGGATGTATTGCAAGGGGAAGCCTGCATTGGGCAGGAGCTGTCCCTTGAAAAAGACAGCAATAACCAGGATGTATTGCAAGGGGAAGCCTGCACTGAGCAGGAGCTATCCCTAGAAAAAGACAGCAATGATCAGGATGGGTCCCAAGAGGAAGCCTGCATTGAGCAGGAGCTCTCCCCAGAAGAAGCCGGTAGCTACCACGAGCTCTCCGATTGGGATGAATCCATTGCGGAAGAGCTCTCCCTAGGAGAAGCCAGCAGCTACCTAGAAGTTTCTGACTGGGAAGAAGGCACGGAGAAAGGCCTTTCTCAAGGACAAGTCGGTAGCTCCCAAAATCTCTCTGACTGGGAGGAAGACAGCGAGCATGAGCTGTCCCATGGAGATGTCAGTAGCTACCAAGAAGTGTCTGACTGGGAAGAGTCCATTGGCCAGGAGGTTTCTGAAGAGGAAGACTCCGTTGGTCAGGAGGTTTCCAAAGGGAATGGCAAGAGGCCTTCAGCTCAGTCCAGCTGGGAAAATGACAGTGACCGAGACCTGATGCAGGACAGCTGGGAACAGAACATTGGGGACAAGCCCTTGCTGCAGGAGGAGGACGAGTGGGATGGAGTGAGCCTCCTCGAGCTCCGTGAAGAAGACAGAGAGCTGGGAGGTTTGGCAGGAGGCAGGCTCCCAGTGCCTGCCCCTCGCGAGGCCTGGGTTGAGCATGGGCCATCTGAGCCGTGCCCCCAAGCGCCGCTCTGTGCCTCGCCTCCCCAGCTGGGAGCCCAGGCCCTCAGGCAGCAGCTGAGTCCCCGCAAGAAACGTCCCTCCCGCCTCGGGCGGGCGCTGCGGATGCTGCGCAGCCTATTCCGCTGCTCCTGCCTGGCGCCACGGCCCGAGGATTAGGGCTGCGGCCGGCGCCAGCCCGGGCCCCCTGGACGGCAGCTGGCTGGCAGCCTGCCCCACATCCTGGGGGAGCCACACGGGCTGCCTTTGCCTGGACATGTCCCTGCAGCCTCAGCAATCCCTGGCTGCTTTGGAGCATCCCAAGCCACTCTCCCCAAGAGCAAATATTACCCATGTGGCCAGCCTCAGACCAGTATCCACACGGGACACTTGGTGCCAGGTGGCTCAGCGGTGAAGGCCAGAGGCTCATCAGGGTGGGAAGAGACCTTGAAAGTCATCCAGTCCCACCGTCACCCTGGCATCACCATCATCACCCTGAAACCATGTCCCCACGTGCCACATCCAGACAAGACTTGAACACTTCCAGAGACAGTGACTCTACCACCTCCCTGAGCAACTTCTTGCAATCGATTCCTGACCACTCTGTCAGGGAAAAGTTGTTTGGAATATTTCATCTGTACCTCCCCTGGTGGAATCCAAGGCCATTTCCTCTCATCCTGAAAGGACTACGTGCTGATCCTTTGGGATTTTATCCATGAGGAATGGGCGCAGACAGGAGGTATTGCTCCCAGGACTCCACTGCATGGCTTCACCAAACAATTCTTCCAAAACACAGGGAAGTTGGCTTTAAGAAATAGTGGCAGTAGTGAAAAGCAAAACAAAACAAAACAAAACAAACAAACAAAAAAAAAAAAACCAAACCAAAACAAAACACAAAAAACCCCTAAAACCAACACAAAACACAAAAAAATCCACAAAAAGAAAAATAATAGGAATAGGACTAATAATAATACAAAGAAGATGAAGAAAATGAAGAAATAGTGGTAGTAAATAAGAAAAAGAAGTAAACTTAAGAATAAGAACAAGAAAAAAAAGAATAATAAGAAGAATGAGAATAAGAGCAAGAATAAGAATAGGATTAAGAATAAGAATAAGAATAGGAAAAAGGAAAAGAAAAAATAATAAGAAAAAGAATAGGAAAAAGTATAAGAATAAGAATAAAAATAAGAATTAAAAAAATAAGAATGAGAATGAGAATGAGAATGAGAATGAGAATGAGAAGAAGAAGAAGAGGAAGAATAAGAATAAGAATAAGAATAAGAATAAGAATAAGAATAAGAATAGAAACAAGACAAAGTAAAAAGAATAAATCTAAGACTAAGTTGATGTAGAAGAAGAAAGAGGAGTAAAAGTAAATACTAAGAAGAAGGAGAAGAAGCATGGGGATCAGAAGAAGAAGAAGAAGAGGCTAAAGAAGAAGATTAAATAGTAGGAGTAACAAATTATTATTATTAGAACAGTAATATCAAGTTAAAATACACATCCACACATCCTCTAGCATCACAGAAAGGTTTAATTTGGGAAGGACCTCAAACCTTTCTATCTCTCTCCTTCACAATTCTTGTTAAATAAAATCCACATTCAATAAAATCTGTATGTTGTCATCATATGGTCTCATTTGAACCTTAATTTGGGCAGAGGCATCTCTCCCTAATCCAATCCTAACAGTTATTAAATGAGTATCACTCGGCTTCATCTCATTGTTTCACTTCAGGCAAACCTGACAAATGTATCTCTTCCAGGGAGGGGGCATCCACAAAGCCTCTGGGAAACCTATGCCAATGCCTCACCAGCCTCACAGAAGAGAATGTCTTCCTGCTATTTAATCCATATCTGTTTCAGTTAAAGGCCACTGCCCTTTCTTCTATCATCACTACATATGCCTGTGAAAAGTCTCTCTCCATCATTCTTGTAGGGGGCCCTCTTAGGTACTGGCAAGGGTTCTAAGGTTTCCCTGGGGTCTTCTCTTCCCTAGGCTGAACAACGCTAACACTCCCAACCTGTCTTCAAAGCAGAGGTTCTCCAACGCTCTTAGGAACCCTCAGTCGCTCTCCTCTGAACTCATTCTAACAGGCCCGCATCCCTTATCCTGGGGCCCCCAGACACAGAGGTAGTGGTGCGGGTGAGATTTCAAGCAATGGACTAGAGGGCCACAATTACCTCCCTTGACCTGCAGCTCTTTGCTCCTTTCCATGCAGCTCAGCCCACGGGTGGCTTTTTGGGCTGGCAGCACAGATTGTTGGCTCACGCTGAGCTTCTCCTCCATCAGCACCCCCCAAGTCCTTCTCCTCAGCCCCTGCCCCACTCAGCTTCCTGTCCCCTGCAAACCCTGTGCTGAGAGGGAGCTCCATGCACTCTCTGTGTCACTGGCGAAGCCATTCAAGAGCCCCAGGGCCAAGGCCAGAGCCCTGATGGATGCTCCTCGTCCCCAGCCTCCACCTGGGCATGGAGCCACTGACCACAGCTCCCCAGCTGCCTCCATCTGGCCAAGTCTTCATGCCCTGCATAGCCCACCCTCCAAAGCCAGGGCTGTGCAGTGTGGGGCTTGAGGTGTCGTGTGGCACTGTGTCCAAAGCCTCACAGGGGCTCTGGGCACATCAGGATTGTCAGAGACTGAAATGTTATGGGTAAGGACTTAAACATTGTTACAAAGGAGTTTTGCCCATTATGGCAAAACTGTATAAAGAGGCTGAGACTCCCCAAGCCCACCTCTCCTTCACCTGACTGCAGCTTTGGGCTGGGACTTAAGCTGCCTAACAGAACTTGAGATAGCATGACGGCGACATTAGTGCTCAGTTACCTCTGGTCTAGGAACAAGGAAACAAGACTAAGGGAGGAGAAGGTACCCACAAGAAAGCCAAACGCAGAAGCTGTCCTGAAAATCAGCTTGGGCTGGATTCAGCCTGGGGAGGCCATAGCCCACAGGCTCCTCTGCTGAGGCCAGGTTTGCACACACTCCCTGTCTTGGTTTGAAAGACAGGTGTCTGCTAAGGAAGGCAGGAGCCTCCCTTGGAATGGCAGATGCAACCCCCCCTTCCCTCCGAGTTATTATAATTTTGAAATCAAGGGGCTTTTAGGCAAAGATGTGGGAAAATAGGAAGAACAGTTCTTTACTATGATAGATCTCTATGTGTATAATCAGTCAAGCAAACAGCAACAATTCTGGCAGTAGCAGCAAACAATCCCAAGCCCAGTGCCAGCCCTCTGGGCTGTCGGGCCCTTTCCCCTGGGGTGCAGTTCCGCTCGCAGCCGGCAGGGGCGCTGGCGGCTCCCGGTGAGCAGGGCAGGTGCGATGGTTCCCCCGCGGCTGCAGGGGGCGCTCCGGAGCGAGCTCGGGGAGCACGCGGCCCTGGTGGCCTGGGATGCCGGGAAGGGATGGGACAAAGGCTTGGCAAAGCCCTGGGCAGCCGATCCCGGTGTCCGGCCGGACCCTGGGCAACAGCAGGCTGGAGCGGCAGGCTGGAGCGGCAGGGACGAGCACAAATCCTGGGTGGCAGGCGAGATGTATCCAAAGCGCGGAGCTGCGGTGGGAGCCCCCCGGAGGTCTGGGCAGGCAGGATGAGCAGGGCTACAAGGTAGCGAAGGCTCAAAGCAATGGTGGGGGCAGGGAAGGCGGGCTTTGGATCCCGGGGTTTCTCTGGCAGAAGGAAAAGCAGCCAAAGAAAGCAGCCTCCCTCTCTGTCCAAACGCCGGGCACCGACTGTCCACACACCCAGGCAAAACAAAAGAGTAGCCAGATGCACCCCACCCCCATCGCCAGCTCTTTTGTTTGATGAAATATGCAGCCATTTGTCCCCCCAGCAACACATATGGGGAAAATTCCTGGAACAGAAAAAAAACCCAGCAGAGCTCCTAAAACCCCAACACTCCCCCACAACCAAGAAGGGAGGAGGAGAGTTTTGGGGCTGTGGCGTGACCTCTGGTCAGAGGCACTGAACACCCATCCTCCCTCACACAAACTGGCTCAGCTGTAAAACCCCCCACCCTGGGAAGGCCACATCCATGAGAAATTCACATGACGGGCAGCTGAGCAGGTGTCATAATCCATCAAAGACCCCCAAAGCGCTCCCCAGACTCATTGCTGAGGCCTTGCAGCAGAGCATTACACACGATGCAAAGGGATACAACAGATCCAGAGTCTGTTGCAAGAGACTGTGTCAAACTTGCCCCCCACCAGGGCAGGTACCTGGGCGTTCCCACCTGGCCCAAACGTACGTCAATCCCCCAAACTCCATGTTTCCAGGGAACCCTTACCGCCAAGAAGCCCTGATGGAGAGCATCAACAGAATGCCATTGGCATCCTCAGAGTGGTGATGTTTTTAAATCTGTCTCTGTCACTCTCTTTGTCTGCCCCCACCTCTTTTCTATTTCTTTCTCTTTCTCTTTCTCTTTCTCTCTCTTTCTCTCTCTCTCTCTCTCTCACTTACTGTTCAATAAAACCCATACTACTGACTTTGGCATATGGCCTCATTTGCACCTTAATTCAGGCCAAAGCATTTCTGACAAGTTTAATGACGGGATCATAACAAGGGTCTAGAAGCCCGCAAGCCTGGGGGCTGCTCCATGCCACTTCCAGTGGCTTCAGCTGTCAAAGGGGTGCCAGGTGTGGCCCTTTGTGACACAGGCGCCTTGTGTCAGGGCCCTGGATGATGTGGGACATTGTGGTGCCCAGAGGCCCTTGTGACACGGTAGAGCCCCGCCCTGCCCTGCCAGGGGGTATCCAAGGGGCACAGAGCCCTGGGGAGCCCAGTCCCGCCAGAGCCGCTCTCGCAGGAGGAAGCAGCTCCCGGGATTCCTGTGCGTCAGACAACGTCAGACGTGAAGGAGGACCACGTGAACCCCAACTCACAGCCCCCCAGCCCCTTGCCCGGCTGGCTGCCAGACCAGGCCCTCAGTGGGCAGTGGCTGGGGGCAGGCAGCAGCTCAGGCCTGCCCCTGTCGGACACTGAGGAGGAGGGGGCCTTTGTCAACATGGACGAAGAGTGGGAATACGACTCGGATCAAGAGCTTTCCCAGTGGGGAGGCCTTAGTGGCCAAGAACTTTGCCTCTGGGAAGAAGTGACAATCCAAGAGTTTTACCGAGGGCAAGAAGTGACGATCCAGGAAGTTTCCCCATGGGGAGTTGTGACACATCAAGAGTTGCATCAGAGGGAGGTAGGTATGAAAGTCCAGTGGGGGGATGGCACACAGCAAGAGCTGTACTACTGGGAGGAAAGTGTGACCATCCAGGAGCTGTACCCATGGGAGGAAGAGGATGAGATATGCCAAGAATGGTCCCAGTGGGAAGAAGACCTGACATGCCAAGAGCTGTCCCAGTGGGAAGGGGAGGGACACCAGGAACTGTCTCCTTTGGAAGAAGATGTGCAAGGCCACCTGCACATGTACCAATGGGAAGGAGACAAGAGACAGCCAGAGTTGCCCCAGGTGGGAGACAACAGGGACAAGGAGCTATCACAAGGAAAAGACTACAATGTCCAGGAGCTAGCCCGGTGGGAAAAAGACAGGAGTGACCAAAAGCTGCCCCAATGGGAAGGAAGTGTCAGCAGCCAGGGGCTGCCCCAATGGGCAGAAGGTGTCAGTGACAAGATGTGGGACAAACCCTTGTACCCAGAGAAGGATGAGGATACCCAGGAGGGGCCCGCCTCTCCCAGCAGCGTGGGCACCCAGGTGGCAGGAGAGGCAGCCCATGAGCTGCCCAGCGCCTCTCCTGCCCCAGGGAGTCCCACAGAGGACGAGCTGGCAGCCGCTGCTGCTCCAGCTGGAGCTGCTGAGGAGGAGGAGGAGCCTCCCGAGCCTCTGCCTGCCGAGGTGGAAAAGGCACCAGCTTCTCCTGGCCTCACGGAGGAGGTGCCATCGGCAGCGCCAGAGAGCCCAGTCCCTGCTCCACGCAGCCCCCCAGGCTACAGCCAGGCTCTGCTGGACTTGGCGTGGCACATCAGCCATGAGGTGGTGCGAGAGGCTGTGCTTGAGGCCCAGGCATCTGGCCAGCAGCCAGAGGAACAGAGGGACCTGGAGCAAAGCACAGCTGCAGAACTAGAAGCAGCAGCTCCAGAAGAAAAGCAAGAGAGCCCCATCTCTGGCCTGCACAGCCCCTGCTGCACCCCCAGCGCCTCGCCCAGCCCACTGGGAGCCCAAGCCCTCAGTGAGCAGCAGGAGGAGGCAGACAGGGGCTCAGTCCTGGCAGAGAAAGAGACTGAGGAGAGGGACTCAGCTGGGGAGCTCGAGCTTTCTCAGTGCAAAGATGAGGAAAACACAGAGCTGTCCCAAGGAGAAACCAACAGACACCAGGAAGGGTCCCAAGGAGAAGCCTGCATTGAGCAGGAGCTGTCCCTGGAAGAAGCCAGGGACGACCAGGAAGGGTCCCAAGGGGAAGCCTGCATTGAGCAGGAACTATCCCTCGAAAAAGACAGCAATGACCAGGATGTGTTCCAAGGGGAAGCCTGCATTGAGCAGGAGCTGTCCCAAGAAGACAGCAATAACCAGGATGTATTGCAAGGGGAAGCCTGCATTGGGCAGGAGCTGTCCCTTGAAAAAGACAGCAATAACCAGGATGTATTGCAAGGGGAAGCCTGCACTGAGCAGGAGCTATCCCTAGAAAAAGACAGCAATGATCAGGATGGGTCCCAAGAGGAAGCCTGCATTGAGCAGGAGCTCTCCCCAGAAGAAGCCGGTAGCTACCACGAGCTCTCCGATTGGGATGAATCCATTGCGGAAGAGCTCTCCCTAGGAGAAGCCAGCAGCTACCTAGAAGTTTCTGACTGGGAAGAAGGCACGGAGAAAGGCCTTTCTCAAGGACAAGTCGGTAGCTCCCAAAATCTCTCTGACTGGGAGGAAGACAGCGAGCATGAGCTGTCCCATGGAGATGTCAGTAGCTACCAAGAAGTGTCTGACTGGGAAGAGTCCATTGGCCAGGAGGTTTCTGAAGAGGAAGACTCCGTTGGTCAGGAGGTTTCCAAAGGGAATGGCAAGAGGCCTTCAGCTCAGTCCAGCTGGGAAAATGACAGTGACCGAGACCTGATGCAGGACAGCTGGGAACAGAACATTGGGGACAAGCCCTTGCTGCAGGAGGAGGACGAGTGGGATGGAGTGAGCCTCCTCGAGCTCCGTGAAGAAGACAGAGAGCTGGGAGGTTTGGCAGGAGGCAGGCTCCCAGTGCCTGCCCCTCGCGAGGCCTGGGTTGAGCATGGGCCATCTGAGCCGTGCCCCCAAGCGCCGCTCTGTGCCTCGCCTCCCCAGCTGGGAGCCCAGGCCCTCAGGCAGCAGCTGAGTCCCCGCAAGAAACGTCCCTCCCGCCTCGGGCGGGCGCTGCGGATGCTGCGCAGCCTATTCCGCTGCTCCTGCCTGGCGCCACGGCCCGAGGATTAGGGCTGCGGCCGGCGCCAGCCCGGGCCCCCTGGACGGCAGCTGGCTGGCAGCCTGCCCCACATCCTGGGGGAGCCACACGGGCTGCCTTTGCCTGGACATGTCCCTGCAGCCTCAGCAATCCCTGGCTGCTTTGGAGCATCCCAAGCCACTCTCCCCAAGAGCAAATATTACCCATGTGGCCAGCCTCAGACCAGTATCCACACGGGACACTTGGTGCCAGGTGGCTCAGCGGTGAAGGCCAGACACTCATCAGGGTGGGAAGAGACCTTGAAAGTCATCCAGTCCCACCGTCACCCTGGCATCACCATCATCACCCTGAAACCATGTCCCCACATGCCACATCCAGACAAGACTTGAACACTTCCAGAGACAGTGACTCTACCACCTCCCTGAGCAACTTCTTGCAATCGATTCCTGACCACTCTGTCAGGGAAAAGTTGTTTGGAATATTTCATCTGTACCTCCCCTGGTGGAATCCAAGGCCATTTCCTCTCATCCTGAAAGGACTACGTGCTGATCCTTTGGGATTTTATCCATGAGGAATGGGCGCAGACAGGAGGTATTGCTCCCAGGACTCCACTGCATGGCTTCACCAAACAATTCTTCCAAAACACAGGGAAGTTGGCTTTAAGAAATAGTGGCAGTAGTGAAAAGCAAAACAAAACAAAACAAAACAAACAAACAAAAAAAAAAAAACCAAAACAAAACAAAACACAAAAAACCCCTAAAACCAACACAAAACACAAAAAAATCCACAAAAAGAAAAATAATAGGAATAGGACTAATAATAATACAAAGAAGATGAAGAAAATGAAGAAATAGTGGTAGTAAATAAGAAAAAGAAGTAAACTTAAGAATAAGAACAAGAAAAAAAAGAATAATAATAAGAATGAGAATAAGAGTGAGAAGAAGAGCAAGAATAAGAATAAGAATAAGAATAGGAAAAAGGAAAAGAAAAAATAATAAGAAAAGGAATAGGAAAAAGTATAAGAATAAGAATAAAAATAAGAATTAAAAAAATAAGAATGAGAATGAGAATGAGAATGAGAATGAGAATGAGAAGAAGAAGAAGAGGAAGAATAAGAATAAGAATAAGAATAAGAATAAGAATAAGAATAAGAATAAGAATAAGAATAAGAATAGAAACAAGACAAAGTAAAAAGAATAAATCTAAGACTAAGTTGATGTAGAAGAAGAAAGAGGAGTAAAAGTAAATACTAAGAAGAAGGAGAAGAAGCATGGGGATCAGAAGAAGAAGAAGAAGAGGCTAAAGAAGAAGATTAAATAGTAGGAGTAACAAATTATTATTATTAGAACAGTAATATCAAGTTAAAATACACATCCACACATCCTCTAGCATCACAGAAAGGTTTAATTTGGGAAGGACCTCAAACCTTTCTATCTCTCTCCTTCACAATTCTTGTTAAATAAAATCCACATTCAATAAAATCTGTATGTTGTCATCATATGGTCTCATTTGAACCTTAATTTGGGCAGAGGCATCTCTCCCTAATCCAATCCTAACAGTTATTAAATGAGTATCACTCGGCTTCATCTCATTGTTTCACTTCAGGCAAACCTGACAAATGTATCTCTTCCAGGGAGGGGGCATCCACAAAGCCTCTGGGAAACCTATGCCAATGCCTCACCAGCCTCACAGAAGAGAATGTCTTCCTGCTATTTAATCCATATCTGTTTCAGTTAAAGGCCACTGCCCTTTCTTCTATCATCACTACATATGCCTGTGAAAAGTCTCTCTCCATCATTCTTGTAGGGGGCCCTCTTAGGTACTGGCAAGGGTTCTAAGGTTTCCCTGGGGTCTTCTCTTCCCTAGGCTGAACAACGCTAACACTCCCAACCTGTCTTCAAAGCAGAGGTTCTCCAACGCTCTTAGGAACCCTCAGTCGCTCTCCTCTGAACTCATTCTAACAGGCCCGCATCCCTTATCCTGGGGCCCCCAGACACAGAGGTAGTGGTGCGGCTGAGATTTCAAACAATGGACTAGAGGGCCACAATTACCTCCCTTGACCTGCAGCTCTTTGCTCCTTTCCATGCAGCTCAGCCCACGGGTGGCTTTTTGGGCTGGCAGCACAGATTGTTGGCTCACGCTGAGCTTCTCCTCCATCAGCACCCCCAAGTCCTTCTCCTCAGCCCCTGCCCCACTCAGCTTCCTGTCCCCTGCAAACCCTGTGCTGAGAGGGAGCTCCATGCACTCTCTGTGTCACTGGCGAAGCCATTCAAGAGCCCCAGGGCCAAGGCCAGAGCCCTGATGGACGCTCCTCGTCCCCAGCCTCCACCTGGGCATGGAGCCACTGACCACAGCTCCCCAGCTGCCTCCATCTGGCCAATTCTTCATGCCCTGCATAGCCCACCCTCCAAAGGCAGGGCTGTGCAGTGTGGGGCTTGAGGTGTCGTGTGGCACTGTGTCCAAAGCCTCACAGGGGCTCTGGGCACATCAGGATTGTCAGAGACTGAAATGTTATGGGTAAGGACTTAAACATTGTTACAAAGGAGTTTTGCCCATTATGGCAAAACTGTATAAAGAGGCTGAGACTCCCCAAGCCCACCTCTCCTTCACCTGACTGCAGCTTTGGGCTGGGACTTAAGCTGCCTAACAGAACTTGAGATAGCATGACGGCGACATTAGTGCTCAGTTACCTCTGGTCTAGGAACAAGGAAACAAGACTAAGGGAGGAGAAGGTACCCACAAGAAAGCCAAACGCAGAAGCTGTCCTGAAAATCAGCTTGGGCTGGATTCAGCCTGGGGAGGCCATAGGCCACAGGCTCATCTGCTGAGGCCAGGTTTGCACACACTCCCTGTCTTGGTTTGAAAGACAGGTGTCTGCTAAGGAAGGCAGGAGCCTCCCTTGGAATGGCAGATGCAACCCCCCCTTCCCTCCGAGTTATTATAATTTTGAAATCAAGGGGCTTTTAGGCAAAGATGTGGGAAAATAGGAAGAACAGTTCTTTACTATGATAGATCTCTATGTGTATAATCAGTCAAGCAAACAGCAACAATTCTGGCAGTAGCAGCAAACAATCCCAAGCCCAGTGCCAGCCCTCTGGGCTGTCGGGCCCTTTCCCCTGGGGTGCAGTTCCGCTCGCAGCCGGCAGGGGCGCTGGCGGCTCCCGGTGAGCAGGGCAGGTGCGATGGTTCCCCCGCGGCTGCAGGGGGCGCTCCGGAGCGAGCTCGGGGAGCACGCGGCCCTGGTGGCCTGGGATGCCGGGAAGGGATGGGACAAAGGCTTCGCAAAGCCCTGGGCAGCCGATCCCGGTGTCCGGCCGGACCCTGGGCAACAGCAGGCTGGAGCGGCAGGCTGGAGCGGCAGGGACGAGCACAAATCCTGGGTGGCAGGCGAGATGTATCCAAAGCGCGGAGCTGCGGTGGGAGCCCCCCGGAGGTCTGGGCAGGCAGGATGAGCAGGGCTACAAGGTAGCGAAGGCTCAAAGCAATGGTGGGGGCAGGGAAGGCGGGCTTTGGATCCCGGGGTTTCTCTGGCAGAAGGAAAAGCAGCCAAAGAAAGCAGCCTCCCTCTCTGTCCAAACGCCGGGCACCGACTGTCCACACACCCAGGCAAAACAAAAGAGTAGCCAGATGCACCCCACCCCCATCGCCAGCTCTTTTGTTTGATGAAATATGCAGCCATTTGTCCCCCTAGCAACACATATGGGGAAAATTCCTGGAACAGAAAAAAAACCCAGCAGAGCTCCTAAAACCCCAACACTCCCCCACAACCAAGAAGGGAGGAGGAGAGTTTTGGGGCTGTGGCGTGACCTCTGGTCAGAGGCACTGAACACCCATCCTCCCTCACACAAACTGGCTCAGCTGTAAAACCCCCCACCCTGGGAAGGCCACATCCATGAGAAATTCACATGACGGGCAGCTGAGCAGGTGTCATAATCCATCAAAGACCCCCAAAGCGCTCCCCAGACTCATTGCTGAGGCCTTGCAGCAGAGCATCACACGCGATGCAAAGGGATACAACAGATCCAGAGTCTGTTGCAAGAGACTGTGTCAAACTTGCCCCCCACCAGGGCAGGTACCTGGGCGTTCCCACCTGGCCCAAACGTACGTCAATCCCCCAAACTCCATGTTTCCAGGGAACCCTTACCGCCAAGAAGCCCTGATGGAGAGCATCAACAGAATGCCATTGGCATCCTCAGAGTGGTGATGTTTTTAAATCTGTCTCTGTCACTCTCTTTGTCTGCCCCCACCTCTTTTCTATTTCTTTCTCTTTCTCTTTCTCTTTCTCTCTCTTTCTCTCTCTCTCTCTCTCTCACTTACTGTTCAATAAAACCCATACTACTGACTTTGGCATATGGCCTCATTTGCACCTTAATTCAGGCCAAAGCATTTCTGACAAGTTTAATGACGGGATCATAACAAGGGTCTAGAAGCCCGCAAGCCTGGGGGCTGCTCCATGCCACTTCCAGTGGCTTCAGCTGTCAAAGGGGTGCCAGGTGTGGCCCTTTGTGACACAGGCGCCTTGTGTCAGGGCCCTGGATGATGTGGGACATTGTGGTGCCCAGAGGCCCTTGTGACACGGTAGAGCCCCGCCCTGCCCTGCCAGGGGGTATCCAAGGGGCACAGAGCCCTGGGGAGCCCAGTCCCGCCAGAGCCGCTCTCGCAGGAGGAAGCAGCTCCCGGGATTCCTGTGCGTCAGACAACGTCAGACGTGAAGGAGGACCACGTGAACCCCAACTCACAGCCCCCCAGCCCCTTGCCCGGCTGGCTGCCAGACCAGGCCCTCAGTGGGCAGTGGCTGGGGGCAGGCAGCAGCTCAGGCCTGCCCCTGTCGGACACTGAGGAGGAGGGGGCCTTTGTCAACATGGACGAAGAGTGGGAATACGACTCGGATCAAGAGCTTTCCCAGTGGGGAGGCCTTAGTGGCCAAGAACTTTGCCTCTGGGAAGAAGTGACAATCCAAGAGTTTTACCGAGGGCAAGAAGTGACGATCCAGGAAGTTTCCCCATGGGGAGTTGTGACACATCAAGAGTTGCATCAGAGGGAGGTAGGTATGAAAGTCCAGTGGGGGGATGGCACACAGCAAGAGCTGTACTACTGGGAGGAAAGTGTGACCATCCAGGAGCTGTACCCATGGGAGGAAGAGGATGAGATATGCCAAGAATGGTCCCAGTGGGAAGAAGACCTGACATGCCAAGAGCTGTCCCAGTGGGAAGGGGAGGGACACCAGGAACTGTCTCCTTTGGAAGAAGATGTGCAAGGCCACCTGCACATGTACCAATGGGAAGGAGACAAGAGACAGCCAGAGTTGCCCCAAGTGGGAGACAACAGGGACAAGGAGCTATCACAAGGAAAAGACTACAATGTCCAGGAGCTAGCCCGGTGGGAAAAAGACAGGAGTGACCAAAAGCTGCCCCAATGGGAAGGAAGTGTCAGCAGCCAGGGGCTGCCCCAATGGGCAGAAGGTGTCAGTGACAAGATGTGGGACAAACCCTTGTACCCAGAGAAGGATGAGGATACCCAGGAGGGGCCCGCCTCTCCCAGCAGCGTGGGCACCCAGGTGGCAGGAGAGGCAGCCCATGAGCTGCCCAGCGCCTCTCCTGCCCCAGGGAGTCCCACAGAGGACGAGCTGGCAGCCGCTGCTGCTCCAGCTGGAGCTGCTGAGGAGGAGGAGGAGCCTCCCGAGCCTCTGCCTGCCGAGGTGGAAAAGGCACCAGCTTCTCCTGGCCTCACGGAGGAGGTGCCATCGGCAGCGCCAGAGAGCCCAGTCCCTGCTCCACGCAGCCCCCCAGGCTACAGCCAGGCTCTGCTGGACTTGGCGTGGCACATCAGCCATGAGGTGGTGCGAGAGGCTGTGCTTGAGGCCCAGGCATCTGGCCAGCAGCCAGAGGAACAGAGGGACCTGGAGCAAAGCACAGCTGCAGAACTAGAAGCAGCAGCTCCAGAAGAAAAGCAAGAGAGCCCCATCTCTGGCCTGCACAGCCCCTGCTGCACCCCCAGCGCCTCGCCCAGCCCACTGGGAGCCCAAGCCCTCAGTGAGCAGCAGGAGGAGGCAGACAGGGGCTCAGTCCTGGCAGAGAAAGAGACTGAGGAGAGGGACTCAGCTGGGGAGCTCGAGCTTTCTCAGTGCAAAGATGAGGAAAACACAAAGCTGTCCCAAGGAGAAACCAACAGACACCAGGAAGGGTCCCAAGGAGAAGCCTGCATTGAGCAGGAGCTGTCCCTAGAAGAAGCCAGGGACGACCAGGAAGGGTCCCAAGGGGAAGCCTGCATTGAGCAGGAGCTATCCCTCGAAAAAGACAGCAATGACCAGGATGTGTTCCAAGGGGAAGCCTGCATTGAGCAGGAGCTGTCCCAAGAAGACAGCAATAACCAGGATGTATTGCAAGGGGAAGCCTGCATTGGGCAGGAGCTGTCCCTTGAAAAAGACAGCAATAACCAGGATGTATTGCAAGGGGAAGCCTGCACTGAGCAGGAGCTATCCCTAGAAAAAGACAGCAATGATCAGGATGGGTCCCAAGAGGAAGCCTGCATTGAGCAGGAGCTCTCCCCAGAAGAAGCCGGTAGCTACCACGAGCTCTCCGATTGGGATGAATCCATTGCGGAAGAGCTCTCCCTAGGAGAAGCCAGCAGCTACCTAGAAGTTTCTGACTGGGAAGAAGGCACGGAGAAAGGCCTTTCTCAAGGACAAGTCGGTAGCTCCCAAAATCTCTCTGACTGGGAGGAAGACAGCGAGCATGAGCTGTCCCATGGAGATGTCAGTAGCTACCAAGAAGTGTCTGACTGGGAAGAGTCCATTGGCCAGGAGGTTTCTGAAGAGGAAGACTCCGTTGGTCAGGAGGTTTCCAAAGGGAATGGCAAGAGGCCTTCAGCTCAGTCCAGCTGGGAAAATGACAGTGACCGAGACCTGATGCAGGACAGCTGGGAACAGAACATTGGGGACAAGCCCTTGCTGCAGGAGGAGGACGAGTGGGATGGAGTGAGCCTCCTCGAGCTCCGGGAAGAAGACAGAGAGCTGGGAGGTTTGGCAGGAGGCAGGCTCCCAGTGCCTGCCCCTCGCGAGGCCTGGGTTGAGCATGGGCCATCTGAGCCGTGCCCCCAAGCGCCGCTCTGTGCCTCGCCTCCCCAGCTGGGAGCCCAGGCCCTCAGGCAGCAGCTGAGTCCCCGCAAGAAACGTCCCTCCCGCCTCGGGCGGGCGCTGCGGATGCTGCGCGGCCTATTCCGCTGCTCCTGCCTGGCGCCACGGCCCGAGGATTAGGGCTGCGGCCGGCGCCAGCCCGGGCCCCCTGGACGGCAGCTGGCTGGCAGCCTGCCCCACATCCTGGGGGAGCCACACGGGCTGCCTTTGCCTGGACATGTCCCTGCAGCCTCAGCAATCCCTGGCTGCTTTGGAGCATCCCAAGCCACTCTCCCCAAGAGCAAATATTACCCATGTGGCCAGCCTCAGACCAGTATCCACACGGGACACTTGGTGCCAGGTGGCTCAGCGGTGAAGGCCAGAGGCTCATCAGGGTGGGAAGAGACCTTGAAAGTCATCCAGTCCCACCGTCACCCTGGCATCACCATCATCACCCTGAAACCATGTCCCCACGTGCCACATCCAGACAAGACTTGAACACTTCCAGAGACAGTGACTCTACCACCTCCCTGAGCAACTTCTTGCAATCGATTCCTGACCACTCTGTCAGGGAAAAGTTGTTTGGAATATTTAATCTGTACCTCCCCTGGTGGAATCCAAGGCCATTTCCTCTCATCCTGAAAGGACTACGTGCTGATCCTTTGGGATTTTATCCATGAGGAATGGGCGCAGACAGGAGGTATTGCTCCCAGGACTCCACTGCATGGCTTCACCAAACAATTCTTCCAAAACACAGGGAAGTTGGCTTTAAGAAATAGTGGCAGTAGTGAAAAGCAAAACAAAACAAAACAAAACAAACAAACAAAAAAAAAAAAAACCAAACCAAAACAAAACACAAAAAACCCCTAAAACCAACACAAAACACAAAAAAATCCACAAAAAGAAAAATAATAGGAATAGGACTAATAATAATACAAAGAAGATGAAGAAAATGAAGAAATAGTGGTAGTAAATAAGAAAAAGAAGTAAACTTAAGAATAAGAACAAGAAAAAAAAGAATAATAAGAAGAATGAGAATAAGAGCAAGAATAAGAATAGGATTAAGAATAAGAATAAGAATAGGAAAAAGGAAAAGAAAAAATAATAAGAAAAAGAATAGGAAAAAGTATAAGAATAAGAATAAAAATAAGAATTAAAAAAATAAGAATGAGAATGAGAATGAGAATGAGAATGAGAATGAGAATGAGAAGAAGAAGAAGAGGAAGAATAAGAATAAGAATAAGAATAAGAATAAGAATAAGAATAAGAATAAGAATAAGAATAAGAATAAGAATAAGAATAGAAACAAGACAAAGTAAAAAGAATAAATCTAAGACTAAGTTGATGTAGAAGAAGAAAGAGGAGTAAAAGTAAATACTAAGAAGAAGGAGAAGAAGCATGGGGATCAGAAGAAGAAGAAGAAGAGGCTAAAGAAGAAGATTAAATAGTAGGAGTAACAAATTATTATTATTAGAACAGTAATATCAAGTTAAAATACACATCCACACATCCTCTAGCATCACAGAAAGGTTTAATTTGGGAAGGACCTCAAACCTTTCTATCTCTCTCCTTCACAATTCTTGTTAAATAAAATCCACATTCAATAAAATCTGTATGTTGTCATCATATGGTCTCATTTGAACCTTAATTTGGGCAGAGGCATCTCTCCCTAATCCAATCCTAACAGTTATTAAATGAGTATCACTCGGCTTCATCTCATTGTTTCACTTCAGGCAAACCTGACAAATGTATCTCTTCCAGGGAGGGGGCATCCACAAAGCCTCTGGGAAACCTATGCCAATGCCTCACCAGCCTCACAGAAGAGAATGTCTTCCTGCTATTTAATCCATATCTGTTTCAGTTAAAGGCCACTGCCCTTTCTTCTATCATCACTACATATGCCTGTGAAAAGTCTCTCTCCATCATTCTTGTAGGGGGCCCTCTTAGGTACTGGCAAGGGTTCTAAGGTTTCCCTGGGGTCTTCTCTTCCCTAGGCTGAACAACGCTAACACTCCCAACCTGTCTTCAAAGCAGAGGTTCTCCAACGCTCTTAGGAACCCTCAGTCGCTCTCCTCTGAACTCATTCTAACAGGCCCGCATCCCTTATCCTGGGGCCCCCAGACACAGAGGTAGTGGTGCGGGTGAGATTTCAAGCAATGGACTAGAGGGCCACAATTACCTCCCTTGACCTGCAGCTCTTTGCTCCTTTCCATGCAGCTCAGCCCACGGGTGGCTTTTTGGGCTGGCAGCACAGATTGTTGGCTCACGCTGAGCTTCTCCTCCATCAGCACCCCCCAAGTCCTTCTCCTCAGCCCCTGCCCCACTCAGCTTCCTGTCCCCTGCAAACCCTGTGCTGAGAGGGAGCTCCATGCACTCTCTGTGTCACTGGCGAAGCCATTCAAGAGCCCCAGGGCCAAGGCCAGAGCCCTGATGGATGCTCCTCGTCCCCAGCCTCCACCTGGGCATGGAGCCACTGACCACAGCTCCCCAGCTGCCTCCATCTGGCCAAGTCTTCATGCCCTGCATAGCCCACCCTCCAAAGCCAGGGCTGTGCAGTGTGGGGCTTGAGGTGTCGTGTGGCACTGTGTCCAAAGCCTCACAGGGGCTCTGGGCACATCAGGATTGTCAGAGACTGAAATGTTATGGGTAAGGACTTAAACATTGTTACAAAGGAGTTTTGCCCATTATGGCAAAACTGTATAAAGAGGCTGAGACTCCCCAAGCCCACCTCTCCTTCACCTGACTGCAGCTTTGGGCTGGGACTTAAGCTGCCTAACAGAACTTGAGATAGCATGACGGCGACATTAGTGCTCAGTTACCTCTGGTCTAGGAACAAGGAAACAAGACTAAGGGAGGAGAAGGTACCCACAAGAAAGCCAAACGCAGAAGCTGTCCTGAAAATCAGCTTGGGCTGGATTCAGCCTGGGGAGGCCATAAGCCCACAGGCTCATCTGCTGAGGCCAGGTTTGCACACACTCCCTGTCTTGGTTTGAAAGACAGGTGTCTGCTAAGGAAGGCAGGAGCCTCCCTTGGAATGGCAGATGCAACCCCCCCTTCCCTCCGAGTTATTATAATTTTGAAATCAAGGGGCTTTTAGGCAAAGATGTGGGAAAATAGGAAGAACAGTTCTTTACTATGATAGATCTCTATGTGTATAACCAGTCAAGCAAACAGCAACAATTCTGGCAGTAGCAGCAAACAATCCCAAGCCCAGTGCCAGCCCTCTGGGCTGTCGGGCCCTTTCCCCTGGGGTGCAGTTCCGCTCGCAGCCGGCAGGGGCGCTGGCGGCTCCCGGTGAGCAGGGCAGGTGCGATGGTTCCCCCGCGGCTGCAGGGGGCGCTCCGGAGCGAGCTCGGGGAGCACGCGGCCCTGGTGGCCTGGGATGCCGGGAAGGGATGGGACAAAGGCTTGGCAAAGCCCTGGGCAGCCGATCCCGGTGTCCGGCCGGACCCTGGGCAACAGCAGGCTGGAGCGGCAGGCTGGAGCGGCAGGGACGAGCACAAATCCTGGGTGGCAGGCGAGATGTATCCAAAGCGCGGAGCTGCGGTGGGAGCCCCCCGGAGGTCTGGGCAGGCAGGATGAGCAGGGCTACAAGGTAGCGAAGGCTCAAAGCAATGGTGGGGGCAGGGAAGGCGGGCTTTGGATCCCGGGGTTTCTCTGGCAGAAGGAAAAGCAGCCAAAGAAAGCAGCCTCCCTCTCTGTCCAAACGCCGGGCACCGACTGTCCACACACCCAGGCAAAACAAAAGAGTAGCCAGATGCACCCCACCCCCATCGCCAGCTCTTTTGTTTGATGAAATATGCAGCCATTTGTCCCCCCAGCAACACATATGGGGAAAATTCCTGGAACAGAAAAAAAACCCAGCAGAGCTCCTAAAACCCCAACACTCCCCCACAACCAAGAAGGGAGGAGGAGAGTTTTGGGGCTGTGGCGTGACCTCTGGTCAGAGGCACTGAACACCCATCCTCCCTCACACAAACTGGCTCAGCTGTAAAACCCCCCACCCTGGGAAGGCCACATCCATGAGAAATTCACATGACGGGCAGCTGAGCAGGTGTCATAATCCATCAAAGACCCCCAAAGCGCTCCCCAGACTCATTGCTGAGGCCTTGCAGCAGAGCATCACACGCGATGCAAAGGGATACAACAGATCCAGAGTCTGTTGCAAGAGACTGTGTCAAACTTGCCCCCCACCAGGGCAGGTACCTGGGCGTTCCCACCTGGCCCAAACGTACGTCAATCCCCCAAACTCCATGTTTCCAGGGAACCCTTACCGCCAAGAAGCCCTGATGGAGAGCATCAACAGAATGCCATTGGCATCCTCAGAGTGGTGATGTTTTTAAATCTGTCTCTGTCACTCTCTTTGTCTGCCCCCACCTCTTTTCTATTTCTTTCTCTTTCTCTTTCTCTTTCTCTCTCTTTCTCTCTCTCTCTCTCTCTCACTTACTGTTCAATAAAACCCATACTACTGACTTTGGCATATGGCCTCATTTGCACCTTAATTCAGGCCAAAGCATTTCTGACAAGTTTAATGACGGGATCATAACAAGGGTCTAGAAGCCCGCAAGCCTGGGGGCTGCTCCATGCCACTTCCAGTGGCTTCAGCTGTCAAAGGGGTGCCAGGTGTGGCCCTTTGTGACACAGGCGCCTTGTGTCAGGGCCCTGGATGATGTGGGACATTGTGGTGCCCAGAGGCCCTTGTGACACGGTAGAGCCCCGCCCTGCCCTGCCAGGGGGTATCCAAGGGGCACAGAGCCCTGGGGAGCCCAGTCCCGCCAGAGCCGCTCTCGCAGGAGGAAGCAGCTCCCGGGATTCCTGTGCGTCAGACAACGTCAGACGTGAAGGAGGACCACGTGAACCCCAACTCACAGCCCCCCAGCCCCTTGCCCGGCTGGCTGCCAGACCAGGCCCTCAGTGGGCAGTGGCTGGGGGCAGGCAGCAGCTCAGGCCTGCCCCTGTCGGACACTGAGGAGGAGGGGGCCTTTGTCAACATGGACGAAGAGTGGGAATACGACTCGGATCAAGAGCTTTCCCAGTGGGGAGGCCTTAGTGGCCAAGAACTTTGCCTCTGGGAAGAAGTGACAATCCAAGAGTTTTACCGAGGGCAAGAAGTGACGATCCAGGAAGTTTCCCCATGGGGAGTTGTGACACATCAAGAGTTGCATCAGAGGGAGGTAGGTATGAAAGTCCAGTGGGGGGATGGCACACAGCAAGAGCTGTACTACTGGGAGGAAAGTGTGACCATCCAGGAGCTGTACCCATGGGAGGAAGAGGATGAGATATGCCAAGAATGGTCCCAGTGGGAAGAAGACCTGACATGCCAAGAGCTGTCCCAGTGGGAAGGGGAGGGACACCAGGAACTGTCTCCTTTGGAAGAAGATGTGCAAGGCCACCTGCACATGTACCAATGGGAAGGAGACAAGAGACAGCCAGAGTTGCCCCAGGTGGGAGACAACAGGGACAAGGAGCTATCACAAGGAAAAGACTACAATGTCCAGGAGCTAGGCCGGTGGGAAAAAGACAGGAGTGACCAAAAGCTGCCCCAATGGGAAGGAAGTGTCAGCAGCCAGGGGCTGCCCCAATGGGCAGAAGGTGTCAGTGACAAGATGTGGGACAAACCCTTGTACCCAGAGAAGGATGAGGATACCCAGGAGGGGCCCGCCTCTCCCAGCAGCGTGGGCACCCAGGTGGCAGGAGAGGCAGCCCATGAGCTGCCCAGCGCCTCTCCTGCCCCAGGGAGTCCCACAGAGGACGAGCTGGCAGCCGCTGCTGCTCCAGCTGGAGCTGCTGAGGAGGAGGAGGAGCCTCCCGAGCCTCTGCCTGCCGAGGTGGAAAAGGCACCAGCTTCTCCTGGCCTCACGGAGGAGGTGCCATCGGCAGCGCCAGAGAGCCCAGTCCCTGCTCCACGCAGCCCCCCAGGCTACAGCCAGGCTCTGCTGGACTTGGCGTGGCACATCAGCCATGAGGTGGTGCGAGAGGCTGTGCTTGAGGCCCAGGCATCTGGCCAGCAGCCAGAGGAACAGAGGGACCTGGAGCAAAGCACAGCTGCAGAACTAGAAGCAGCAGCTCCAGAAGAAAAGCAAGAGAGCCCCATCTCTGGCCTGCACAGCCCCTGCTGCACCCCCAGCGCCTCGCCCAGCCCACTGGGAGCCCAAGCCCTCAGTGAGCAGCAGGAGGAGGCAGACAGGGGCTCAGTCCTGGCAGAGAAAGAGACTGAGGAGAGGGACTCAGCTGGGGAGCTCGAGCTTTCTCAGTGCAAAGATGAGGAAAACACAGAGCTGTCCCAAGGAGAAACCAACAGACACCAGGAAGGGTCCCAAGGAGAAGCCTGCATTGAGCAGGAGCTGTCCCTGGAAGAAGCCAGGGACGACCAGGAAGGGTCCCAAGGGGAAGCCTGCATTGAGCAGGAACTATCCCTCGAAAAAGACAGCAATGACCAGGATGTGTTCCAAGGGGAAGCCTGCATTGAGCAGGAGCTGTCCCAAGAAGACAGCAATAACCAGGATGTATTGCAAGGGGAAGCCTGCATTGGGCAGGAGCTGTCCCTTGAAAAAGACAGCAATAACCAGGATGTATTGCAAGGGGAAGCCTGCACTGAGCAGGAGCTATCCCTAGAAAAAGACAGCAATGATCAGGATGGGTCCCAAGAGGAAGCCTGCATTGAGCAGGAGCTCTCCCCAGAAGAAGCCGGTAGCTACCACGAGCTCTCCGATTGGGATGAATCCATTGCGGAAGAGCTCTCCCTAGGAGAAGCCAGCAGCTACCTAGAAGTTTCTGACTGGGAAGAAGGCACGGAGAAAGGCCTTTCTCAAGGACAAGTCGGTAGCTCCCAAAATCTCTCTGACTGGGAGGAAGACAGCGAGCATGAGCTGTCCCATGGAGATGTCAGTAGCTACCAAGAAGTGTCTGACTGGGAAGAGTCCATTGGCCAGGAGGTTTCTGAAGAGGAAGACTCCGTTGGTCAGGAGGTTTCCAAAGGGAATGGCAAGAGGCCTTCAGCTCAGTCCAGCTGGGAAAATGACAGTGACCGAGACCTGATGCAGGACAGCTGGGAACAGAACATTGGGGACAAGCCCTTGCTGCAGGAGGAGGACGAGTGGGATGGAGTGAGCCTCCTCGAGCTCCGTGAAGAAGACAGAGAGCTGGGAGGTTTGGCAGGAGGCAGGCTCCCAGTGCCTGCCCCTCGCGAGGCCTGGGTTGAGCATGGGCCATCTGAGCCGTGCCCCCAAGCGCCGCTCTGTGCCTCGCCTCCCCAGCTGGGAGCCCAGGCCCTCAGGCAGCAGCTGAGTCCCCGCAAGAAACGTCCCTCCCGCCTCGGGCGGGCGCTGCGGATGCTGCGCAGCCTATTCCGCTGCTCCTGCCTGGCGCCACGGCCCGAGGATTAGGGCTGCGGCCGGCGCCAGCCCGGGCCCCCTGGACGGCAGCTGGCTGGCAGCCTGCCCCACATCCTGGGGGAGCCACACGGGCTGCCTTTGCCTGGACATGTCCCTGCAGCCTCAGCAATCCCTGGCTGCTTTGGAGCATCCCAAGCCACTCTCCCCAAGAGCAAATATTACCCATGTGGCCAGCCTCAGACCAGTATCCACACGGGACACTTGGTGCCAGGTGGCTCAGCGGTGAAGGCCAGACACTCATCAGGGTGGGAAGAGACCTTGAAAGTCATCCAGTCCCACCGTCACCCTGGCATCACCATCATCACCCTGAAACCATGTCCCCACGTGCCACATCCAGACAAGACTTGAACACTTCCAGAGACAGTGACTCTACCACCTCCCTGAGCAACTTCTTGCAATCGATTCCTGACCACTCTGTCAGGGAAAAGTTGTTTGGAATATTTCATCTGTACCTCCCCTGGTGGAATCCAAGGCCATTTCCTCTCATCCTGAAAGGACTACGTGCTGATCCTTTGGGATTTTATCCATGAGGAATGGGCGCAGACAGGAGGTATTGCTCCCAGGACTCCACTGCATGGCTTCACCAAACAATTCTTCCAAAACACAGGGAAGTTGGCTTTAAGAAATAGTGGCAGTAGTGAAAAGCAAAACAAAACAAAACAAAACAAACAAACAAAAAAAAAAAAAACCAAACCAAAACAAAACACAAAAAACCCCTAAAACCAACACAAAACACAAAAAAATCCACAAAAAGAAAAATAATAGGAATAGGACTAATAATAATACAAAGAAGATGAAGAAAATGAAGAAATAGTGGTAGTAAATAAGAAAAAGAAGTAAACTTAAGAATAAGAACAAGAAAAAAAAGAATAATAATAAGAATGAGAATAAGAGTGAGAAGAAGAGCAAGAATAAGAATAAGAATAAGAATAGGAAAAAGGAAAAGAAAAAATAATAAGAAAAGGAATAGGAAAAAGTATAAGAATAAGAATAAAAATAAGAATTAAAAAAATAAGAATGAGAATGAGAATGAGAATGAGAATGAGAATGAGAATGAGAAGAAGAAGAAGAGGAAGAATAAGAATAAGAATAAGAATAAGAATAAGAATAAGAATAAGAATAAGAATAAGAATAAGAATAAGAATAGAAACAAGACAAAGTAAAAAGAATAAATCTAAGACTAAGTTGATGTAGAAGAAGAAAGAGGAGTAAAAGTAAATACTAAGAAGAAGGAGAAGAAGCATGGGGATCAGAAGAAGAAGAAGAAGAGGCTAAAGAAGAAGATTAAATAGTAGGAGTAACAAATTATTATTATTAGAACAGTAATATCAAGTTAAAATACACATCCACACATCCTCTAGCATCACAGAAAGGTTTAATTTGGGAAGGACCTCAAACTTTTCTATCTCTCTCCTTCACAATTCTTGTTAAATAAAATCCACATTCAATAAAATCTGTATGTTGTCATCATATGGTCTCATTTGAACCTTAATTTGGGCAGAGGCATCTCTCCCTAATCCAATCCTAACAGTTATTAAATGAGTATCACTCGGCTTCATCTCATTGTTTCACTTCAGGCAAACCTGACAAATGTATCTCTTCCAGGGAGGGGGCATCCACAAAGCCTCTGGGAAACCTATGCCAATGCCTCACCAGCCTCACAGAAGAGAATGTCTTCCTGCTATTTAATCCATATCTGTTTCAGTTAAAGGCCACTGCCCTTTCTTCTATCATCACTACATATGCCTGTGAAAAGTCTCTCTCCATCATTCTTGTAGGGGGCCCTCTTAGGTACTGGCAAGGGTTCTAAGGTTTCCCTGGGGTCTTCTCTTCCCTAGGCTGAACAACGCTAACACTCCCAACCTGTCTTCAAAGCAGAGGTTCTCCAACGCTCTTAGGAACCCTCAGTGGCTCTCCTCTGAACTCATTCTAACAGGCCCGCATCCCTTATCCTGGGGCCCCCAGACACAGAGGTAGTGGTGCGGGTGAGATTTCAAGCAATGGACTAGAGGGCCACAATTACCTCCCTTGACCTGCAGCTCTTTGCTCCTTTCCATGCAGCTCAGCCCACGGGTGGCTTTTTGGGCTGGCAGCACAGATTGTTGGCTCACGCTGAGCTTCTCCTCCATCAGCACCCCCAAGTCCTTCTCCTCAGCCCCTGCCCCACTCAGCTTCCTGTCCCCTGCAAACCCTGTGCTGAGAGGGAGCTCCATGCACTCTCTGTGTCACTGGCGAAGCCATTCAAGAGCCCCAGGGCCAAGGCCAGAGCCCTGATGGACGCTCCTCGTCCCCAGCCTCCACCTGGGCATGGAGCCACTGACCACAGCTCCCCAGCTGCCTCCATCTGGCCAATTCTTCATGCCCTGCATAGCCCACCCTCCAAAGCCAGGGCTGTGCAGTGTGGGGCTTGAGGTGTCGTGTGGCACTGTGTCCAAAGCCTCACAGGGGCTCTGGGCACATCAGGATTGTCAGAGACTGAAATGTTATGGGTAAGGACTTAAACATTGTTACAAAGGAGTTTTGCCCATTATGGCAAAACTGTATAAAGAGGCTGAGACTCCCCAAGCCCACCTCTCCTTCACCTGACTGCAGCTTTGGGCTGGGACTTAAGCTGCCTAACAGAACTTGAGATAGCATGACGGCGACATTAGTGCTCAGTTACCTCTGGTCTAGGAACAAGGAAACAAGACTAAGGGAGGAGAAGGTACCCACAAGAAAGCCAAACGCAGAAGCTGTCCTGAAAATCAGCTTGGGCTGGATTCAGCCTGGGGAGGCCATAGGCCACAGGCTCATCTGCTGAGGCCAGGTTTGCACACACTCCCTGTCTTGGTTTGAAAGACAGGTGTCTGCTAAGGAAGGCAGGAGCCTCCCTTGGAATGGCAGATGCAACCCCCCCTTCCCTCCGAGTTATTATAATTTTGAAATCAAGGGGCTTTTAGGCAAAGATGTGGGAAAATAGGAAGAACAGTTCTTTACTATGATAGATCTCTATGTGTATAATCAGTCAAGCAAACAGCAACAATTCTGGCAGTAGCAGCAAACAATCCCAAGCCCAGTGCCAGCCCTCTGGGCTGTCGGGCCCTTTCCCCTGGGGTGCAGTTCCGCTCGCAGCCGGCAGGGGCGCTGGCGGCTCCCGGTGAGCAGGGCAGGTGCGATGGTTCCCCCGCGGCTGCAGGGGGCGCTCCGGAGCGAGCTCGGGGAGCACGCGGCCCTGGTGGCCTGGGATGCCGGGAAGGGATGGGACAAAGGCTTCGCAAAGCCCTGGGCAGCCGATCCCGGTGTCCGGCCGGACCCTGGGCAACAGCAGGCTGGAGCGGCAGGCTGGAGCGGCAGGGACGAGCACAAATCCTGGGTGGCAGGCGAGATGTATCCAAAGCGCGGAGCTGCGGTGGGAGCCCCCCGGAGGTCTGGGCAGGCAGGATGAGCAGGGCTACAAGGTAGCGAAGGCTCAAAGCAATGGTGGGGGCAGGGAAGGCGGGCTTTGGATCCCGGGGTTTCTCTGGCAGAAGGAAAAGCAGCCAAAGAAAGCAGCCTCCCTCTCTGTCCAAACGCCGGGCACCGACTGTCCACACACCCAGGCAAAACAAAAGAGTAGCCAGATGCACCCCACCCCCATCGCCAGCTCTTTTGTTTGATGAAATATGCAGCCATTTGTCCCCCTAGCAACACATATGGGGAAAATTCCTGGAACAGAAAAAAAACCCAGCAGAGCTCCTAAAACCCCAACACTCCCCCACAACCAAGAAGGGAGGAGGAGAGTTTTGGGGCTGTGGCGTGACCTCTGGTCAGAGGCACTGAACACCCATCCTCCCTCACACAAACTGGCTCAGCTGTAAAACCCCCCACCCTGGGAAGGCCACATCCATGAGAAATTCACATGACGGGCAGCTGAGCAGGTGTCATAATCCATCAAAGACCCCCAAAGCGCTCCCCAGACTCATTGCTGAGGCCTTGCAGCAGAGCATCACACGCGATGCAAAGGGATACAACAGATCCAGAGTCTGTTGCAAGAGACTGTGTCAAACTTGCCCCCCACCAGGGCAGGTACCTGGGCGTTCCCACCTGGCCCAAACGTACGTCAATCCCCCAAACTCCATGTTTCCAGGGAACCCTTACTGCCAAGAAGCCCTGATGGAGAGCATCAGCAGAATGCCATTGGCATCCTCAGAGTGGTGATGTTTTTAAATCTGTCTCTGTCACTCTCTTTGTCTGCCCCCACCTCTTTTCTATTTCTTTCTCTTTCTCTTTCTCTTTCTCTCTCTTTCTCTCTCTCTCTCTCTCTCACTTACTGTTCAATAAAACCCATACTACTGACTTTGGCATATGGCCTCATTTGCACCTTAATTCAGGCCAAAGCATTTCTGACAAGTTTAATGACGGGATCATAACAAGGGTCTAGAAGCCCGCAAGCCTGGGGGCTGCTCCATGCCACTTCCAGTGGCTTCAGCTGTCAAAGGGGTGCCAGGTGTGGCCCTTTGTGACACAGGCGCCTTGTGTCAGGGCCCTGGATGATGTGGGACATTGTGGTGCCCAGAGGCCCTTGTGACACGGTAGAGCCCCGCCCTGCCCTGCCAGGGGGTATCCAAGGGGCACAGAGCCCTGGGGAGCCCAGTCCCGCCAGAGCCGCTCTCGCAGGAGGAAGCAGCTCCCGGGATTCCTGTGCGTCAGACAACGTCAGACGTGAAGGAGGACCACGTGAACCCCAACTCACAGCCCCCCAGCCCCTTGCCCGGCTGGCTGCCAGACCAGGCCCTCAGTGGGCAGTGGCTGGGGGCAGGCAGCAGCTCAGGCCTGCCCCTGTCGGACACTGAGGAGGAGGGGGCCTTTGTCAACATGGACGAAGAGTGGGAATACGACTCGGATCAAGAGCTTTCCCAGTGGGGAGGCCTTAGTGGCCAAGAACTTTGCCTCTGGGAAGAAGTGACAATCCAAGAGTTTTACCGAGGGCAAGAAGTGACGATCCAGGAAGTTTCCCCATGGGGAGTTGTGACACATCAAGAGTTGCATCAGAGGGAGGTAGGTATGAAAGTCCAGTGGGGGGATGGCACACAGCAAGAGCTGTACTACTGGGAGGAAAGTGTGACCATCCAGGAGCTGTACCCATGGGAGGAAGAGGATGAGATATGCCAAGAATGGTCCCAGTGGGAAGAAGACCTGACATGCCAAGAGCTGTCCCAGTGGGAAGGGGAGGGACACCAGGAACTGTCTCCTTTGGAAGAAGATGTGCAAGGCCACCTGCACATGTACCAATGGGAAGGAGACAAGAGACAGCCAGAGTTGCCCCAGGTGGGAGACAACAGGGACAAGGAGCTATCACAAGGAAAAGACTACAATGTCCAGGAGCTAGCCCGGTGGGAAAAAGACAGGAGTGACCAAAAGCTGCCCCAATGGGAAGGAAGTGTCAGCAGCCAGGGGCTGCCCCAATGGGCAGAAGGTGTCAGTGACAAGATGTAGGACAAACCCTTGTACCCAGAGAAGGATGAGGATACCCAGGAGGGGCCCGCCTCTCCCAGCAGCGTGGGCACCCAGGTGGCAGGAGAGGCAGCCCATGAGCTGCCCAGCGCCTCTCCTGCCCCAGGGAGTCCCACAGAGGACGAGCTGGCAGCCGCTGCTGCTCCAGCTGGAGCTGCTGAGGAGGAGGAGGAGCCTCCCGAGCCTCTGCCTGCCGAGGTGGAAAAGGCACCAGCTTCTCCTGGCCTCACGGAGGAGGTGCCATCGGCAGCGCCAGAGAGCCCAGTCCCTGCTCCACGCAGCCCCCCAGGCTACAGCCAGGCTCTGCTGGACTTGGCGTGGCACATCAGCCATGAGGTGGTGCGAGAGGCTGTGCTTGAGGCCCAGGCATCTGGCCAGCAGCCAGAGGAACAGAGGGACCTGGAGCAAAGCACAGCTGCAGAACTAGAAGCAGCAGCTCCAGAAGAAAAGCAAGAGAGCCCCATCTCTGGCCTGTACAGCCCCTGCTGCACCCCCAGCGCCTCGCCCAGCCCACTGGGAGCCCAAGCCCTCAGTGAGCAGCAGGAGGAGGCAGACAGGGGCTCAGTCCTGGCAGAGAAAGAGACTGAGGAGAGGGACTCAGCTGGGGAGCTCGAGCTTTCTCAGTGCAAAGATGAGGAAAACACAAAGCTGTCCCAAGGAGAAACCAACAGACACCAGGAAGGGTCCCAAGGAGAAGCCTGCATTGAGCAGGAGCTGTCCCTGGAAGAAGCCAGGGACGACCAGGAAGGGTCCCAAGGGGAAGCCTGCATTGAGCAGGAACTATCCCTCGAAAAAGACAGCAATGACCAGGATGTGTTCCAAGGGGAAGCCTGCATTGAGCAGGAGCTGTCCCAAGAAGACAGCAATAACCAGGATGTATTGCAAGGGGAAGCCTGCATTGGGCAGGAGCTGTCCCTTGAAAAAGACAGCAATAACCAGGATGTATTGCAAGGGGAAGCCTGCACTGAGCAGGAGCTATCCCTAGAAAAAGACAGCAATGATCAGGATGGGTCCCAAGAGGAAGCCTGCATTGAGCAGGAGCTCTCCCCAGAAGAAGCCGGTAGCTACCACGAGCTCTCCGATTGGGATGAATCCATTGCGGAAGAGCTCTCCCTAGGAGAAGCCAGCAGCTACCTAGAAGTTTCTGACTGGGAAGAAGGCACGGAGAAAGGCCTTTCTCAAGGACAAGTCGGTAGCTCCCAAAATCTCTCTGACTGGGAGGAAGACAGCGAGCATGAGCTGTCCCATGGAGATGTCAGTAGCTACCAAGAAGTGTCTGACTGGGAAGAGTCCATTGGCCAGGAGGTTTCTGAAGAGGAAGACTCCGTTGGTCAGGAGGTTTCCAAAGGGAATGGCAAGAGGCCTTCAGCTCAGTCCAGCTGGGAAAATGACAGTGACCGAGACCTGATGCAGGACAGCTGGGAACAGAACATTGGGGACAAGCCCTTGCTGCAGGAGGAGGACGAGTGGGATGGAGTGAGCCTCCTCGAGCTCCGTGAAGAAGACAGAGAGCTGGGAGGTTTGGCAGGAGGCAGGCTCCCAGTGCCTGCCCCTCGCGAGGCCTGGGTTGAGCATGGGCCATCTGAGCCGTGCCCCCAAGCGCCGCTCTGTGCCTCGCCTCCCCAGCTGGGAGCCCAGGCCCTCAGGCAGCAGCTGAGTCCCCGCAAGAAACGTCCCTCCCGCCTCGGGCGGGCGCTGCGGATGCTGCGCGGCCTATTCCGCTGCTCCTGCCTGGCGCCACGGCCCGAGGATTAGGGCTGCGGCCGGCGCCAGCCCGGGCCCCCTGGACGGCAGCTGGCTGGCAGCCTGCCCCACATCCTGGGGGAGCCACACGGGCTGCCTTTGCCTGGACATGTCCCTGCAGCCTCAGCAATCCCTGGCTGCTTTGGAGCATCCCAAGCCACTCTCCCCAAGAGCAAATATTACCCATGTGGCCAGCCTCAGACCAGTATCCACACGGGACACTTGGTGCCAGGTGGCTCAGCGGTGAAGGCCAGACACTCATCAGGGTGGGAAGAGACCTTGAAAGTCATCCAGTCCCACCGTCACCCTGGCATCACCATCATCACCCTGAAACCATGTCCCCACGTGCCACATCCAGACAAGACTTGAACACTTCCAGAGACAGTGACTCTACCACCTCCCTGAGCAACTTCTTGCAATCGATTCCTGACCACTCTGTCAGGGAAAAGTTGTTTGGAATATTTAATCTGTACCTCCCCTGGTGGAATCCAAGGCCATTTCCTCTCATCCTGAAAGGACTACGTGCTGATCCTTTGGGATTTTATCCATGAGGAATGGGCGCAGACAGGAGGTATTGCTCCCAGGACTCCACTGCATGGCTTCACCAAACAATTCTTCCAAAACACAGGGAAGTTGGCTTTAAGAAATAGTGGCAGTAGTGAAAAGCAAAACAAAACAAAACAAAACAAACAAACAAAAAAAAAAAAAACCAAACCAAAACAAAACACAAAAAACCCCTAAAACCAACACAAAACACAAAAAAATCCACAAAAAGAAAAATAATAGGAATAGGACTAATAATAATACAAAGAAGATGAAGAAAATGAAGAAATAGTGGTAGTAAATAAGAAAAAGAAGTAAACTTAAGAATAAGAACAAGAAAAAAAAGAATAATAATAAGAATGAGAATAAGAGTGAGAAGAAGAGCAAGAATAAGAATAAGAATAAGAATAGGAAAAAGGAAAAGAAAAAATAATAAGAAAAGGAATAGGAAAAAGTATAAGAATAAGAATAAAAATAAGAACTAAAAAAATAAGAATGAGAATGAGAATGAGAATGAGAATGAGAATGAGAAGAAGAAGAAGAGGAAGAATAAGAATAAGAATAAGAATAAGAATAAGAATAAGAATAAGAATAAGAATAAGAATAGAAACAAGACAAAGTAAAAAGAATAAATCTAAGACTAAGTTGATGTAGAAGAAGAAAGAGGAGTAAAAGTAAATACTAAGAAGAAGGAGAAGAAGCATGGGGATCAGAAGAAGAAGAAGAAGAGGCTAAAGAAGAAGATTAAATAGTAGGAGTAACAAATTATTATTATTAGAACAATAATATCAAGTTAAAATACACATCCACACATCCTCTAGCATCACAGAAAGGTTTAATTTGGGAAGGACCTCAAACCTTTCTATCTCTCTCCTTCACAATTCTTGTTAAATAAAATCCACATTCAATAAAATCTGTATGTTGTCATCATATGGTCTCATTTGAACCTTAATTTGGGCAGAGGCATCTCTCCCTAATCCAATCCTAACAGTTATTAAATGAGTATCACTCGGCTTCATCTCATTGTTTCACTTCAGGCAAACCTGACAAATGTATCTCTTCCAGGGAGGGGGCATCCACAAAGCCTCTGGGAAACCTATGCCAATGCCTCACCAGCCTCACAGAAGAGAATGTCTTCCTGCTATTTAATCCATATCTGTTTCAGTTAAAGGCCACTGCCCTTTCTTCTATCATCACTACATATGCCTGTGAAAAGTCTCTCTCCATCATTCTTGTAGGGGGCCCTCTTAGGTACTGGCAAGGGTTCTAAGGTTTCCCTGGGGTCTTCTCTTCCCTAGGCTGAACAACGCTAACACTCCCAACCTGTCTTCAAAGCAGAGGTTCTCCAACGCTCTTAGGAACCCTCAGTCGCTCTCCTCTGAACTCATTCTAACAGGCCCGCATCCCTTATCCTGGGGCCCCCAGACACAGAGGTAGTGGTGCGGCTGAGATTTCAAACAATGGACTAGAGGGCCACAATTACCTCCCTTGACCTGCAGCTCTTTGCTCCTTTCCATGCAGCTCAGCCCACGGGTGGCTTTTTGGGCTGGCAGCACAGATTGTTGGCTCACGCTGAGCTTCTCCTCCATCAGCACCCCCCAAGTCCTTCTCCTCAGCCCCTGCCCCACTCAGCTTCCTGTCCCCTGCAAACCCTGTGCTGAGAGGGAGCTCCATGCACTCTCTGTGTCACTGGCGAAGCCATTCAAGAGCCCCAGGGCCAAGGCCAGAGCCCTGATGGACGCTCCTCGTCCCCAGCCTCCACCTGGGCATGGAGCCACTGACCACAGCTCCCCAGCTGCCTCCATCTGGCCAAGTCTTCATGCCCTGCATAGCCCACCCTCCAAAGGCAGGGCTGTGCAGTGTGGGGCTTGAGGTGTCGTGTGGCACTGTGTCCAAAGCCTCACAGGGGCTCTGGGCACATCAGGATTGTCAGAGACTGAAATGTTATGGGTAAGGACTTAAACATTGTTACAAAGGAGTTTTGCCCATTATGGCAAAACTGTATAAAGAGGCTGAGACTGCCCAAGCCCACCTCTCCTTCACCTGACTGCAGCTTTGGGCTGGGACTTAAGCTGCCTAACAGAACTTGAGATAGCATGACGGCGACATTAGTGCTCAGTTACCTCTGGTCTAGGAACAAGGAAACAAGACTAAGGGAGGAGAAGGTACCCACAAGAAAGCCAAACGCAGAAGCTGTCCTGAAAATCAGCTTGGGCTGGATTCAGCCTGGGGAGGCCATAGGCCACAGGCTCATCTGCTGAGGCCAGGTTTGCACACACTCCCTGTCTTGGTTTGAAAGACAGGTGTCTGCTAAGGAAGGCAGGAGCCTCCCTTGGAATGGCAGATGCAACCCCCCCTTCCCTCCGAGTTATTATAATTTTGAAATCAAGGGGCTTTTAGGCAAAGATGTGGGAAAATAGGAAGAACAGTTCTTTACTATGATAGATCTCTATGTGTATAATCAGTCAAGCAAACAGCAACAATTCTGGCAGTAGCAGCAAACAATCCCAAGCCCAGTGCCAGCCCTCTGGGCTGTCGGGCCCTTTCCCCTGGGGTGCAGTTCCGCTCGCAGCCGGCAGGGGCGCTGGCGGCTCCCGGTGAGCAGGGCAGGTGCGATGGTTCCCCCGCGGCTGCAGGGGGCGCTCCGGAGCGAGCTCGGGGAGCACGCGGCCCTGGTGGCCTGGGATGCCGGGAAGGGATGGGACAAAGGCTTGGCAAAGCCCTGGGCAGCCGATCCCGGTGTCCGGCCGGACCCTGGGCAACAGCAGGCTGGAGCGGCAGGCTGGAGCGGCAGGGACGAGCACAAATCCTGGGTGGCAGGCGAGATGTATCCAAAGCGCGGAGCTGCGGTGGGAGCCCCCCGGAGGTCTGGGCAGGCAGGATGAGCAGGGCTACAAGGTAGCGAAGGCTCAAAGCAATGGTGGGGGCAGGGAAGGCGGGCTTTGGATCCCGGGGTTTCTCTGGCAGAAGGAAAAGCAGCCAAAGAAAGCAGCCTCCCTCTCTGTCCAAACGCCGGGCACCGACTGTCCACACACCCAGGCAAAACAAAAGAGTAGCCAGATGCACCCCACCCCCATCGCCAGCTCTTTTGTTTGATGAAATATGCAGCCATTTGTCCCCCTAGCAACACATATGGGGAAAATTCCTGGAACAGAAAAAAAACCCAGCAGAGCTCCTAAAACCCCAACACTCCCCCACAACCAAGAAGGGAGGAGGAGAGTTTTGGGGCTGTGGCGTGACCTCTGGTCAGAGGCACTGAACACCCATCCTCCCTCACACAAACTGGCTCAGCTGTAAAACCCCCCACCCTGGGAAGGCCACATCCATGAGAAATTCACATGACGGGCAGCTGAGCAGGTGTCATAATCCATCAAAGACCCCCAAAGCGCTCCCCAGACTCATTGCTGAGGCCTTGCAGCAGAGCATCACACGCGATGCAAAGGGATACAACAGATCCAGAGTCTGTTGCAAGAGACTGTGTCAAACTTGCCCCCCACCAGGGCAGGTACCTGGGCGTTCCCACCTGGCCCAAACGTACGTCAATCCCCCAAACTCCATGTTTCCAGGGAACCCTTACCGCCAAGAAGCCCTGATGGAGAGCATCAACAGAATGCCATTGGCATCCTCAGAGTGGTGATGTTTTTAAATCTGTCTCTGTCACTCTCTTTGTCTGCCCCCACCTCTTTTCTATTTCTTTCTCTTTCTCTTTCTCTTTCTCTCTCTTTCTCTCTCTCTCTCTCTCTCACTTACTGTTCAATAAAACCCATACTACTGACTTTGGCATATGGCCTCATTTGCACCTTAATTCAGGCCAAAGCATTTCTGACAAGTTTAATGACGGGATCATAACAAGGGTCTAGAAGCCCGCAAGCCTGGGGGCTGCTCCATGCCACTTCCAGTGGCTTCAGCTGTCAAAGGGGTGCCAGGTGTGGCCCTTTGTGACACAGGCGCCTTGTGTCAGGGCCCTGGATGATGTGGGACATTGTGGTGCCCAGAGGCCCTTGTGACACGGTAGAGCCCCGCCCTGCCCTGCCAGGGGGTATCCAAGGGGCACAGAGCCCTGGGGAGCCCAGTCCCGCCAGAGCCGCTCTCGCAGGAGGAAGCAGCTCCCGGGATTCCTGTGCGTCAGACAACGTCAGACGTGAAGGAGGACCACGTGAACCCCAACTCACAGCCCCCCAGCCCCTTGCCCGGCTGGCTGCCAGACCAGGCCCTCAGTGGGCAGTGGCTGGGGGCAGGCAGCAGCTCAGGCCTGCCCCTGTCGGACACTGAGGAGGAGGGGGCCTTTGTCAACATGGACGAAGAGTGGGAATACGACTCGGATCAAGAGCTTTCCCAGTGGGGAGGCCTTAGTGGCCAAGAACTTTGCCTCTGGGAAGAAGTGACAATCCAAGAGTTTTACCGAGGGCAAGAAGTGACGATCCAGGAAGTTTCCCCATGGGGAGTTGTGACACATCAAGAGTTGCATCAGAGGGAGGTAGGTATGAAAGTCCAGTGGGGGGATGGCACACAGCAAGAGCTGTACTACTGGGAGGAAAGTGTGACCATCCAGGAGCTGTACCCATGGGAGGAAGAGGATGAGATATGCCAAGAATGGTCCCAGTGGGAAGAAGACCTGACATGCCAAGAGCTGTCCCAGTGGGAAGGGGAGGGACACCAGGAACTGTCTCCTTTGGAAGAAGATGTGCAAGGCCACCTGCACATGTACCAATGGGAAGGAGACAAGAGACAGCCAGAGTTGCCCCAGGTGGGAGACAACAGGGACAAGGAGCTATCACAAGGAAAAGACTACAATGTCCAGGAGCTAGCCCGGTGGGAAAAAGACAGGAGTGACCAAAAGCTGCCCCAATGGGAAGGAAGTGTCAGCAGCCAGGGGCTGCCCCAATGGGCAGAAGGTGTCAGTGACAAGATGTAGGACAAACCCTTGTACCCAGAGAAGGATGAGGATACCCAGGAGGGGCCCGCCTCTCCCAGCAGCGTGGGCACCCAGGTGGCAGGAGAGGCAGCCCATGAGCTGCCCAGCGCCTCTCCTGCCCCAGGGAGTCCCACAGAGGACGAGCTGGCAGCCGCTGCTGCTCCAGCTGGAGCTGCTGAGGAGGAGGAGGAGCCTCCCGAGCCTCTGCCTGCCGAGGTGGAAAAGGCACCAGCTTCTCCTGGCCTCACGGAGGAGGTGCCATCGGCAGCGCCAGAGAGCCCAGTCCCTGCTCCACGCAGCCCCCCAGGCTACAGCCAGGCTCTGCTGGACTTGGCGTGGCACATCAGCCATGAGGTGGTGCGAGAGGCTGTGCTTGAGGCCCAGGCATCTGGCCAGCAGCCAGAGGAACAGAGGGACCTGGAGCAAAGCACAGCTGCAGAACTAGAAGCAGCAGCTCCAGAAGAAAAGCAAGAGAGCCCCATCTCTGGCCTGTACAGCCCCTGCTGCACCCCCAGCGCCTCGCCCAGCCCACTGGGAGCCCAAGCCCTCAGTGAGCAGCAGGAGGAGGCAGACAGGGGCTCAGTCCTGGCAGAGAAAGAGACTGAGGAGAGGGACTCAGCTGGGGAGCTCGAGCTTTCTCAGTGCAAAGATGAGGAAAACACAAAGCTGTCCCAAGGAGAAACCAACAGACACCAGGAAGGGTCCCAAGGAGAAGCCTGCATTGAGCAGGAGCTGTCCCTGGAAGAAGCCAGGGACGACCAGGAAGGGTCCCAAGGGGAAGCCTGCATTGAGCAGGAACTATCCCTCGAAAAAGACAGCAATGACCAGGATGTGTTCCAAGGGGAAGCCTGCATTGAGCAGGAGCTGTCCCAAGAAGACAGCAATAACCAGGATGTATTGCAAGGGGAAGCCTGCATTGGGCAGGAGCTGTCCCTTGAAAAAGACAGCAATAACCAGGATGTATTGCAAGGGGAAGCCTGCACTGAGCAGGAGCTATCCCTAGAAAAAGACAGCAATGATCAGGATGGGTCCCAAGAGGAAGCCTGCATTGAGCAGGAGCTCTCCCCAGAAGAAGCCGGTAGCTACCACGAGCTCTCCGATTGGGATGAATCCATTGCGGAAGAGCTCTCCCTAGGAGAAGCCAGCAGCTACCTAGAAGTTTCTGACTGGGAAGAAGGCACGGAGAAAGGCCTTTCTCAAGGACAAGTCGGTAGCTCCCAAAATCTCTCTGACTGGGAGGAAGACAGCGAGCATGAGCTGTCCCATGGAGATGTCAGTAGCTACCAAGAAGTGTCTGACTGGGAAGAGTCCATTGGCCAGGAGGTTTCTGAAGAGGAAGACTCCGTTGGTCAGGAGGTTTCCAAAGGGAATGGCAAGAGGCCTTCAGCTCAGTCCAGCTGGGAAAATGACAGTGACCGAGACCTGATGCAGGACAGCTGGGAACAGAACATTGGGGACAAGCCCTTGCTGCAGGAGGAGGACGAGTGGGATGGAGTGAGCCTCCTCGAGCTCCGTGAAGAAGACAGAGAGCTGGGAGGTTTGGCAGGAGGCAGGCTCCCAGTGCCTGCCCCTCGCGAGGCCTGGGTTGAGCATGGGCCATCTGAGCCGTGCCCCCAAGCGCCGCTCTGTGCCTCGCCTCCCCAGCTGGGAGCCCAGGCCCTCAGGCAGCAGCTGAGTCCCCGCAAGAAACGTCCCTCCCGCCTCGGGCGGGCGCTGCGGATGCTGCGCAGCCTATTCCGCTGCTCCTGCCTGGCGCCACGGCCCGAGGATTAGGGCTGCGGCCGGCGCCAGCCCGGGCCCCCTGGACGGCAGCTGGCTGGCAGCCTGCCCCACATCCTGGGGGAGCCACACGGGCTGCCTTTGCCTGGACATGTCCCTGCAGCCTCAGCAATCCCTGGCTGCTTTGGAGCATCCCAAGCCACTCTCCCCAAGAGCAAATATTACCCATGTGGCCAGCCTCAGACCAGTATCCACACGGGACACTTGGTGCCAGGTGGCTCAGCGGTGAAGGCCAGACACTCATCAGGGTGGGAAGAGACCTTGAAAGTCATCCAGTCCCACCGTCACCCTGGCATCACCATCATCACCCTGAAACCATGTCCCCACGTGCCACATCCAGACAAGACTTGAACACTTCCAGAGACAGTGACTCTACCACCTCCCTGAGCAACTTCTTGCAATCGATTCCTGACCACTCTGTCAGGGAAAAGTTGTTTGGAATATTTCATCTGTACCTCCCCTGGTGGAATCCAAGGCCATTTCCTCTCATCCTGAAAGGACTACGTGCTGATCCTTTGGGATTTTATCCATGAGGAATGGGCGCAGACAGGAGGTATTGCTCCCAGGACTCCACTGCATGGCTTCACCAAACAATTCTTCCAAAACACAGGGAAGTTGGCTTTAAGAAATAGTGGCAGTAGTGAAAAGCAAAACAAAACAAAACAAAACAAACAAACAAAAAAAAAAAACCAAACCAAAACAAAACACAAAAAACCCCTAAAACCAACACAAAACACAAAAAAATCCACAAAAAGAAAAATAATAGGAATAGGACTAATAATAATACAAAGAAGATGAAGAAAATGAAGAAATAGTGGTAGTAAATAAGAAAAAGAAGTAAACTTAAGAATAAGAACAAGAAAAAAAAGAATAATAATAAGAATGAGAATAAGAGTGAGAAGAAGAGCAAGAATAAGAATAAGAATAAGAATAGGAAAAAGGAAAAGAAAAAATAATAAGAAAAGGAATAGGAAAAAGTATAAGAATAAGAATAAAAATAAGAACTAAAAAAATAAGAATGAGAATGAGAATGAGAATGAGAATGAGAATGAGAAGAAGAAGAAGAGGAAGAATAAGAATAAGAATAAGAATAAGAATAAGAATAAGAATAAGAATAAGAATAAGAATAGAAACAAGACAAAGTAAAAAGAATAAATCTAAGACTAAGTTGATGTAGAAGAAGAAAGAGGAGTAAAAGTAAATACTAAGAAGAAGGAGAAGAAGCATGGGGATCAGAAGAAGAAGAAGAAGAGGCTAAAGAAGAAGATTAAATAGTAGGAGTAACAAATTATTATTATTAGAACAATAATATCAAGTTAAAATACACATCCACACATCCTCTAGCATCACAGAAAGGTTTAATTTGGGAAGGACCTCAAACCTTTCTATCTCTCTCCTTCACAATTCTTGTTAAATAAAATCCACATTCAATAAAATCTGTATGTTGTCTCATTTGAACCTTAATTTGGGCAGAGGCATCTCTCCCTAATCCAATCCTAACAGTTATTAAATGAGTATCACTCGGCTTCATCTCATTGTTTCACTTCAGGCAAACCTGACAAATGTATCTCTTCCAGGGAGGGGGCATCCACAAAGCCTCTGGGAAACCTATGCCAATGCCTCACCAGCCTCACAGAAGAGAATGTCTTCCTGCTATTTAATCCATATCTGTTTCAGTTAAAGGCCACTGCCCTTTCTTCTATCATCACTACATATGCCTGTGAAAAGTCTCTCTCCATCATTCTTGTAGGGGGCCCTCTTAGGTACTGGCAAGGGTTCTAAGGTTTCCCTGGGGTCTTCTCTTCCCTAGGCTGAACAACGCTAACACTCCCAACCTGTCTTCAAAGCAGAGGTTCTCCAACGCTCTTAGGAACCCTCAGTGGCTCTCCTCTGAACTCATTCTAACAGGCCCGCATCCCTTATCCTGGGGCCCCCAGACACAGAGGTAGTGGTGCGGCTGAGATTTCAAACAATGGACTAGAGGGCCACAATTACCTCCCTTGACCTGCAGCTCTTTGCTCCTTTCCATGCAGCTCAGCCCACGGGTGGCTTTTTGGGCTGGCAGCACAGATTGTTGGCTCACGCTGAGCTTCTCCTCCATCAGCACCCCCCAAGTCCTTCTCCTCAGCCCCTGCCCCACTCAGCTTCCTGTCCCCTGCAAACCCTGTGCTGAGAGGGAGCTCCATGCACTCTCTGTGTCACTGGCGAAGCCATTCAAGAGCCCCAGGGCCAAGGCCAGAGCCCTGATGGACGCTCCTCGTCCCCAGCCTCCACCTGGGCATGGAGCCACTGACCACAGCTCCCCAGCTGCCTCCATCTGGCCAAGTCTTCATGCCCTGCATAGCCCACCCTCCAAAGGCAGGGCTGTGCAGTGTGGGGCTTGAGGTGTCGTGTGGCACTGTGTCCAAAGCCTCACAGGGGCTCTGGGCACATCAGGATTGTCAGAGACTGAAATGTTATGGGTAAGGACTTAAACATTGTTACAAAGGAGTTTTGCCCATTATGGCAAAACTGTATAAAGAGGCTGAGACTGCCCAAGCCCACCTCTCCTTCACCTGACTGCAGCTTTGGGCTGGGACTTAAGCTGCCTAACAGAACTTGAGATAGCATGACGGCGACATTAGTGCTCAGTTACCTCTGGTCTAGGAACAAGGAAACAAGACTAAGGGAGGAGAAGGTACCCACAAGAAAGCCAAACGCAGAAGCTGTCCTGAAAATCAGCTTGGGCTGGATTCAGCCTGGGGAGGCCATAGGCCACAGGCTCATCTGCTGAGGCCAGGTTTGCACACACTCCCTGTCTTGGTTTGAAAGACAGGTGTCTGCTAAGGAAGGCAGGAGCCTCCCTTGGAATGGCAGATGCAACCCCCCCTTCCCTCCGAGTTATTATAATTTTGAAATCAAGGGGCTTTTAGGCAAAGATGTGGGAAAATAGGAAGAACAGTTCTTTACTATGATAGATCTCTATGTGTATAATCAGTCAAGCAAACAGCAACAATTCTGGCAGTAGCAGCAAACAATCCCAAGCCCAGTGCCAGCCCTCTGGGCTGTCGGGCCCTTTCCCCTGGGGTGCAGTTCCGCTCGCAGCCGGCAGGGGCGCTGGCGGCTCCCGGTGAGCAGGGCAGGTGCGATGGTTCCCCCGCGGCTGCAGGGGGCGCTCCGGAGCGAGCTCGGGGAGCACGCGGCCCTGGTGGCCTGGGATGCCGGGAAGGGATGGGACAAAGGCTTGGCAAAGCCCTGGGCAGCCGATCCCGGTGTCCGGCCGGACCCTGGGCAACAGCAGGCTGGAGCGGCAGGCTGGAGCGGCAGGGACGAGCACAAATCCTGGGTGGCAGGCGAGATGTATCCAAAGCGCGGAGCTGCGGTGGGAGCCCCCCGGAGGTCTGGGCAGGCAGGATGAGCAGGGCTACAAGGTAGCGAAGGCTCAAAGCAATGGTGGGGGCAGGGAAGGCGGGCTTTGGATCCCGGGGTTTCTCTGGCAGAAGGAAAAGCAGCCAAAGAAAGCAGCCTCCCTCTCTGTCCAAACGCCGGGCACCGACTGTCCACACACCCAGGCAAAACAAAAGAGTAGCCAGATGCACCCCACCCCCATCGCCAGCTCTTTTGTTTGATGAAATATGCAGCCATTTGTCCCCCTAGCAACACATATGGGGAAAATTCCTGGAACAGAAAAAAAACCCAGCAGAGCTCCTAAAACCCCAACACTCCCCCACAACCAAGAAGGGAGGAGGAGAGTTTTGGGGCTGTGGCGTGACCTCTGGTCAGAGGCACTGAACACCCATCCTCCCTCACACAAACTGGCTCAGCTGTAAAACCCCCCACCCTGGGAAGGCCACATCCATGAGAAATTCACATGACGGGCAGCTGAGCAGGTGTCATAATCCATCAAAGACCCCCAAAGCGCTCCCCAGACTCATTGCTGAGGCCTTGCAGCAGAGCATCACACGCGATGCAAAGGGATACAACAGATCCAGAGTCTGTTGCAAGAGACTGTGTCAAACTTGCCCCCCACCAGGGCAGGTACCTGGGCGTTCCCACCTGGCCCAAACGTACGTCAATCCCCCAAACTCCATGTTTCCAGGGAACCCTTACCGCCAAGAAGCCCTGATGGAGAGCATCAACAGAATGCCATTGGCATCCTCAGAGTGGTGATGTTTTTAAATCTGTCTCTGTCACTCTCTTTGTCTGCCCCCACCTCTTTTCTATTTCTTTCTCTTTCTCTTTCTCTTTCTCTCTCTTTCTCTCTCTCTCTCTCTCTCACTTACTGTTCAATAAAACCCATACTACTGACTTTGGCATATGGCCTCATTTGCACCTTAATTCAGGCCAAAGCATTTCTGACAAGTTTAATGACGGGATCATAACAAGGGTCTAGAAGCCCGCAAGCCTGGGGGCTGCTCCATGCCACTTCCAGTGGCTTCAGCTGTCAAAGGGGTGCCAGGTGTGGCCCTTTGTGACACAGGCGCCTTGTGTCAGGGCCCTGGATGATGTGGGACATTGTGGTGCCCAGAGGCCCTTGTGACACGGTAGAGCCCCGCCCTGCCCTGCCAGGGGGTATCCAAGGGGCACAGAGCCCTGGGGAGCCCAGTCCCGCCAGAGCCGCTCTCGCAGGAGGAAGCAGCTCCCGGGATTCCTGTGCGTCAGACAACGTCAGACGTGAAGGAGGACCACGTGAACCCCAACTCACAGCCCCCCAGCCCCTTGCCCGGCTGGCTGCCAGACCAGGCCCTCAGTGGGCAGTGGCTGGGGGCAGGCAGCAGCTCAGGCCTGCCCCTGTCGGACACTGAGGAGGAGGGGGCCTTTGTCAACATGGACGAAGAGTGGGAATACGACTCGGATCAAGAGCTTTCCCAGTGGGGAGGCCTTAGTGGCCAAGAACTTTGCCTCTGGGAAGAAGTGACAATCCAAGAGTTTTACCGAGGGCAAGAAGTGACGATCCAGGAAGTTTCCCCATGGGGAGTTGTGACACATCAAGAGTTGCATCAGAGGGAGGTAGGTATGAAAGTCCAGTGGGGGGATGGCACACAGCAAGAGCTGTACTACTGGGAGGAAAGTGTGACCATCCAGGAGCTGTACCCATGGGAGGAAGAGGATGAGATATGCCAAGAATGGTCCCAGTGGGAAGAAGACCTGACATGCCAAGAGCTGTCCCAGTGGGAAGGGGAGGGACACCAGGAACTGTCTCCTTTGGAAGAAGATGTGCAAGGCCACCTGCACATGTACCAATGGGAAGGAGACAAGAGACAGCCAGAGTTGCCCCAGGTGGGAGACAACAGGGACAAGGAGCTATCACAAGGAAAAGACTACAATGTCCAGGAGCTAGGCCGGTGGGAAAAAGACAGGAGTGACCAAAAGCTGCCCCAATGGGAAGGAAGTGTCAGCAGCCAGGGGCTGCCCCAATGGGCAGAAGGTGTCAGTGACAAGATGTGGGACAAACCCTTGTACCCAGAGAAGGATGAGGATACCCAGGAGGGGCCCGCCTCTCCCAGCAGCGTGGGCACCCAGGTGGCAGGAGAGGCAGCCCATGAGCTGCCCAGCGCCTCTCCTGCCCCAGGGAGTCCCACAGAGGACGAGCTGGCAGCCGCTGCTGCTCCAGCTGGAGCTGCTGAGGAGGAGGAGGAGCCTCCCGAGCCTCTGCCTGCCGAGGTGGAAAAGGCACCAGCTTCTCCTGGCCTCACGGAGGAGGTGCCATCGGCAGCGCCAGAGAGCCCAGTCCCTGCTCCACGCAGCCCCCCAGGCTACAGCCAGGCTCTGCTGGACTTGGCGTGGCACATCAGCCATGAGGTGGTGCGAGAGGCTGTGCTTGAGGCCCAGGCATCTGGCCAGCAGCCAGAGGAACAGAGGGACCTGGAGCAAAGCACAGCTGCAGAACTAGAAGCAGCAGCTCCAGAAGAAAAGCAAGAGAGCCCCATCTCTGGCCTGTACAGCCCCTGCTGCACCCCCAGCGCCTCGCCCAGCCCACTGGGAGCCCAAGCCCTCAGTGAGCAGCAGGAGGAGGCAGACAGGGGCTCAGTCCTGGCAGAGAAAGAGACTGAGGAGAGGGACTCAGCTGGGGAGCTCGAGCTTTCTCAGTGCAAAGATGAGGAAAACACAAAGCTGTCCCAAGGAGAAACCAACAGACACCAGGAAGGGTCCCAAGGAGAAGCCTGCATTGAGCAGGAGCTGTCCCTGGAAGAAGCCAGGGACGACCAGGAAGGGTCCCAAGGGGAAGCCTGCATTGAGCAGGAACTATCCCTCGAAAAAGACAGCAATGACCAGGATGTGTTCCAAGGGGAAGCCTGCATTGAGCAGGAGCTGTCCCAAGAAGACAGCAATAACCAGGATGTATTGCAAGGGGAAGCCTGCATTGGGCAGGAGCTGTCCCTTGAAAAAGACAGCAATAACCAGGATGTATTGCAAGGGGAAGCCTGCACTGAGCAGGAGCTATCCCTAGAAAAAGACAGCAATGATCAGGATGGGTCCCAAGAGGAAGCCTGCATTGAGCAGGAGCTCTCCCCAGAAGAAGCCGGTAGCTACCACGAGCTCTCCGATTGGGATGAATCCATTGCGGAAGAGCTCTCCCTAGGAGAAGCCAGCAGCTACCTAGAAGTTTCTGACTGGGAAGAAGGCACGGAGAAAGGCCTTTCTCAAGGACAAGTCGGTAGCTCCCAAAATCTCTCTGACTGGGAGGAAGACAGCGAGCATGAGCTGTCCCATGGAGATGTCAGTAGCTACCAAGAAGTGTCTGACTGGGAAGAGTCCATTGGCCAGGAGGTTTCTGAAGAGGAAGACTCCGTTGGTCAGGAGGTTTCCAAAGGGAATGGCAAGAGGCCTTCAGCTCAGTCCAGCTGGGAAAATGACAGTGACCGAGACCTGATGCAGGACAGCTGGGAACAGAACATTGGGGACAAGCCCTTGCTGCAGGAGGAGGACGAGTGGGATGGAGTGAGCCTCCTCGAGCTCCGTGAAGAAGACAGAGAGCTGGGAGGTTTGGCAGGAGGCAGGCTCCCAGTGCCTGCCCCTCGCGAGGCCTGGGTTGAGCATGGGCCATCTGAGCCGTGCCCCCAAGCGCCGCTCTGTGCCTCGCCTCCCCAGCTGGGAGCCCAGGCCCTCAGGCAGCAGCTGAGTCCCCGCAAGAAACGTCCCTCCCGCCTCGGGCGGGCGCTGCGGATGCTGCGCAGCCTATTCCGCTGCTCCTGCCTGGCGCCACGGCCCGAGGATTAGGGCTGCGGCCGGCGCCAGCCCGGGCCCCCTGGACGGCAGCTGGCTGGCAGCCTGCCCCACATCCTGGGGGAGCCACACGGGCTGCCTTTGCCTGGACATGTCCCTGCAGCCTCAGCAATCCCTGGCTGCTTTGGAGCATCCCAAGCCACTCTCCCCAAGAGCAAATATTACCCATGTGGCCAGCCTCAGACCAGTATCCACACGGGACACTTGGTGCCAGGTGGCTCAGCGGTGAAGGCCAGACGCTCATCAGGGTGGGAAGAGACCTTGAAAGTCATCCAGTCCCACCGTCACCCTGGCATCACCATCATCACCCTGAAACCATGTCCCCACGTGCCACATCCAGACAAGACTTGAACACTTCCAGAGACAGTGACTCTACCACCTCCCTGAGCAACTTCTTGCAATCGATTCCTGACCACTCTGTCAGGGAAAAGTTGTTTGGAATATTTCATCTGTACCTCCCCTGGTGGAATCCAAGGCCATTTCCTCTCATCCTGAAAGGACTACGTGCTGATCCTTTGGGATTTTATCCATGAGGAATGGGCGCAGACAGGAGGTATTGCTCCCAGGACTCCACTGCATGGCTTCACCAAACAATTCTTCCAAAACACAGGGAAGTTGGCTTTAAGAAATAGTGGCAGTAGTGAAAAGCAAAACAAAACAAAACAAAACAAACAAACAAAAAAAAAAAACCAAACCAAAACAAAACACAAAAAACCCCTAAAACCAACACAAAACACAAAAAAATCCACAAAAAGAAAAATAATAGGAATAGGACTAATAATAATACAAAGAAGATGAAGAAAATGAAGAAATAGTGGTAGTAAATAAGAAAAAGAAGTAAACTTAAGAATAAGAACAAGAAAAAAAAGAATAATAATAAGAATGAGAATAAGAGTGAGAAGAAGAGCAAGAATAAGAATAAGAATAAGAATAGGAAAAAGGAAAAGAAAAAATAATAAGAAAAGGAATAGGAAAAAGTATAAGAATAAGAATAAAAATAAGAACTAAAAAAATAAGAATGAGAATGAGAATGAGAATGAGAATGAGAATGAGAATGAGAATGAGAAGAAGAAGAAGAGGAAGAATAAGAATAAGAATAAGAATAAGAATAAGAATAAGAATAAGAATAAGAATAAGAATAAGAATAAGAATAGAAACAAGACAAAGTAAAAAGAATAAATCTAAGACTAAGTTGATGTAGAAGAAGAAAGAGGAGTAAAAGTAAATACTAAGAAGAAGGAGAAGAAGCATGGGGATCAGAAGAAGAAGAAGAAGAGGCTAAAGAAGAAGATTAAATAGTAGGAGTAACAAATTATTATTATTAGAACAATAATATCAAGTTAAAATACACATCCACACATCCTCTAGCATCACAGAAAGGTTTAATTTGGGAAGGACCTCAAACCTTTCTATCTCTCTCCTTCACAATTCTTGTTAAATAAAATCCACATTCAATAAAATCTGTATGTTGTCATCATATGGTCTCATTTGAACCTTAATTTGGGCAGAGGCATCTCTCCCTAATCCAATCCTAACAGTTATTAAATGAGTATCACTCGGCTTCATCTCATTGTTTCACTTCAGGCAAACCTGACAAATGTATCTCTTCCAGGGAGGGGGCATCCACAAAGCCTCTGGGAAACCTATGCCAATGCCTCACCAGCCTCACAGAAGAGAATGTCTTCCTGCTATTTAATCCATATCTGTTTCAGTTAAAGGCCACTGCCCTTTCTTCTATCATCACTACATATGCCTGTGAAAAGTCTCTCTCCATCATTCTTGTAGGGGGCCCTCTTAGGTACTGGCAAGGGTTCTAAGGTTTCCCTGGGGTCTTCTCTTCCCTAGGCTGAACAACGCTAACACTCCCAACCTGTCTTCAAAGCAGAGGTTCTCCAACGCTCTTAGGAACCCTCAGTCGCTCTCCTCTGAACTCATTCTAACAGGCCCGCATCCCTTATCCTGGGGCCCCCAGACACAGAGGTAGTGGTGCGGCTGAGATTTCAAACAATGGACTAGAGGGCCACAATTACCTCCCTTGACCTGCAGCTCTTTGCTCCTTTCCATGCAGCTCAGCCCACGGGTGGCTTTTTGGGCTGGCAGCACAGATTGTTGGCTCACGCTGAGCTTCTCCTCCATCAGCACCCCCCAAGTCCTTCTCCTCAGCCCCTGCCCCACTCAGCTTCCTGTCCCCTGCAAACCCTGTGCTGAGAGGGAGCTCCATGCACTCTCTGTGTCACTGGCGAAGCCATTCAAGAGCCCCAGGGCCAAGGCCAGAGCCCTGATGGACGCTCCTCGTCCCCAGCCTCCACCTGGGCATGGAGCCACTGACCACAGCTCCCCAGCTGCCTCCATCTGGCCAAGTCTTCATGCCCTGCATAGCCCACCCTCCAAAGGCAGGGCTGTGCAGTGTGGGGCTTGAGGTGTCGTGTGGCACTGTGTCCAAAGCCTCACAGGGGCTCTGGGCACATCAGGATTGTCAGAGACTGAAATGTTATGGGTAAGGACTTAAACATTGTTACAAAGGAGTTTTGCCCATTATGGCAAAACTGTATAAAGAGGCTGAGACTGCCCAAGCCCACCTCTCCTTCACCTGACTGCAGCTTTGGGCTGGGACTTAAGCTGCCTAACAGAACTTGAGATAGCATGACGGCGACATTAGTGCTCAGTTACCTCTGGTCTAGGAACAAGGAAACAAGACTAAGGGAGGAGAAGGTACCCACAAGAAAGCCAAACGCAGAAGCTGTCCTGAAAATCAGCTTGGGCTGGATTCAGCCTGGGGAGGCCATAGGCCACAGGCTCATCTGCTGAGGCCAGGTTTGCACACACTCCCTGTCTTGGTTTGAAAGACAGGTGTCTGCTAAGGAAGGCAGGAGCCTCCCTTGGAATGGCAGATGCAACCCCCCCTTCCCTCCGAGTTATTATAATTTTGAAATCAAGGGGCTTTTAGGCAAAGATGTGGGAAAATAGGAAGAACAGTTCTTTACTATGATAGATCTCTATGTGTATAACCAGTCAAGCAAACAGCAACAATTCTGGCAGTAGCAGCAAACAATCCCAAGCCCAGTGCCAGCCCTCTGGGCTGTCGGGCCCTTTCCCCTGGGGTGCAGTTCCGCTCGCAGCCGGCAGGGGCGCTGGCGGCTCCCGGTGAGCAGGGCAGGTGCGATGGTTCCCCCGCGGCTGCAGGGGGCGCTCCGGAGCGAGCTCGGGGAGCACGCGGCCCTGGTGGCCTGGGATGCCGGGAAGGGATGGGACAAAGGCTTGGCAAAGCCCTGGGCAGCCGATCCCGGTGTCCGGCCGGACCCTGGGCAACAGCAGGCTGGAGCGGCAGGCTGGAGCGGCAGGGACGAGCACAAATCCTGGGTGGCAGGCGAGATGTATCCAAAGCGCGGAGCTGCGGTGGGAGCCCCCCGGAGGTCTGGGCAGGCAGGATGAGCAGGGCTACAAGGTAGCGAAGGCTCAAAGCAATGGTGGGGGCAGGGAAGGCGGGCTTTGGATCCCGGGGTTTCTCTGGCAGAAGGAAAAGCAGCCAAAGAAAGCAGCCTCCCTCTCTGTCCAAACGCCGGGCACCGACTGTCCACACACCCAGGCAAAACAAAAGAGTAGCCAGATGCACCCCACCCCCATCGCCAGCTCTTTTGTTTGATGAAATATGCAGCCATTTGTCCCCCTAGCAACACATATGGGGAAAATTCCTGGAACAGAAAAAAAACCCAGCAGAGCTCCTAAAACCCCAACACTCCCCCACAACCAAGAAGGGAGGAGGAGAGTTTTGGGGCTGTGGCGTGACCTCTGGTCAGAGGCACTGAACACCCATCCTCCCTCACACAAACTGGCTCAGCTGTAAAACCCCCCACCCTGGGAAGGCCACATCCATGAGAAATTCACATGACGGGCAGCTGAGCAGGTGTCATAATCCATCAAAGACCCCCAAAGCGCTCCCCAGACTCATTGCTGAGGCCTTGCAGCAGAGCATCACACGCCATGCAAAGGGATACAACAGATCCAGAGTCTGTTGCAAGAGACTGTGTCAAACTTGCCCCCCACCAGGGCAGGTACCTGGGCGTTCCCACCTGGCCCAAAGGTACGTCAATCCCCCAAACTCCATGTTTCCAGGGAACCCTTACCGCCAAGAAGCCCTGATGGAGAGCATCAACAGAATGCCATTGGCATCCTCAGAGTGGTGATGTTTTTAAATCTGTCTCTGTCACTCTCTTTGTCTGCCCCCACCTCTTTTCTATTTCTTTCTCTTTCTCTTTCTCTTTCTCTCTCTTTCTCTCTCTCTCTCTCTCTCACTTACTGTTCAATAAAACCCATACTACTGACTTTGGCATATGGCCTCATTTGCACCTTAATTCAGGCCAAAGCATTTCTGACAAGTTTAATGACGGGATCATAACAAGGGTCTAGAAGCCCGCAAGCCTGGGGGCTGCTCCATGCCACTTCCAGTGGCTTCAGCTGTCAAAGGGGTGCCAGGTGTGGCCCTTTGTGACACAGGCGCCTTGTGTCAGGGCCCTGGATGATGTGGGACATTGTGGTGCCCAGAGGCCCTTGTGACACGGTAGAGCCCCGCCCTGCCCTGCCAGGGGGTATCCAAGGGGCGCAGAGCCCTGGGGAGCCCAGTCCCGCCAGAGCCGCTCTCGCAGGAGGAAGCAGCTCCCGGGATTCCTGTGCGTCAGACAACGTCAGACGTGAAGGAGGACCACGTGAACCCCAACTCACAGCCCCCCAGCCCCTTGCCCGGCTGGCTGCCAGACCAGGCCCTCAGTGGGCAGTGGCTGGGGGCAGGCAGCAGCTCAGGCCTGCCCCTGTCGGACACTGAGGAGGAGGGGGCCTTTGTCAACATGGACGAAGAGTGGGAATACGACTCGGATCAAGAGCTTTCCCAGTGGGGAGGCCTTAGTGGCCAAGAACTTTGCCTCTGGGAAGAAGTGACAATCCAAGAGTTTTACCGAGGGCAAGAAGTGATGATCCAGGAAGTTTCCCCATGGGGAGTTGTGACACATCAAGAGTTGCATCAGAGGGAGGTAGGTATGAAAGTCCAGTGGGGGGATGGCACACAGCAAGAGCTGTACTACTGGGAGGAAAGTGTGACCATCCAGGAGCTGTACCCATGGGAGGAAGAGGATGAGATATGCCAAGAATGGTCCCAGTGGGAAGAAGACCTGACATGCCAAGAGCTGTCCCAGTGGGAAGGGGAGGGACACCAGGAACTGTCTCCTTTGGAAGAAGATGTGCAAGGCCACCTGCACATGTACCAATGGGAAGGAGACAAGAGACAGCCAGAGTTGCCCCAAGTGGGAGACAACAGGGACAAGGAGCTATCACAAGGAAAAGACTACAATGTCCAGGAGCTAGCCCGGTGGGAAAAAGACAGGAGTGACCAAAAGCTGCCCCAATGGGAAGGAAGTGTCAGCAGCCAGGGGCTGCCCCAATGGGCAGAAGGTGTCAGTGACAAGATGTGGGACAAACCCTTGTACCCAGAGAAGGATGAGGATACCCAGGAGGGGCCCGCCTCTCCCAGCAGCGTGGGCACCCAGGTGGCAGGAGAGGCAGCCCATGAGCTGCCCAGCGCCTCTCCTGCCCCAGGGAGTCCCACAGAGGACGAGCTGGCAGCCGCTGCTGCTCCAGCTGGAGCTGCTGAGGAGGAGGAGGAGCCTCCCGAGCCTCTGCCTGCCGAGGTGGAAAAGGCACCAGCTTCTCCTGGCCTCACGGAGGAGGTGCCATCGGCAGCGCCAGAGAGCCCAGTCCCTGCTCCACGCAGCCCCCCAGGCTACAGCCAGGCTCTGCTGGACTTGGCGTGGCACATCAGCCATGAGGTGGTGCGAGAGGCTGTGCTTGAGGCCCAGGCATCTGGCCAGCAGCCAGAGGAACAGAGGGACCTGGAGCAAAGCACAGCTGCAGAACTAGAAGCAGCAGCTCCAGAAGAAAAGCAAGAGAGCCCCATCTCTGGCCTGCACAGCCCCTGCTGCACCCCCAGCGCCTCGCCCAGCCCACTGGGAGCCCAAGCCCTCAGTGAGCAGCAGGAGGAGGCAGACAGGGGCTCAGTCCTGGCAGAGAAAGAGACTGAGGAGAGGGACTCAGCTGGGGAGCTCGAGCTTTCTCAGTGCAAAGATGAGGAAAACACAGAGCTGTCCCAAGGAGAAACCAACAGACACCAGGAAGGGTCCCAAGGAGAAGCCTGCATTGAGCAGGAGCTGTCCCTGGAAGAAGCCAGGGACGACCAGGAAGGGTCCCAAGGGGAAGCCTGCATTGAGCAGGAGCTATCCCTCGAAAAAGACAGCAATGACCAGGATGTGTTCCAAGGGGAAGCCTGCATTGAGCAGGAGCTGTCCCAAGAAGACAGCAATAACCAGGATGTATTGCAAGGGGAAGCCTGCATTGGGCAGGAGCTGTCCCTTGAAAAAGACAGCAATAACCAGGATGTATTGCAAGGGGAAGCCTGCACTGAGCAGGAGCTATCCCTAGAAAAAGACAGCAATGATCAGGATGGGTCCCAAGAGGAAGCCTGCATTGAGCAGGAGCTCTCCCCAGAAGAAGCCGGTAGCTACCACGAGCTCTCCGATTGGGATGAATCCATTGCGGAAGAGCTCTCCCTAGGAGAAGCCAGCAGCTACCTAGAAGTTTCTGACTGGGAAGAAGGCACGGAGAAAGGCCTTTCTCAAGGACAAGTCGGTAGCTCCCAAAATCTCTCTGACTGGGAGGAAGACAGCGAGCATGAGCTGTCCCATGGAGATGTCAGTAGCTACCAAGAAGTGTCTGACTGGGAAGAGTCCATTGGCCAGGAGGTTTCTGAAGAGGAAGACTCCGTTGGTCAGGAGGTTTCCAAAGGGAATGGCAAGAGGCCTTCAGCTCAGTCCAGCTGGGAAAATGACAGTGACCGAGACCTGATGCAGGACAGCTGGGAACAGAACATTGGGGACAAGCCCTTGCTGCAGGAGGAGGACGAGTGGGATGGAGTGAGCCTCCTCGAGCTCCGTGAAGAAGACAGAGAGCTGGGAGGTTTGGCAGGAGGCAGGCTCCCAGTGCCTGCCCCTCGCGAGGCCTGGGTTGAGCATGGGCCATCTGAGCCGTGCCCCCAAGCGCCGCTCTGTGCCTCGCCTCCCCAGCTGGGAGCCCAGGCCCTCAGGCAGCAGCTGAGTCCCCGCAAGAAACGTCCCTCCCGCCTCGGGCGGGCGCTGCGGATGCTGCGCGGCCTATTCCGCTGCTCCTGCCTGGCGCCACGGCCCGAGGATTAGGGCTGCGGCCGGCGCCAGCCCGGGCCCCCTGGACGGCAGCTGGCTGGCAGCCTGCCCCACATCCTGGGGGAGCCACACGGGCTGCCTTTGCCTGGACATGTCCCTGCAGCCTCAGCAATCCCTGGCTGCTTTGGAGCATCCCAAGCCACTCTCCCCAAGAGCAAATATTACCCATGTGGCCAGCCTCAGACCAGTATCCACACGGGACACTTGGTGCCAGGTGGCTCAGCGGTGAAGGCCAGAGGCTCATCAGGGTGGGAAGAGACCTTGAAAGTCATCCAGTCCCACCGTCACCCTGGCATCACCATCATCACCCTGAAACCATGTCCCCACGTGCCACATCCAGACAAGACTTGAACACTTCCAGAGACAGTGACTCTACCACCTCCCTGAGCAACTTCTTGCAATCGATTCCTGACCACTCTGTCAGGGAAAAGTTGTTTGGAATATTTAATCTGTACCTCCCCTGGTGGAATCCAAGGCCATTTCCTCTCATCCTGAAAGGACTACGTGCTGATCCTTTGGGATTTTATCCATGAGGAATGGGCGCAGACAGGAGGTATTGCTCCCAGGACTCCACTGCATGGCTTCACCAAACAATTCTTCCAAAACACAGGGAAGTTGGCTTTAAGAAATAGTGGCAGTAGTGAAAAGCAAAACAAAACAAAACAAAACAAACAAACAAAAAAAAAAAACCAAACCAAAACAAAACACAAAAAACCCCTAAAACCAACACAAAACACAAAAAAATCCACAAAAAGAAAAATAATAGGAATAGGACTAATAATAATACAAAGAAGATGAAGAAAATGAAGAAATAGTGGTAGTAAATAAGAAAAAGAAGTAAACTTAAGAATAAGAACAAGAAAAAAAAGAATAATAAGAAGAATGAGAATAAGAGCAAGAATAAGAATAGGATTAAGAATAAGAATAAGAATAGGAAAAAGGAAAAGAAAAAATAATAAGAAAAAGAATAGGAAAAAGTATAAGAATAAGAATAAAAATAAGAATTAAAAAAATAAGAATGAGAATGAGAATGAGAATGAGAATGAGAATGAGAAGAAGAAGAAGAGGAAGAATAAGAATAAGAATAAGAATAAGAATAAGAATAAGAATAAGAATAAGAATAAGAATAAGAATAGAAACAAGACAAAGTAAAAAGAATAAATCTAAGACTAAGTTGATGTAGAAGAAGAAAGAGGAGTAAAAGTAAATACTAAGAAGAAGGAGAAGAAGCATGGGGATCAGAAGAAGAAGAAGAAGAGGCTAAAGAAGAAGATTAAATAGTAGGAGTAACAAATTATTATTATTAGAACAGTAATATCAAGTTAAAATACACATCCACACATCCTCTAGCATCACAGAAAGGTTTAATTTGGGAAGGACCTCAAACCTTTCTATCTCTCTCCTTCACAATTCTTGTTAAATAAAATCCACATTCAATAAAATCTGTATGTTGTCATCATATGGTCTCATTTGAACCTTAATTTGGGCAGAGGCATCTCTCCCTAATCCAATCCTAACAGTTATTAAATGAGTATCACTCGGCTTCATCTCATTGTTTCACTTCAGGCAAACCTGACAAATGTATCTCTTCCAGGGAGGGGGCATCCACAAAGCCTCTGGGAAACCTATGCCAATGCCTCACCAGCCTCACAGAAGAGAATGTCTTCCTGCTATTTAATCCATATCTGTTTCAGTTAAAGGCCACTGCCCTTTCTTCTATCATCACTACATATGCCTGTGAAAAGTCTCTCTCCATCATTCTTGTAGGGGGCCCTCTTAGGTACTGGCAAGGGTTCTAAGGTTTCCCTGGGGTCTTCTCTTCCCTAGGCTGAACAACGCTAACACTCCCAACCTGTCTTCAAAGCAGAGGTTCTCCAACGCTCTTAGGAACCCTCAGTCGCTCTCCTCTGAACTCATTCTAACAGGCCCGCATCCCTTATCCTGGGGCCCCCAGACACAGAGGTAGTGGTGCGGGTGAGATTTCAAGCAATGGACTAGAGGGCCACAATTACCTCCCTTGACCTGCAGCTCTTTGCTCCTTTCCATGCAGCTCAGCCCACGGGTGGCTTTTTGGGCTGGCAGCACAGATTGTTGGCTCACGCTGAGCTTCTCCTCCATCAGCACCCCCCAAGTCCTTCTCCTCAGCCCCTGCCCCACTCAGCTTCCTGTCCCCTGCAAACCCTGTGCTGAGAGGGAGCTCCATGCACTCTCTGTGTCACTGGCGAAGCCATTCAAGAGCCCCAGGGCCAAGGCCAGAGCCCTGATGGATGCTCCTCGTCCCCAGCCTCCACCTGGGCATGGAGCCACTGACCACAGCTCCCCAGCTGCCTCCATCTGGCCAAGTCTTCATGCCCTGCATAGCCCACCCTCCAAAGCCAGGGCTGTGCAGTGTGGGGCTTGAGGTGTCGTGTGGCACTGTGTCCAAAGCCTCACAGGGGCTCTGGGCACATCAGGATTGTCAGAGACTGAAATGTTATGGGTAAGGACTTAAACATTGTTACAAAGGAGTTTTGCCCATTATGGCAAAACTGTATAAAGAGGCTGAGACTCCCCAAGCCCACCTCTCCTTCACCTGACTGCAGCTTTGGGCTGGGACTTAAGCTGCCTAACAGAACTTGAGATAGCATGACGGCGACATTAGTGCTCAGTTACCTCTGGTCTAGGAACAAGGAAACAAGACTAAGGGAGGAGAAGGTACCCACAAGAAAGCCAAACGCAGAAGCTGTCCTGAAAATCAGCTTGGGCTGGATTCAGCCTGGGGAGGCCATAAGCCCACAGGCTCATCTGCTGAGGCCAGGTTTGCACACACTCCCTGTCTTGGTTTGAAAGACAGGTGTCTGCTAAGGAAGGCAGGAGCCTCCCTTGGAATGGCAGATGCAACCCCCCCTTCCCTCCGAGTTATTATAATTTTGAAATCAAGGGGCTTTTAGGCAAAGATGTGGGAAAATAGGAAGAACAGTTCTTTACTATGATAGATCTCTATGTGTATAACCAGTCAAGCAAACAGCAACAATTCTGGCAGTAGCAGCAAACAATCCCAAGCCCAGTGCCAGCCCTCTGGGCTGTCGGGCCCTTTCCCCTGGGGTGCAGTTCCGCTCGCAGCCGGCAGGGGCGCTGGCGGCTCCCGGTGAGCAGGGCAGGTGCGATGGTTCCCCCGCGGCTGCAGGGGGCGCTCCGGAGCGAGCTCGGGGAGCACGCGGCCCTGGTGGCCTGGGATGCCGGGAAGGGATGGGACAAAGGCTTGGCAAAGCCCTGGGCAGCCGATCCCGGTGTCCGGCCGGACCCTGGGCAACAGCAGGCTGGAGCGGCAGGCTGGAGCGGCAGGGACGAGCACAAATCCTGGGTGGCAGGCGAGATGTATCCAAAGCGCGGAGCTGCGGTGGGAGCCCCCCGGAGGTCTGGGCAGGCAGGATGAGCAGGGCTACAAGGTAGCGAAGGCTCAAAGCAATGGTGGGGGCAGGGAAGGCGGGCTTTGGATCCCGGGGTTTCTCTGGCAGAAGGAAAAGCAGCCAAAGAAAGCAGCCTCCCTCTCTGTCCAAACGCCGGGCACCGACTGTCCACACACCCAGGCAAAACAAAAGAGTAGCCAGATGCACCCCACCCCCATCGCCAGCTCTTTTGTTTGATGAAATATGCAGCCATTTGTCCCCCCAGCAACACATATGGGGAAAATTCCTGTAACAGAAAAAAAACCCAGCAGAGCTCCTAAAACCCCAACACTCCCCCACAACCAAGAAGGGAGGAGGAGAGTTTTGGGGCTGTGGCATGACCTCTGGTCAGAGGCACTGAACACCCATCCTCCCTCACACAAACTGGCTCAGCTGTAAAACCCCCCACCCTGGGAAGGCCACATCCATGAGAAATTCACATGACGGGCAGCTGAGCAGGTGTCATAATCCATCAAAGACCCCCAAAGCGCTCCCCAGACTCACTGCTGAGGCCTTGCAGCAGAGCATCACACGCGATGCAAAGGGATACAACAGATCCAGAGTCTGTTGCAAGAGACTGTGTCAAACTTGCCCCCCACCAGGGCAGGTACCTGGGCGTTCCCACCTGGCCCAAACGTACGTCAATCCCCCAAACTCCATGTTTCCAGGGAACCCTTACCGCCAAGAAGCCCTGATGGAGAGCATCAACAGAATGCCATTGGCATCCTCAGAGTGGTGATGTTTTTAAATCTGTCTCTGTCACTCTCTTTGTCTGCCCCCAGCTCTTTTCTATTTCTTTCTCTTTCTCTCTCTTTCTCTCTCTCTCTCTCTCTCACTTACTGTTCAATAAAACCCATACTACTGACTTTGGCATATGGCCTCATTTGCACCTTAATTCAGGCCAAAGCATTTCTGACAAGTTTAATGACGGGATCATAACAAGGGTCTAGAAGCCCGCAAGCCTGGGGGCTGCTCCATGCCACTTCCAGTGGCTTCAGCTGTCAAAGGGGTGCCAGGTGTGGCCCTTTGTGACACAGGCGCCTTGTGTCAGGGCCCTGGATGATGTGGGACATTGTGGTGCCCAGAGGCCCTTGTGACACGGTAGAGCCCCGCCCTGCCCTGCCAGGGGGTATCCAAGGGGCGCAGAGCCCTGGGGAGCCCAGTCCCGCCAGAGCCGCTCTCGCAGGAGGAAGCAGCTCCCGGGATTCCTGTGCGTCAGACAGCGTGAGACGTGAAGGAGGACCACGTGAACCCCAACTCACAGCCCCCCAGCCCCTTGCCCGGCTGGCTGCCAGACCAGGCCCTCAGTGGGCAGTGGCTGGGGGCAGGCAGCAGCTCAGGCCTGCCCCTGTCGGACACTGAGGAGGAGGGGGCCTTTGTCAACATGGACGAAGAGTGGGAATACGACTCGGATCAAGAGCTTTCCCAGTGGGGAGGCCTTAGTGGCCAAGAACTTTGCCTCTGGGAAGAAGTGACAATCCAAGAGTTTTACCGAGGGCAAGAAGTGACGATCCAGGAAGTTTCCCCATGGGGAGTTGTGACACATCAAGAGTTGCATCAGAGGGAGGTAGGTATGAAAGTCCAGTGGGGGGATGGCACACAGCAAGAGCTGTACTACTGGGAGGAAAGTGTGACCGTCCAGGAGCTGTACCCATGGGAGGAAGAGGATGAGATATGCCAAGAATGGTCCCAGTGGGAAGAAGACCTGACATGCCAAGAGCTGTCCCAGTGGGAAGGGGAGGGACACCAGGAACTGTCTCCTTTGGAAGAAGATGTGCAAGGCCACCTGCACATGTACCAATGGGAAGGAGACAAGAGACAGCCAGAGTTGCCCCAGGTGGGAGACAACAGGGACAAGGAGCTATCACAAGGAAAAGACTACAATGTCCAGGAGCTAGCCCGGTGGGAAAAAGACAGGAGTGACCAAAAGCTGCCCCAATGGGAAGGAAGTGTCAGCAGCCAGGGGCTGCCCCAATGGGCAGAAGGTGTCAGTGACAAGATCTGGGACAAACCCTTGTACCCAGAGAAGGATGAGGATACCCAGGAGGGGCCCGCCTCTCCCAGCAGCGTGGGCACCCAGGTGGCAGGAGAGGCAGCCCATGAGCTGCCCAGCGCCTCTCCTGCCCCAGGGAGTCCCACAGAGGACGAGCTGGCAGCCGCTGCTGCTCCAGCTGGAGCTGCTGAGGAGGAGGAGCCTCCCGAGCCTCTGCCTGCCGAGGTGGAAAAGGCACCAGCTTCTCCTGGCCTCACGGAGGAGGTGCCATCGGCAGCGCCAGAGAGCCCAGTCCCTGCTCCACGCAGCCCCCCAGGCTACAGCCAGGCTCTGCTGGACTTGGCGTGGCACATCAGCCATGAGGTGGTGCGAGAGGCTGTGCTTGAGGCCCAGGCATCTGGCCAGCAGCCAGAGGAACAGAGGGACCTGGAGCAAAGCACAGCTGCAGAACTAGAAGCAGCAGCTCCAGAAGAAAAGCAAGAGAGCCCCATCTCTGGCCTGTACAGCCCCTGCTGCACCCCCAGCGCCTCGCCCAGCCCACTGGGAGCCCAAGCCCTCAGTGAGCAGCAGGAGGAGGCAGACAGGGGCTCAGTCCTGGCAGAGAAAGAGACTGAGGAGAGGGACTCAGCTGGGGAGCTCGAGCTTTCTCAGTGCAAAGATGAGGAAAACACAAAGCTGTCCCAAGGAGAAACCAACAGACACCAGGAAGGGTCCCAAGGAGAAGCCTGCATTGAGCAGGAGCTGTCCCTGGAAGAAGCCAGGGACGACCAGGAAGGGTCCCAAGGGGAAGCCTGCATTGAGCAGGAGCTATCCCTCGAAAAAGACAGCAATGACCAGGATGTGTTCCAAGGGGAAGCCTGCATTGAGCAGGAGCTGTCCCAAGAAGACAGCAATAACCAGGATGTATTGCAAGGGGAAGCCTGCATTGGGCAGGAGCTGTCCCTTGAAAAAGACAGGAACGACCAGGATGTATTGCAAGGGGAAGCCTGCACTGAGCAGGAGCTATCCCTAGAAAAAGACAGCAATGATCAGGATGGGTCCCAAGGGGAAGCCTGCATTGAGCAGGAGCTGTCCCTAGAAGAAGCCAGGGACGACCAGGATGTGTTCCAAGGGGAAGCCTGCATTGAGCAGGAGCTATCCCTAGAAGAAGCCAGGATTGACCAAGAAGGGTCCCAAGGGGAAGCCTGCATTGGGCAGGAGCTGTCCCTAGAAGAAGGTACGAACGACCAGGATGTGTTCCAAGGGGAAGCCTGCATTGAGCAGGAGCTGCCCCTGGAAGAAGCCAGGGATGACCAGGAAGGGTCCCAAGGGGAAGCCTGCATTGAGCAGGAGCGGTCCCCTGGAGATGCCAGTGATGAGCAGGAAGGGTTCCAAGAGGAAGCCAGCACTGAGCAGGAGCTGTCTGTAGATGGAGCCGGTGGGTTTCAGGATGTGTCCCAAGAGGAAGCCTGCATTGAGCAGGAGCTCTCCCCAGAAGAAGCCGGTAGCTACCACGAGCTCTCCGACTGGGATGAATCCATTGCGGAAGAGCTCTCCCTAGGAGAAGCCAGCAGCTACCTAGAAGTTTCTGACTGGGAAGAAGGCACGGAGAAAGGCCTTTCTCAAGGACAAGTCGGTAGCTCCCAAAATCTCTCTGACTGGGAGGAAGACAGCGAGCATGAGCTGTCCCATGGAGATGTCAGTAGCTACCAAGAAGTGTCTGACTGGGAAGAGTCCATTGGCCAGGAGGTTTCTGAAGAGGAAGACTCCGTTGGTCAGGAGGTTTCCAAAGGGAATGGCAAGAGGCCTTCAGCTCAGTCCAGCTGGGAAAATGACAGTGACCGAGACCTGATGCAGGACAGCTGGGAACAGAACATTGGGGACAAGCCCTTGCTGCAGGAGGAGGACGAGTGGGATGGAGTGAGCCTCCTCGAGCTCCGTGAAGAAGACAGAGAGCTGGGAGGTTTGGCAGGAGGCAGGCTCCCAGTGCCTGCCCCTCGCGAGGCCTGGGTTGAGCATGGGCCATCTGAGCCGTGCCCCCAAGCGCCGCTCTGTGCCTCGCCTCCCCAGCTGGGAGCCCAGGCCCTCAGGCAGCAGCTGAGTCCCCGCAAGAAACGTCCCTCCCGCCTCGGGCGGGCGCTGCGGATGCTGCGCGGCCTATTCCGCTGCTCCTGCCTGGCGCCACGGCCCGAGGATTAGGGCTGCGGCCGGCGCCAGCCCGGGCCCCCTGGACGGCAGCTGGCTGGCAGCCTGCCCCACATCCTGGGGGAGCCACACGGGCTGCCTTTGCCTGGACATGTCCCTGCAGCCTCAGCAATCCCTGGCTGCTTTGGAGCATCCCAAGCCACTCTCCCCAAGAGCAAATATTACCCATGTGGCCAGCCTCAGACCAGTATCCACACGGGACACTTGGTGCCAGGTGGCTCAGCGGTGAAGGCCAGACGCTCATCAGGGTGGGAAGAGACCTTGAAAGTCATCCAGTCCCACCGTCACCCTGGCATCACCATCATCACCCTGAAACCATGTCCCCACGTGCCACATCCAGACAAGACTTGAACACTTCCAGAGACAGTGACTCTACCACCTCCCTGAGCAACTTCTTGCAATCGATTCCTGACCACTCTGTCAGGGAAAAGTTGTTTGGAATATTTCATCTGTACCTCCCCTGGTGGAATCCAAGGCCATTTCCTCTCATCCTGAAAGGACTACGTGCTGATCCTTTGGGATTTTATCCATGAGGAATGGGCGCAGACAGGAGGTATTGCTCCCAGGACTCCACTGCATGGCTTCACCAAACAATTCTTCCAAAACAGAGGGAAGTTGGCTTTAAGAAATAGTGGCAGTAGTGAAAAGCAAAACAAAACAAAACAAAACAAACAAACAACAACAACAAAAAAACCAAAACAAAACACAAAAAACCCCTAAAACCAACACAAAACACAAAAAAATCCACAAAAAGAAAAATAATAGGAATAGGACTAATAATAATACGAAGAAGATGAAGAAAATGAAGAAATAGTGGTAGTAAATAAGAAAAAGAAGTAAACTTAAGAATAAGAACAAGAAAAAAAAGAATAATAATAAGAATGAGAATAAGAGTGAGAATAAGAGCAAGAATAAGAATAGGATTAAGAATAAGAATAAGAATAGGAAAAAGGAAAAGAAAAAATAATAAGAAAAAGAATAGGAAAAAGCATAAGAATAAGAATAAAAATAAGAATTAAAAAAATAAGAATGAGAATGAGAATGAGAATGAGAAGAAGAAGAAGAGGAAGAAAAAGAATAAGAATAAGAATAAGAATAAGAATAAGAATAAGAATAAGAATAAGAATAAGAATAAGAATAAGAATAAGAATAAGAATAAGAATAAGAATAAGAATAGAAACAAGACAAAGTAAAAAGAATAAATCTAAGACTAAGTTGATGTAGAAGAAGAAAGAGGAGTAAAAGTAAATACTAAGAAGAAGGAGAAGAAGCATGGGGATCAGAAGAAGAAGAAGAAGAGGCTAAAGAAGAAGATTAAATAGTAGGAGTAACAAATTATTATTATTAGAACAGTAATATCAAGTTAAAATACACATCCACACATCCTCTAGCATCACAGAAAGGTTTAATTTGGGAAGGACCTCAAACCTTTCTATCTCTCTCCTTCACAATTCTTGTTAAATAAAATCCACATTCAATAAAATCTGTATGTTGTCATCATATGGTCTCATTTGAACCTTAATTTGGGCAGAGGCATCTCTCCCTAATCCAATCCTAACAGTTATTAAATGAGTATCACTCGGCTTCATCTCATTGTTTCACTTCAGGCAAACCTGACAAATGTATCTCTTCCAGGGAGGGGGCATCCACAAAGCCTCTGGGAAACCTATGCCAATGCCTCACCAGCCTCACAGAAGAGAATGTCTTCCTGCTATTTAATCCATATCTGTTTCAGTTAAAGGCCACTGCCCTTTCTTCTATCATCACTACATATGCCTGTGAAAAGTCTCTCTCCATCATTCTTGTAGGGGGCCCTCTTAGGTACTGGCAAGGGTTCTAAGGTTTCCCTGGGGTCTTCTCTTCCCTAGGCTGAACAACGCTAACACTCCCAACCTGTCTTCAAAGCAGAGGTTCTCCAACGCTCTTAGGAACCCTCAGTCGCTCTCCTCTGAACTCATTCTAACAGGCCCGCATCCCTTATCCTGGGGCCCCCAGACACAGAGGTAGTGGTGCGGGTGAGATTTCAAGCAATGGACTAGAGGGCCACAATTACCTCCCTTGACCTGCAGCTCTTTGCTCCTTTCCATGCAGCTCAGCCCACGGGTGGCTTTTTGGGCTGGCAGCACAGATTGTTGGCTCACGCTGAGCTTCTCCTCCATCAGCACCCCCCAAGTCCTTCTCCTCAGCCCCTGCCCCACTCAGCTTCCTGTCCCCTGCAAACCCTGTGCTGAGAGGGAGCTCCATGCACTCTCTGTGTCACTGGCGAAGCCATTCAAGAGCCCCAGGGCCAAGGCCAGAGCCCTGATGGATGCTCCTCGTCCCCAGCCTCCACCTGGGCATGGAGCCACTGACCACAGCTCCCCAGCTGCCTCCATCTGGCCAAGTCTTCATGCCCTGCATAGCCCACCCTCCAAAGCCAGGGCTGTGCAGTGTGGGGCTTGAGGTGTCGTGTGGCACTGTGTCCAAAGCCTCACAGGGGCTCTGGGCACATCAGGATTGTCAGAGACTGAAATGTTATGGGTAAGGACTTAAACATTGTTACAAAGGAGTTTTGCCCATTATGGCAAAACTGTATAAAGAGGCTGAGACTGCCCAAGCCCACCTCTCCTTCACCTGACTGCAGCTTTGGGCTGGGACTTAAGCTGCCTAACAGAACTTGAGATAGCATGACGGCGACATTAGTGCTCAGTTACCTCTGGTCTAGGAACAAGGAAACAAGACTAAGGGAGGAGAAGGTACCCACAAGAAAGCCAAACGCAGAAGCTGTCCTGAAAATCAGCTTGGGCTGGATTCAGCCTGGGGAGGCCATAAGCCCACAGGCTCATCTGCTGAGGCCAGGTTTGCACACACTCCCTGTCTTGGTTTGAAAGACAGGTGTCTGCTAAGGAAGGCAGGAGCCTCCCTTGGAATGGCAGATGCAACCCCCCCTTCCCTCCGAGTTATTATAATTTTGAAATCAAGGGGCTTTTAGGCAAAGATGTGGGAAAATAGGAAGAACAGTTCTTTACTATGATAGATCTCTATGTGTATAACCAGTCAAGCAAACAGCAACAATTCTGGCAGTAGCAGCAAACAATCCCAAGCCCAGTGCCAGCCCTCTGGGCTGTCGGGCCCTTTCCCCTGGGGTGCAGTTCCGCTCGCAGCCGGCAGGGGCGCTGGCGGCTCCCGGTGAGCAGGGCAGGTGCGATGGTTCCCCCGCGGCTGCAGGGGGCGCTCCGGAGCGAGCTCGGGGAGCACGCGGCCCTGGTGGCCTGGGATGCCGGGAAGGGATGGGACAAAGGCTTGGCAAAGCCCTGGGCAGCCGATCCCGGTGTCCGGCCGGACCCTGGGCAACAGCAGGCTGGAGCGGCAGGCTGGAGCGGCAGGGACGAGCACAAATCCTGGGTGGCAGGCGAGATGTATCCAAAGCGCGGAGCTGCGGTGGGAGCCCCCCGGAGGTCTGGGCAGGCAGGATGAGCAGGGCTACAAGGTAGCGAAGGCTCAAAGCAATGGTGGGGGCAGGGAAGGCGGGCTTTGGATCCCGGGGTTTCTCTGGCAGAAGGAAAAGCAGCCAAAGAAAGCAGCCTCCCTCTCTGTCCAAACGCCGGGCACCGACTGTCCACACACCCAGGCAAAACAAAAGAGTAGCCAGATGCACCCCACCCCCATCGCCAGCTCTTTTGTTTGATGAAATATGCAGCCATTTGTCCCCCCAGCAACACATATGGGGAAAATTCCTGGAACAGAAAAAAAACCCAGCAGAGCTCCTAAAACCCCAACACTCCCCCACAACCAAGAAGGGAGGAGGAGGGTTTTGGGGCTGTGGCGTGACCTCTGGTCAGAGGCACTGAACACCCATCCTCCCTCACACAAACTGGCTCAGCTGTAAAACCCCCCACCCTGGGAAGGCCACATCCATGAGAAATTCACATGATGGGCAGCTGAGCAGGTGTCATAATCCATCAAAGACCCCCAAAGCGCTCCCCAGACTCATTGCTGAGGCCTTGCAGCAGAGCATCACACGCCATGCAAAGGGATACAACAGATCCAGAGTCTGTTGCAAGAGACTGTGTCAAGCTTGCCCCCCACCAGGGCAGGTACCTGGGCGTTCCCACCTGGCCCAAACGTACGTCAATCCCCCAAACTCCATGTTTCCAGGGAACCCTTACCGCCAAGAAGCCCTGATGGAGAGCATCAACAGAATGCCATTGGCATCCTCAGAGTGGTGATGTTTTTAAATCTGTCTCTGTCACTCTCTTTGTCTGCCCCCAGCTCTTTTCTATTTCTTTCTCTTTCTCTCTCTTTCTCTCTCTCTCTCTCTCTCACTTACTGTTCAATAAAACCCATACTACTGACTTTGGCATATGGCCTCATTTGCACCTTAATTCAGGCCAAAGCATTTCTGACAAGTTTAATGACGGGATCATAACAAGGGTCTAGAAGCCCGCAAGCCTGGGGGCTGCTCCATGCCACTTCCAGTGGCTTCAGCTGTCAAAGGGGTGCCAGGTGTGGCCCTTTGTGACACAGGCGCCTTGTGTCAGGGCCCTGGATGATGTGGGACATTGTGGTGCCCAGAGGCCCTTGTGACACGGTAGAGCCCCGCCCTGCCCTGCCAGGGGGTATCCAAGGGGCGCAGAGCCCTGGGGAGCCCAGTCCCGCCAGAGCCGCTCTCGCAGGAGGAAGCAGCTCCCGGGATTCCTGTGCGTCAGACAGCGTCAGACGTGAAGGAGGACCACGTGAACCCCAACTCACAGCCCCCCAGCCCCTTGCCCGGCTGGCTGCCAGACCAGGCCCTCAGTGGGCAGTGGCTGGGGGCAGGCAGCAGCTCAGGCCTGCCCCTGTCGGACACTGAGGAGGAGGGGGCCTTTGTCAACATGGACGAAGAGTGGGAATACGACTCGGATCAAGAGCTTTCCCAGTGGGGAGGCCTTAGTGGCCAAGAACTTTGCCTCTGGGAAGAAGTGACAATCCAAGAGTTTTACCGAGGGCAAGAAGTGACGATCCAGGAAGTTTCCCCATGGGGAGTTGTGACACATCAAGAGTTGCATCAGAGGGAGGTAGGTATGAAAGTCCAGTGGGGGGATGGCACACAGCAAGAGCTGTACTACTGGGAGGAAAGTGTGACCGTCCAGGAGCTGTACCCATGGGAGGAAGAGGATGAGATATGCCAAGAATGGTCCCAGTGGGAAGAAGACCTGACATGCCAAGAGCTGTCCCAGTGGGAAGGGGAGGGAGACCAGGAACTGTCTCCTTTGGAAGAAGATGTGCAAGGCCACCTGCACATGTACCAATGGGAAGGAGACAAGAGACAGCCAGAGTTGCCCCAGGTGGGAGACAACAGGGACAAGGAGCTATCACAAGGAAAAGACTACAATGTCCAGGAGCTAGCCCGGTGGGAAAAAGACAGGAGTGACCAAAAGCTGCCCCAATGGGAAGGAAGTGTCAGCAGCCAGGGGCTGCCCCAATGGGCAGAAGGTGTCAGTGACAAGATCTGGGACAAACCCTTGTACCCAGAGAAGGATGAGGATACCCAGGAGGGGCCCGCCTCTCCCAGCAGCGTGGGCACCCAGGTGGCAGGAGAGGCAGCCCATGAGCTGCCCAGCGCCTCTCCTGCCCCAGGGAGTCCCACAGAGGACGAGCTGGCAGCCGCTGCTGCTCCAGCTGGAGCTGCTGAGGAGGAGGAGCCTCCCGAGCCTCTGCCTGCCGAGGTGGAAAAGGCACCAGCTTCTCCTGGCCTCACGGAGGAGGTGCCATCGGCAGCGCCAGAGAGCCCAGTCCCTGCTCCACGCAGCCCCCCAGGCTACAGCCAGGCTCTGCTGGACTTGGCGTGGCACATCAGCCATGAGGTGGTGCGAGAGGCTGTGCTTGAGGCCCAGGCATCTGGCCAGCAGCCAGAGGAACAGAGGGACCTGGAGCAAAGCACAGCTGCAGAACTAGAAGCAGCAGCTCCAGAAGAAAAGCAAGAGAGCCCCATCTCTGGCCTGTACAGCCCCTGCTGCACCCCCAGCGCCTCGCCCAGCCCACTGGGAGCCCAAGCCCTCAGTGAGCAGCAGGAGGAGGCAGACAGGGGCTCAGTCCTGGCAGAGAAAGAGACTGAGGAGAGGGACTCAGCTGGGGAGCTCGAGCTTTCTCAGTGCAAAGATGAGGAAAACACAAAGCTGTCCCAAGGAGAAACCAACAGACACCAGGAAGGGTCCCAAGGAGAAGCCTGCATTGAGCAGGAGCTGTCCCTGGAAGAAGCCAGGGACGACCAGGAAGGGTCCCAAGGGGAAGCCTGCATTGAGCAGGAGCTATCCCTCGAAAAAGACAGCAATGACCAGGATGTGTTCCAAGGGGAAGCCTGCATTGAGCAGGAGCTGTCCCAAGAAGACAGCAATAACCAGGATGTATTGCAAGGGGAAGCCTGCATTGGGCAGGAGCTGTCCCTTGAAAAAGACAGCAATAACCAGGATGTATTGCAAGGGGAAGCCTGCACTGAGCAGGAGCTATCCCTAGAAAAAGACAGCAATGATCAGGATGGGTCCCAAGAGGAAGCCTGCATTGAGCAGGAGCTCTCCCCAGAAGAAGCCGGTAGCTACCACGAGCTCTCCGATTGGGATGAATCCATTGCGGAAGAGCTCTCCCTAGGAGAAGCCAGCAGCTACCTAGAAGTTTCTGACTGGGAAGAAGGCACGGAGAAAGGCCTTTCTCAAGGACAAGTCGGTAGCTCCCAAAATCTCTCTGACTGGGAGGAAGACAGCGAGCATGAGCTGTCCCATGGAGATGTCAGTAGCTACCAAGAAGTGTCTGACTGGGAAGAGTCCATTGGCCAGGAGGTTTCTGAAGAGGAAGACTCCGTTGGTCAGGAGGTTTCCAAAGGGAATGGCAAGAGGCCTTCAGCTCAGTCCAGCTGGGAAAATGACAGTGACCGAGACCTGATGCAGGACAGCTGGGAACAGAACATTGGGGACAAGCCCTTGCTGCAGGAGGAGGACGAGTGGGATGGAGTGAGCCTCCTCGAGCTCCGTGAAGAAGACAGAGAGCTGGGAGGTTTGGCAGGAGGCAGGCTCCCAGTGCCTGCCCCTCGCGAGGCCTGGGTTGAGCATGGGCCATCTGAGCCGTGCCCCCAAGCGCCGCTCTGTGCCTCGCCTCCCCAGCTGGGAGCCCAGGCCCTCAGGCAGCAGCTGAGTCCCCGCAAGAAACGTCCCTCCCGCCTCGGGCGGGCGCTGCGGATGCTGCGCGGCCTATTCCGCTGCTCCTGCCTGGCGCCACGGCCCGAGGATTAGGGCTGCGGCCGGCGCCAGCCCGGGCCCCCTGGACGGCAGCTGGCTGGCAGCCTGCCCCACATCCTGGGGGAGCCACACGGGCTGCCTTTGCCTGGACATGTCCCTGCAGCCTCAGCAATCCCTGGCTGCTTTGGAGCATCCCAAGCCACTCTCCCCAAGAGCAAATATTACCCATGTGGCCAGCCTCAGACCAGTATCCACACGGGACACTTGGTGCCAGGTGGCTCAGCGGTGAAGGCCAGACACTCATCAGGGTGGGAAGAGACCTTGAAAGTCATCCAGTCCCACCGTCACCCTGGCATCACCATCATCACCCTGAAACCATGTCCCCACGTGCCACATCCAGACAAGACTTGAACACTTCCAGAGACAGTGACTCTACCACCTCCCTGAGCAACTTCTTGCAATCGATTCCTGACCACTCTGTCAGGGAAAAGTTGTTTGGAATATTTCATCTGTACCTCCCCTGGTGGAATCCAAGGCCATTTCCTCTCATCCTGAAAGGACTACGTGCTGATCCTTTGGGATTTTATCCATGAGGAATGGGCGCAGACAGGAGGTATTGCTCCCAGGACTCCACTGCATGGCTTCACCAAACAATTCTTCCAAAACACAGGGAAGTTGGCTTTAAGAAATAGTGGCAGTAGTGAAAAGCAAAACAAAACAAAACAAAACAAACAAACAAAAAAAAAAAACCAAACCAAAACAAAACACAAAAAACCCCTAAAACCAACACAAAACACAAAAAAATCCACAAAAAGAAAAATAATAGGAATAGGACTAATAATAATACAAAGAAGATGAAGAAAATGAAGAAATAGTGGTAGTAAATAAGAAAAAGAAGTAAACTTAAGAATAAGAACAAGAAAAAAAAGAATAATAATAAGAATGAGAATAAGAGTGAGAAGAAGAGCAAGAATAAGAATAAGAATAAGAATAGGAAAAAGGAAAAGAAAAAATAATAAGAAAAGGAATAGGAAAAAGTATAAGAATAAGAATAAAAATAAGAACTAAAAAAATAAGAATGAGAATGAGAATGAGAATGAGAATGAGAATGAGAAGAAGAAGAAGAGGAAGAATAAGAATAAGAATAAGAATAAGAATAAGAATAAGAATAAGAATAAGAATAAGAATAAGAATAGAAACAAGACAAAGTAAAAAGAATAAATCTAAGACTAAGTTGATGTAGAAGAAGAAAGAGGAGTAAAAGTAAATACTAAGAAGAAGGAGAAGAAGCATGGGGATCAGAAGAAGAAGAAGAGGCTAAAGAAGAAGATTAAATAGTAGGAGTAACAAATTATTATTATTAGAACAATAATATCAAGTTAAAATACACATCCACACATCCTCTAGCATCACAGAAAGGTTTAATTTGGGAAGGACCTCAAACCTTTCTATCTCTCTCCTTCACAATTCTTGTTAAATAAAATCCACATTCAATAAAATCTGTATGTTGTCATCATATGGTCTCATTTGAACCTTAATTTGGGCAGAGGCATCTCTCCCTAATCCAATCCTAACAGTTATTAAATGAGTATCACTCGGCTTCATCTCATTGTTTCACTTCAGGCAAACCTGACAAATGTATCTCTTCCAGGGAGGGGGCATCCACAAAGCCTCTGGGAAACCTATGCCAATGCCTCACCAGCCTCACAGAAGAGAATGTCTTCCTGCTATTTAATCCATATCTGTTTCAGTTAAAGGCCACTGCCCTTTCTTCTATCATCACTACATATGCCTGTGAAAAGTCTCTCTCCATCATTCTTGTAGGGGGCCCTCTTAGGTACTGGCAAGGGTTCTAAGGTTTCCCTGGGGTCTTCTCTTCCCTAGGCTGAACAACGCTAACACTCCCAACCTGTCTTCAAAGCAGAGGTTCTCCAACGCTCTTAGGAACCCTCAGTCGCTCTCCTCTGAACTCATTCTAACAGGCCCGCATCCCTTATCCTGGGGCCCCCAGACACAGAGGTAGTGGTGCGGCTGAGATTTCAAACAATGGACTAGAGGGCCACAATTACCTCCCTTGACCTGCAGCTCTTTGCTCCTTTCCATGCAGCTCAGCCCACGGGTGGCTTTTTGGGCTGGCAGCACAGATTGTTGGCTCACGCTGAGCTTCTCCTCCATCAGCACCCCCCAAGTCCTTCTCCTCAGCCCCTGCCCCACTCAGCTTCCTGTCCCCTGCAAACCCTGTGCTGAGAGGGAGCTCCATGCACTCTCTGTGTCACTGGCGAAGCCATTCAAGAGCCCCAGGGCCAAGGCCAGAGCCCTGATGGACGCTCCTCGTCCCCAGCCTCCACCTGGGCATGGAGCCACTGACCACAGCTCCCCAGCTGCCTCCATCTGGCCAAGTCTTCATGCCCTGCATAGCCCACCCTCCAAAGGCAGGGCTGTGCAGTGTGGGGCTTGAGGTGTCGTGTGGCACTGTGTCCAAAGCCTCACAGGGGCTCTGGGCACATCAGGATTGTCAGAGACTGAAATGTTATGGGTAAGGACTTAAACATTGTTACAAAGGAGTTTTGCCCATTATGGCAAAACTGTATAAAGAGGCTGAGACTGCCCAAGCCCACCTCTCCTTCACCTGACTGCAGCTTTGGGCTGGGACTTAAGCTGCCTAACAGAACTTGAGATAGCATGACGGCGACATTAGTGCTCAGTTACCTCTGGTCTAGGAACAAGGAAACAAGACTAAGGGAGGAGAAGGTACCCACAAGAAAGCCAAACGCAGAAGCTGTCCTGAAAATCAGCTTGGGCTGGATTCAGCCTGGGGAGGCCATAGGCCACAGGCTCATCTGCTGAGGCCAGGTTTGCACACACTCCCTGTCTTGGTTTGAAAGACAGGTGTCTGCTAAGGAAGGCAGGAGCCTCCCTTGGAATGGCAGATGCAACCCCCCCTTCCCTCCGAGTTATTATAATTTTGAAATCAAGGGGCTTTTAGGCAAAGATGTGGGAAAATAGGAAGAACAGTTCTTTACTATGATAGATCTCTATGTGTATAATCAGTCAAGCAAACAGCAACAATTCTGGCAGTAGCAGCAAACAATCCCAAGCCCAGTGCCAGCCCTCTGGGCTGTCGGGCCCTTTCCCCTGGGGTGCAGTTCCGCTCGCAGCCGGCAGGGGCGCTGGCGGCTCCCGGTGAGCAGGGCAGGTGCGATGGTTCCCCCGCGGCTGCAGGGGGCGCTCCGGAGCGAGCTCGGGGAGCACGCGGCCCTGGTGGCCTGGGATGCCGGGAAGGGATGGGACAAAGGCTTGGCAAAGCCCTGGGCAGCCGATCCCGGTGTCCGGCCGGACCCTGGGCAACAGCAGGCTGGAGCGGCAGGCTGGAGCGGCAGGGACGAGCACAAATCCTGGGTGGCAGGCGAGATGTATCCAAAGCGCGGAGCTGCGGTGGGAGCCCCCCGGAGGTCTGGGCAGGCAGGATGAGCAGGGCTACAAGGTAGCGAAGGCTCAAAGCAATGGTGGGGGCAGGGAAGGCGGGCTTTGGATCCCGGGGTTTCTCTGGCAGAAGGAAAAGCAGCCAAAGAAAGCAGCCTCCCTCTCTGTCCAAACGCCGGGCACCGACTGTCCACACACCCAGGCAAAACAAAAGAGTAGCCAGATGCACCCCACCCCCATCGCCAGCTCTTTTGTTTGATGAAATATGCAGCCATTTGTCCCCCTAGCAACACATATGGGGAAAATTCCTGGAACAGAAAAAAAACCCAGCAGAGCTCCTAAAACCCCAACACTCCCCCACAACCAAGAAGGGAGGAGGAGAGTTTTGGGGCTGTGGCGTGACCTCTGGTCAGAGGCACTGAACACCCATCCTCCCTCACACAAACTGGCTCAGCTGTAAAACCCCCCACCCTGGGAAGGCCACATCCATGAGAAATTCACATGACGGGCAGCTGAGCAGGTGTCATAATCCATCAAAGACCCCCAAAGCGCTCCCCAGACTCATTGCTGAGGCCTTGCAGCAGAGCATCACACGCGATGCAAAGGGATACAACAGATCCAGAGTCTGTTGCAAGAGACTGTGTCAAACTTGCCCCCCACCAGGGCAGGTACCTGGGCGTTCCCACCTGGCCCAAACGTACGTCAATCCCCCAAACTCCATGTTTCCAGGGAACCCTTACCGCCAAGAAGCCCTGATGGAGAGCATCAACAGAATGCCATTGGCATCCTCAGAGTGGTGATGTTTTTAAATCTGTCTCTGTCACTCTCTTTGTCTGCCCCCACCTCTTTTCTATTTCTTTCTCTTTCTCTTTCTCTTTCTCTCTCTTTCTCTCTCTCTCTCTCTCTCACTTACTGTTCAATAAAACCCATACTACTGACTTTGGCATATGGCCTCATTTGCACCTTAATTCAGGCCAAAGCATTTCTGACAAGTTTAATGACGGGATCATAACAAGGGTCTAGAAGCCCGCAAGCCTGGGGGCTGCTCCATGCCACTTCCAGTGGCTTCAGCTGTCAAAGGGGTGCCAGGTGTGGCCCTTTGTGACACAGGCGCCTTGTGTCAGGGCCCTGGATGATGTGGGACATTGTGGTGCCCAGAGGCCCTTGTGACACGGTAGAGCCCCGCCCTGCCCTGCCAGGGGGTATCCAAGGGGCACAGAGCCCTGGGGAGCCCAGTCCCGCCAGAGCCGCTCTCGCAGGAGGAAGCAGCTCCCGGGATTCCTGTGCGTCAGACAACGTCAGACGTGAAGGAGGACCACGTGAACCCCAACTCACAGCCCCCCAGCCCCTTGCCCGGCTGGCTGCCAGACCAGGCCCTCAGTGGGCAGTGGCTGGGGGCAGGCAGCAGCTCAGGCCTGCCCCTGTCGGACACTGAGGAGGAGGGGGCCTTTGTCAACATGGACGAAGAGTGGGAATACGACTCGGATCAAGAGCTTTCCCAGTGGGGAGGCCTTAGTGGCCAAGAACTTTGCCTCTGGGAAGAAGTGACAATCCAAGAGTTTTACCGAGGGCAAGAAGTGACGATCCAGGAAGTTTCCCCATGGGGAGTTGTGACACATCAAGAGTTGCATCAGAGGGAGGTAGGTATGAAAGTCCAGTGGGGGGATGGCACACAGCAAGAGCTGTACTACTGGGAGGAAAGTGTGACCATCCAGGAGCTGTACCCATGGGAGGAAGAGGATGAGATATGCCAAGAATGGTCCCAGTGGGAAGAAGACCTGACATGCCAAGAGCTGTCCCAGTGGGAAGGGGAGGGACACCAGGAACTGTCTCCTTTGGAAGAAGATGTGCAAGGCCACCTGCACATGTACCAATGGGAAGGAGACAAGAGACAGCCAGAGTTGCCCCAGGTGGGAGACAACAGGGACAAGGAGCTATCACAAGGAAAAGACTACAATGTCCAGGAGCTAGCCCGGTGGGAAAAAGACAGGAGTGACCAAAAGCTGCCCCAATGGGAAGGAAGTGTCAGCAGCCAGGGGCTGCCCCAATGGGCAGAAGGTGTCAGTGACAAGATGTGGGACAAACCCTTGTACCCAGAGAAGGATGAGGATACCCAGGAGGGGCCCGCCTCTCCCAGCAGCGTGGGCACCCAGGTGGCAGGAGAGGCAGCCCATGAGCTGCCCAGCGCCTCTCCTGCCCCAGGGAGTCCCACAGAGGACAAGCTGGCAGCCGCTGCTGCTCCAGCTGGAGCTGCTGAGGAGGAGGAGGAGCCTCCCGAGCCTCTGCCTGCCGAGGTGGAAAAGGCACCAGCTTCTCCTGGCCTCACGGAGGAGGTGCCATCGGCAGCGCCAGAGAGCCCAGTCCCTGCTCCACGCAGCCCCCCAGGCTACAGCCAGGCTCTGCTGGACTTGGCGTGGCACATCAGCCATGAGGTGGTGCGAGAGGCTGTGCTTGAGGCCCAGGCATCTGGCCAGCAGCCAGAGGAACAGAGGGACCTGGAGCAAAGCACAGCTGCAGAACTAGAAGCAGCAGCTCCAGAAGAAAAGCAAGAGAGCCCCATCTCTGGCCTGCACAGCCCCTGCTGCACCCCCAGCGCCTCGCCCAGCCCACTGGGAGCCCAAGCCCTCAGTGAGCAGCAGGAGGAGGCAGACAGGGGCTCAGTCCTGGCAGAGAAAGAGACTGAGGAGAGGGACTCAGCTGGGGAGCTCGAGCTTTCTCAGTGCAAAGATGAGGAAAACACAAAGCTGTCCCAAGGAGAAACCAACAGACACCAGGAAGGGTCCCAAGGAGAAGCCTGCATTGAGCAGGAGCTGTCCCTGGAAGAAGCCAGGGACGACCAGGAAGGGTCCCAAGGGGAAGCCTGCATTGAGCAGGAACTATCCCTCGAAAAAGACAGCAATGACCAGGATGTGTTCCAAGGGGAAGCCTGCATTGAGCAGGAGCTGTCCCAAGAAGACAGCAATAACCAGGATGTATTGCAAGGGGAAGCCTGCATTGGGCAGGAGCTGTCCCTTGAAAAAGACAGCAATAACCAGGATGTATTGCAAGGGGAAGCCTGCACTGAGCAGGAGCTATCCCTAGAAAAAGACAGCAATGATCAGGATGGGTCCCAAGAGGAAGCCTGCATTGAGCAGGAGCTCTCCCCAGAAGAAGCCGGTAGCTACCACGAGCTCTCCGATTGGGATGAATCCATTGCGGAAGAGCTCTCCCTAGGAGAAGCCAGCAGCTACCTAGAAGTTTCTGACTGGGAAGAAGGCACGGAGAAAGGCCTTTCTCAAGGACAAGTCGGTAGCTCCCAAAATCTCTCTGACTGGGAGGAAGACAGCGAGCATGAGCTGTCCCATGGAGATGTCAGTAGCTACCAAGAAGTGTCTGACTGGGAAGAGTCCATTGGCCAGGAGGTTTCTGAAGAGGAAGACTCCGTTGGTCAGGAGGTTTCCAAAGGGAATGGCAAGAGGCCTTCAGCTCAGTCCAGCTGGGAAAATGACAGTGACCGAGACCTGATGCAGGACAGCTGGGAACAGAACATTGGGGACAAGCCCTTGCTGCAGGAGGAGGACGAGTGGGATGGAGTGAGCCTCCTCGAGCTCCGTGAAGAAGACAGAGAGCTGGGAGGTTTGGCAGGAGGCAGGCTCCCAGTGCCTGCCCCTCGCGAGGCCTGGGTTGAGCATGGGCCATCTGAGCCGTGCCCCCAAGCGCCGCTCTGTGCCTCGCCTCCCCAGCTGGGAGCCCAGGCCCTCAGGCAGCAGCTGAGTCCCCGCAAGAAACGTCCCTCCCGCCTCGGGCGGGCGCTGCGGATGCTGCGCGGCCTATTCCGCTGCTCCTGCCTGGCGCCACGGCCCGAGGATTAGGGCTGCGGCCGGCGCCAGCCCGGGCCCCCTGGACGGCAGCTGGCTGGCAGCCTGCCCCACATCCTGGGGGAGCCACACGGGCTGCCTTTGCCTGGACATGTCCCTGCAGCCTCAGCAATCCCTGGCTGCTTTGGAGCATCCCAAGCCACTCTCCCCAAGAGCAAATATTACCCATGTGGCCAGCCTCAGACCAGTATCCACACGGGACACTTGGTGCCAGGTGGCTCAGCGGTGAAGGCCAGAGGCTCATCAGGGTGGGAAGAGACCTTGAAAGTCATCCAGTCCCACCGTCACCCTGGCATCACCATCATCACCCTGAAACCATGTCCCCACGTGCCACATCCAGACAAGACTTGAACACTTCCAGAGACAGTGACTCTACCACCTCCCTGAGCAACTTCTTGCAATCGATTCCTGACCACTCTGTCAGGGAAAAGTTGTTTGGAATATTTAATCTGTACCTCCCCTGGTGGAATCCAAGGCCATTTCCTCTCATCCTGAAAGGACTACGTGCTGATCCTTTGGGATTTTATCCATGAGGAATGGGCGCAGACAGGAGGTATTGCTCCCAGGACTCCACTGCATGGCTTCACCAAACAATTCTTCCAAAACACAGGGAAGTTGGCTTTAAGAAATAGTGGCAGTAGTGAAAAGCAAAACAAAACAAAACAAAACAAACAAACAAACAAAAAAAACCAAACCAAAACAAAACACAAAAAACCCCTAAAACCAACACAAAACACAAAAAAATCCACAAAAAGAAAAATAATAGGAATAGGACTAATAATAATACAAAGAAGATGAAGAAAATGAAGAAATAGTGGTAGTAAATAAGAAAAAGAAGTAAACTTAAGAATAAGAACAAGAAAAAAAAGAATAATAATAAGAATGAGAATAAGAGTGAGAAGAAGAGCAAGAATAAGAATAAGAATAAGAATAGGAAAAAGGAAAAGAAAAAATAATAAGAAAAGGAATAGGAAAAAGTATAAGAATAAGAATAAAAATAAGAACTAAAAAAATAAGAATGAGAATGAGAATGAGAATGAGAATGAGAATGAGAATGAGAAGAAGAAGAAGAGGAAGAATAAGAATAAGAATAAGAATAAGAATAAGAATAAGAATAAGAATAAGAATAGAAACAAGACAAAGTAAAAAGAATAAATCTAAGACTAAGTTGATGTAGAAGAAGAAAGAGGAGTAAAAGTAAATACTAAGAAGAAGGAGAAGAAGCATGGGGATCAGAAGAAGAAGAAGAAGAGGCTAAAGAAGAAGATTAAATAGTAGGAGTAACAAATTATTATTATTAGAACAATAATATCAAGTTAAAATACACATCCACACATCCTCTAGCATCACAGAAAGGTTTAATTTGGGAAGGACCTCAAACCTTTCTATCTCTCTCCTTCACAATTCTTGTTAAATAAAATCCACATTCAATAAAATCTGTATGTTGTCATCATATGGTCTCATTTGAACCTTAATTTGGGCAGAGGCATCTCTCCCTAATCCAATCCTAACAGTTATTAAATGAGTATCACTCGGCTTCATCTCATTGTTTCACTTCAGGCAAACCTGACAAATGTATCTCTTCCAGGGAGGGGGCATCCACAAAGCCTCTGGGAAACCTATGCCAATGCCTCACCAGCCTCACAGAAGAGAATGTCTTCCTGCTATTTAATCCATATCTGTTTCAGTTAAAGGCCACTGCCCTTTCTTCTATCATCACTACATATGCCTGTGAAAAGTCTCTCTCCATCATTCTTGTAGGGGGCCCTCTTAGGTACTGGCAAGGGTTCTAAGGTTTCCCTGGGGTCTTCTCTTCCCTAGGCTGAACAACGCTAACACTCCCAACCTGTCTTCAAAGCAGAGGTTCTCCAACGCTCTTAGGAACCCTCAGTGGCTCTCCTCTGAACTCATTCTAACAGGCCCGCATCCCTTATCCTGGGGCCCCCAGACACAGAGGTAGTGGTGCGGGTGAGATTTCAAACAATGGACTAGAGGGCCACAATTACCTCCCTTGACCTGCAGCTCTTTGCTCCTTTCCATGCAGCTCAGCCCACGGGTGGCTTTTTGGGCTGGCAGCACAGATTGTTGGCTCACGCTGAGCTTCTCCTCCATCAGCACCCCCCAAGTCCTTCTCCTCAGCCCCTGCCCCACTCAGCTTCCTGTCCCCTGCAAACCCTGTGCTGAGAGGGAGCTCCATGCACTCTCTGTGTCACTGGCGAAGCCATTCAAGAGCCCCAGGGCCAAGGCCAGAGCCCTGATGGACGCTCCTCGTCCCCAGCCTCCACCTGGGCATGGAGCCACTGACCACAGCTCCCCAGCTGCCTCCATCTGGCCAAGTCTTCATGCCCTGCATAGCCCACCCTCCAAAGGCAGGGCTGTGCAGTGTGGGGCTTGAGGTGTCGTGTGGCACTGTGTCCAAAGCCTCACAGGGGCTCTGGGCACATCAGGATTGTCAGAGACTGAAATGTTATGGGTAAGGACTTAAACATTGTTACAAAGGAGTTTTGCCCATTATGGCAAAACTGTATAAAGAGGCTGAGACTCCCCAAGCCCACCTCTCCTTCACCTGACTGCAGCTTTGGGCTGGGACTTAAGCTGCCTAACAGAACTTGAGATAGCATGACGGCGACATTAGTGCTCAGTTACCTCTGGTCTAGGAACAAGGAAACAAGACTAAGGGAGGAGAAGGTACCCACAAGAAAGCCAAACGCAGAAGCTGTCCTGAAAATCAGCTTGGGCTGGATTCAGCCTGGGGAGGCCATAGGCCACAGGCTCATCTGCTGAGGCCAGGTTTGCACACACTCCCTGTCTTGGTTTGAAAGACAGGTGTCTGCTAAGGAAGGCAGGAGCCTCCCTTGGAATGGCAGATGCAACCCCCCCTTCCCTCCGAGTTATTATAATTTTGAAATCAAGGGGCTTTTAGGCAAAGATGTGGGAAAATAGGAAGAACAGTTCTTTACTATGATAGATCTCTATGTGTATAACCAGTCAAGCAAACAGCAACAATTCTGGCAGTAGCAGCAAACAATCCCAAGCCCAGTGCCAGCCCTCTGGGCTGTCGGGCCCTTTCCCCTGGGGTGCAGTTCCGCTCGCAGCCGGCAGGGGCGCTGGCGGCTCCCGGTGAGCAGGGCAGGTGCGATGGTTCCCCCGCGGCTGCAGGGGGCGCTCCGGAGCGAGCTCGGGGAGCACGCGGCCCTGGTGGCCTGGGATGCCGGGAAGGGATGGGACAAAGGCTTCGCAAAGCCCTGGGCAGCCGATCCCGGTGTCCGGCCGGACCCTGGGCAACAGCAGGCTGGAGCGGCAGGCTGGAGCGGCAGGGACGAGCACAAATCCTGGGTGGCAGGCGAGATGTATCCAAAGCGCGGAGCTGCGGTGGGAGCCCCCCGGAGGTCTGGGCAGGCAGGATGAGCAGGGCTACAAGGTAGCGAAGGCTCAAAGCAATGGTGGGGGCAGGGAAGGCGGGCTTTGGATCCCGGGGTTTCTCTGGCAGAAGGAAAAGCAGCCAAAGAAAGCAGCCTCCCTCTCTGTCCAAACGCCGGGCACCGACTGTCCACACACCCAGGCAAAACAAAAGAGTAGCCAGATGCACCCCACCCCCATCGCCAGCTCTTTTGTTTGATGAAATATGCAGCCATTTGTCCCCCTAGCAACACATATGGGGAAAATTCCTGGAACAGAAAAAAAACCCAGCAGAGCTCCTAAAACCCCAACACTCCCCCACAACCAAGAAGGGAGGAGGAGAGTTTTGGGGCTGTGGCGTGACCTCTGGTCAGAGGCACTGAACACCCATCCTCCCTCACACAAACTGGCTCAGCTGTAAAACCCCCCACCCTGGGAAGGCCACATCCATGAGAAATTCACATGACGGGCAGCTGAGCAGGTGTCATAATCCATCAAAGACCTCCAAAGCGCTCCCCAGACTCATTGCTGAGGCCTTGCAGCAGAGCATCACACGCCATGCAAAGGGATACAACAGATCCAGAGTCTGTTGCAAGAGACTGTGTCAAACTTGCCCCCCACCAGGGCAGGTACCTGGGCGTTCCCACCTGGCCCAAAGGTACGTCAATCCCCCAAACTCCATGTTTCCAGGGAACCCTTACCGCCAAGAAGCCCTGATGGAGAGCATCAACAGAATGCCATTGGCATCCTCAGAGTGGTGATGTTTTTAAATCTGTCTCTGTCACTCTCTTTGTCTGCCCCCACCTCTTTTCTATTTCTTTCTCTTTCTCTTTCTCTTTCTCTTTCTCTTTCTCTCTCTTTCTCTCTCTCTCTCTCTCTCACTTACTGTTCAATAAAACCCATACTACTGACTTTGGCATATGGCCTCATTTGCACCTTAATTCAGGCCAAAGCATTTCTGACAAGTTTAATGACGGGATCATAACAAGGGTCTAGAAGCCCGCAAGCCTGGGGGCTGCTCCATGCCACTTCCAGTGGCTTCAGCTGTCAAAGGGGTGCCAGGTGTGGCCCTTTGTGACACAGGCGCCTTGTGTCAGGGCCCTGGATGATGTGGGACATTGTGGTGCCCAGAGGCCCTTGTGACACGGTAGAGCCCCGCCCTGCCCTGCCAGGGGGTATCCAAGGGGCGCAGAGCCCTGGGGAGCCCAGTCCCGCCAGAGCCGCTCTCGCAGGAGGAAGCAGCTCCCGGGATTCCTGTGCGTCAGACAACGTCAGACGTGAAGGAGGACCACGTGAACCCCAACTCACAGCCCCCCAGCCCCTTGCCCGGCTGGCTGCCAGACCAGGCCCTCAGTGGGCAGTGGCTGGGGGCAGGCAGCAGCTCAGGCCTGCCCCTGTCGGACACTGAGGAGGAGGGGGCCTTTGTCAACATGGACGAAGAGTGGGAATACGACTCGGATCAAGAGCTTTCCCAGTGGGGAGGCCTTAGTGGCCAAGAACTTTGCCTCTGGGAAGAAGTGACAATCCAAGAGTTTTACCGAGGGCAAGAAGTGATGATCCAGGAAGTTTCCCCATGGGGAGTTGTGACACATCAAGAGTTGCATCAGAGGGAGGTAGGTATGAAAGTCCAGTGGGGGGATGGCACACAGCAAGAGCTGTACTACTGGGAGGAAAGTGTGACCATCCAGGAGCTGTACCCATGGGAGGAAGAGGATGAGATATGCCAAGAATGGTCCCAGTGGGAAGAAGACCTGACATGCCAAGAGCTGTCCCAGTGGGAAGGGGAGGGACACCAGGAACTGTCTCCTTTGGAAGAAGATGTGCAAGGCCACCTGCACATGTACCAATGGGAAGGAGACAAGAGACAGCCAGAGTTGCCCCAAGTGGGAGACAACAGGGACAAGGAGCTATCACAAGGAAAAGACTACAATGTCCAGGAGCTAGCCCGGTGGGAAAAAGACAGGAGTGACCAAAAGCTGCCCCAATGGGAAGGAAGTGTCAGCAGCCAGGGGCTGCCCCAATGGGCAGAAGGTGTCAGTGACAAGATGTGGGACAAACCCTTGTACCCAGAGAAGGATGAGGATACCCAGGAGGGGCCCGCCTCTCCCAGCAGCGTGGGCACCCAGGTGGCAGGAGAGGCAGCCCATGAGCTGCCCAGCGCCTCTCCTGCCCCAGGGAGTCCCACAGAGGACGAGCTGGCAGCCGCTGCTGCTCCAGCTGGAGCTGCTGAGGAGGAGGAGGAGCCTCCCGAGCCTCTGCCTGCCGAGGTGGAAAAGGCACCAGCTTCTCCTGGCCTCACGGAGGAGGTGCCATCGGCAGCGCCAGAGAGCCCAGTCCCTGCTCCACGCAGCCCCCCAGGCTACAGCCAGGCTCTGCTGGACTTGGCGTGGCACATCAGCCATGAGGTGGTGCGAGAGGCTGTGCTTGAGGCCCAGGCATCTGGCCAGCAGCCAGAGGAACAGAGGGACCTGGAGCAAAGCACAGCTGCAGAACTAGAAGCAGCAGCTCCAGAAGAAAAGCAAGAGAGCCCCATCTCTGGCCTGCACAGCCCCTGCTGCACCCCCAGCGCCTCGCCCAGCCCACTGGGAGCCCAAGCCCTCAGTGAGCAGCAGGAGGAGGCAGACAGGGGCTCAGTCCTGGCAGAGAAAGAGACTGAGGAGAGGGACTCAGCTGGGGAGCTCGAGCTTTCTCAGTGCAAAGATGAGGAAAACACAGAGCTGTCCCAAGGAGAAACCAACAGACACCAGGAAGGGTCCCAAGGAGAAGCCTGCATTGAGCAGGAGCTGTCCCTGGAAGAAGCCAGGGACGACCAGGAAGGGTCCCAAGGGGAAGCCTGCATTGAGCAGGAGCTATCCCTCGAAAAAGACAGCAATGACCAGGATGTGTTCCAAGGGGAAGCCTGCATTGAGCAGGAGCTGTCCCAAGAAGACAGCAATAACCAGGATGTATTGCAAGGGGAAGCCTGCATTGGGCAGGAGCTGTCCCTTGAAAAAGACAGCAATAACCAGGATGTATTGCAAGGGGAAGCCTGCACTGAGCAGGAGCTATCCCTAGAAAAAGACAGCAATGATCAGGATGGGTCCCAAGAGGAAGCCTGCATTGAGCAGGAGCTCTCCCCAGAAGAAGCCGGTAGCTACCACGAGCTCTCCGATTGGGATGAATCCATTGCGGAAGAGCTCTCCCTAGGAGAAGCCAGCAGCTACCTAGAAGTTTCTGACTGGGAAGAAGGCACGGAGAAAGGCCTTTCTCAAGGACAAGTCGGTAGCTCCCAAAATCTCTCTGACTGGGAGGAAGACAGCGAGCATGAGCTGTCCCATGGAGATGTCAGTAGCTACCAAGAAGTGTCTGACTGGGAAGAGTCCATTGGCCAGGAGGTTTCTGAAGAGGAAGACTCCGTTGGTCAGGAGGTTTCCAAAGGGAATGGCAAGAGGCCTTCAGCTCAGTCCAGCTGGGAAAATGACAGTGACCGAGACCTGATGCAGGACAGCTGGGAACAGAACATTGGGGACAAGCCCTTGCTGCAGGAGGAGGACGAGTGGGATGGAGTGAGCCTCCTCGAGCTCCGTGAAGAAGACAGAGAGCTGGGAGGTTTGGCAGGAGGCAGGCTCCCAGTGCCTGCCCCTCGCGAGGCCTGGGTTGAGCATGGGCCATCTGAGCCGTGCCCCCAAGCGCCGCTCTGTGCCTCGCCTCCCCAGCTGGGAGCCCAGGCCCTCAGGCAGCAGCTGAGTCCCCGCAAGAAACGTCCCTCCCGCCTCGGGCGGGCGCTGCGGATGCTGCGCGGCCTATTCCGCTGCTCCTGCCTGGCGCCACGGCCCGAGGATTAGGGCTGCGGCCGGCGCCAGCCCGGGCCCCCTGGACGGCAGCTGGCTGGCAGCCTGCCCCACATCCTGGGGGAGCCACACGGGCTGCCTTTGCCTGGACATGTCCCTGCAGCCTCAGCAATCCCTGGCTGCTTTGGAGCATCCCAAGCCACTCTCCCCAAGAGCAAATATTACCCATGTGGCCAGCCTCAGACCAGTATCCACACGGGACACTTGGTGCCAGGTGGCTCAGCGGTGAAGGCCAGAGGCTCATCAGGGTGGGAAGAGACCTTGAAAGTCATCCAGTCCCACCGTCACCCTGGCATCACCATCATCACCCTGAAACCATGTCCCCACGTGCCACATCCAGACAAGACTTGAACACTTCCAGAGACAGTGACTCTACCACCTCCCTGAGCAACTTCTTGCAATCGATTCCTGACCACTCTGTCAGGGAAAAGTTGTTTGGAATATTTCATCTGTACCTCCCCTGGTGGAATCCAAGGCCATTTCCTCTCATCCTGAAAGGACTACGTGCTGATCCTTTGGGATTTTATCCATGAGGAATGGGCGCAGACAGGAGGTATTGCTCCCAGGACTCCACTGCATGGCTTCACCAAACAATTCTTCCAAAACACAGGGAAGTTGGCTTTAAGAAATAGTGGCAGTAGTGAAAAGCAAAACAAAACAAAACAAAACAAACAAACAAAAAAAAAAAAAACCAAACCAAAACAAAACACAAAAAACCCCTAAAACCAACACAAAACACAAAAAAATCCACAAAAAGAAAAATAATAGGAATAGGACTAATAATAATACAAAGAAGATGAAGAAAATGAAGAAATAGTGGTAGTAAATAAGAAAAAGAAGTAAACTTAAGAATAAGAACAAGAAAAAAAAGAATAATAAGAAGAATGAGAATAAGAGCAAGAATAAGAATAGGATTAAGAATAAGAATAAGAATAGGAAAAAGGAAAAGAAAAAATAATAAGAAAAAGAATAGGAAAAAGTATAAGAATAAGAATAAAAATAAGAATTAAAAAAATAAGAATGAGAATGAGAATGAGAATGAGAATGAGAATGAGAAGAAGAAGAAGAGGAAGAATAAGAATAAGAATAAGAATAAGAATAAGAATAAGAATAAGAATAAGAATAGAAACAAGACAAAGTAAAAAGAATAAATCTAAGACTAAGTTGATGTAGAAGAAGAAAGAGGAGTAAAAGTAAATACTAAGAAGAAGGAGAAGAAGCATGGGGATCAGAAGAAGAAGAAGAAGAGGCTAAAGAAGAAGATTAAATAGTAGGAGTAACAAATTATTATTATTAGAACAGTAATATCAAGTTAAAATACACATCCACACATCCTCTAGCATCACAGAAAGGTTTAATTTGGGAAGGACCTCAAACCTTTCTATCTCTCTCCTTCACAATTCTTGTTAAATAAAATCCACATTCAATAAAATCTGTATGTTGTCATCATATGGTCTCATTTGAACCTTAATTTGGGCAGAGGCATCTCTCCCTAATCCAATCCTAACAGTTATTAAATGAGTATCACTCGGCTTCATCTCATTGTTTCACTTCAGGCAAACCTGACAAATGTATCTCTTCCAGGGAGGGGGCATCCACAAAGCCTCTGGGAAACCTATGCCAATGCCTCACCAGCCTCACAGAAGAGAATGTCTTCCTGCTATTTAATCCATATCTGTTTCAGTTAAAGGCCACTGCCCTTTCTTCTATCATCACTACATATGCCTGTGAAAAGTCTCTCTCCATCATTCTTGTAGGGGGCCCTCTTAGGTACTGGCAAGGGTTCTAAGGTTTCCCTGGGGTCTTCTCTTCCCTAGGCTGAACAACGCTAACACTCCCAACCTGTCTTCAAAGCAGAGGTTCTCCAACGCTCTTAGGAACCCTCAGTCGCTCTCCTCTGAACTCATTCTAACAGGCCCGCATCCCTTATCCTGGGGCCCCCAGACACAGAGGTAGTGGTGCGGGTGAGATTTCAAGCAATGGACTAGAGGGCCACAATTACCTCCCTTGACCTGCAGCTCTTTGCTCCTTTCCATGCAGCTCAGCCCACGGGTGGCTTTTTGGGCTGGCAGCACAGATTGTTGGCTCACGCTGAGCTTCTCCTCCATCAGCACCCCCCAAGTCCTTCTCCTCAGCCCCTGCCCCACTCAGCTTCCTGTCCCCTGCAAACCCTGTGCTGAGAGGGAGCTCCATGCACTCTCTGTGTCACTGGCGAAGCCATTCAAGAGCCCCAGGGCCAAGGCCAGAGCCCTGATGGATGCTCCTCGTCCCCAGCCTCCACCTGGGCATGGAGCCACTGACCACAGCTCCCCAGCTGCCTCCATCTGGCCAAGTCTTCATGCCCTGCATAGCCCACCCTCCAAAGGCAGGGCTGTGCAGTGTGGGGCTTGAGGTGTCGTGTGGCACTGTGTCCAAAGCCTCACAGGGGCTCTGGGCACATCAGGATTGTCAGAGACTGAAATGTTATGGGTAAGGACTTAAACATTGTTACAAAGGAGTTTTGCCCATTATGGCAAAACTGTATAAAGAGGCTGAGACTCCCCAAGCCCACCTCTCCTTCACCTGACTGCAGCTTTGGGCTGGGACTTAAGCTGCCTAACAGAACTTGAGATAGCATGACGGCGACATTAGTGCTCAGTTACCTCTGGTCTAGGAACAAGGAAACAAGACTAAGGGAGGAGAAGGTACCCACAAGAAAGCCAAACGCAGAAGCTGTCCTGAAAATCAGCTTGGGCTGGATTCAGCCTGGGGAGGCCATAAGCCCACAGGCTCATCTGCTGAGGCCAGGTTTGCACACACTCCCTGTCTTGGTTTGAAAGACAGGTGTCTGCTAAGGAAGGCAGGAGCCTCCCTTGGAATGGCAGATGCAACCCCCCCTTCCCTCCGAGTTATTATAATTTTGAAATCAAGGGGCTTTTAGGCAAAGATGTGGGAAAATAGGAAGAACAGTTCTTTACTATGATAGATCTCTATGTGTATAACCAGTCAAGCAAACAGCAACAATTCTGGCAGTAGCAGCAAACAATCCCAAGCCCAGTGCCAGCCCTCTGGGCTGTCGGGCCCTTTCCCCTGGGGTGCAGTTCCGCTCGCAGCCGGCAGGGGCGCTGGCGGCTCCCGGTGAGCAGGGCAGGTGCGATGGTTCCCCCGCGGCTGCAGGGGGCGCTCCGGAGCGAGCTCGGGGAGCACGCGGCCCTGGTGGCCTGGGATGCCGGGAAGGGATGGGACAAAGGCTTGGCAAAGCCCTGGGCAGCCGATCCCGGTGTCCGGCCGGACCCTGGGCAACAGCAGGCTGGAGCGGCAGGCTGGAGCGGCAGGGACGAGCACAAATCCTGGGTGGCAGGCGAGATGTATCCAAAGCGCGGAGCTGCGGTGGGAGCCCCCCGGAGGTCTGGGCAGGCAGGATGAGCAGGGCTACAAGGTAGCGAAGGCTCAAAGCAATGGTGGGGGCAGGGAAGGCGGGCTTTGGATCCCGGGGTTTCTCTGGCAGAAGGAAAAGCAGCCAAAGAAAGCAGCCTCCCTCTCTGTCCAAACGCCGGGCACCGACTGTCCACACACCCAGGCAAAACAAAAGAGTAGCCAGATGCACCCCACCCCCATCGCCAGCTCTTTTGTTTGATGAAATATGCAGCCATTTGTCCCCCCAGCAACACATATGGGGAAAATTCCTGTAACAGAAAAAAAACCCAGCAGAGCTCCTAAAACCCCAACACTCCCCCACAACCAAGAAGGGAGGAGGAGAGTTTTGGGGCTGTGGCGTGACCTCTGGTCAGAGGCACTGAACACCCATCCTCCCTCACACAAACTGGCTCAGCTGTAAAACCCCCCACCCTGGGAAGGCCACATCCATGAGAAATTCACATGACGGGCAGCTGAGCAGGTGTCATAATCCATCAAAGACCCCCAAAGCGCTCCCCAGACTCACTGCTGAGGCCTTGCAGCAGAGCATCACACGCGATGCAAAGGGATACAACAGATCCAGAGTCTGTTGCAAGAGACTGTGTCAAACTTGCCCCCCACCAGGGCAGGTACCTGGGCGTTCCCACCTGGCCCAAAGGTACGTCAATCCCCCAAACTCCATGTTTCCAGGGAACCCTTACCGCCAAGAAGCCCTGATGGAGAGCATCAACAGAATGCCATTGGCATCCTCAGAGTGGTGATGTTTTTAAATCTGTCTCTGTCACTCTCTTTGTCTGCCCCCAGCTCTTTTCTATTTCTTTCTCTTTCTCTCTCTTTCTCTCTCTCTCTCTCTCTCACTTACTGTTCAATAAAACCCATACTACTGACTTTGGCATATGGCCTCATTTGCACCTTAATTCAGGCCAAAGCATTTCTGACAAGTTTAATGACGGGATCATAACAAGGGTCTAGAAGCCCGCAAGCCTGGGGGCTGCTCCATGCCACTTCCAGTGGCTTCAGCTGTCAAAGGGGTGCCAGGTGTGGCCCTTTGTGACACAGGCGCCTTGTGTCAGGGCCCTGGATGATGTGGGACATTGTGGTGCCCAGAGGCCCTTGTGACACGGTAGAGCCCCGCCCTGCCCTGCCAGGGGGTATCCAAGGGGCGCAGAGCCCTGGGGAGCCCAGTCCCGCCAGAGCCGCTCTCGCAGGAGGAAGCAGCTCCCGGGATTCCTGTGCGTCAGACAGCGTCAGACGTGAAGGAGGACCACGTGAACCCCAACTCACAGCCCCCCAGCCCCTTGCCCGGCTGGCTGCCAGACCAGGCCCTCAGTGGGCAGTGGCTGGGGGCAGGCAGCAGCTCAGGCCTGCCCCTGTCGGACACTGAGGAGGAGGGGGCCTTTGTCAACATGGACGAAGAGTGGGAATACGACTCGGATCAAGAGCTTTCCCAGTGGGGAGGCCTTAGTGGCCAAGAACTTTGCCTCTGGGAAGAAGTGACAATCCAAGAGTTTTACCGAGGGCAAGAAGTGACGATCCAGGAAGTTTCCCCATGGGGAGTTGTGACACATCAAGAGTTGCATCAGAGGGAGGTAGGTATGAAAGTCCAGTGGGGGGATGGCACACAGCAAGAGCTGTACTACTGGGAGGAAAGTGTGACCGTCCAGGAGCTGTACCCATGGGAGGAAGAGGATGAGATATGCCAAGAATGGTCCCAGTGGGAAGAAGACCTGACATGCCAAGAGCTGTCCCAGTGGGAAGGGGAGGGAGACCAGGAACTGTCTCCTTTGGAAGAAGATGTGCAAGGCCACCTGCACATGTACCAATGGGAAGGAGACAAGAGACAGCCAGAGTTGCCCCAGGTGGGAGACAACAGGGACAAGGAGCTATCACAAGGAAAAGACTACAATGTCCAGGAGCTAGCCCGGTGGGAAAAAGACAGGAGTGACCAAAAGCTGCCCCAATGGGAAGGAAGTGTCAGCAGCCAGGGGCTGCCCCAATGGGCAGAAGGTGTCAGTGACAAGATGTGGGACAAACCCTTGTACCCAGAGAAGGATGAGGATACCCAGGAGGGGCCCGCCTCTCCCAGCAGCGTGGGCACCCAGGTGGCAGGAGAGGCAGCCCATGAGCTGCCCAGCGCCTCTCCTGCCCCAGGGAGTCCCACAGAGGACGAGCTGGCAGCCGCTGCTGCTCCAGCTGGAGCTGCTGAGGAGGAGGAGCCTCCCGAGCCTCTGCCTGCCGAGGTGGAAAAGGCACCAGCTTCTCCTGGCCTCACGGAGGAGGTGCCATCGGCAGCGCCAGAGAGCCCAGTCCCTGCTCCACGCAGCCCCCCAGGCTACAGCCAGGCTCTGCTGGACTTGGCGTGGCACATCAGCCATGAGGTGGTGCGAGAGGCTGTGCTTGAGGCCCAGGCATCTGGCCAGCAGCCAGAGGAACAGAGGGACCTGGAGCAAAGCACAGCTGCAGAACTAGAAGCAGCAGCTCCAGAAGAAAAGCAAGAGAGCCCCATCTCTGGCCTGTACAGCCCCTGCTGCACCCCCAGCGCCTCGCCCAGCCCACTGGGAGCCCAAGCCCTCAGTGAGCAGCAGGAGGAGGCAGACAGGGGCTCAGTCCTGGCAGAGAAAGAGACTGAGGAGAGGGACTCAGCTGGGGAGCTCGAGCTTTCTCAGTGCAAAGATGAGGAAAACACAAAGCTGTCCCAAGGAGAAACCAACAGACACCAGGAAGGGTCCCAAGGAGAAGCCTGCATTGAGCAGGAGCTGTCCCTGGAAGAAGCCAGGGACGACCAGGAAGGGTCCCAAGGGGAAGCCTGCATTGAGCAGGAGCTATCCCTCGAAAAAGACAGCAATGACCAGGATGTGTTCCAAGGGGAAGCCTGCATTGAGCAGGAGCTGTCCCAAGAAGACAGCAATAACCAGGATGTATTGCAAGGGGAAGCCTGCATTGGGCAGGAGCTGTCCCTTGAAAAAGACAGGAACGACCAGGATGTATTGCAAGGGGAAGCCTGCACTGAGCAGGAGCTATCCCTAGAAAAAGACAGCAATGATCAGGATGGGTCCCAAGGGGAAGCCTGCATTGAGCAGGAGCTGTCCCTAGAAGAAGCCAGGGACGACCAGGATGTGTTCCAAGGGGAAGCCTGCATTGAGCAGGAGCTATCCCTAGAAGAAGCCAGGATTGACCAAGAAGGGTCCCAAGGGGAAGCCTGCATTGGGCAGGAGCTGTCCCTAGAAGAAGGTACGAACGACCAGGATGTGTTCCAAGGGGAAGCCTGCATTGAGCAGGAGCTGCCCCTGGAAGAAGCCAGGGATGACCAGGAAGGGTCCCAAGGGGAAGCCTGCATTGAGCAGGAGCGGTCCCCTGGAGATGCCAGTGATGAGCAGGAAGGGTTCCAAGAGGAAGCCAGCACTGAGCAGGAGCTGTCTGTAGATGGAGCCGGTGGGTTTCAGGATGTGTCCCAAGAGGAAGCCTGCATTGAGCAGGAGCTCTCCCCAGAAGAAGCCGGTAGCTACCACGAGCTCTCCGACTGGGATGAATCCATTGCGGAAGAGCTCTCCCTAGGAGAAGCCAGCAGCTACCTAGAAGTTTCTGACTGGGAAGAAGGCACGGAGAAAGGCCTTTCTCAAGGACAAGTCGGTAGCTCCCAAAATCTCTCTGACTGGGAGGAAGACAGCGAGCATGAGCTGTCCCATGGAGATGTCAGTAGCTACCAAGAAGTGTCTGACTGGGAAGAGTCCATTGGCCAGGAGGTTTCTGAAGAGGAAGACTCCGTTGGTCAGGAGGTTTCCAAAGGGAATGGCAAGAGGCCTTCAGCTCAGTCCAGCTGGGAAAATGACAGTGACCGAGACCTGATGCAGGACAGCTGGGAACAGAACATTGGGGACAAGCCCTTGCTGCAGGAGGAGGACGAGTGGGATGGAGTGAGCCTCCTCGAGCTCCGTGAAGAAGACAGAGAGCTGGGAGGTTTGGCAGGAGGCAGGCTCCCAGTGCCTGCCCCTCGCGAGGCCTGGGTTGAGCATGGGCCATCTGAGCCGTGCCCCCAAGCGCCGCTCTGTGCCTCGCCTCCCCAGCTGGGAGCCCAGGCCCTCAGGCAGCAGCTGAGTCCCCGCAAGAAACGTCCCTCCCGCCTCGGGCGGGCGCTGCGGATGCTGCGCGGCCTATTCCGCTGCTCCTGCCTGGCGCCACGGCCCGAGGATTAGGGCTGCGGCCGGCGCCAGCCCGGGCCCCCTGGACGGCAGCTGGCTGGCAGCCTGCCCCACATCCTGGGGGAGCCACACGGGCTGCCTTTGCCTGGACATGTCCCTGCAGCCTCAGCAATCCCTGGCTGCTTTGGAGCATCCCAAGCCACTCTCCCCAAGAGCAAATATTACCCATGTGGCCAGCCTCAGACCAGTATCCACACGGGACACTTGGTGCCAGGTGGCTCAGCGGTGAAGGCCAGACACTCATCAGGGTGGGAAGAGACCTTGAAAGTCATCCAGTCCCACCGTCACCCTGGCATCACCATCATCACCCTGAAACCATGTCCCCACGTGCCACATCCAGACAAGACTTGAACACTTCCAGAGACAGTGACTCTACCACCTCCCTGAGCAACTTCTTGCAATCGATTCCTGACCACTCTGTCAGGGAAAAGTTGTTTGGAATATTTAATCTGTACCTCCCCTGGTGGAATCCAAGGCCATTTCCTCTCATCCTGAAAGGACTACGTGCTGATCCTTTGGGATTTTATCCATGAGGAATGGGCGCAGACAGGAGGTATTGCTCCCAGGACTCCACTGCATGGCTTCACCAAACAATTCTTCCAAAACACAGGGAAGTTGGCTTTAAGAAATAGTGGCAGTAGTGAAAAGCAAAACAAAACAAAACAAAACAAACAAACAACAACAACAAAAAAACCAAAACAAAACACAAAAAACCCCTAAAACCAACACAAAACACAAAAAAATCCACAAAAAGAAAAATAATAGGAATAGGACTAATAATAATACGAAGAAGATGAAGAAAATGAAGAAATAGTGGTAGTAAATAAGAAAAAGAAGTAAACTTAAGAATAAGAACAAGAAAAAAAAGAATAATAATAAGAATGAGAATAAGAGTGAGAATAAGAGCAAGAATAAGAATAGGATTAAGAATAAGAATAAGAATAGGAAAAAGGAAAAGAAAAAATAATAAGAAAAAGAATAGGAAAAAGCATAAGAATAAGAATAAAAATAAGAATTAAAAAAATAAGAATGAGAATGAGAATGAGAATGAGAAGAAGAAGAAGAGGAAGAAAAAGAATAAGAATAAGAATAAGAATAAGAATAAGAATAAGAATAAGAATAAGAATAAGAATAAGAATAAGAATAAGAATAGAAACAAGACAAAGTAAAAAGAATAAATCTAAGACTAAGTTGATGTAGAAGAAGAAAGAGGAGTAAAAGTAAATACTAAGAAGAAGGAGAAGAAGCATGGGGATCAGAAGAAGAAGAAGAAGAGGCTAAAGAAGAAGATTAAATAGTAGGAGTAACAAATTATTATTATTAGAACAGTAATATCAAGTTAAAATACACATCCACACATCCTCTAGCATCACAGAAAGGTTTAATTTGGGAAGGACCTCAAACCTTTCTATCTCTCTCCTTCACAATTCTTGTTAAATAAAATCCACATTCAATAAAATCTGTATGTTGTCATCATATGGTCTCATTTGAACCTTAATTTGGGCAGAGGCATCTCTCCCTAATCCAATCCTAACAGTTATTAAATGAGTATCACTCGGCTTCATCTCATTGTTTCACTTCAGGCAAACCTGACAAATGTATCTCTTCCAGGGAGGGGGCATCCACAAAGCCTCTGGGAAACCTATGCCAATGCCTCACCAGCCTCACAGAAGAGAATGTCTTCCTGCTATTTAATCCATATCTGTTTCAGTTAAAGGCCACTGCCCTTTCTTCTATCATCACTACATATGCCTGTGAAAAGTCTCTCTCCATCATTCTTGTAGGGGGCCCTCTTAGGTACTGGCAAGGGTTCTAAGGTTTCCCTGGGGTCTTCTCTTCCCTAGGCTGAACAACGCTAACACTCCCAACCTGTCTTCAAAGCAGAGGTTCTCCAACGCTCTTAGGAACCCTCAGTCGCTCTCCTCTGAACTCATTCTAACAGGCCCGCATCCCTTATCCTGGGGCCCCCAGACACAGAGGTAGTGGTGCGGGTGAGATTTCAAGCAATGGACTAGAGGGCCACAATTACCTCCCTTGACCTGCAGCTCTTTGCTCCTTTCCATGCAGCTCAGCCCACGGGTGGCTTTTTGGGCTGGCAGCACAGATTGTTGGCTCACGCTGAGCTTCTCCTCCATCAGCACCCCCCAAGTCCTTCTCCTCAGCCCCTGCCCCACTCAGCTTCCTGTCCCCTGCAAACCCTGTGCTGAGAGGGAGCTCCATGCACTCTCTGTGTCACTGGCGAAGCCATTCAAGAGCCCCAGGGCCAAGGCCAGAGCCCTGATGGATGCTCCTCGTCCCCAGCCTCCACCTGGGCATGGAGCCACTGACCACAGCTCCCCAGCTGCCTCCATCTGGCCAAGTCTTCATGCCCTGCATAGCCCACCCTCCAAAGCCAGGGCTGTGCAGTGTGGGGCTTGAGGTGTCGTGTGGCACTGTGTCCAAAGCCTCACAGGGGCTCTGGGCACATCAGGATTGTCAGAGACTGAAATGTTATGGGTAAGGACTTAAACATTGTTACAAAGGAGTTTTGCCCATTATGGCAAAACTGTATAAAGAGGCTGAGACTCCCCAAGCCCACCTCTCCTTCACCTGACTGCAGCTTTGGGCTGGGACTTAAGCTGCCTAACAGAACTTGAGATAGCATGACGGCGACATTAGTGCTCAGTTACCTCTGGTCTAGGAACAAGGAAACAAGACTAAGGGAGGAGAAGGTACCCACAAGAAAGCCAAACGCAGAAGCTGTCCTGAAAATCAGCTTGGGCTGGATTCAGCCTGGGGAGGCCATAAGCCCACAGGCTCATCTGCTGAGGCCAGGTTTGCACACACTCCCTGTCTTGGTTTGAAAGACAGGTGTCTGCTAAGGAAGGCAGGAGCCTCCCTTGGAATGGCAGATGCAACCCCCCCTTCCCTCCGAGTTATTATAATTTTGAAATCAAGGGGCTTTTAGGCAAAGATGTGGGAAAATAGGAAGAACAGTTCTTTACTATGATAGATCTCTATGTGTATAACCAGTCAAGCAAACAGCAACAATTCTGGCAGTAGCAGCAAACAATCCCAAGCCCAGTGCCAGCCCTCTGGGCTGTCGGGCCCTTTCCCCTGGGGTGCAGTTCCGCTCGCAGCCGGCAGGGGCGCTGGCGGCTCCCGGTGAGCAGGGCAGGTGCGATGGTTCCCCCGCGGCTGCAGGGGGCGCTCCGGAGCGAGCTCGGGGAGCACGCGGCCCTGGTGGCCTGGGATGCCGGGAAGGGATGGGACAAAGGCTTGGCAAAGCCCTGGGCAGCCGATCCCGGTGTCCGGCCGGACCCTGGGCAACAGCAGGCTGGAGCGGCAGGCTGGAGCGGCAGGGACGAGCACAAATCCTGGGTGGCAGGCGAGATGTATCCAAAGCGCGGAGCTGCGGTGGGAGCCCCCCGGAGGTCTGGGCAGGCAGGATGAGCAGGGCTACAAGGTAGCGAAGGCTCAAAGCAATGGTGGGGGCAGGGAAGGCGGGCTTTGGATCCCGGGGTTTCTCTGGCAGAAGGAAAAGCAGCCAAAGAAAGCAGCCTCCCTCTCTGTCCAAACGCCGGGCACCGACTGTCCACACACCCAGGCAAAACAAAAGAGTAGCCAGATGCACCCCACCCCCATCGCCAGCTCTTTTGTTTGATGAAATATGCAGCCATTTGTCCCCCCAGCAACACATATGGGGAAAATTCCTGGAACAGAAAAAAAACCCAGCAGAGCTCCTAAAACCCCAACACTCCCCCACAACCAAGAAGGGAGGAGGAGGGTTTTGGGGCTGTGGCGTGACCTCTGGTCAGAGGCACTGAACACCCATCCTCCCTCACACAAACTGGCTCAGCTGTAAAACCCCCCACCCTGGGAAGGCCACATCCATGAGAAATTCACATGACGGGCAGCTGAGCAGGTGTCATAATCCATCAAAGACCCCCAAAGCGCTCCCCAGACTCATTGCTGAGGCCTTGCAGCAGAGCATCACACGCCATGCAAAGGGATACAACAGATCCAGAGTCTGTTGCAAGAGACTGTGTCAAGCTTGCCCCCCACCAGGGCAGGTACCTGGGCGTTCCCACCTGGCCCAAACGTACGTCAATCCCCCAAACTCCATGTTTCCAGGGAACCCTTACCGCCAAGAAGCCCTGATGGAGAGCATCAACAGAATGCCATTGGCATCCTCAGAGTGGTGATGTTTTTAAATCTGTCTCTGTCACTCTCTTTGTCTGCCCCCAGCTCTTTTCTATTTCTTTCTCTTTCTCTCTCTTTCTCTCTCTCTCTCTCTCTCACTTACTGTTCAATAAAACCCATACTACTGACTTTGGCATATGGCCTCATTTGCACCTTAATTCAGGCCAAAGCATTTCTGACAAGTTTAATGACGGGATCATAACAAGGGTCTAGAAGCCCGCAAGCCTGGGGGCTGCTCCATGCCACTTCCAGTGGCTTCAGCTGTCAAAGGGGTGCCAGGTGTGGCCCTTTGTGACACAGGCGCCTTGTGTCAGGGCCCTGGATGATGTGGGACATTGTGGTGCCCAGAGGCCCTTGTGACACGGTAGAGCCCCGCCCTGCCCTGCCAGGGGGTATCCAAGGGGCGCAGAGCCCTGGGGAGCCCAGTCCCGCCAGAGCCGCTCTCGCAGGAGGAAGCAGCTCCCGGGATTCCTGTGCGTCAGACAGCGTCAGACGTGAAGGAGGACCACGTGAACCCCAACTCACAGCCCCCCAGCCCCTTGCCCGGCTGGCTGCCAGACCAGGCCCTCAGTGGGCAGTGGCTGGGGGCAGGCAGCAGCTCAGGCCTGCCCCTGTCGGACACTGAGGAGGAGGGGGCCTTTGTCAACATGGACGAAGAGTGGGAATACGACTCGGATCAAGAGCTTTCCCAGTGGGGAGGCCTTAGTGGCCAAGAACTTTGCCTCTGGGAAGAAGTGACAATCCAAGAGTTTTACCGAGGGCAAGAAGTGACGATCCAGGAAGTTTCCCCATGGGGAGTTGTGACACATCAAGAGTTGCATCAGAGGGAGGTAGGTATGAAAGTCCAGTGGGGGGATGGCACACAGCAAGAGCTGTACTACTGGGAGGAAAGTGTGACCGTCCAGGAGCTGTACCCATGGGAGGAAGAGGATGAGATATGCCAAGAATGGTCCCAGTGGGAAGAAGACCTGACATGCCAAGAGCTGTCCCAGTGGGAAGGGGAGGGAGACCAGGAACTGTCTCCTTTGGAAGAAGATGTGCAAGGCCACCTGCACATGTACCAATGGGAAGGAGACAAGAGACAGCCAGAGTTGCCCCAGGTGGGAGACAACAGGGACAAGGAGCTATCACAAGGAAAAGACTACAATGTCCAGGAGCTAGCCCGGTGGGAAAAAGACAGGAGTGACCAAAAGCTGCCCCAATGGGAAGGAAGTGTCAGCAGCCAGGGGCTGCCCCAATGGGCAGAAGGTGTCAGTGACAAGATGTGGGACAAACCCTTGTACCCAGAGAAGGATGAGGATACCCAGGAGGGGCCCGCCTCTCCCAGCAGCGTGGGCACCCAGGTGGCAGGAGAGGCAGCCCATGAGCTGCCCAGCGCCTCTCCTGCCCCAGGGAGTCCCACAGAGGACGAGCTGGCAGCCGCTGCTGCTCCAGCTGGAGCTGCTGAGGAGGAGGAGCCTCCCGAGCCTCTGCCTGCCGAGGTGGAAAAGGCACCAGCTTCTCCTGGCCTCACGGAGGAGGTGCCATCGGCAGCGCCAGAGAGCCCAGTCCCTGCTCCACGCAGCCCCCCAGGCTACAGCCAGGCTCTGCTGGACTTGGCGTGGCACATCAGCCATGAGGTGGTGCGAGAGGCTGTGCTTGAGGCCCAGGCATCTGGCCAGCAGCCAGAGGAACAGAGGGACCTGGAGCAAAGCACAGCTGCAGAACTAGAAGCAGCAGCTCCAGAAGAAAAGCAAGAGAGCCCCATCTCTGGCCTGTACAGCCCCTGCTGCACCCCCAGCGCCTCGCCCAGCCCACTGGGAGCCCAAGCCCTCAGTGAGCAGCAGGAGGAGGCAGACAGGGGCTCAGTCCTGGCAGAGAAAGAGACTGAGGAGAGGGACTCAGCTGGGGAGCTCGAGCTTTCTCAGTGCAAAGATGAGGAAAACACAAAGCTGTCCCAAGGAGAAACCAACAGACACCAGGAAGGGTCCCAAGGAGAAGCCTGCATTGAGCAGGAGCTGTCCCTGGAAGAAGCCAGGGACGACCAGGAAGGGTCCCAAGGGGAAGCCTGCATTGAGCAGGAGCTATCCCTCGAAAAAGACAGCAATGACCAGGATGTGTTCCAAGGGGAAGCCTGCATTGAGCAGGAGCTGTCCCAAGAAGACAGCAATAACCAGGATGTATTGCAAGGGGAAGCCTGCATTGGGCAGGAGCTGTCCCTTGAAAAAGACAGCAATAACCAGGATGTATTGCAAGGGGAAGCCTGCACTGAGCAGGAGCTATCCCTAGAAAAAGACAGCAATGATCAGGATGGGTCCCAAGAGGAAGCCTGCATTGAGCAGGAGCTCTCCCCAGAAGAAGCCGGTAGCTACCACGAGCTCTCCGATTGGGATGAATCCATTGCGGAAGAGCTCTCCCTAGGAGAAGCCAGCAGCTACCTAGAAGTTTCTGACTGGGAAGAAGGCACGGAGAAAGGCCTTTCTCAAGGACAAGTCGGTAGCTCCCAAAATCTCTCTGACTGGGAGGAAGACAGCGAGCATGAGCTGTCCCATGGAGATGTCAGTAGCTACCAAGAAGTGTCTGACTGGGAAGAGTCCATTGGCCAGGAGGTTTCTGAAGAGGAAGACTCCGTTGGTCAGGAGGTTTCCAAAGGGAATGGCAAGAGGCCTTCAGCTCAGTCCAGCTGGGAAAATGACAGTGACCGAGACCTGATGCAGGACAGCTGGGAACAGAACATTGGGGACAAGCCCTTGCTGCAGGAGGAGGACGAGTGGGATGGAGTGAGCCTCCTCGAGCTCCGTGAAGAAGACAGAGAGCTGGGAGGTTTGGCAGGAGGCAGGCTCCCAGTGCCTGCCCCTCGCGAGGCCTGGGTTGAGCATGGGCCATCTGAGCCGTGCCCCCAAGCGCCGCTCTGTGCCTCGCCTCCCCAGCTGGGAGCCCAGGCCCTCAGGCAGCAGCTGAGTCCCCGCAAGAAACGTCCCTCCCGCCTCGGGCGGGCGCTGCGGATGCTGCGCGGCCTATTCCGCTGCTCCTGCCTGGCGCCACGGCCCGAGGATTAGGGCTGCGGCCGGCGCCAGCCCGGGCCCCCTGGACGGCAGCTGGCTGGCAGCCTGCCCCACATCCTGGGGGAGCCACACGGGCTGCCTTTGCCTGGACATGTCCCTGCAGCCTCAGCAATCCCTGGCTGCTTTGGAGCATCCCAAGCCACTCTCCCCAAGAGCAAATATTACCCATGTGGCCAGCCTCAGACCAGTATCCACACGGGACACTTGGTGCCAGGTGGCTCAGCGGTGAAGGCCAGAGGCTCATCAGGGTGGGAAGAGACCTTGAAAGTCATCCAGTCCCACCGTCACCCTGGCATCACCATCATCACCCTGAAACCATGTCCCCACGTGCCACATCCAGACAAGACTTGAACACTTCCAGAGACAGTGACTCTACCACCTCCCTGAGCAACTTCTTGCAATCGATTCCTGACCACTCTGTCAGGGAAAAGTTGTTTGGAATATTTAATCTGTACCTCCCCTGGTGGAATCCAAGGCCATTTCCTCTCATCCTGAAAGGACTACGTGCTGATCCTTTGGGATTTTATCCATGAGGAATGGGCGCAGACAGGAGGTATTGCTCCCAGGACTCCACTGCATGGCTTCACCAAACAATTCTTCCAAAACACAGGGAAGTTGGCTTTAAGAAATAGTGGCAGTAGTGAAAAGCAAAACAAAACAAAACAAAACAAACAAACAAACAAAAAAAACCAAACCAAAACAAAACACAAAAAACCCCTAAAACCAACACAAAACACAAAAAAATCCACAAAAAGAAAAATAATAGGAATAGGACTAATAATAATACAAAGAAGATGAAGAAAATGAAGAAATAGTGGTAGTAAATAAGAAAAAGAAGTAAACTTAAGAATAAGAACAAGAAAAAAAAGAATAATAATAAGAATGAGAATAAGAGTGAGAATAAGAGCAAGAATAAGAATAGGATTAAGAATAAGAATAAGAATAGGAAAAAGGAAAAGAAAAAATAATAAGAAAAAGAATAGGAAAAAGCATAAGAATAAGAATAAAAATAAGAATTAAAAAAATAAGAATGAGAATGAGAATGAGAATGAGAATGAGAAGAAGAAGAAGAGGAAGAAAAAGAATAAGAATAAGAATAAGAATAAGAATAAGAATAAGAATAAGAATAAGAATAAGAATAAGAATAAGAATAAGAATAGAAACAAGACAAAGTAAAAAGAATAAATCTAAGACTAAGTTGATGTAGAAGAAGAAAGAGGAGTAAAAGTAAATACTAAGAAGAAGGAGAAGAAGCATGGGGATCAGAAGAAGAAGAAGAAGAGGCTAAAGAAGAAGATTAAATAGTAGGAGTAACAAATTATTATTATTAGAACAATAATATCAAGTTAAAATACACATCCACACATCCTCTAGCATCACAGAAAGGTTTAATTTGGGAAGGACCTCAAACCTTTCTATCTCTCTCCTTCACAATTCTTGTTAAATAAAATCCACATTCAATAAAATCTGTATGTTGTCATCATATGGTCTCATTTGAACCTTAATTTGGGCAGAGGCATCTCTCCCTAATCCAATCCTAACAGTTATTAAATGAGTATCACTCGGCTTCATCTCATTGTTTCACTTCAGGCAAACCTGACAAATGTATCTCTTCCAGGGAGGGGGCATCCACAAAGCCTCTGGGAAACCTATGCCAATGCCTCACCAGCCTCACAGAAGAGAATGTCTTCCTGCTATTTAATCCATATCTGTTTCAGTTAAAGGCCACTGCCCTTTCTTCTATCATCACTACATATGCCTGTGAAAAGTCTCTCTCCATCATTCTTGTAGGGGGCCCTCTTAGGTACTGGCAAGGGTTCTAAGGTTTCCCTGGGGTCTTCTCTTCCCTAGGCTGAACAACGCTAACACTCCCAACCTGTCTTCAAAGCAGAGGTTCTCCAACGCTCTTAGGAACCCTCAGTCGCTCTCCTCTGAACTCATTCTAACAGGCCCGCATCCCTTATCCTGGGGCCCCCAGACACAGAGGTAGTGGTGCGGGTGAGATTTCAAGCAATGGACTAGAGGGCCACAATTACCTCCCTTGACCTGCAGCTCTTTGCTCCTTTCCATGCAGCTCAGCCCACGGGTGGCTTTTTGGGCTGGCAGCACAGATTGTTGGCTCACACTGAGCTTCTCCTCCATCAGCACCCCCCAAGTCCTTCTCCTCAGCCCCTGCCCCACTCAGCTTCCTGTCCCCTGCAAACCCTGTGCTGAGAGGGAGCTCCATGCACTCTCTGTGTCACTGGCGAAGCCATTCAAGAGCCCCAGGGCCAAGGCCAGAGCCCTGATGGATGCTCCTCGTCCCCAGCCTCCACCTGGGCATGGAGCCACTGACCACAGCTCCCCAGCTGCCTCCATCTGGCCAAGTCTTCATGCCCTGCATAGCCCACCCTCCAAAGGCAGGGCTGTGCAGTGTGGGGCTTGAGGTGTCGTGTGGCACTGTGTCCAAAGCCTCACAGGGGCTCTGGGCACATCAGGATTGTCAGAGACTGAAATGTTATGGGTAAGGACTTAAACATTGTTACAAAGGAGTTTTGCCCATTATGGCAAAACTGTATAAAGAGGCTGAGACTCCCCAAGCCCACCTCTCCTTCACCTGACTGCAGCTTTGGGCTGGGACTTAAGCTGCCTAACAGAACTTGAGATAGCATGACGGCGACATTAGTGCTCAGTTACCTCTGGTCTAGGAACAAGGAAACAAGACTAAGGGAGGAGAAGGTACCCACAAGAAAGCCAAACGCAGAAGCTGTCCTGAAAATCAGCTTGGGCTGGATTCAGCCTGGGGAGGCCATAAGCCCACAGGCTCATCTGCTGAGGCCAGGTTTGCACACACTCCCTGTCTTGGTTTGAAAGACAGGTGTCTGCTAAGGAAGGCAGGAGCCTCCCTTGGAATGGCAGATGCAACCCCCCCTTCCCTCCGAGTTATTATAATTTTGAAATCAAGGGGCTTTTAGGCAAAGATGTGGGAAAATAGGAAGAACAGTTCTTTACTATGATAGATCTCTATGTGTATAACCAGTCAAGCAAACAGCAACAATTCTGGCAGTAGCAGCAAACAATCCCAAGCCCAGTGCCAGCCCTCTGGGCTGTCGGGCCCTTTCCCCTGGGGTGCAGTTCCGCTCGCAGCCGGCAGGGGCGCTGGCGGCTCCCGGTGAGCAGGGCAGGTGCGATGGTTCCCCCGCGGCTGCAGGGGGCGCTCCGGAGCGAGCTCGGGGAGCACGCGGCCCTGGTGGCCTGGGATGCCGGGAAGGGATGGGACAAAGGCTTCGCAAAGCCCTGGGCAGCCGATCCCGGTGTCCGGCCGGACCCTGGGCAACAGCAGGCTGGAGCGGCAGGCTGGAGCGGCAGGGACGAGCACAAATCCTGGGTGGCAGGCGAGATGTATCCAAAGCGCGGAGCTGCGGTGGGAGCCCCCCGGAGGTCTGGGCAGGCAGGATGAGCAGGGCTACAAGGTAGCGAAGGCTCAAAGCAATGGTGGGGGCAGGGAAGGCGGGCTTTGGATCCCGGGGTTTCTCTGGCAGAAGGAAAAGCAGCCAAAGAAAGCAGCCTCCCTCTCTGTCCAAACGCCGGGCACCGACTGTCCACACACCCAGGCAAAACCAAAGAGTAGCCAGATGCACCCCACCCCCATCGCCAGCTCTTTTGTTTGATGAAATATGCAGCCATTTGTCCCCCTAGCAACACATATGGGGAAAATTCCTGGAACAGAAAAAAAACCCAGCAGAGCTCCTAAAACCCCAACACTCCCCCACAACCAAGAAGGGAGGAGGAGAGTTTTGGGGCTGTGGCGTGACCTCTGGTCAGAGGCACTGAACACCCATCCTCCCTCACACAAACTGGCTCAGCTGTAAAACCCCCCACCCTGGGAAGGCCACATCCATGAGAAATTCACATGACGGGCAGCTGAGCAGGTGTCATAATCCATCAAAGACCCCCAAAGCGCTCCCCAGACTCACTGCTGAGGCCTTGCAGCAGAGCATCACACGCGATGCAAAGGGATACAACAGATCCAGAGTCTGTTGCAAGAGACTGTGTCAAACTTGCCCCCCACCAGGGCAGGTACCTGGGCGTTCCCACCTGGCCCAAACGTACGTCAATCCCCCAAACTCCATGTTTCCAGGGAACCCTTACCGCCAAGAAGCCCTGATGGAGAGCATCAACAGAATGCCATTGGCATCCTCAGAGTGGTGATGTTTTTAAATCTGTCTCTGTCACTCTCTTTGTCTGCCCCCAGCTCTTTTCTATTTCTTTCTCTTTCTCTCTCTTTCTCTCTCTCTCTCTCTCTCACTTACTGTTCAATAAAACCCATACTACTGACTTTGGCATATGGCCTCATTTGCACCTTAATTCAGGCCAAAGCATTTCTGACAAGTTTAATGACGGGATCATAACAAGGGTCTAGAAGCCCGCAAGCCTGGGGGCTGCTCCATGCCACTTCCAGTGGCTTCAGCTGTCAAAGGGGTGCCAGGTGTGGCCCTTTGTGACACAGGCGCCTTGTGTCAGGGCCCTGGATGATGTGGGACATTGTGGTGCCCAGAGGCCCTTGTGACACGGTAGAGCCCCGCCCTGCCCTGCCAGGGGGTATCCAAGGGGCGCAGAGCCCTGGGGAGCCCAGTCCCGCCAGAGCCGCTCTCGCAGGAGGAAGCAGCTCCCGGGATTCCTGTGCGTCAGACAGCGTCAGACGTGAAGGAGGACCACGTGAACCCCAACTCACAGCCCCCCAGCCCCTTGCCCGGCTGGCTGCCAGACCAGGCCCTCAGTGGGCAGTGGCTGGGGGCAGGCAGCAGCTCAGGCCTGCCCCTGTCGGACACTGAGGAGGAGGGGGCCTTTGTCAACATGGACGAAGAGTGGGAATACGACTCGGATCAAGAGCTTTCCCAGTGGGGAGGCCTTAGTGGCCAAGAACTTTGCCTCTGGGAAGAAGTGACAATCCAAGAGTTTTACCGAGGGCAAGAAGTGACGATCCAGGAAGTTTCCCCATGGGGAGTTGTGACACATCAAGAGTTGCATCAGAGGGAGGTAGGTATGAAAGTCCAGTGGGGGGATGGCACACAGCAAGAGCTGTACTACTGGGAGGAAAGTGTGACCGTCCAGGAGCTGTACCCATGGGAGGAAGAGGATGAGATATGCCAAGAATGGTCCCAGTGGGAAGAAGACCTGACATGCCAAGAGCTGTCCCAGTGGGAAGGGGAGGGACACCAGGAACTGTCTCCTTTGGAAGAAGATGTGCAAGGCCACCTGCACATGTACCAATGGGAAGGAGACAAGAGACAGCCAGAGTTGCCCCAGGTGGGAGACAACAGGGACAAGGAGCTATCACAAGGAAAAGACTACAATGTCCAGGAGCTAGCCCGGTGGGAAAAAGACAGGAGTGACCAAAAGCTGCCCCAATGGGAAGGAAGTGTCAGCAGCCAGGGGCTGCCCCAATGGGCAGAAGGTGTCAGTGACAAGATCTGGGACAAACCCTTGTACCCAGAGAAGGATGAGGATACCCAGGAGGGGCCCGCCTCTCCCAGCAGCGTGGGCACCCAGGTGGCAGGAGAGGCAGCCCATGAGCTGCCCAGCGCCTCTCCTGCCCCAGGGAGTCCCACAGAGGACGAGCTGGCAGCCGCTGCTGCTCCAGCTGGAGCTGCTGAGGAGGAGGAGGAGCCTCCCGAGCCTCTGCCTGCCGAGGTGGAAAAGGCACCAGCTTCTCCTGGCCTCACGGAGGAGGTGCCATCGGCAGCGCCAGAGAGCCCAGTCCCTGCTCCACGCAGCCCCCCAGGCTACAGCCAGGCTCTGCTGGACTTGGCGTGGCACATCAGCCATGAGGTGGTGCGAGAGGCTGTGCTTGAGGCCCAGGCATCTGGCCAGCAGCCAGAGGAACAGAGGGACCTGGAGCAAAGCACAGCTGCAGAACTAGAAGCAGCAGCTCCAGAAGAAAAGCAAGAGAGCCCCATCTCTGGCCTGTACAGCCCCTGCTGCACCCCCAGCGCCTCGCCCAGCCCACTGGGAGCCCAAGCCCTCAGTGAGCAGCAGGAGGAGGCAGACAGGGGCTCAGTCCTGGCAGAGAAAGAGACTGAGGAGAGGGACTCAGCTGGGGAGCTCGAGCTTTCTCAGTGCAAAGATGAGGAAAACACAAAGCTGTCCCAAGGAGAAACCAACAGACACCAGGAAGGGTCCCAAGGAGAAGCCTGCATTGAGCAGGAGCTGTCCCTGGAAGAAGCCAGGGACGACCAGGAAGGGTCCCAAGGGGAAGCCTGCATTGAGCAGGAGCTATCCCTCGAAAAAGACAGCAATGACCAGGATGTGTTCCAAGGGGAAGCCTGCATTGAGCAGGAGCTGTCCCAAGAAGACAGCAATAACCAGGATGTATTGCAAGGGGAGCCTGCATTGGGCAGGAGCTGTCCCTTGAAAAAGACAGGAACGACCAGGATGTATTGCAAGGGGAAGCCTGCACTGAGCAGGAGCTATCCCTAGAAAAAGACAGCAATGATCAGGATGGGTCCCAAGGGGAAGCCTGCATTGAGCAGGAGCTGTCCCTAGAAGAAGCCAGGGACGACCAGGATGTGTTCCAAGGGGAAGCCTGCATTGAGCAGGAGCTATCCCTAGAAGAAGCCAGGATTGACCAAGAAGGGTCCCAAGGGGAAGCCTGCATTGGGCAGGAGCTGTCCCTAGAAGAAGGTACGAACGACCAGGATGTGTTCCAAGGGGAAGCCTGCATTGAGCAGGAGCTCTCCCCAGAAGAAGCCGGTAGCTACCACGAGCTCTCCAATTGGGATGAATCCATTGCGGAAGAGCTCTCCCTAGGAGAAGCCAGCAGCTACCTAGAAGTTTCTGACTGGGAAGAAGG